>NW_027131442.1:1200000-1800000 GCF_026122565.2 Emydura macquarii macquarii
ACTGGAAGGGCTTCTTGGACCTGTGAGTAGATAGACTTGACGCATTTCATTAATGATTTACAATAGTTCAGTATCGCATCATCAGTTAAGTTCAGATCCAATTTTTCCAGATCTGGTGGTGGGGTATGTGGTAATCTCATGGATCTGGCCGTGAGGATCTCATGTGGGGATAGTCCATGTTTTCTGTTGACAGTATTTCTAATGTACATGAGAGCTATAGGTAAGGCATCTGGCCACTTCAGGCTGGTCTCTGCACATATTTTGGCTAACCTGGTTTTCAAATCTGAGTTTTTCCTTTCCACCGCTCCGCTAGATTGGGGGTGATAGGCACAGTGTAAATGTTGCTGAATTCCTAAGGCTTTACATACATTCTGAATGATTTGGCCTGTGAAGTGGGTTCCTCTATCACTATCCAGGATGAGGGGCAACCCAAATCGAGGTATAAATTCTCTTATTAATTTCTTAGCGACGATTATTGCGTCTGCTCGCTTACAAGGATAGACTTCTATCCATCCTGAAAACATAACACATATTCAAAGTTACAGCATTTAGGCATTTGAATGAAATCCATTTGCAGGTTCACAAAGGGTCCCCACGGAGGGGGATGTGCCAAAGTTTTAGTCTTTTCCCTCTGGCCTATGTTGTGGGCTAGGCAGACAGGGCAGGTACTGCAGTACTGTTGTGCTATAGAAGGAAAATTTGGGGCAAACCAATCGCGCTCAACTGTTGCAATCATCCCCCCTTTGCCCTTGTGAGCCACGGAGTGAGTCACACGGGCAAGGTAGGGCAAAAGAGACCTAGGTGCTACCAGATGGCCGTCCGGGGAACGCCACAAGGTGTCTGGGTGCAGTTTGCACCCGTTTTGCTGCCAGTCCTTTTTTTCCTGTTCTGGGGACTGGTCTTGCAACCTGGCCAAGGCATCAAGGCTAGCTAGGGGTGAGTGATCCGTGGATAGGAAAAGGTTAACAGAGTCAGGTGCTGGGGAGCCGGTAAGGGCCGCTTCTTTAGCTGCATGATCTGCCAGGGTGTTTCCACGTGTGACATTGTCGCAAGGGGTAAGGTGAGCTTGGCATTTGACTACAGCTAGGGAAGAGGGCAGTTGCAGAGCTTGTAATAAAGCAGCTACATATTGTCCATTCCGAATAGGACTCCCGGTGGAGGTAAGGAATCCTCGCTGTTTCCAGAGTTGCCCAAAATTGTGGACGACCCCAAAGGCATATCGAGAATCAGTGTAAATGGTTACCGACTGTTTATCAGCTAATACACATGCGCGAGTGAGGGCTACTAGCTCAGCGACCTGAGCAGACAAAACATGTTGTAGATGGTATGCCTCTAAGACTTGATGCTGAGTACACACTGCATATCCTGCCACTAGGTTACCCAGACTGTCTCTAAGACAAGACCCATCCACAAACAAGATTAGGTCGGGATTAGTCAAAGGGACATCCTGGAGATCTAGCTGGGATGTAAGAAGGTGTTTGGAACTGCCAGACAATGGTGGGGTTCCCCATCCGAAAGGGTGGGGAGAAGTGAGGCAGGGTTTAGCACAGAACACCGGGTCAAGGTGATGTTAGGAGCTGACAGGAGGAGTCTTTCTTATTTAGTTAGTCTAGCGTTAGATAGATGTTGGGTTTTACCCTTCAGAAGTAAAGCAGCCACGGCATGAGGGATGGCTATAGTTAGAGGGCTTCCCAGAACTAGAGTGTCAGCCTTTTCAACCAAAAGGGCCGCTGCTGCAACTGAGTGCAGACAGGGGGGTAAGCCGGCTGCGACTGGGTCTAACGCGGTGCTGTAATATGCAAGAGGGCAGTTCTTGTCCCCATGGAGCTGAGTTAAGACTCCTTGGGCAAATTCTTCCTTTTCATGGCAATAGAGGGTGAAGGGTTTTTGGTATTCTGGAATCCCGAGGGCGGGAGCCCGAGTTAAAGCTTGTTTAAGGGAGACCAGGGCTTGTTCCACCTCAGTGGACCAGACCAATGGCTCTGTAGCTGTATCTAGGGTTAACTCTTGCAAGGGTTTTACAAGTGAGGCATAACCTAGAATCCATTGCCTGCAGTATCCCGCCATTCCCAGAAGGCTTCTCATTTGTCTGCGAGTGGTAGGTTTAGGTATTTGTAAGATAGCATTAATTCGGGAGGAAGATAAGTGTCTGTTTCCTGCAGAGATATCATGGCCCAGATAGTGTACTCGAGGGAGACAAAGCTGCAACTTGGATTTAGACGCTTTGTGTCCCTTAAGGGCAAGGGCTGTTAGCAGGGTGATAGAATCCTGTTTACAGGCTTCTAGGGAAGGGGAGGCCAACATGATATCATCTACATACTGAATTAAGGTGGAACGCTCGTCAAAGGTTATGGGGTCCAGATCCCTTTTTAGAATTTGTGAGAAAATAGTAGGGGCCTCTGTGTATCCTATAGGGAGCCGACACCAGCTGTACTGGAGTCCCTGGTAAGTAAAGGCAAACAGAAACCTGCTATCTGGGTGGATAGGGATAGATCAAAAAGCAGAACAGAGATCCACAACAGTAAAATAGGTGGCAGTTGCAGGAATGCATGACAGGATGGTAGCAGGGTTGGGGACAACGGGAAATGAGGGTAACACTGCAGCATTAACTGCTTGCAGGTCCTGCACAAATCGATAGGCATCTTTTCCAGGTTTCTTTATTGGAAAGATTGGGGCGTTACAGGGACTATGAGTGAGGAAAATAATTTTTTGTTCTAAGAGGGAAGTTATAACCGGCTTGATATCCTCTTCTGCTTCCTCAGAAATGGGATACTGCGGGATGCAAGGGAGAGGTTTTGCAGCGTCTAAAGTGACCCGAACGGGTTCAGCACTTAACATGTAACCTACTTCGTTTGAATGGGTTGACCACAATTGTGGAGGCACCTGATCCAGCAGTTCCTGTTGCAACAAGGAAGTATTGGATTCGGTGTTTTTCTGGTTAGAATTTTGTAGTAATGCTACAAGAGTATCTTCCCTGGCATCCGGTACATCAAGATAATCGCCATTTGGTGTGCAATAGATTACACAACCTAGCTTACACAACAAATCTTTACCCAATAGGTTAACTGGAACAGATGGACTAAGCAAAAAAGTGTGTTACTCTGATATAGGTTCAATAGTGACAGTGAGAAGTTGAGACACTGGGTGGGGAATAGGCTGTCTGCTGATGCCTACGGTGTTTACAGTTTCAGCTTAGACAGGGGCATGAGGGAATTCTGAAGCTTTTAAGGTGGAGCAAGGAGCGCCAGTGTCTACGAGGCAAGAAACTAATTGCCCATTGACAAGGCACGTCAGGCTATGGCCAGATTGATCCAAGGGAATTAGTGGAGCAATAATGTCACGACCCCTCGCGTTGTCCTATGCATAGTTACCAAGTCTGGGCATATCCTGCGCCCAGACGGGTAGTGCGGGGGGAAAACTTGCCAGATTTCTGGGGCCAAAATGGCCTCTATGGCCCCCCTCTCTGGGCTGGGTTTTTCGGTTAGGACTGTTGGACTTCCAGTGGCCGGATTGCCTGCAATAGTGGCACAGAGTATCGTGGGGCGCTTGCCTTGGCCACGCATTAGGCTGCCTTCCCCTTTTGTTCCACCCCCTTTCCCGGTTCCTAGTTTTTGGACTCTCTGGTTGTTTCTACTATTGGTGGATTTGAAGAGCCATAAGCTTTGTTTCAGTATCTTCCTTTTGTTTTTCTACTCTTTTATGGAAGTGTTGGGCTGCTGCTAAAAGTTCCAGTAGGGGTTTTCCCTCCCAGCCTATAATGACACGCTGTATTTCAGTAGAGATTTTAGGTAAAAGACCTTGTACAAAGGTAACAGAGACCGCTTGTGGCGCGTCCTGTTCAGGATTAGCATCCCTGAGTGTCGTTCAAACACTTGTTTTAACCTTTGAAGGTAATCGGCTGGTTCTTCCCCTTTGTTTTGTTTGCACACATTAATTTTTACCCAGTCTATCTTTTTAGGACAGATTGTAAGTAGCGCTCTTACTAGCTGCTTACGGGCGGAGTTTAAAGCGACATCTCCAACAATATCCTGATTTGGCCACTGAGCTTCCTTTTTAAGTCTTAGGAGGGTTTCTTGGGGCATAATGGTTCGCAAGAGTTGATTTACATCAGCCCAGTTAGGGTTATAACAATTCATAACAGTGTGTAGTTCTTCCTGAAATTTTACTGGATCCTCCCTGATGTTAGGAAAAGCTCGGGCTAGATTAAGTAGGTCGGTTGGGGACCACGGGGCGTGCACGGTTACTAGGCTCGTTCCTTGTCCTGGGAGCTGCTGGAGAGGACATAATTGGGCAGAGGCAGTTTCTTCTGACATTCTAAAATCTCTTTTTCGTAAATCATATGAATGGGAGTCCGAGGCAGTTTGGGTCTGGTCAGTTTCTGGGGTAGCAGATTGAGCAGATCTGCTAGTAGAATCAACCCAGGCTGACTGTACTGCCAGGGGTGAGGTTCCCCTTCCCTGATTTGATGGACCCGGCCGGGCCGGTGGAGGCAGCTGAGCCGGGGGGGCAGAAGGGACTGGAGACCAGAAATCTAATAGATCTTCAGGAGTTTCCTGGGGATAGGGCACCTTTTCTATCACAGGATATAAATGACTAGGGCCCGGATAATTTGGGGGAGCAGCCAATTTCTCCCGTACTTCTTTCAATTGTAGTTTTAATTTCTCCTGAGAGTCTTTCAAACTCTCCTTTTTGAGGCTTTTTGAGGCTTCATCATACTAGTTAAAAATGCATCCCATTGTGCCTGGGATACTTTGGAACCCCGAGACTCTAAAGTTTTTCTCAAGTGCATTATTTTATCCAAATCAAAGGTTCCCACATTGGGGAATTGCCTGGCCAGGTCATTTTTAGTATAAGAATGCCACTTTGCCAAAAACTTGCAAGTCTGTGGAGAGTAATGCGTACTCAGATAATACGCTGGAGTTCCCTTTGGGGGGCCTGACGCCTTTCTAGACTGACTTGTTCCCATTATCACTTACACACACGTACACACACAGGAATGGCTTATTAAGGGATTCACACCGTTTCACTTCAGCCCGCAATGCAGCTGAGGAGAAATGAACCTGATGATGATACGCTTATTTAGCAGGAGGGGTAGGGAGAGGAGACAAGACACAGAAGGGGTCCTTCCAAAAGTCACAGAAGTCCACTTGGGATGGAGGATCTATTGGAGGCTATGATTTGGAAGGGAAAAGGGAAGGGAGACGAGACAGACGCTCCGCCTGTCCGTTGGGTCACTGGGTTCAGGCAAGTCCCCCTTGCTATTAACTCTCACCGGTCGCAGCCAACAAGGCTAGCGGTGGAATCAGGGTGGATAGAACTTTGCTTTAGTCCAAGACCTGGTCAACGGCTCATTTAGCTAAGTACAGTCATTTGGGTTTCACACATTACATCACCATTCCCCTTGCTGTGTTTTAGATGTAATGCTTAAAACTTGCCAGAGGGAGGAACCAGTCCTCTACTCATAAACTAAATCCTGCCAAGGGAAGAGCCAGCCTTCAGCTTGCAGTAACCCTGACGCTGTCGGGGTGGGAATTTGATTCGCAGCCCGTAGTTAAAACTGGTACTGTCGGGGTGTAGACTCTGTCTATAGCCCGCAGTAAAATCAGGTGGGGAGTGTCCTCCATCCACAAAAAACCCACAGGTGAGGTGAGGACCTAATGTCCACAGCCCACAATAAACCAGGTGATCACAGTAAACCAGGTGGGGAAGACCTAATGTCTGGAACCCACAATAAACCAGGTGATATCACCTTCTGTTACATACAGACAAGACAGATAGACACAGACAATTTAAAGCTTACCCTGATCCTTAACAAAGTTCGGGTCTCGCTTCGCTGTTCTCGAATAGGAAGCCTACGGACAGCCCTCCTCCAAAACCCCAAATAGAGATTTAAAAGGTTTCTTACCTTTGAATGGCGCCGATGGGTTGAAGGGGAGCGATCCGCGGTCCTTCCTGGGCGAGGCTAGCGCTTGGAGATCCAAGTCATGGCACCAAATTGTCAAGGAAAGAATCACTCTGCTATACTTTAGAGTTGGATCGAGTGCAGCTTTAATTGTGACACACACACATATACAAAGTACTTTAGCTAAAGGGAAGCCCGAGCAGCATGTCTAGATGCTGATCATTGGTACTTTACCTGGCTACCAAAAACAAAAGGCTTATATAGGGGTTGCTTAGGTTCATTTACATGTTGATCATATAGTGGAATTTGATTAACAGTTTATACTTTCAGGAAAAGACAATCATAATGCACCATGGGGTACGCCAGATGTTTTCACAGGAAAGACCAACGAGCCACTTGATTATACAATGTGGTTTTCAGGCACTCTGGCTATCACCCGAAGATGGGTGGCTACACCAATACATGTTCAAATGCTAATTTGTATGGAGTAAGTTCCTATGGGGCCGGGTAGACAGGGGGGCACATACCGATACTTATCAGAACAGGAGATAGGGCTTCAAAAGGGCTAGAGTTCACAAAAGGAGTTTGCATTTAAATTGTGGTCGTGAGACATCCTGTGGGATCTTAGCATCTTTATCTTAGTTTCAGTTGGGGCATCCTGTTAATAGTTCAACCTGGGGCTTCTATTTCAGTTTCAGGCTACAATTTCCGGTCAGGCCTTCTATGATCAGTTTCAGGCCAGGCATGCTATTAATCAATTCTATTGATTAATTCTTTGATTCCAGAATATTTAACAATGCTCATCCATGACTGCGTGCGCCGCACTGACACAGTGTGACACTGTCTCCCTCTAGTGACTAAGCTGTGCATAGAGATCAACATCTCCGAGTAGTGGTGCGAAGAGAGCTGGTCCCGTAGCTCAGGCAGTCGAGGTGTCTGTGTTTAGAGCCAGAGATCCCCGCCCATGGGTCTTGGTACCAGAACCTTAAAAGCAGCACAACCCTGTCAAGCTGCCCTGCCGTGTCTCAAAAACATGAAGACTACTGATAGAAAACAGGGCACAAACCTCACAGGGGTTGTGAGTTCTCTCCTTAGATTTCACCAACCAGTTATCACGTGTGAATTCCTCAAGCGCTATAACAGCCTTAACATGAAGTCACAGACAGTGCCCTGGAGTGCTCCGACCCATCTAACCACCCATGCAAGCTTGCCTTTGTGTAAGCCTCAGCAGGCCCATGAGCGGGGATACTGTAATATAGGCCTGAAACAAAGCAGGCCTGAACCATGGATACTATGTGAAGCTTAAGGGTTAATTCTTACACTGAGAAAAAGAATAAGAACATCCTGCCTAAACATTTTGTGATTTAACATTTATGACACATTAAGGCTCTGCTGTTTGTTACATCCCTAAGTGAATGTTGAAACTTAATTGTGCTAATTTGCAAGTAAAGAGAAGTGCCCAATGCGTACCAGGAATGTGGTTTGATGTGTAAATCTTGGGGCAGAGAGAGGGCAAAGAAGATTCCTTATATTTTCTTTTAATAAAATTGATGTAGGTATAAGGTATAAAGTATAAGGATTTTATTATGTTAGTAAGTAAGTACAAGATAATGTACTAATGTAATGAAATAAGAATGTAATGATTTTTAGTAAGCATGAATGAGGAATGAATGCAGTTTGAGTGCTGAGATAAAACAGTGAGAAAATAATTACTGCTTCAAGGACAGTAGGGAGAGAAGAAACTTTTGTTTAAAGAACTTTACAACCCAGATGGCCAAAGATCAAGAGAACTCCCCTGGAAAACAGGGGAGTTTAATACCCCAGAACAGGAACAGCCGAAGTGTGAGACAGGAATGAAGAAATGATGAGAAAGCTGTCAGACTTACAACTTAAAACGTAATTAACGATTACATCAAACAAGGAGACTATCCGACATGACAGGATCCATAGATCCAAATGGGAATGGATTAATATAAAAATGGGAAGAAGAAATCTGGACTTTGGGCTCATTCTGCGTACCCCAAGGAGCATCATGTCGCGACCGACAAGGGCCTGGCTCCAATCTCGTGCCTAAATTACCTGGCCAGTGATTCAGCATGGGTAACAAGGGACTGGTAATTATATCCCTCCTGCAGAACTGTGTGTGTGTGAGAGAGAGCGAGAGAGAGTGTGTTTTAGGCAATTGTTTTCTTTTGAAATTTTTTCCTTTTCTGTATTCATAATAAACGCGGCAGACTGCCTTATCCCCTGAATAAGATCCTGCTGTTTATGTTATAACTATAACATTTGTCCCTTACAGCAAAAATCACAACCATATTCAGGTTACTCCCAGTCCCAAAAGGGCAGTCACTTACCCCAGCTCAACTGCACTTTTTTCAGGCGTTCTCAAGACAAATTTTTGGTGGTTGGTCTCAGAGTGTGGCCACCAACTTTTCCTGGTGGCCATTCTCACATTTCCCTAAAATACTTAATTACCTTTGCTGATATTGGACGCTTAGTGATTAGTGTGAATACCAGTGAGACATGGTATGCCTGATTTGCAGATTAATAAGGTTTAATGTGCAAGGTTTTTTTTATAGATATACTAGTTGAATACAAAGCCTAAAATTAACTGCAATATATTATACTTACTAAGCCTGGAGATCTAAGCAGTTACTTAGAAAGCTGTATGCAGGAATGGCTTTTTTTAGGGGCCCCGCCAGGGAGTTAGTGGCCTTTGGTTCGACCGGCAGCACCTTTCACGGAGTTAGGTGTTGATGGAGTGTGCTCTTTGTTTAAGTAGTGACTTTATACCCTTTTATAAACAGCTTTTACCTAATTACCTTTTTACTTATTAGTATATATGCTAATTACCTACACTGGGTTTTTACCCTTGACTACATTTTATTTTTACCATGATAATTAGGGTTGTCAAATCAACATCTGGTGATAGGTGGGATGGTGTAAAAATATGCCCTTTGTCAATGAAAATGTGTACCCCAAAAGTTTAAAAATAACTTGTTGGTTCCATTACCATTATTCATGTGCAGCTGCAAGTATACATGTTGTGTATTTTGTTTTGTTATGCACTGTGGTATGCAAAAACTAAAACATCTGCAAAGTTACTTAGTAGTCCTATTTATTTTTGCCAACCAAAAAATGTCATGCTACAGGGGTCAAAATAGCCAAGCAAGCAACTAAAGCTATTCTAGGTCTGTAAAACAGTGGTCAGGCAACTCAAATTGCACTGGGCCGCCACCATCCTTTAGGAAAAACAAATAAATATGCATATATACCAGTCTGCATCATTGTAATTTATTTATTCCTAGCTAGTAAGTCTGCTGTGAAAATTGATACGAACAAACATGCAAATATCACTTTTTGCAGCAGACTTACTCGGCCCTGGCAAGCTGGGGGACAAATTAAGCCCTGGATGGGGGACTGGGGGAAGCAGCAGGGGATGGAAGCCAAAGTCCAGGGGACAGGAACCGAAGTGCCACAGCCAGAGCCAGCCGCTCCGCCACCCCAGGGCTAAAGCCTGAAGCCTTAGCTCCACCGCCCCTGGGAAAGTGGGGAACTCACCAGCTGCCTTTTTCTCCATTGTTGTGCCCCAGGTGTCTTTAGAGGGAAGCAAGGCCACAGTGGTGTACCGAGGGGAGGTGGGGGAGGGCAGGCACCACCCCTCAGAGCCTTCTGTGCCCCCAGCCCCCTGCATGTCCTGACAGGCTGGCCCGGCTCCCCTCCCCCCGGTCAGGGGGTGAGGCTGTCCCACTCGAGCTGGTGGTGCTGGGCTGCCGGGCTGAGGGGGGGGACACAGACCCTCAGAGCCTCCTGCACCCCCAGGCACTTGTGCATCTTGAAGGGCCGGCCCAGTCCTGGTGTCCCCCCTTTCCCCAGGCCAGGGGTGAGGCCACCCCGCCCGAGCCGGCGCTGGGCTGCGGGACTGGAGCGGGAGAGGCGGATGCCACATGGCAGGTAAGTGTGTGGGGAGGGGGGCTGGCTGGGCCCAACTGCCGCAATGAGCGCCCCCCCCCCCCCCACCCTGCAGGTACAGACAGCGTGAGGTGATGGAGGGGTCGCAAATGTAGGCTTGATCCCTGGATACCATAAATCCATGGTATGCCAGTGCAAGGCCAATTCTGCTGCCAGAACCAGCAACCAACACCCAGGCGGTGCATCCAGGAGCAACAGGGAGGAGGAGGAGGGGCCTCTGTTATGCCAGGCACTGCTGCCTGTCGATTCTGGATACCAGGTAAGGAATAAAAACACGCCCACACTAGTTAAGTGCACTTATCTTTAATCATGTCTTACGCTCCAAACATCAGAGGGAGACCCTAGGGCTCTGCGAAGCGGCTGCAGGGGAATGCCAGACACTCCCGGTGAGCTCATGGCGGGGTCTCTGTGTCGTAGCTCGCATTTCAAGCTCTTATACAGTGTAACATATTTACTCTAGGGAATAGCAGGGTTTGGCTTATTCACAGCAAATAACTTGGCAAACACTTTTGCTTTTCTTGGCACAAAACACAATTAGATAACGGGTTGCAAAACAGGCTATGTAACCGGTTTACTACTCAACCAGTCCTGACCAGACCCACCACGTCACTATCTCAAAAGCGTCACAACATCTTCCACAACCTTCCCTACAACCTCTGCTTTGGTTTCCTCCCCCCCGCCACCCTCTGCCCTGCCCTATCTCAGCCCAGGAGGCTGTGGCCACAAGAAAAGCCCCTGGTGGCCGTGTTTAAGAAGCACTGCTTTAGCTCTTACGCCAAACGCAATGGTTGTAGCCTATCCTCTAATGAACTATCTAAAGATTTATTAACCAAGGAAAAGGAACCAGAGTTATTTACAAGGTTAAAACAAGTAAACATACACACAAAAGTGAGTTCTGGAGGACCCCCCATGGCAGCTGCCTATGGGGAATCTCTCCATGTGTAAACCCTACAACCCAAAGCTCTGGAAAGTAGGGAGTTTGCTATTGACCCTGAGTGTCAGGGAATGGATAGAGAGAAGAGCGGGACAGAGCTACTTAAGACCTTCAGAGGAACACTGAGGAGGGGAGCTGTCTGCTGCAATCTGTTGATGACCAATAAGAATTGATTGTATGGGCCAGGCCTCATTTGCATTTGTCTTGTGTGACAGTTTGGGGAGATTTGGTAGAAGTTCAGTTAAGTTTTGAGTTTGGGGGCGGTAGCCAGTGACTCTATTTGATCATTCATTTATTGTGCTTTGTGCGATGGTAGGCGTATAGAAGTATAAGACTGACTACTATGTAGTGGGTGTCTGAGTAAGGAGGGCTGAAATGCAAGGTCTGCAGGCTGAGGCTGTAATATTTTAACTTAGCCATATAAGGACACAGAGTTAGGCAATGCTGACTTAAGTAAGTGACTGAAGAATAACCCAATGCCATAAGATTATGGGAAAAGATGTGCCAAGGGGTGTATTGCGAAACATCAGCTGTAAGATTAATTTTAGCTCACAAAATGTTCTAGAGAGGCACATTTTTTCTAACATGTGCCTTAATCACAGGAGACAAGCAGTATGTCAATGCTAATGAGCATAAAAGGAACCACGCACAACCTATGGAAAACAGCAGCTTCTGTTCACAGACCGCACTGTGTTTTCCAAAGGTGAGTTGAGCGTCACTATCCCCATGCACCAGTCATGGAGGCCAAGGCACAGAGCTGTGAGGTGACTTGCCCAAGGTCCGTGAGGGAGTTGGTGGGCTGGTGGGGAACAGGCAGCATGAGTGCGGACGGCGGCCTGCCCCAGCCGCACGCTGCCTTTCAGTGCGCCAGCCCCCTAGCTTGAGACACATTGTTAGCTGGGGCCAAAGCCAAATGCTCTGAAAAAAAGCTTCTACAGCAGCCGGCCTGCCCTGCAGCAGCCCCTAGGCTCATCTCGAATGGACTCAGGAGAAAGTGCCCAGAAATGGGAGCCCCTCAGCCAGTCCAGGAGATTTAACGATCGCTCTGGTCCCACCCCAGAGCCCGGCTCTCTGTGCCTGCCCATCCTGCATACATAGCCCAAGTCAAGGTCTCTGCTCCAGTACACAAATCTCTCCATGGGTGTGGTCCCAGCTGCCCGAGAGACACCTCTCTCTCCTTGACCACGGTCGCACATCACTGCTACATCCACCCAGAACAATGCCACCGCTGCCCATGGGGAAGGAGGAGAGAGAACCAGAGGTGCATCTAGATTACAGCTGAGACCTCAGTGACCATTGTCCTTCTCACACATAGAGATTGCATGAGTGCAGTTATCCACAATGCCTATCTGCTGGGAAGGGAGAGAGACTGCTGTTTGTCGTTAATGCATGAAAGGTACCCTGTGGCCATAAGCCCAGGCACCATAAAAGAACCCAGCTGAGCGGGATGGGGCAAAAAATCATATATAATGTTCAACGGCGGAAATACAGGACATCAAACAATATAGCGTTTTGATGAGAGGAAATAGGACACTAGACGGGGAGGGCTCTGAGTTACTACAGAGTTACTACAGTTACTGAGTTACTACAGAGTCTGGCCCACATGCTCAGGGTCTGAGTTACTACAGAGTTACTACAGTTACTGAGTTACTACAGAGTCTGGCCCACATGCTCAGGGTCTAACTGGTGGCCATATTTGGGGGTGGGAAGGTATTTTCCCCCAGGTCAGATTGGCAGAGGCCCTGGCTTTTTTTTTTTTGTTGCCTTCCTCTGCAGCATGAGGCACAGGTCACTGGCTAACATGAACTAGAGTAAATGGCAGATTCTTTGTTACCTGAAGTCTTTAAATCATGATCTGAGGACTTCAGTAACTCAGCCAGAGGTTATGGGTCTATTACAGGAGTGGGTGGGTGAGGTTCTCTGGCCTGTGATGGGCAGGAGGTCAGACTAGATGATCGTGATGGTCCCTTCTGGCCTTAGAGTCTATGAGTCTGTTAAAGAGCATGAAATCAAATGGATTCAGAAAGTAAATGGAGTTTGGTTGTTTCCCTATATTATTTTTATTATTAATAAAATGGGGGCCCCAGGACCTCATTGTGCCAGGCGCTGTATGTTATTTATAAGTATATTACGGTAACACCTAGAAGCCACAGTCACAGCCCAGGGTCCCATTCTGCCAAGCACTGTATGTTATCTATTAGGTATATTACAGCAGCGCTTAGGAGCCCCAGCCATGGCCCAGGATCCCATTGTGCCAGGAACTGTACAGACACAGCACCAAGACAGTCCCTGCCCCAGAGAGTCGTGTATCCCTTAAACATATTACACTCCTTCAGATCTATAGGGCTGGCTCCTGCCTGGGTTCCCAGGTGTGGAAATGTGCTATATAAGGGGCTGGCAGGACTGCCTTTGCTCAGCTTATGGCTCCCCCAAAAGAAGCAGGGAGGAAGTAGAGCTCTGATCCTCCCCCTTCCACCCTCCCCCTTTGCACCAGCCCACAGAATGGGACTGCAGGGGGGCAGGATACCGCACCCTATAAAAGAACGTAACAGTGAGTGTTCTCCCCCCAGAGTGCACTGGCCATGGTGCCTCTCCTGGGCATGGGGTGCCACCACACCACAAGGTCCTGATGCTCGGCTGGTGGGGCTAACGGGTTGGGCCTGGCAGGGGTGGAGTAGCAATGCTGTGCCAGATGGCTAGAGAAGAAGGCTGAGGCTCAGAAGACCAGGGTTCAGTTCCTAACTCAGCCCCTTATACTGGCCTGGGTGTTCCTGGGCCAGGTTGCTGCATATGGCCTCGATCTTGCCATCTAGGCCATAAGCTGCAACCTGGTCCAGGAACACCCTTTCCCAAAGGGAGGCCCAGTGGGTGATTTTTTCTGTCCCTCTTGTCTCTCCACCTATTTCTATTTGCACTCCTTCCCATGAGTTGCTTTCTTTCTCCCCTTTACGGGGCACCCACTCACCTCTGGTGGGGGAGAATTTCCCCCCCCAGCTTTCTCACCGGGAGACACTTTATTCCCCATTCCCTTAATTACCAAACCCTTTGGAGTGCCTTCGCCCTCTTTCAGCATCCTGTTTGTCTCTTCTCCAGCCCCCCTCATGCAGCCACTGCCCCCTCTAGGGCTCGCCGGCAGGGGCCCATAACTCAGACAGGAGTCGCCCCTTCCGCTTGTGCGCTGGCATCTTAGCAACCACTTCAGATTGATCTAAAACGAGAGACCGGCCAGAGCAGGAGCTGAACTTCCCCACAGGACAGGGTCATTTGGATTTGGCTTCTCCAGTTTGGATCTCGCGTGGAGACTACAGCTGGGTGGGTGGAAACAAATTTTTTTTTTTTGGTTGAAAAATGTCGAATCATTGAAACGGAAACTGTCTGGGGAACTGAGTCGAGTTTGACGAGTCTCCTGGCTCAAAAACATTTTGAAAAGCAAAGGTTGTAATGTCTTTGAAATGAAAAAGTCCAGTTTTCCTGCTCAAAATGACTTTTCATTTCGAATAGTCAGCTGATTAGACCAAACCAAACCAAACCAAACAGAACAACTTAGCCCCAATTAAAATAAAAAAGGTCAAAATCTAAATGAAATTTTTTGATTAACCTGGGCTGATTCTCCTCCCCCCTTCCCTCCGACTCCCCCATTTTTTCAGTTTCATGAAAATTTTTGTGGTTTTGATTTTTCATCATGATTTGGGACAGAACAAATGTTTGAAATCTCAAAAATGCTCACAGGAAGGAGCATTCAGCTCTCCTGTTCAGCTCTCATAGAAGCAAGCCAGAGGAACTGTGATGGTGTCAGGAACTGGGGGTCTTGAATCCTGGTCCACAGGACTTTTAGGAGCTGACATGTGCCAACTTGCCACACAGACACCTGCTAAGAGTTGCTAGTGTGGAAGCTGAATTCCAGCAGAGAACTGATTGCCAGAATGCTGGGGCTCCGCAGCTGCTGTATCAACACAGCACAGGAAGAGGAATTTGTCCATGAAACTGGGATATATCTTGCTTCTGCTCCCCTGGCTTATTGGACTTGAGGTTCCTATCTCTGGTCTGTCTCCTGCTTCTGAGCCCTGGTATTATGATCCAGCCTGACTCTGGTTACCAACTCGTGGATCTGCTTTCAAGTTTGTCTTCTGCTTCTGAACTCCTGGTATCTTGAGCTGGCCAACTCTTGACTCCTGTCCCATGATTGTGGACCCTGGTTCTGACCACTAGGTGCCCATGACCTGGCCGCGACAGTTTATCACCTTCAGATCAGACTCAGAACTGCCCAAAATTTCTGTAGGGATCAGAGGCAGGGTATCCCAAATTGGGAATATGTGATGCACCTGGACCATCTCTCTGGCGCCACTGCCCAAGAAGACATGTATGAGCCATTTGTGCTAAGGGGGAAGTGGAGCAACAATGGACAGGACTTGTCCATTGTGAGGCTCCATGTTTCACTGTTGGTTCTTGGATGATGACTTAAATGCATCTGTGAGATCAAATTACCTCCTCATTAACAAGACCGTGCTTGTCCTTGCCCTTCTGGTGATTCAGTTCCTCCATCCACATCTCTGCCCAACGCCACTCTATGGAAGCAGTAAGTCCGTGATACTGTTGCTATGGAAATATCTGCCTATGGGTCATTCTTCTCAGGGCTTCCTTCACCTCCTTGTTCCTCAAGCTGTAGATCAGGGGGTTCAGCATGGGGATGACGATGGAGTAGAACACAGACACCACCTGGTCCATCGAGTTCCCTGTGCTGGGATTGATGTACATGAAGAAGACTATGCCATAGAACAGGGAGATAGCCGTGAAGTGGGAGGCACAGGTGGACAGGGCCTTCCACCGGCCCTTTGCTGAGCTCATCCTCCCAACGGTGACAAGGATGTAGCCGTAGGAGACCAGGATGATGGTCAAGGTGCTCATGGTTGCCAGGGCAGAGAAGATGTAGAGAGTTACCTTGGCTGTGGTGGTATTGGTGCAGGTGAGCTGCAGCGGAGGAGGGATATCACAGAAGTAGTGACTGATGTGGTTGGGGCCACGGAATGGCAGCCAGAAGACTTTGCTGGTCTGCAAAGCTGAGTTGGCCATGCTGAGGGTGTAGGCCAAAGCCACCAGCCGTACGCACGTCCCCCTGGACATGAGTATTTGGTAGAGAAGGGGATGGCAGATGGCCATGAACTGGTCATAGGCCATGGTGGCCAGGAACAGGCACTTGGCTGTGCCATGACCCACCAAGAAGGCCATCTGTGCCACGCAGCCAGTGTAGGAGATGGACTTGTCCATGGCAAGGAAATCGGCCAGCAGTCAGGGGGTGACCACGGAGGAGTAGCAGATGTCGTCGAAGGAAAGGGTGCTGAGGAAGAAGTACATGGAGGTGTGGAAGTGGGGGGTCAGAGCGGATCAAGGCCATCATGCCCATGTTACCCATCAATGTAATGCTGTAAATCAGCAGGAAGGCCCCAAAGAGCAGCCCCTGCAGGTCTGTACGGTTTGTGAGACCCATTAGGATAAATGGGTCACGGCAGTGCCATTTCCTCCATCAGCCATTGCCTTGGTGTGCTTCACCTGCAGAGTGGAGGGTGGGGAGCAGACATTACACCTTTCAGTGAAACATGATATTGCTGGATTCCCAGCCCTGGAGAGTGAAGTAATTTATTTTTGCTCAAAGCAGGCTCAGACTGGACAGCAACAAGTCAGTCTCACAAGTGTAGCGTGTCACATGGGAGCCTCATTGCTTGGGACATTTAAAACTAGAGTGAGCAGAAGTGTAGAAGATGTCGAGTAGGGAGCAGTCTTGTGTTGGCCAAGAAGATGGACTGGTTGGGACCAAAAGACTCCTGTTCATCAGTAGATTCACAGATTCAATGGAAGGGGACCCATATTAGGGCAGAGATGGAAATTCAGTTTCCATTACCTCTCGCGGGAGGGAGACAATAAAAAGGATGATTGTGGGGAAGGGTCACCCATTCCTCACTAGGAACTGAGATAGCCCATATCAACATGGATCTATTTGGAATTAGTAGCCTAGAGGCCAAAGCTCCATATCCCCATCCTGTGTCTTTCAAACCATCCCTTTGACCTTCTGCATTAAAGCTGGTGACCTAGAAGGCTTCATACCTCATACGCATCCTCTTTAGCTAATTAGTCTAGTCACTAGATTTGACACAATGACCTCAGGGTTAGGAGCTGTTGCAAGGTTTTAATCTCAGCTGCCCATACTTTCTTTGTATATATTTTGAGCAACATGATAGCTGAAATTTTAAAAGCCCCAATGTCAGGAATTGTAGTTCATTCCCCTTATGTATACAGGGATTTTATTTGCTACATGATGTTTAGATTGAAAGATATTACAACAATGTGTTAAAGATGCCCTGGGAAACCTAACTCTAAATTTCTCTATTCTTGGCCCGAGTTCAGCAAGACACTAAAGCTTGTTCCTAATTTGAAGCGAGTGAATGGGAATACTCACATGCTTAAATTTAGGCAAGTGCTTAAGGACCTTGCTGAATTTGGCCTTTAAATTCTCAACATTCACATTGCATTAGCCCCCCTCTCATCCTGAATCCCCATGTGCTCAAGGGAAATGATTGCTTTATCATGTAACTGAAATAAACACTGATTTCATTCTATTTCTGACCTATAATTCAAATGTGTCAGTGGCACTGATGCGTGGGAGATATCTAAGCTCTGAGGAAAATCCAGTTCTTTTTATCTAGAGATGTTTTTTAAAACGGGAAAACTCCTTTGAAGAAATTTTGAAACTATTTCCATTTGGGACGGTGCGAAATGGGCCCATTTCCTTTTTCCATGAAAGTTTCCATGATGTTTTTCTTGATATTTTTTCCTTTGATTTAAAAAAAAAAATCACATTTTATGTTTTTATTGTGGTTCCACTAAACAAAAACGTTCAACTGAGATTGCAAACATACAGTCTATAAAAATGTGGAAACAGTCACCAAAAATGCCCCCAGAAAATGTCTCAGATTGTGACCATTTTTCACAAAAGGTTCTGGGGTTTTGTTTTTTTTAAAAAAAGGCCATTTTTCATTAAAAAAAAGGTTTTTATGTAAAATATTTCAGCCTGCTTGACTTTTGCCTCAGTATGACGTGCTCCCGGGAATTGCTCACATGTGAGACCTGAAGCTGTCTTGGTGCTTTAAGAAAGATTGGGAGGGAAAAAGTATGGTTTGGAAGGCTTGTGCTACTTGGAAATTTAACAATATCTTCAAGTTTAGAACTCCAGACCTCGGTAGAGAAATGTGGAAACACCTTTGAATCTCTCCTTTAACTTTGATATAAACATACATGCATTTATTTTTGTGTGTGATCATGGATGTTGCATCTGTTCTGAGAGTCACTGATGTTGTAAGGAGACAAGCCGCTCAGGAAATGAAATGTAAAAATCTATGTTAATACAACATGAATAGTGAGATTTTCAAGCACCCCAAGATTCAGGAGTTCTGCCTCCGAGAGCACCTGCAACTCAGCCACGTATTGAATGGTGATTTGACTCTGAAAAGTGACTGTGTCAAAATTGTTGGGGTAAGTGCATAGTGGGTATGTTGTTTTGTCTATTTCAATAATATCCACAGCCAGTCTGCTCAGTCTGCCAAAGGCCCAGAGAGATGTCTAAATGCTTTTGAAAGCCTGAGAAAAATTACTAGGTGTTGAATTTTGGAACAAATGCTGAGATTCATCAGAGAATTCAACACATCCTCTTCTCCAAAATTCTCCAGAAAAGAAAATGGAAATACCTGGGACATGTGGTATGAATGAAAGCAGAGAGTCTGCCACGGCAGGCGTGCCATGGGAGCAACAAGCAAAAGGGACTAATCAAAGGGGAATCCCTCCCTTGAACACTACTCAGAGAGGAAAAGCTTATGGGGCTAAACAATATGGATGATATACAAAAAAGTGCCCCAAGATAGATGGGTTGGCAGAGCCTTATTTGTGCCCTAAGCGATGTCTGATGGCACAGGAAGGATTCAGAGTCTGTGTGTGCTCAGTTTACAATTAATCATCTCTTTTGTTCCTTGCTGCCAGCCCTGCCAACTCAGCCCGGGATCAGACAGTCAAGATGGGTTCTTTCCTTCTTGGCAGTAATAAAGATTTTGCAAGCCAGATCCTGCTCCTGTACAGACCCGTCGCCTTCGCCCCCTGCCCTCAGTGACTCGCAGAGTGAGGCACGATTCAGTGTGGGTAAAAGGTGGCAAGATCCAGCCCGCAGCCACTTTGCACAGTAGAATTATGTAACCCACCATGTGTGTCACTGTCCCCACTTCCGTGTCTGGTCCACAGAGGATATGAGTCGGTTACAGGCCCAGCAACTTTGAGCAGCTACAGCTTGAACTAAAGCAATGGTTTTCTACCAAGGATATGTGTACCCTTGGGGGTACACAAAGGTCTTCCAGGCGGTACATTAACTCATCTAGATATTTGCCTAGGTTTACAACAGGCTACGTGAAAAGCAGTGGCGAAGTCAGTACAAACTAAAATTTCATACAGACAATGACTTGTTTAGACTGCTCGCTATACTATACACTGAAATGGAAGCACAATATTTATATTCCAATTGATTTATTTTATAATTATATGGTCAAAATGAGAAAGTGAGCCATTTTTCAGTCACAGTTCAGTGGCTGCACCACAAAAGCACTCCCACAACTAGCCCAGATTGTCCCTCTTGCAGCCCATGGGATGGGAATAGGACACAGAGACCAAACTCCACTCCAGCCCTTAGGGCTTATCGATATACAGAAGCATCACCAGTGTAACAAAAGGTGTGACGTTAAACTGGTAATTAAACCCATGCAGCTGTGAGTGTAGACGGCCAGCCTACTGGGTCAGGGGTGAGGCAGGTTGGTACAGGGAGAACTTGTGCTGCCTCTGCCTACGCTGTGTGTGCTTTTGAGTCAAAGACTGTGTCTTCTCTGCAGAGTTAACTCAAGTAATCAACACTAGTCACGCCTGTCAAGTGAGCCAAGCTCAGAGTCCTCACTGGCTTTGCACTCCCTTGTGTTTGGCGCTAGGACTTGTGGGAGCCCAGCTCATGGTTCTTAGAGACGCAGCAAGCTGAGCCACTCTATGACTTCATTCCCAGTGAATTGTGGCAGACCTTGTTTGTCTCTTCCTGGGCATGCAGGAGGATTGTGGGGGGCACTGGGGGACACTGGGAGGCACTAGCTTGCATCCTCACTGCAGAATGGCGGTGTGAGCCGCTGGTGAGTTGTGCTCACTTGAGTTTAGCCTGATTCCCCCGATGGACCGGTCAAATGGAGTTAAAAGTGCCACCAGGGTTTTTGTGTGTGGATGGGACTTGAAGTAGGAGCGAGACTTGAGTTATGACACCAGGTAACTTTTCAGTGAAGATGAGTCCCAGGAGGGGACATCAGTATCCAGGCTGCCATTGCTACTGAGAATAAAATTCACAGAGACCCTCAATAAATTTCCCTGATCATCCACGGTAGGATATTTACTGCACTCTTTGCCAACAGCCCAGGGACGTGCTGGTTACTGACCAGGAAAATCATGATGTGCTGCCTCCCCCTGTTGGAAATATGTTTAGGAATGTTTATGTACCCTCCCTTGAAATGTAAATAGTTGATGAGAAGGTCAGACTCCATATTGGATTTGGAATCCATCTTGGAGTCTGACTCAGGCAAGTCAGATGCTGACTGTTGGCAGAATGCCAAGGCCTGGATCCTGCCCAGTGACGAGGGAAAAGGCGGGAAAACATCAACTATAGTGGTGAGTGCAAAGGCATTGGTGCCGTGTGCACAATATGAGAGCCGTGTGCAAAGGCCAGAAGGCGGGAGAAATCCTGGCAGCCGATTGGCTGAGGACAGCCCCAGCAGAGGTGATTTAAGGCAGTGAGTGCCAGAACTCGGGGCTGCCCATCTTAGTGGTAACGTGGCGGGGTGTCATTGTGTTTGTGTGGCTACGGACAAGGAAGAGAAGCAGATGGCGTTGATCCAGGAAGAGAAGTAGACGACTTCGGACCAGGAAGAGAAGCAAACGCACTCACCTGGAGGGAGAGAAGAAATATCGTAAATACTATCACAGACTGTGGGAAGCCGGGGCTGTGTTTGTGGTACTGGGCCTGGGGTTTAGTTCCCCCATTGTGTACTCAACACCAGTGTTTATGGTTATGGTGGTACTTGAAAGGGCTTGTGTTTATGACACACCCTTAATAAATAGTTATTTGTTTACATGTTACCGGCTAGTGTGATCTTAGTCAGTTTAGCCAGTGATAGATTTGGCAATCAGGTAAAATAAGCAGGGAAAAAGAAATTGATTTCTAACACCCCCAGAGCTGCAGAAAGACGAATGAAGTTTCTTCATGGGATGCAAAGAGGGAGAGAAGCGTTTACAGTTCTCCACAGGAAACTCCGCGTGCTCTTGGGATCCTGTGAAATATTGTTGGGGGCGCAAAGGGCCTTGTTAGGAAGTTGCTTTCATGACCAGATGTGATTCTGCAGCTTGCTGGAGCCATGGTGTAAAAGTCCATTGAGGATTGCTAGGCCCCCGGGGGATTTATTAACACTGAAGAAACCTCTGAGGTGACACTGTGTGTGCATCACAGAGGAGGGGGGGAGAGGGGGGGGGAATTGGCTTGTTTAGATCAGAAAAGCATGTTATTTCCTTTAGCGGGTTCAAATTTGCATATGAAAATGCAACAGTTAAATCCAGTGCTGGATGCCTCTGCACAAGCTTTTGGAAAATTAAAATATTCTTTCACAATCTGAATTCGCTGCGCCTCTTTCACTGCATTTCTGCAGGTTCTTGTCTGTGCTCTGGAGGGCTCCGTTCAAAGGCTTTTCAGGACTCAGCTGCTGGAGCTCTGCATGGCAGGCTCATCTTAGGGAAGTTTAAAGGAGTGGCCCAAGGACACATGAAAGCAGACCCTCTGTAAACCCTGCAGCTATGGTCTTCCTCTCCTCATGTCACTCAGGGTGCTGTCCCTCGCCGGTAGCGTTTGCCCACCTATAGACTCATTCTCAGCCTGACACAGACAAAGGCTGTCACTGACCGACACACAAGGACAGCTGCAAACACACCCCTAAAGGGCTGGGCGCAACGCTCCATGGGGTGTCCTATAGGTGGGATGGGGGAAGGAGGCGTGTAAGACAGAGAGACAATCTACAGTTAGGCTTGGCAGAATTCAAATTTGATTTTTTTGTGTGTGTAATTTTGATGGATAATATCAATGTTTATTTTAAAGCATTTTTTTCCAATTTAAAGTTTCACAGTTGCCCAAAACTATTGGTTTTAAGCATTTTCATTTATTTTTGTCAAAGGAAATTTTCTGAGTTGTGGGCTTTTATGAGGGTGGGGCGGGGTCAGACAATAATTATTCAACAACAGTGGTTGAGAATCAAAAAGTTAAAGCTTTAGAGCTGTTAAAACACAAATTGTCAACATCCCATGTCGAAATATACAAAGTAAATAGTCTTAAATCTAACTCTAAGACATTCCTAAGCAGCATTTTTCTTACTTTGCCTATCTGTAGATTTCAATCATGATGTGTGGAAATGTGTTTTTCATTGGGTTTGTATATGTGGTGAAATGGACGTTTACCAATATTTACTGATAAAAATCATCCTTCCAAGCCTAGCTATAGTTTTAATATCCAAGCATCTGGGGTGGGAGGAAGGGGGAGGCAGGAAGGTCTATGGCTTGATATTAGTTGTAGTAACGGGCAGGGTGTATCCAGTGAGTCTGGTCAGTGGATTGGGAACTCCACTCACTCAATTCATTCACCTCGGTTTATTGTAGATATTGCCAACTTGAGGGCATAAAGGGTTGTTCCTCCCTCCTCTCCCTTCCCTCCCCCCCCGCGTGAGGAAACACTTGAGGAGTTTGGTGGTGGCAATGGAAATCCACTGGGTTATTTGTGTGTGCACAAGCGTGCTCATTTGTGGACATGTGTGTGTATGTGTGCGCACATTCATGGGCATGAATGTGCACTCATTTACATGCAGCTGTGTGCACGTGTGCATATATACTCATTTGCATTCATGTACGTGCGTGCTCGTGTGTGTGTGAGCTCATTGGTGTGCAGCTGTGTGCGCATGTGTGCGCATGTGTGTGCTTGTCTGCATACAGCTCTGTGCGTGTTTGTGTGCACAGGGGCACGTGTGTGTGCAGATGTGTGCGTTCAAGTGCATGTATGCATGCATGTATTTGTTCATGGGTAGTTGTGTGTGCTTATTTGCCTGCAGCTGTGCGTGTGAGCCTGTTTGCATGCAGGTGTGTGCATTTGCATATGTACGTGGGTCCATGGACATACAGGGGACAGGTTACTCAGTAATGCCATCAGCAATAGGAAAAGTGCCATAAAACTGCATGAGAGCTGAGATGCTCAGAGAGTAGCAGGTCACCCCCTAGCTGTTTCTGGGGTCTCCAGACCCTTCATGCAGCCCTGGCCCCAGGGAGTCTTCCTTCCTGAGAAAGAGATGGAGCAGCAGCTGGAAGGAGAGCCACGTACACCCCCTTGGGTCCTAGCAGTGCCCATTGGTGTGTCACCTGCCAGAGAAAATCACCTGGCCTCTGCAAGTTGACCTGGCCAAACTTCTCTTTTTGGTCTTAAAATGCCCAACAAGATCCTTGGTGCCTTCTAATCCTGTCATGCATTCAAGTGATTTTCAGTGTTTATAGATCAGGACCAGAACAGTGATTGAATAGACTGCTGACTTGCAAAATCATTCTGGTAACTTCCAAAAGATTGGAAGGTCCCGCTGTCCCTGGTTCAAAATACTCCTTTTAGTTGTAAATCCACAGTCCAGAGATTCGGAGCAGGAATGAGGCACAATGGAGATGTCTCAGGGGTGCTTTATATCCTCTGCCATGTGCTTGGAAAGTGACTGTCCCAAACAAAGCCCACAGCTCCTGTGTATGGAAATGTACTGACAAAGATGGAGTCTGAGGTCACATGTCCACATCCCATGCCCTTACTTGTTTTGCTGAATCACAGGGGTGGCCATTGGTTCCTTGCTGTCTGAGGCGTCCTCAGGAAGAGCCATGTGGAGAGTTGATTCTTCTTAATGACCCATCAAGCTTAATGACCCTTCATTCACAATGGGCTGGCAAGACTGGATGTCAACTACCTTGTGTGTGTCACCACAAGAACAAACACATCTGAGATACAAATATATAGCCAACATTCATAACTGCAGATACAGTGACGATACATGGATTTAACCAGGGTAATCACACCGGACAGACTATAATTCTTCCACTGACACCTTACGTGATATGCTTCGTAAAAGATTTGTTGCTGTCATGTAACAGTGGTAATATCAGTGCTATAAATGGTCACCTTCAATCGTACAGCATCACAAGACCTTGTTCTAATGGCCAGTTTCCAGGATTTCCAGGCTGTGAACAACTCAGCACGTGCACAGCATGGGGGCGATTAGGGTAGTGAAACTGGATCTCTAGGACGGTGGAAGAATAGTTTTAAAGGAAATGTTTGTTCTGGTAAGAAGTGGACTGGTCACTACAGACCAGACATGCACACTGCCCCTCCCTACCTCCTATCAATGGACCTCACCCTAGACCATGAAGGATCTAGGAACAAGAGAGCAGTACAGTTCCCAAGGCCATTCAAGCTTTGGTGTCTCTGCCTAGACTCACAACATGAGGTGCCAATTGTTTTTGAGATGGGTCCGTCTGGGAGCTAGATGGAGAATCTCCATCTCATTTCACAGAGGCCAGCAAACCGCTGTCACATGGTAACAGAATTTGGTCTCTGCAGATCTGGGACTGGACTGGAATCAGTGACCTTAGTGCTGGATGAGTCAGTATTCCATTCCTCCGTCCCCTAAACCATCTGCATTGCCCTGGGGCTACTCTTTGACAGCAGTGAGTAATACTGGAACCAAGGACCATTCAATGAAATGGAGAGGTGACACATTCAAAAAGGATCAAAGGAAGTATTTTCCCCATGTGACACAGATTTAGCCTGTGGAACTCACTACCACAGGAGGTTGTAGAGGCCAGGAATTTAGCAAGATTCAATGAGGGACTGGAAGTTCATATGGATAAGAAGCGTATCCAGATAGTTAAGACTAGGGGAGATAGAGAAGGGAGATAAAATCTCATGGTTCGTGGAGTAAGCAGATCAGACTATTGGTGTAAAGATGAGACTTCATGAGGGGATCATCACAGATCTGTCTGCCTTGGGGTTTCTTGCACCTTCCTTTGAAACATCTGGTACCAGCCACCATGTGAGGCAGGAGACTAGGTTAGATGGCTTACAGGTCTGACCTGGTATGGCAATTCCTATGTTCCAATTAAACAGTGCTTTTCCCTAGTGTGTGCACACATACACAGACAAATTCCGAAGTGTGGTGGGATCCTTTGGGCATGCAAGGTATGATACATGAGGGGATAATTATGAAGGGCTCTGCCTCTGAGCTGCTCTGAGCAACAACTTTGGCCTCCTTCTCTACTGCCTCTCGTGCATCACTCACGATCAGTACAGAGTGGGTGCCAAGAGGTGCCATTGTGATCTGGCCTCGCTTTTCCCAGGGGTAAATGATGACATAAGGTGCAAGGCCAGGGAGCTTCCAACTCTTTGACTGAGGTGACAGACTGTGTTGTGCACCTGGGGGGAACCCCAGGAGCTCACCGAGCCCCTATATGAAGCTTCCTAGATGAGTCTGTTATGAAAGTTCCAGCGTCTCCACAGGTCAAAGTGGTCTTCAGACAGCTGTCCATGAACAAGAAAGCCAGGAATTTCTGCTGCAAGGTGGGTCTTTAACGGCTTGGATATCACGAGCATCCTTTCCTTTGTAGATTTGCCTTGTACCTCAGTGTCGACAACCAGGGGAGCTGGGAATCAGCTCAGAGAATAATCTTTTCTTGTCTGGCTGTGTATAAATTTTGTCTCAGTTGCAGGTATTGGATATTGCACCAATCTATGGCATTTACATGGTCTGTATCATCACAGTATCTGAGCACCTCACAATCATTAATGCATTCACCCTCACAACTAGAGCCAGATGAATGACTGATTTTTCGATTTGCTGGCAATTCTGAAACAAACCCCAAAAGATTGTTTTGGGTGGTCCCCAAAAGGAATTAAAAATATTGTTTTCAGTGAGTTAAAAAGCTGAAAAAAATAATAGTTGTGGGTCAAATGAAAGATTTTGTTTCAATTCCAAGCATTTAAAAAACATTTTTTTCTTAAAAATTTAAAGAAAGCTGATGAAAATTTCAGAATGATAGGAAAATTGATTTGAACTGAAAAATCGAAACATTTTGATTTTGGGGGGAATTTTTTTGCTGGTTTTTTCCTCAACAGAAACCATTTGGCGGATTCACAAATGTGTAAAATGTTTTGGTTGACCTGAATCTGCGTTTTTCACCCCCTCCCAAAAAAAGGTTTTGTTGAAAAATGTCATCTCGCTGTATTCCCAACCCCCTCTGTGGCAGATGGGAAACTGAGGCAGAGGCTCAGGGCCAGATTTCTAAAAGTTTTCAGGTGCCTGCCTTGGAAGCACCTACACCCCTAACTCCGGAGTTAGGCATGAGAGCACCTTTAAAAAATCTAGCTTTAATTATCTCACACAAGGAATCCATGGCAGACAGGGACTGGAAGCCAAGATTTCTGGATCCCAACCTAATGCCACTGGACCAACCTTCCTCTCTGCCTGCTTTCTTTAGGATAGCAGGGTATCTGTGGGCACTGGCACACAGTTATGTACTTCCATGTAAATTAGCTCCACTGAGCTGTCCTGCTCAACCAGACGTAAGAGCCATTTTTTTTCATGAATGCAATTAGGTCTGAAATGTCTTCTCCAGTCAGCATGCTGGGCTCCAAACTGCCTGAGCCTGAATCTGGTTCCTGGGTGACACTGGTTTTCTCCAATGGCCGAATCTAAAGCCCCGTGCAAGCATTTTGGGGCAAAAGACTGTCTTTTTTATTCTGTGTTGGTACTCTGGCTGGCACAGTGTAACCGGCACCGCTATACCTGCTGCAATGCAAATACAGACTAATAATGATCATTATTGATTGCAGTCCATGGGAGGCTTTTTAACTGACTTCAAAGGACGCTGTCGTTAGTGCATTTTGATTTTTGCCATTGTAAAGATCTGGCGCTTGATCCGAAAATCCTTGACATCAGCTGAGAGGCTATTTTTGACTTCAGTAGGTTTAAGGTCGGTCCTTTGCTCCTCATTAGCTTGCATTTCACTTTCAGTAGCTTCAGCCTCATTTTTGTCCCAACCAGCCTTAAAGCACCATCAGGTGAACATGCTGTCCGGGTTAACTAGGGTTCCCGGCACACAGGGCTCAGCCTGTGACTTGGCAAGCTTTCTGCTCCCCTTGGAGGCTGAGTGGACTGAGTTGTCCCGCCACTGAGTTCTGGTCTGTGGAGAGTTCTCCGCTCCTACAGCTGAGAAAAACAGTGCAGACCTCTGGAGCACTGACAGCCAGTGCAAAGAAATCAAAGAGTTTAAGGCCAGTAGGGACCATCAGACCATTTTTTTGACCTCTTGTACAGCACAGATGAGAGAATTTCACTCAGTGACCCCCATATTGAGCCCAATCACTTGAGTTTGGCAAAAGCCCATCTTCCAGAAAGGCGTCCAGTCTTGATCTGAAGAGAACAAGAGATGGAGAAAATTCCACCTCCCTGGAGAGTTTGTTACAGTGTTTAATCACTCTCACTGTTACAACCGCGGGCCTTATTTCTGATTTGAATGGGTCTGGCTTTAACTTTCAGCCATTGGTTCTTGTTCTGCCGTTCTCTGCTAGGCCGAGGAGCCCTTTAGTACCTGGTATTTTCTCCCTGTGAAGGTACCTATACACTGCTATCAAGTCACCTCTTCTTCTTCTTCTGGATAAGCTAAACAAGAGAAGTTGCGCTCCCCATATTCGTAATGTCTTGGCACTGTTATCGCCCTCTGTGTGTGAGTGCCTCAACGGATCAGCTCCTCAGATCTAGGGACGTTTATCAGAGAATTGGCTAAAACTAGCTAGATTTAAGCTAATGTAGCACTGCCGCCTCACAGCTTCAGTGAGATGCAGCCCCGGTCTCACGTCCAACCTTGACTTCAAATTTCCTGATCTATAATTTCATTTTAGTAACTATAGCATTGTGATGGCTTTGCTATAAATTACTTAACTGGTCCTTTACAGCCTGCTGCATTAATTTAGATTAATTTAGATTAATGTTAGACAAGATTCAGGGTTGGGTATACAGCGATCTCAGCCTGCTAAAACCCATGGCCAACACACCATTAAACAGCCTTTAAACCCTCTATTAAACATATAGAAAAGAAGGAAAAATGGTAAGGCCATTGAAATGCCAAGTATTAAATAAGGCTTTCATTCGAACAACATCCCTTGTTCTCTTTCCCTTTAGCTGTGGACAGTTTTTAGAAGGAAAAACCTCCTGTTTGACTGTTTGACAGTCTCTTAGATGATATAAAAGATGGTAATAACTATCCTTTTGGGGAAAAGATAAGAAATTTGTTGGGATAGGCTGGAGCTGTTGTGGTGGCTGTTGTTGTTGTGAAAGTCCGATCTTAAAAGGAAAACCTCCTTGTTTGACAGTCTCTGAGAAGGAATTAAAATTGGTAATAACCGTCATCCCAGATAGTGCTTGGGATTCAGCTGGAGTAGGAAGGGGTGTTATTCACACACTCCAGAGCACCCCACCTATACTTTACTGAAGGTTCAAGGCATGACATGGTCAAAATAGGCAGCCCCGCCCTTCCACCTTCTTAATTGCCATTTGTTGTCTGAGTGTGACTGGGACAGGGGCGGGGAAGTGCAAGGAGACCATCAATTCAGGGGTATTAGAAAGTGTTATTTTCACTCAGTCCCAGGGCAAGGGCTCTGGTTGGGTGGGGTGGGCAGAAGAGGCTGGTGGTACACGCGAGCAACGTGCTGCTTGTTGGATTTAGGTAGTTAGGAATCTGCCAGTCTCCATGAAAAAAGCACACTAGTCTACTCAATCTTCAAACAGCCAGCACTAGATCCTCTTTTGACCTCAGGAGAACATCGAGGAAGGAATGCCCTCCAAAATATATCTGCCAACGTCTGCAAATGCTGGCAATCTAGCTCCAGACCAAATCTCGGCATGGTAGCACTCAAAATTGACTTCCACATGTTCCTTGGGCTTGGGCAATGTCTCCATCCCCATGCTGCTAGACCTCTCTACATAGGACTGGAAGGCATCTCCTAGGTCATCGGTCCAGTCCGCTGTTATCATGGGCAACTCCCTCATGTAATCCTGTTCGCAACTAAAACTAATTTAGATTGTTTGCCCACCCTTCCTCCTACTGGGGGGCTGTTCCAGAACCTCCCTCCTCTGATGGTTAGAAACATTTGTGTATGAGGGTTGTAGCTGTGTTGGTCCCAAGATACTAGAGAGACAAGGTGGTTGAAGTAGTATATTTTGTTGGAACAATGTCTGTTGGTGAGAGAAGCAGGCTTTCGAGCTTACACCAACCTGAAGAAGAGCTGTGTGTAAGCTGGAAAGTTTGTCTCTCTCACCAACAGAAGTTGGTCCAGTAAAAGATGTTACCTTCTCCACCTTGTTTCTCCAGAAACCTTCTTCTAATTTCCAGCCTGAATTTACTCATGGCCCCTTGAAATCCATTTGTTCTTGTGTCAACATTGTATTTAAGCTTCCTAGTTCTTCTCCCTACCCTGATGTATTTACAGAGAACAGTCAGATCTCCCCCCTCAGCCTTTGGTTTGCTAGACTAAACAAGCCAAGCTCTTTTAATCTCCTCTTCAGTGAGATAGGCCTTCCATTCCCTTGGTCATCCTAGCAGCCTTTCTCTGCAGGTCTCTGTGACTTTAGAAAACAATGCTCCACCTGGCACTGTTACTCTGCCTGTGTGATATAGTATAAGTAGGCTCCAATTGTTCCTTCCCAACAGAACCTAGACAGTAGTGTTGGGTACCTATCACTCTTTCTCCAGGACCTTCATCTGCGTCTTGGTGTTTATCATCGTTGGACAGAGGTGCTAGCCTAGCAGACAGCTCATCATCTGCTCTTCCAGTGGGTTTAAGGGAAGATGCGTGGCTGATATAGTTCGTAATTCTTCCCATTTAAAATGAATTCCTCTCTACTATGGATTTTCTTTGGGGCCACTGAGAAAGCTCAGCACTATGCAGGACTTTGGCCTGGAAGCTGCATGTGTACTTCTCCAGGACACAATGATACATGGTAGGTTGTCTTACCTAGTTACAGAGCACTTGGATGCATCCCTTAATTCTGCAGAGGAGAGGAAGGATGGTCCAGTGGGAGTCTAAGATGAGAGCCAGTGGGTTGGTCCTTTGGGATCCTAGTCTAGTATGTGGAAGACCCAGGTTCAATTCACTGATTTCCTGTGTGACCTTGGGCAAGTCATGTAGGTCCAGAGCCTCTTAGGTATTTAGATGCCTAACTCCTATTGAAATAGGTGCCTAAATACCTTTGATGATCTAGGCCTTAGTCTTTCTGTGCCTCACTTCCCTACCTGTACAATGGGATAACAGCATTGCTCTACCTGACAGGGGTGTTGGGAGGGCAAACACATTAAAGATCATGAAGTGCTCAGATGCTGTGGTGATGAGGGCCATACAAGTACCCAGTACTTAAGTAGAATTAATCCTGAGATCTTCCCCATATTCAAAAGCAAAAATCCTATCCCAGGCAGACTTTTTAACCCTAAAAGGGAGAAGCTCCAGAGACTCCATGAAGACTACCAGGGACTTCACTATTGCTGTTAATTTTACATGGAAGGCACAGATTCTATGGTGATGGGCAGCGAGATGAAACTCTAAGATAGATAAATATTAGTGCCAGTTTTTGCCTGGTCTATGCCCCAAGGAAGCCACTGAAGATGCAGTGGGTGTAATCCAGGGTAACATTTGGTCCTAAATGCCAGGTCCAGTTCCTGAACCACCAGAGATTCAATAGGATGGAATTGGGAGAAGAAAATCCATGGAAACATTTCAGTGGTTGACTAGAGATTTCCTGGAGGCAGCTATCAATTTCTAGGATGCTTTTACTGAGGGAATAAGTATTTTAGGGGATGAAAATACTTCTGAAAGGCAAGTAACTTTATCCCTGGTCTCCCCACATTGCAGGGACCCCTAAGACACCATACCCAGCCTTTAAAATAATACCTTGATATGGCAGAGCGAGCATTGCCTTCCAATTAGTCAGCAAGAAGGTAATTGTTTTGGGGGCTCTATCACTCAGGCAGCAAAAAAAGGGTCCCCAGGGTCTCTGGATGGAGTTAAAGGCAGAGCAGCTTCCAACAGAGGCTTTAGTGAAGCTGCTGCTGTCTCCTTCGGTTCATCTGATGCGGTGGCTGAGGATGGGACCCCATGAGGATCCTTCGGTGCTGGTCACGAGTGTGGGATGCACATCCAGAAACTCGCTTAGGTCAAGGGACTCCGCTAAATATCCCTCCTTGAAGCATTTAGCAAAACCAGGCACCAGCAAGCAACTTTCCTCCCTGCTGAAGAACAATGATCCCTCTCTTAGTGAACCGGGGGCTGCTTGGCAGGTATAGTAGAGCTATACTGTCTATATTTGCAGTGGTTGCTTCTCCATGTTGAGAGTGATGGGCTTGTAGTTAGGCATGGGCTTGAGAAATTGGGGATACTGTATATGTTCTCACCTCACTATGGGGCTTTGTTCACGAATTATGGCAGGGCAGCAGTGATTCTAGAGTTGAGGCTGAGTTTGTAAATCCATTGCAAATTTTCTTCGGACCTGCCCCCCCTCACGTTTGATCCATATAAGAGATTAATTTGCAAATTTCTCTCTGTAAGAGACAAGAGTGAAAGTTCGGTGCCTAACCTGCATCGGTGCTTTTGAAAATCCTGTTAGGCACCCAACAGCATCTTTAATAGCCTAAATACCATTGGAAAACTAGCCCTAAGTCCTGTTGAGATCATTTGGAGCTGTTGAGAGCTGAGGAGTTTTGAAAATCTGGGCTAGTGATTAAAATTCTCATGTGAAATTCTTAGCTGGTGTAAATCAGTGCAGCTCCATTCACTTCTCTCTCTTTCTCTATCTCATGGCCTTCACCCCAGACTTCTATCTTTGCCAGTCTCCTGCTGCAGTCTTAGCTTCTCCCTGTGTTGTTCTAATAGCTTTAAATTCTGCTTCTGTTGTGGATTTCCATGTTATCTGTGGTCTCCCTTGTTGCCTCTTGCCCTGGGGGTTCCAGTTCAATGCCTGCCTTATTATGTTATTCAGATCTTTCTTCCACATATGTCCTAGCCATCTCCATTTTCATTCCATCATTTCCTGTCCTATTGGTTTCTGTCTTGTCCCTCTCCAGAGTTCTCCGTTTGTGATCATTTCTGGCCATCTGATATTGGTGCTTTTGTCTAAGACAGCTTTTTATGAAAACTTGGAGTTTAGACAGTAAGATCTTAATAAGTCTCCAAGTTCCAGTACCATGTTAACACCATTCACTTCATTGGAGCTATTGTGATAGGAGGTAAATAGAAACACCTGCTCAACCGTCTCTAGATCATTCATTATTATGTGTCATGTCCCTTCACTTTAATCTCTTCTTTAAGCAGCCCTAAACTTGGTTCTTTTTGTACCATCATATTGGTTAGCTGGTGCTGGGTAACAAATTGAGAGGACTTCATGTTACCAAAACTAATCCAGTTCTTTATTAAGAGAACTATTTATAGAGATGCTGCAACTGCAGCTAGCATTCCAGCCATGGGCACACAGACTGACTCCCTGGTGTCTCCTCCAAACTCTTCCTTCTTGCAGCCTGGGCTTCTCCATCCCAGTTCCATGCAGGTGGCTACAAGGCACTGGGTGCCTTCAACTCTCATTGGCTGCTGGAGGTCTTGAGAATGCTCAGCACCTCACAGGATTGGGCTCAGTCCCTGTTGACCTATAGAGAAGTTCTAGTATCTCAAAATTCATAGATTCTAAAGCTAGACCTTATTTTCAATCTGAATTTGTCTAGCTTCAACTTCTAGCCATTGGACGTTGTTAGATCTTTGGCTACTAAATTGACGAGATCATTATCAAATGTTTGTTCCCCAGGTAGATACCTATAGACTGAAATCAAGTCACCCCTTAATAGATTGAACCCCATGTTTTTATCACTCAGCTGATGGCAGAGACAGCAGAAGGAGCTAGGAATGTAAGCAGCTCCTTTATCCATCATCCTCCATCCCAACGCACGACGGTGGCCTGGAGGCTCAGATGTATGAGTACTTTGTCTCTCTCCAGGGCTCAGGAAGACATTTCCCTGAAAGTTTCCCATTACTGGTGTTGCTTCTGCAGGAGAAAATGCGCCTTCGTAACTATTTGCTCCTCACAGAAACTAGAAAGGAAAAAAAATCGGTAGATCCCCTCCAGCCTGCTCCATCTCCAGGGGCCAATCAGGGTTTGTCTACATTGCAACTGGACACCTGGGGCAGGCCAGGCCCATTGAATCAGGCATGTGAGGCTTGGGCTAAGGGGCAGTTTCACTGCAGTGTAGACATTCAAACTCAGACTGCAGTCCAAGTTCTGGGACCCTCCCACCTCGCAGGGTCCTAGGGCCCGGGCTCCAGCCTGACCCCAGACGTCTACACTTCAGTGAAACAGCCCTGTAGCCCAAGCCCCATAAGCCAGAGTCAGCTGGCATGGGCCAGCGGTGGGTTGTCAATTGCAGTGTAGACCTACCTTTAGTTTGCTTCCTGCAGCACACTGCTCAGTTAGTTTTAAATGGTTCAAGAGATGTGATGCCCAGGGCTTCCTTGTTACACAGGCTGGCTGACCAGGATATCAGGAAATGCCCCGATTTTCTGCCTATCTTTTCCTTTTATCAGATTCAGCCCATTATCCATAGGTATGTATCATTCCTGAAGCATCCTAAACAATTCCTCACCATCCTGGATGTTTATACCATTCAATACATGTCTATTGGTTAGAGCCCCAATCAGGCTCCATTGGTGTCCATGGGCCAGAATCCCAGCTGTGTCAATCAGCCGTTGCTTTCTTGGAATCAATAGTTATGCCAATTTCCCCAGCTGAGGTCCTGGCCCAATCATTCTCCTCAGTTCATCCCTTAACTAAGCCCTCTCTTGCTACTTAACTCTGTTCAGATTTCCTCATCACTACAGCTGAGCTAATCATTCATTTTTCAGTTTGGCAGCTGAAATGAAAAAGCCAAAAAAAAAAAAAGATAAAAAAAATGTGTTTCAGGTCAACCTGGAATGATTTTTTCCCCAGATCTTTTGTTTTGTTTCATTTGCAGCTAGATTTGTGGTTTTTAAAAAATAAATAAATAAAGTAATTCAATATTTGAAACAAAATGCCATTTTGAAAGGAAAAGCCAGAATGTTTTGTTTTTAAAAATTGACAAAAAAAACTTTTCAACTTTTTTAAAAAAATCTTTTTTTTATTTCTGACCAAAACTTTTTGCTGAAATTCAACCTGCATTTGTGAATAGTTTTGGTCCACCTGAAACTGCATTTTTTTCATTGAATAAACTGTTCCTCTGAAAACATTTCACCCAGCTCTGCCCATAACTCGGTGTCTCTAGGGCCTTGATCATCTGTGTTGCTCTTTTCTGAGCCCAGTCCACTTTATCAGCATCTTCCTGGTATCAAGGTGCCCAAAACTGAACAGAAGACACCAGAGGTCTCTCTTCTTCCCCTGCAGGATACAAATAACACACTGGGAGTGTCTTGTATCCTGCAAGGGGGAGAATACAGCCCTTGGTTTGGTCACAGCAGAGATACATAGAGGGGCAACAGTCCCTCCCTAACCTCTGTGCCTGCTCTCTCTGAATGCGCTCTCTCTGCTTTCCTCTCACCCTCAGCCCCCATCCCATTCGTCCTCCTTCTCTCACACTTGCTGTTGCTGTGGAGGTAACACTTGTGGCCAACATGGGCATGGAAAACCGAACGTCCATCACCGAGTTCATCCTGCTGGGATTCCTTGGCCCGCAGGAGCTTCAGCTCCTCTCCTTCGCCATCTTCCTGGCCATCTACCTCTTCATGCTGCTTGGCAATGAGGTGATCATCACCCTCTCCCATGTGGAAGCTGGCCTGCACACCCCCATGTACTTCTTCCTCAGCAGCTTCTCCCTGCTGGAGATGAGCTACACCTCAGTCATGGCGCAACGGCTGCTGGGAGATTTCCAACGCAGCCACCGGGTCATCTCCTTCCGCGCCTGAATCACTCAGATAGGCGTGCGCAGCACATTTCATTAGGGTGTGCACTCAGGGATTTTTTTTTTTACAGGTGAACATTTGTTGAATTCTCAATCATAAAGGACATTATTTTTATTCATCAAACAAACTAAAGAAACTAAAACTTAATTAAACTTAATTTTTTTTAAATTAACAACTAAACTTTACTTTAAAAATACAAAGCCACTTTTTTTTGGAGACATTAGCGTGTGCCTGGGCGCACCCGGAACACCCCGTACGCATGCCTGTGTGTACTTCTTCTTTGGCTCCACTGAATTCTTCCTCCTGGCTACCATGGCCTATGACCGGTATCTGGCCATCTGCCACCCGCTGCACTATCCAGTGCTCATGAATGGCCGGGCCTGTGTTCATCTGGCCCTGGGCTCCTGGGTGAGTGGCTTCCATACCCCTTTTCTGCCCACAGCTTTCATCTCACAGCTGCCCTTCTCCAGCACCAACCAGATCAACCACTTTTTCTGTGGAACAGGGCCCCTGCTGAGGCTGTCAACTGGCGACACCCAGGTGGCTGGCATCATGGTCTTCCTGGTCTCGGCGGTCGTCATGCTCAGCTCCTTCCTCCTCACCCTCACCTCCTACACCCTGATCATTTCCGCCATTTGCCATATCCCATCAGCCACGGGGAGACACAAAGCATTCTCCACATGTGCCAGCCACCTTGCTGTGGTCACCATATTCTACGGCATGGTCATATTCATGTACATTCATCCAGGATCCGGCCGGGTCTCTGACATGGATAAGGTGGTGTCGGCCTTCTAAGCCATTATCACCCTGCTGCTGAACCCCCTCATCTATACCCTGAGGAACAGGGACTTCCAGAGAGTCCTGGGGAAGGCCCTGAGGAGGTGAAATGCCAGTTCTTCAGGCAAAGAGGGAAGGCTGCTCTTACCTGAACGTCATCACACCCCATCCAAGGGACCAGCCTTATAAAAGGCAGCCAGCTGCGAAGCAGCTGAGCAGCGAACAGAGGGGCGGCTAACAGAAGGAGAAGGAGAAGGAGGGAGTTTGCCTGGGAGCTGTCTCAGGTGAGTGCTAAGTGAGTGCAGCTGTGTGGGGAGTACCTGGGAGACCAGGTGTGTGACTGGTGCAAGTACAGCTGACTGTGGGTGGGTGCTTGTGACTGGTGCAGTTACAGGCACCATTTTGGCAGTTGGGGGTTTGTCTGTTTGAGTGATTGATTGGATCCAGGTGGGGCTAATTGCGGGGGCGGGGCTTTGAGGGGTAAGAGCAGGGGGGGGGCAACTGCCCCAGCCTTATAAAAGGCAGCCAGCTGCGAAGCAGCTGAGCAGCGAACAGAGGGGCGGCTAACAGAAGGAGAAGGAGAAGGAGGGAGTTTGCCTGGGAGTTCGCCTGCGGAGAGAGCCCACTGCAGGTGTTTGCCTTTCAGGCATTGCTGAGGAGGCTCTCAGAGCAGAGATATGGAGATGGAGCGATCTGTTGTTGTCACCTGCACTGGGTGTGCTATGTTTGTCTTCCTCCCCAGGATAGAGATGACTTCATCTGTACCAAGTGCAGGCTGGTTGCCTTATTGGAAGAGAAGGTTAAAGGACTAGAGACCCAAATGTCAACCCTGCGGTGCATTACAGAAAACAATGTCTTTCTCCATCAGGCACAGGCAGAGAGTAAGCAAGATTCAGAGAAGGCCGGGCAGGCGAAAATGAAGAACGGGGAAGGAAATTGGCAGCATGTGACCTCCCGAAGAAAGAGAACCCATGTGCCCACCATGCAGATAGAAGTAAGGAATCGTTTTCATCCTCTCTGCACAAGTACTACGGCAGAGAATGATTTGGAGGACCCTTCAGAGGGAATGTGTTTGATTAGAAGGCAAGAGATGCATTCTCCTAGGGATGGGGGTTCCACGACCACCATTCCCAAGAGGAAGAGAAGGGTGATGGTGGTCGGGGACTCCCTCCTAAGGGGGACGGAGTCATCCATCTGCCGTCCGGACCGGGAAACTAGAGAAGTGTGCTGCTTGCCTGGAGCTAGGATTAGGGATGTGACGGAGAGACTGCCAAAACTTATCAAGTCCTCAGACCGCTACCCCTTCCTGCTCCTCCATGTGGGCACCAATGACACTGCCAAGAATGATCTTGAGCGGATCACTGCGGACTATGTGGCTCTGGGAAAAGAGATTAAGGAGTTTGAAGCGCAAGTGGTGTTCTCGTCCATCCTCCCTGTTCAGGGAAAAGGCCCAGGTAGGGACAGTCGCATTGGGGAAGTAAATGCGTGGTTACGCAGGTGGTGTCGAAGGGAGGGCTTTGGATTCTTCGATCATGGAATGCTGTTCCAGGAAGAAGGATTACTAGGAAGGGACGGGATTCATCTAACGAAGACAGGGAAGAGTATCTTCGCAGATAGGCTGGCTAACCTAGTGAGGAGGGCTTTAAACTAGTTTCGACGGGGGACGGGGACCTAAGCCCGAAGGTTAGTGGGGAAGAGGGACACCACAAGGAAGCAGAAGGAGGACGGTGCAGCAGGGGAGGCCTCCCGATTCATACTGTGGAAGTAGACCACTCGGCTACTTATCTCAAGTGCCTGTACACAAATGCAAGAAGCCTGGGAAACAAGCAGGAAGAACTTGAAGTCCTGGCACAGTCAAGAAACTACGACATGATTGGAATAACTGAGACTTGGTGGAATAACTCTCACGATTGGAGCACTGTCATGGATGGGTATAAACTGTTCAGGAAGGACAGGCAGGGGCGAAAGGGGGAGGAGTTGCACTGTATGTAAGAGAGCACTATGACTGCTCTGAGCTCCAGTATGAAACTGGAGATAAGTCAGTTGAGTGTCTCTGGGTTAAGCTTAGAAGCAAGAACAATAAGCGTGATGTCGTGGTGGGTGTCTGTTACAGACCACCAGACCAGGAGGATGAGGTGGATGAGGCTTTCTTTGCTCAACTAGGGAAAGTTTCCAGTTCACAGGGCCTGATTCTCATGGGAGACTTCAATCACCCTGACATCTGCTGGGAGAGCAATACAGCAGAGCAAAAACAATCCAGGAAGTTTTTGGAGAGTGTTGCAGACAATTTCCTGGTGCAAGTGCTGGAGCAACCAACTAGGGGCCGTGCTTTTCTTGACCTGCTGCTCACAAACAGGGAAGATTTGGTAGGGGAAGTAGAAGTGGGTGGCAACCTAGGCAGCAGTGACCATGAGATGGTCGAGTTCAGGATCCTGACGAAAGGAAGGAAGGAGAGCAGCAGGATACGGACCATGGACTTCAGAAAAGCGGACTTTGACTCCCTCAGGGAACTGATGAGCAGGATTCCCTGGGAGGCTAATATGAGGGGGAAAGGAACCCAAGAGAGCTGGCTGTTTTTTAAAGAGACCTTATTGAGGGCACAAGAGCAAACCATCCCGATGTGCGGAAAGAATAGCAAATATGGTAGGCGTCCAGCTTGGCTTAACAAAGATGTCCTTGGCGAACTTAAACGCAAAAAAGAAGCTTACAAGAAGTGGAAGCTTGGTCAGATGACTAGGGAGGATTATATAAACACTGCTCGAACGTGCAGGAATGAAATCAGGAAGGCCAAAGCGCAATTGGAGTTGCAGCTAGCAAGGGACGTGAAGGGGAACAAGAAGGGTTTCTACAGGCATGTTGCCAACAAGAGGAAGATTCGGGAAAGAGTGGGCCCCTTAAAGAATGAGGGGGCGACCTAGTGACGGAGGATGTGGAGAAAGCTGAGGTACTCAATGCCTTTTTTGCCTCTGTCTTCACAGACAAGATCAGCTCCCAGACTGCTGTACTGGGTGGCACAGAATGGGAAGGAGGCAAACATCCCACAGTGCTGAAGGAACGGGTCCAAGACTATTTAGAAGGATTGGACATTCACAAGTCCATGGGGCCGGATGCAATGCACCCGAGGGTGCTGAGGGAGTTGGCTGAGGTGATTTCAGAGCCATTGGCTATTATCTTTGAAAGCTCGTGGCAACAGGGGGAGGTCCCTGAGGACTGGAAAAAAGCAAATATAGTGCCCATCTTCAAAAAAGGGAGGAAAGAGGATCCAGGGAACTACAGACCGGTCAGCCTCACCTCAATCCCTGGAAAAATCATGGAGCAGGTCCTTAAGGAATCCATTTTAAGGCACTTGGAGGAGAGGAAGGTGATCAGGAACAGTCAACACGGATTCACCAAGGGAAAGTCATGCCTGACCAACCTGATTGCTTTCTATGATGAGGTGACTGGCTCTGGGGATGTAGGGAAGGCGGTGGATGTGATATACCTTGACTTTAGCAAAGCTTTTGATACTGTCTCGCACAGTATTCTTATCAGCAAGTTAAAGAAGTATGGGTTGGATGAATGGACTATAAAATGGATAGAGAACTGGCTAGAGCATAGGGCTCAACGTGTAGTGATCAATGGCTCCATGTCTAGCTGGCAACCGGTCACAAGTGGAGTTCCCCAGGGGTCTGTCCTGGGGCCGGTTTTGTTCAACATCTTTATTAATGATCTGGAGGATGGGGTAGATTGCACCCTCAGCAAGTTTGCGGATGACACTAAGCTGGGGGGAGTGGTAGATACCCTGGAGGGTAGGGATAGGATACAGAGTGACCTAAACAAACTGGAGGATTGGGCCAAAAGAAATCTAATGAGGTTCAACAAGGACAAGTGCAGAGTCCTCCACTTAGGAAGGAAGAATCCCATGCACAGCTATAGACTGGGGACCGACGAGCTGGGCAGCAGCTCTGCAGAAAAGGACCTGGGGGTAACGGTGGATAAAAAGCTGGATATGAGTCAGCAGTGTGCCCTGGTTGTCAAGAAGGCTAATGGAATATTGGGCTGCATTAGGAGGGGCATTGCCAGCAGGTCATGGGAAGTGATTATTCCCCTCTATTCGGCATTGGTGAGGCCGCATTTAGAATACTGTGTCCAGTTTTGGGCCCCCCACTACAAAAAAGATGTGGACAATTTGGAGAGAGTGCAGCGGAGGGCAACCAAAATGATTAGGGGGCTGGAGCACAGGACTTATGAGGAGAGGCTGAGGGAACTGGGCTTATTTAGTCTGCAAAAGAGAAGAGTGAGGGGGGATTTGATAGCGGCTTTTAACTACCTGAAAGGGGGTTCCAGGGAGGATGGGGCTAGGCTGTTCTCGGTGGTGGCAGATGACAGAACAAGGAGCAACGGTCTCAAGTTGCAGGGGGAGGTCTAGGTTGGACATTAGGAAAACGTTTTTTACTAGGAGGGTGGTGAAGCATTGGAATGGGTTACCTAGGGAGGTGGTGGAATCTCCATCCTTACAGGTTTTTAAGCTGAGGCTCGACAAAGCCCTGGTTGGGATGATATAGCTGAGGTTAGTCCTGCTTTGAGCAGGGGGTGGACTAGATGACCTCCTGAGGTCCCTTCCAACTCTAATATTCTATGATTCTATGATTCTATCAGGAGTGGCCAAGCCAGCTGTATACCTGCAGAGAGGAATGATCTTCATGGAGCCAACTTGCCAGCCGGGACGCATTTCCAGATGTCTTTCATAGAGTTTCAGGCCAGAAGGGTTTCTTAGATCTTCTAGTCTGCCCCCAAAAGCTACAGCTAGAATTGGGACATGAATCCTGGCCCCTCAGAATAAAAGTCTGGTGCTCTGCTGACTCAGCTATCCAGGCAGGGATGGATGTCAAGCTATTCAACTAAAATACTCAAGGTGTGTAAAAAAAGCAGCTCTTTTTCTTTCTGAGAGCAGAACGTTCCTGTTATTATCTTCCCTGTGATCATAGCTAGGGCTCCTGACTGGTCTGCATTGTGCTGGGGCTGTACATGCACAGTCAGAGACAGACTGTGCTCCACAGACAGATTGTTGCACAAGGAGGGGTTTATACATCCATTTGTGATGGTGCAGACGGGCAAGTTTGCCAGCATTTAAAAACCTTTGTGGTTGGAGAAGGTGATATGGGAGCCAGGCTTTCTGAGTTCTAAGCTCGCTGCTGCCGTTGACTTAGGTGACTTTGAGCAAGCTGTCGAGTTGCTGTGCCTTGGTTTCCCCCAACTGTGAATGGGAACGAGGATAAAACTCACCTACCTCACATTGCCCCTGTATTTCTCTACACACCAACAGAGTTTCCTTCCCCCCCAATCCTAGTTCTATTTGCCCATAGACTCCCTCTTTCCCTGACCATGGTTCTTCCTCGAGTGATTGCTCATGTCATTCCACTATAGGTGTGTGCACGCCACTGTGCACAGTTCCCGGAACATTTTTCCCCTTAGCAAACCCCGTGGGGCTGGCTCTGGTGCCCCCTGGAGTCCCATGCGCATGCCGCGGTATATGAGGCACTGCCGGCCCTACGCCCCCTCAGTCCCTTCTTTCCGTCTGTGACGGTTGCTGGAACTAACCTTGCTCTCTGCCAGTGCCATTTCCCTTGTTTGAACTCTTTGTTATTCAAAGTACTTTAGTTAGTTTTAAGTAGTTGTTAAATGTAGTTAGATAGGAAGTCCCTGAGGGACTTAGGGTGGCCGGGCCATGACCCGGTCTCCTGAGTTTAAGCAGTGTGCCTCCTGCAGGAAGGCTTTCCCACTCAGCGACCCCCACGATCGGTGCCTTAAGTGCCTGGGGGAAGAGCACAGGAAAGATAAATGCAAGATCTGCAGGGCTTTTAAACCGCAGACTCAAAAGGACCGAGAGATTCGGTTAAAATCCCTGCTCATGGAGGCAGCGCTCCACCCGGTGTCCAAGCTGTCCCGCTCCACCTCGGCACCGAGCGTCACCTCAGTGCAGAGTGCACCGCCAGCACCGGGCTCGACTTGGCACCAAGCAACAACCCCAGTGCCGAAGAAGAAGAGGCAGAGCGTGGAGCGCAGATACTCCCCTGTGCCGTTGGACTCCTGGAAGTGGGAAAGTACCGGAGGCTTTTCAGGCGGCAAGAGCCTTGTTGGCCTTGCCTACGCCACCTCCGCCCCCTCTCCCCCCACTGAGGGAGAAGGAACCGGTGTCCGGGGGAAGCCCACGTTGGGTGCCCCCAAAGGGCGGTGGAGATCCCCGGTATGGGGAGGAAGATCTCCTGCCAGACGGCCACCGGGGGTAGAGCGAGGACGCTTCCCCAGCAGTCACTCCAGGTCGGCGTTGTCGAGCCAGCCTGCTTTGACTCGGGATGCGGAGTCTCCCTCTCGGCGCCAACGTCAATCCCCGGCACCGGAGGCAGCACAGGCCAAGAGGTGGCACCAGTCGAGGTCCACCAGGCGGCGCTCGGACAGCTCCTGTTCCAGATCCCTGGCACCGAGGAGTTCGCCTGCACCGAGGTGGTGCAGAACCCGGTCACCGTCAGAGGACTCGGCACTGAAGGGTTCTCCCACACCAAGGTGATGCGGAAACCAGTCGCCATATGAGGACCCTGCACCGCACAGTCCCTGACACGGAACCTGGTCGCCGGAGTCTGGCTCGGCACCACAGAGTTCAGAACGGCGCCGGTCTCGATCACCAAGGGGCAAGCAGCATCACAAGTCCTCGGCACCGAGACAGCACTCCGGTACCGAGAGCTCTTCAGAGCGCTTCTCTGTCCATCAGCACTGCTTGCGGCAATGGAGGTGGTCCTCGTCGTCCTCCATGTCGGAGGCATCGAGAGGACAGTCCCTGGCACGGCACGGCACCTGGGACCAAGGACGGGTACGGCACCGCCGGTCTAGTTCCTCGGGGTCCCACAGGGGAGACAGTCGTTGGGACAGCCAGCGCCCACAAGGCGCCACAGCAGGGGGCGCAGTCAGCCCCAGTTTGGCTCCAGGGACAATGACTGCAACAATGGCCTTATTGGGCCCCATGGGGCATCCAGATGGGACAGGGGCCCCAACCCACCCTGTCAGTGGGGTTCGGTCCATGCTCCCGGCACAGGAGAAGGCCCATAGACACCGCTCCTCGGACAAGGAGTCGGACCCAATGGAGGGACCCTCTATGGGGCATCCCTTTGGCAGGCGGGGGAGAACCCGCAGGACGTGCCTTGGCAGTCCTCTTCCTCCTCCCCGAATGAGACAGTCTCCTGGGACCACATGGCTCCACTGGAGGATTTCAGGGCGCACCAGGAGCTGCTCAAGAGGGTGGCCTCTAACTTGGGGCTGGAGGTCAAGGAGTTAGTGGAGGCCGATGATACTCTTTTTAATGTGCTGGTGGTGGCTGCCCCAGCGAGAGTGGCCCTACCAATCCATGATAGGGTCCTCAAAATTGTTAAGGCCCTGTGGCAAACCCCTTCCTCGGTCGCCCCTGTTGAAGGTGGCTGAGAGGAAGTATTATGTCCTGGCTGAAGGGTTCGAGTATCTGTTCAGTCACCCGGCCCCGGGAACCCTGGTGGTAGACGCAGCCAACCAGCGGGACAGGCAAGGTCAGCCTGGTTCCACTCCCAAGAACAAAGATAACAAAAAGCTGGATTTGTTAGGGAGAAAAATTTATTCCATGGCAGTCCTGCAGTTCAGGATTGCCAACCATCAGGCTCTCCTGGGGAGATATAATTTTAATTTGTGGGACTCCCTCAGGAGGTTTGCTGAGGCCCTGCCCCAGGACCAGGCCACAGACTTCACCACCATCTTGGATGAAGGAATCACGGTGGCTAGGGCAGTGCTCCAAACATCCAGTGACGCTGCTGACTTGGCAGGTAGTGCCATAGCTTCTGCCATTTCCATGAGAAGGTGCTCATGGCTGCAATCCTCAGGCCTGTCCCAGGAGGTGCAGCAATCGATCCAGGACCTCCCCTTCGATGGGTCGGCCCTCTTTGCCGATCAGACCGATGCGAAGCTGCACTGTCTGAAGGACTCCAGAGCCACGCTTTGCTACCCGGGCCTGTACACGCCCCAGGCTTCCAGGTGGCAGTCACAGCCCCAGGCACAGCAGCAACCAAGGCCTCTGCCTAGGCCCTTTCAATCCTACAGAAATAGGGACATAAATAGGGGGTTTAGAAGATGAAATCAGCCCTCCAGTTCATCCTCAGCTCCCCAGCAGGGGCCCCCCAGGGGGTCAGGCAATCGGAGGAGGCAGTTTTGATAGGGCACCCAAGGGTGGTGCCCCTACTGCTCTCCTGGATCTGACCCGCCTCTTCCTAAACAGGTTAAGGTCCTTCTATCTCAAATGGGCAAAGATTACATCAGACCGTTGGGTCCTCGGGATAGTCTCTGGGGGCTATGCCCTACAGTTTACTTCTACCCCCCCAACAACCCTCCCCCTATGTCCTTCTTCAGGGACCCCTCCCACGAGCAACTCTTCTTGCAGGAGGTGGACACCCTCCTCAACATAGGAGCGGTGGAAATGGTTCCTCAAGGCAGAAGGGGGAAGGAGTTCTATTCGAGGCACTTCTTCATGCCCAAGGCGAAGGGGGTCTGAGACCCATACTACACCTGTGTCATCTAAACAAATATGTCAAATGACTCAGGTTTCGCATGGTCTCCCTATCCTCCATAATCCCTTCCCTGGATCCAGGAGACTGGTATGCCGCCCTCAATCTCAAGGACACATACTTTCATGTGTCTATCCTCCCCAGCCACAGGCGCTTCCTCTGCTTCACGGTGGCTGGCTCCCACTACCAGTTCACAGCCCTGCCCTTTGGCCCATCTTCGGCTCCACGGGTGTTCACCAAGTGCATGACCATAGTGGCTGCCCACCTGAGATGAAAGGGTGTGCAAATCTTCCCTTACCTGGACAATTGGCTGCTCAGGGGCAGATCCAGGTCCCAAGTGCAGGAGAGCGTGACCCTCACTCCATGTGCAGCAGGATGGGACTGCTCATAAATGAGCAGAAGTCCACACTAACCCCAGTGCAATGGATAGAATTCATTGGGGCCACCTTGGACGCTTCCCAAGCAGAGCCTTCCTGCCTCAGCCACGTTTCGAGGCGATGGTCTCTATCATCTCCCAGCAGCACCGATGCCCCAGAACCATCACAGCGCACTCAACCAGAGCTCATCCAGAGCTCAACCAGCTCAACCAGAGCTCAACCAGAGCTCAAGCCTCGTCTACAGCCTTCCTGGAGAGAGTGCCCATGCAGGACATCTGCAAAGCTGCCACCTGGTCGTCGGTGCATACCTTCATGTCCACTACACCATCATCCAGCAGGCGAGAGAGGATGCGGGATTCGGCAGAGTGGTGCTGAGGGCAGCTCACCGGTAACACCAACCCACCTCCAAAGGTATTGCTTGTTAGTCACCTATAGTGGAATGGACATGAGCAAGCACTGGAAGAAGAAAACAAGGTTACTTACCAGTAACTGATGTTCTTCGAGATGTGTTGCTTTTGTCCATTCCACAACCCACTCCCCGTCCCCACTGCCGGCTTTGGCAGAAAGAAGGGACTGAGGGGGTGTAGGGCCGGCAGTGCCTCATATACCACTGCATGCATGCAAGGCTCCAGGGAGCACCAGAGCCGGCCCTACGGGATCTGCTAAGGGGAAAAAAGTTCCAGGAACCGTGCACAGAGGCATGCACTCACCTATAGTGGAATGGACATGAGCAACACATCTTGAAGAACTGGTAAGTAACCTTGTTTTCTGTACGCCCTCCTTCTTCTTGATAGCCTTAATTATACCTGTAATGCCCTCCCACCCCGGTACCACCCCTTCCAATATATGGTCATGTTCCATTTTGGGCGGGGTCTGGGTGCTTTAGTACAACCCCTTTTGAGCCCCTTGGTGGGACAGGGAGCGGGGATCACGTCTTGGCCATGGTCAGTTTATGGCCTTATGTTTATGTTTCTTTTTAATACCTTCCTTCACTTCCCTTGCTTTCCCAGGTGGTTGCTTGGCCTTGCTCAGGCATCTGTGTTGAAGAGGAGTCACAGCTTTCCCTCATTTGTGCATTGATGTATTACACCTTCACTAGGCCTTGAAACATTTTAACTACATCCCTTATCTTTTCCACAGTAATAGAGAAAACCCATCTAATTGCGGGCAGGCAAAAAGAACACACACTGTCTTTGTTCTTTGCTAACATGTGTATCTCAGAGACAGAGGCCCAGAATCCCATCTCAGGCAGATACACAGGCCTAAATACTTATATGATCTTACATTAATTACTTATGCCTTAACGCTACTTTTATGGAAAAAATAGATGTGACTCAGTTCCCCCTCCCCCCCTCCCCAGCTTGTATTGTTACTTGGCAGGGAGTGAAGGGGTTAACTTCTTTCTCTTCCTGTGAGGGAGCCATGACAGAGTGAGACCTTATAAGTGTGAAAACATGATACTGAGATGTTGCAAACTCTATTGGCACATGGGTATTCATAGATGACAGTATTAATAAGTGATGTATGTATCCCAGTGTTCCTGGCTCACTGGGTGCGTTACCTGTGGAATATAGAGGCACTGGGGAGGAATGAACACAAATCCCTAGATAGTTAAACAAAGCTGTAGAAGTAACAGTTCTGGGGACTCCATGTGGAAGATGGGTGACACCTGATAAGTTTAGCATTCACGTGTAACCCTGCTGCTAGTCGGAGTCGGCAGCAACATAGGCCGGGTTCAATATCTAGGGGTCCCTTTCAACAATACAACATGAAACTGGCTTGAGCCCCCACCCAGTCACCTGGGACAATGACACTCCACCCCCGGGGTGCCTCTAGAGACAATGTTTCCCCGCTCACAAGCACAGAGACTGAGTGTAGAAAAGAGACTTTTAATAAAAAGGGGAAAAGTAACCCAGCATTAAATTGGGAAAACGCATGAAACCATGACCAAAACACCCAGCGCAGACTACCAGGGGCAGTTTTCTTTTGCTTCAGGTTCTTAAGTCCAGCGATCAGAAGTTCCTTTGATGTGCCCCTCCCTTCACAGCACCCCACTCACAGGTGTGTCCTTAGTCAGGGCCCACCCAGAGTCTAGAGGAGCAGCTGCAGAGTTCACCTTCCACCCCGGGTGGAGGAGGGGGAAAGAAGGCACATTGCTATCTCTGCTTACCACCCCACTTGTTGCTCTGCAGGCCACCCTGCCAGCCACTCCACTAGCCGATCTGCTGCACATGATCACCTTCTGCTGCCATCTGCTTCCCCACTCTGACCTCTGCAGGTCAGTCTCTGGAGGTTCCACCCAGCTCTCCGTGATCGGCAGCTCTTAACAGGTGAACCTCAGGGCTGAAACGGCAGGAGCGCTGTCCTACAGTGGACGATTTCATCTCTAGCAAGCACGTCGCAAAACATAAGACTCCTAATGCAGTCTTAATGAGCTCTATCTTTGACCAGGGGGTGGGGCCGGAGGAATTAAACCATGCCTGGGGCTCTTAGGCAGAGCCCACACTTCTAGACAGGAATACCTGACCCCACCCCTATCAACCTTCACAGGGCCCTGGCATCCAAGCTCCTTGCTTAGCTTGTTTGGTTCAGATGATAGCGAGCCTTCAGTCAGATCAGGCTAAGCACAGGTCTGTTGCCCTTTGCTCATACAATAAGGGGAACCACATTTCGTTACCCCTGCATTTAACACTCAAGTGCTGTGTAACCCAGCACCAGCCAAAGGGATCATTTGGGCAAAGCAGTCCCATCATGCTGAGAACCTGAGCAGGGTGGGTGTGCTCATGCTAATGCCAGCTCGTCGGGAGAGAGTCCGTTCAGACCCTGCTTACACATCTAACCCAGGGGCCCTCAACCTTTCCAGGCTACTGTAACCTTTTCAGGAGGCTGATTTGTCTTGCGGACCCCCTAAGTTTCACCTCACTTACAAACTACCTGCTGTTACTGACAGGTAAAGGGATCCCCTAGTTACCAAGCACCACACTGAGAAAACAGTTTCTTAACTATTTACAAGTTTATTTGGGCCAAGGGGATGTGGGGTTTTACGAGGGAAAAAAGAACAATACATATAACAGAACTATCTACTTTCCTTAACGGGGATTAAAGCCGATTAGAAGAAGAACAATAGACACACAGTACACTAAATAAAGATTATATGAATTTCAAAATTATAATCAACTTAATATTATTAATACCTGAAAACTATAACAAGTGTACTATTTAAAATCTTACCACCACGAGGAACAGGGTCATGACGCTTGACCAATGGGGGACACGAGAAAAGCTCGGGTTCAAAACTCAGACCGGTTACACTCGACTCAACTCTCGCCCAGCAGAGGACTCGGGGGCGGGAAAAGATAGCAGCTCCAGGTGATCAGTCTGGCGGGCCGACAGCTCTTCTGCCAGACCCGCTGAAATGTAGCAGTATTATACACTTGGGCTATGCTTTGTTCATGAGAGGTGTGCAATATTCTAAACAGCCAATGGCTGCCCTAGTTCATGAGAGATGTGCAGTATTCAAAATGGCCGATGGCTGCCCTTGGCTTTCAGCAACATCCCATTGTTTGCCGTTTCAGACGTGCTATCTTAGGTGTGTCAGTAAAGGTCCCGATAAGGTCAGGCCTCGGGTTTACTGTAATTGCCAAGTGGGAGGGGGAAGGGGCGAGTGCTGGTCACTAGATGTTATACTGTTGCCACACCCGCTTACAAAATCCGACCTAAAAAATACAAAAGCGTCCCAGCACACTGTTACTGAGACAAGGCTCACTTTCGCATTTTTACCATATAATTATCAAATAAATCAATTGGAATATAAATGTTGTGCTTCCATTTCAGTGTATCGCATATAGAGCCGTATAAACATGTCATTGTCTGTCTGACATTTTTGTTTGTACTGACTTCGCTAGTGCTTTTTACGTAGCCTGTTGTAAAACCAGGCAAATATCTAGATGAGTTGATGTACTCCCTAGAAGACCGTTGCCTACCCCCAGGGGTATGCATACCCTGGTTGAGAACCACTGATGTAGACTATGGATTGTTTTATTATATATTTCCTCCACACTGCTTTGGTCCTAAATAAACGTACTGTGTTCTGTGTAAAACGGCTGGTCATTCGTAACCCTTTCATAGCCTGATTTTATCTAGCTTCAGCTTCCAGCTATTGGATCTTGTTATGCTTTTGTCTGTAACATAGGAGCACAGGAATTGCCAGATTGGATCAGAACCCAGATACATCTAGCTCAGTCTCCTGTCTCTGACATTGACTATTATCAGATGAAGCAAAGGAAGGTGTAAGAATCTCACAGTAGAAGATGGGGGATAATCCATCCCCCCACATTAGGTCTCATCCTGGTCTCTAATAGCCAGAGATTGGCTTAAACTCTGCAGCAAGAGGTTTAATATCCCAACCACAACACTTGTCTATTGACTGTTATCACTCTGGAGAGTCTTGTTATCCATAGAAATGTCCAACCCCTGAAGTTTGCTAAGTTCTTCGTGTGAACCATGTGTGCCTAGGGAGACCACCTGAAAATGCCAAGGTCAGGGTAGACTGCAAAAAGGGAGCAGATTCTCCCAGAACTGGTGGCTAACACTGCAGTTAGATTCACCAACCAGTCACAAACAGTGCTCTTGATTCGGACCGGGAAACTAGAGAAGTGTACTGCTTGCCTGGAGCTAGGATTACGGATGTGACGGAGAGATTGCCAAAACTTATCAAGTCCTCAGACCGCTACCCCTTCCTGCTTCTCCACGTGGGCACCAATGACACTGCCAAGAATGATCTTGAGCAGATCACTGCGGACTACGTGGCTCTGGGAAAAGAGATAAAGGAGTTTGAAGCGCAAGTGGTGTTCTCATCCATCCTCCCTGTTCAGGGAAAAGGCCCAGGTAGGGACTGTCTCATTGCGGAAGTAAATGCGTGGTTACGCAGGTGGTGTCGAAGAGAGGGCTTTGGATTCTTCGATCATGGAATGCTGTTCCAGGAAGAAGGATTACTAGGAAGAGACGGGATTCATCTAACGAAGACAGGGAAGAGTATCTTCGCAGACAGGCTGGCTAACCTAGTGAGGAGGGCTTTAAACTAGTTTCGACGGGGGACGGGGACCTAAGCCCGAAGGTTAGTGGGGAAGAGGGACACCACAAGGAAGCAGAAGGAGGAGGGTGCAGCAGGGGAGGCCTCTCGATTCATACTGTGAAAGTAGGCCAGTCGGCTACTTATCTCAAGTGCCTGTACACAAATGCAAGAAGCCTGGGAAAAAGCAGGAAGAACTTGAAGTCCTGGCACAGTCAAGAAACTATGACATGATTAGAATAACTGAGACTTGGTGGAATAACTCTCACGATTGGAGCGCTGTCATGGATGGGTATAAACTGTTCAGGAAGGACAGGCAGGGGCGAAAGGGGGAGGAGTTGCACTGTATGTAAGAGAGCACTATGACTGCTCTGAGCTCCAGTATGAAACTGGAGATAAGTCAGTTGAGTGTCTCTAGGTTAAGCTTAGAAGCAAGAACAATAAGCGTGATGTCGTGGTGGGTGTCTGTTACAGACCACCAGACCAGGAGGATGAGGTAGATGAGGCTTTCTTTACTCAACTAGGGAAAATTTCCAGTTCACAGGACCTGATTCTCATGGGAGACTTCAATCACCCTGATATCTGCTGGAAGAGCAATACAGCAGAGCACAAACAATCCAGGAAGTTTTGGAGAGTGTCGCTGACAATTTCCTGGTGCAAGTGCTGGAGCAACCAACTAGGGGCCGAGCTTCTCTTGATCTGCTGCTCACAAACAGGGAAGATTTGGTAGGGGAAGTAGAAGTGGGTGGCAACCTAGGCAGCAGTGACCATGAGATGGTCGAGTTCAGGATCCTGACGAAAGGAAGAAAGGAGAACAGCAGAATACTGATCATGGACTTCAGAAAAGCGGACTTTGACTCCCTCAGGGAACTGATGGGCAGGATTCCCTGGGAGGCTAATATGAGGGGGAAAGGAACCCAAGAGAGCTAGCTGTATTTTAAAGAGACCTTATTGAGGGCACAAGAGCAAACCATCCCGATGTGCAGAAAGAATAGCAAATATGGTAGGCGTCCAGCTTGGCTTAACAAAGATGTCCTTGGCGAACTTAAACGCAAAAAAGAAGCTTACAAGAAGTGGAAGCTTGGTCAGATGACTAGGGAGGATTATATAAACACTGCTCGAACGTGCAGGAATGAAATCAGGAAAGCCAAAGCACAATTGGAGTTTCAGCTAGCAAGGAACGTGAAGGGGAACAAGAAGGGTTTCTACAGGCATGTTGCCAACAAGAGGAAGATTCGGGAAAGTGTGGGCCCCTTAGAGAATGAGGGAGGCGACCTAGTGACGGAGGATGTGGAGAAAGCTGAGGTAGTCAATGCCTTTTTTGCCTCTGTCTTCACAGACAAGATCAGCTCCCAGACTGCCGTACTGGGTGGCACAGAATGGGAAGGAGGCGAACATCCCGCAGTGCTGAAGGAACGGGTTCAAGACTATTTAGAAGGATTGGACATTCACAAGTCCATGGGGCCGGATGCAATGCACCCGAGGGTGCTGAGGGAGTTGGCTGAGGTGATTTCAGAGCCATTGGCTATTATCTTTGAAAGCTCGTGGCAACAGGGGGAGGTCCCTGAGGACTGGAAAAAAGCAAATATAGTGCCCATCTTCAAAAAAGGGAGGAAAGAGGATCCAGGGAACTAGAGACGGGTCAGCCTCACCTCAATCCCTGGAAAAATCATGGAGCAGGTCCTTAAGGAATCCATTTTAAGGCACTTGGAAGAGAGGAAGGTGATCAGGAACAGTCAACACGGATTCACCAAGGGAAAGTCATGCCTGACCAACCTGATTGCTTTCTATGATGAGGTGACTGGCTCTGTGGATGTAGGGAAGGCGGTGGACGTGATATACCTTGACTTTAGCAAAGCTTTTGATACGGTCTCTCACAGTATTCTTATCAGCAAGTTAAAGAAGTATGGGTTGGATGAATGGACTATAAAATGGATAGAGAACTGGCTAGAGCATAGGGCTCAACGAGTAGTGATCAATGGCTCCATGTCTAGTTGGCAACAGGTCACAAGCGGAGTTCCCCAGGGGTCTGTCCTGGGGCCGGTTTTGTTCAACATCTTTATTAATGATCTGGAGGATGGGGTAGATTGCACCCTCAGCAAGTTTGCGGATGACACTAAGCTGGGGGGAGTGGTAGATACCCTGCAAGGTAGGGATAGGATACAGAGTGACCTAAACAAACTGGAGGATTGGGCCAAATGAAATCTAATGAGGTTCACAAAGAAAAGTGCAGAGTCCTCCACTTAGGAAAGAAGAATCCCATGCACAGTTATAGACTGGGGACCGATGAGCTGGGCAGCAGCTCTGCAGAAAAGGACCTGGGGGTAACAGTGGATAAAAGGCTGGATATGAGTCAGCAGTGTGCCCTGGTTGTCAAGAAGGCTAATGGCATATTGGGCTGCATTAGGAGGGGCATTGCCAGCAGGTCACGGGAAGTGATTATTCCCCTCTATTCGGCATTGGTGAGGCCGCATTTAGAATATTGTGTCCAGTTTTGGGCCCCCCACTACAAAAAGGATGTGGACAAGTTGGAGAGTCCAGCGGAGGGCAACAAAAATGATTAGGGGGCTGGAGCACAGGACTTATGAGGAGAGGCTGAGGGAACTGGGCTTGTTTTTACTAGGAGGGTGGTGAAGCACTGGAATGGGTTACCTAGGGAGGTGGTGGAATCTCCATCCTTAGAGGTTTTTAAGCTGAGGCTTGACAAAGCCCTGGTTGGGATGATATAGCTGAGGTTAGTCCTGCTTTGAGCAGGGGGTTGGACTAGATGACCTCCTGAGGTCCCTTCCAACTCTAATATTCTATGATTCTATTATTCTCCACACTGGTTATCAAGAAGCCCAAATAAAGAAATACAGAGCCCTCTTTATTGAATTTCAGTCTCCGTCTCCCAATCAGCAACTAGATCCAGTAAAGAGACAAGTTATTAAAAAACTCTATTCACTTTACCAAAATATTTTCCTGATCCCCAAAGGGTCAGCCACATTATTAGACCAATATGAGCTGGATCTTACTCAAATACCACGCTGCCAGCCAATCCTTTAATATCTAAAATTAAAGGTTTATTATAAAAGGAAAGAAACAAACAAGATGAGTGATGGTAACAGGGCAAAGCAATCAGATACATACAAATAACTTCAAAGTCCATATATATCAGATTCTTAGGAGTATTGCAGTTTTCAGGCTTGTACAGTTCCTCTGATGTACATGCAATATCTCAATGGGTCTCAGTCCTTTGTTTCACAGCTTGAGATGTAGAGTGGTTGATCCATAGGCAGGAAGCAGGAATGAAGACAAGATGGAGATGTGGCATCTCATTCCTATCAATCATAGAAGTTTTGGAAGGATTTGCTCCATAGCTGAGGCAACAGCTAGTCCAGCAGGGTAGTGTGCGAGAGCTCTCCTATCCAGGGTCTAGAGAGCTTGGGCTCTCACAGCCCATTTCCAGCTGGACCTAGAGGATTTCTGGGTCTGGGAATCAATGGAATGGGAGGAACCACTGCTATTGCCCTTAACCCAGGCTGTTCTCTGATCCTGGACTCCCCAAAGGATGCTCTTGCTTGGCTCCTTTTGCAGCCTTCAAAGGCTGCCTGTGCTCTGCAGCAGGTCAGACTAGATGATCATAATGGTCCCTTCTGGCGTTGGAGCCTATGAAAAGCGCAATGATCCAATTATCCAGCCAATGGAGGGAAACTTGAGGGAGGTAGTAGAGGAAGGATAGAAAATCAGGTCTACCGCACAAATCTGTGCATAGAACAGCTGCAAATCAGAACGGGAGAAAGAAGTGAATTGGGGACGACTGTGGGGAAAGGCTTATAAAACTGCTGTGGGTACATGGCTACGTAAATGGTAAGCACAGATCTGTGTGAGCAACTGGCCACTTCTGGTGAACAATGTCAGATCTAAGGGCCAGATCAGGTGTGAATTGACATTGGTCCATTGATGTCAGAGGAGTGATGTTGATTGGCATCCACTGAAGTGTCCATTTGTGCCTGTAAACACGGGAGTTGTATACAAAGACTAGCTGGCCACTTTTGCCAACTGGGCTCCAGCCCAGAAGAAGGAGCTTTTTTTATTCTCAGGGTGATACAATTCCATGGGGGACCCAGTTACTTCTTCCTCAAAGGCCCTGTGTTGTGATAACTGGAGTTAGTGAAAACTATTCCATCAAAAATGGGGGTTTTTTTGGGAATAGAAAATGGCTTGCTCGTTAAATGCAAAATTTCACCCTAAAATATACATTTTTCATAGATTTTTTCCCAAGGTTTTTATGGGGGGAAAGGTCATTTCTCTATGTGCTCTAATGCTAACCCTCCCTCTAGCACCAGCAGGGCCAGTCTGTCCCAGAAGGGGTTACTAGAGAGCATCATAAGGTGCTGCTTCCCTTAACCCAGGAGCTGAGCCCGATATCCAGTGTGCTGTCAAGCCCTTATGGAGAGGGAGACCAGGACAGCCTGCCAATCCTCTATCTCCCTGCTGCACTGAATTGCTAAAGGCGCCCAACCTGGTCTCTACTGTACTTCCCATGGAGGAGTAAAGCTGCCTGGAGAGGGAATCAGACCACGCTAGTGCAAAGTGCTACCTCTCAGGGGTAGTAGATGATCTGTGCACCCTACTACAGCCCATCTAATCAGGGCACTCAACCTCTTGTCTCCCACAATGCACTGGGCTCCAGGCCTTGCCTTTGCAGCACTCCTACAGCTTCTGGCCACTATTGGGAAATGGGAGACTGGCAGTAGGCATGGAAGCGCTCCTGCATGTCTGTACAGGACACTAATAGCTAGAGGCAGTGGGCCCGGCCTCTGCACACCCCCAGCCTCTGCTAGTCTGGTCCTCATTTGAAAGAAACACTTTAATTAATATCAGAACTCAGCAGTTTGTTTCCCACAGCCCCTTATTAAAGAGGCTTCTCGGTGCCTTGGAGACTCGGCCCATAGGGACACCAGCTGGGTATGACACAGACTCACACACTAGCGCAGTGAACTATTTCCAAGCTGGCGACGGCCTGGGAGAAAGCTTCGGGCTCCTTTCGGCTCTGCCCCCACCGGACCACACCGACCCGGTACGTATGATCTGAGCAGGTCTCGGGGACCCAGGGATGAGAAATACCACTGCTGAAGAAGTCTCAGTGTGCCCTCTTCACAGGGAAAGCAGCAAGAGAGACGGAGCTGGGCAACGAAGCTCTCTGACTGGTGAGCACCATCTCGAATTGTAGGGAAGCCGGAGGGGAGTTACGATGAGTAGTGGGGTGGAAGGGCTGGGCTGGGCTATGAGGAGGGAATTGCCAGAGGAGATCAGACAGGCAGGCCTTCTAGTCCTATGGCCAGGACTAGAGCTGGGCGGGAAATTTGCAACACGTTTTTCTTTTGGAAAATGCCGATTTGTCAAAACCAAAATTCTTTGTGGAAAAGTGCCAGTTTCAGTTAAACTTTCACCCAGAATCGTTCTCAGGTGTAGGATGGGATTTATGGTTAAAATGAGAGTCAGAGCAAGGACCCAGCTTAGACAGCGACTAGGGTACTCACCTGGGATCTGAGAGACAGCTGGGCTAGCCCACACCAGCAACTGACTGTAGTGCAGTGGTTATGGCCTTTGCCAAGCTAGGGTGAGATGCAGGTTCAAGCCTCTGCTTGACTTGAGTCTCTTGCTGGTGGCTATTTAATTAGCTCTACAAAGTCCAACAGATGAACAAGACTGATTGGGTAGGCTCTGCATGGCGTCTCATTCAGGGATGCAGTGTGCATCTTCAATGACTTAGATAATGGCATAGAGGATACGCTTACTAAGTTAGTGGATGATATCAAGCTGGTAGGGGTTGCAAGTGCTTTGGAGGACAGGATTATAATTCAGAATGATCTGGACAAACTGGAGAATTGGTTTGAGGTAAATAGGATGAAATTCAATAAGGACAAATGCAAAGTACTCCTCTTAGGAAGGAACAACCAGTTGCACATGTACAAAATGGGAAATGACTGCCTAGGAAGGAGTACTGCGGGAAGGGATTTAGGGGTCATAGTGGACCACAAGCTAAATATGAGTCAACATGTATTGCTGTTACAAAAAAAATGAACATGATTCTGGGATGTATTAGCAGGAGTGTTGTAAGTAAGACACGAGTAGTAATTCTTCTGCTCTACTCTGCGCTGATTAGGCTTCAACTGGAGTGTTGTGTCCAGTTCTGAGCACCACATTTCAGGAAAGATGTGAACAAATTGGAGAAAGTCCAGAGAAAAGCAACAAAAATGTTTAAAGGTCTAGAAAGCATGACCTATGAGGCAAGACTGAAAGAACTGGGTTTGTTTAGCCTGGAGAAGAGAAGACTGAGAGGGGACATGATAACAGCTTTCAGGTGCATAAAAGGAGGAGGGAGCAAAATTGTTCTTCTTAACCTCTGAGGACAGGACAAGAAGTAATGGGCTTAAACTGCAGCAAGGGAGGTTTAGGTTGGACATTAGGAAAAACTTCCTAACTGTCAGGATGGTTAATCACTGGAATAAATTGCATAAGGAGGTTGTGGAATCTCTATCATTGGAGATTTTTAAGAGCAGGTTAGACAAACACCTGTCAGGGATGGTCGATAATATGTCTTGTCATGAGTGCAGGGGACTGGACTAGATGACCTCTCGAATTTCCTTCCAGCCCTACAATTTTATGATTCTATGATCTTGGACAGTTCTAGTCCTTTCTCTCTTCTAATACCCCCTACTTCTCCCATGCAGAGGCACACTTCTCTTCCCCTCTCCCCACCTGGGCCATAGCTAGCCAGGAATGCCCCCACTCTTCATGTCTTATTTAATGGATACTCAGAGGGCTGAGGGTGAGAGAGGGGGAAGGGAAAGTGGTTTCACCCTGTGGCAGGGAGTAAGCAGCTGAAGGCTGATTCATCAGTCTGTGCACTTTGCAAGCATCCCCCATGAGCCAAATTGGGGAGACAATTGGATAAGAACTGGATGAGTAAACAGCCAACAAAGTGATTCAGGAGATTGGAAGGAAGGGCTAGAGAAGCCCAAGATCTCTATGTCTCAGAATGGAGAGAGGTAAATAGTGGTGTCCCCCAGGGGTCTGTCCTGGGACCAGTGCTGTTCAACATATTCATAAATGATCTGGAAAAAGGGGTAAACAGGGAGATGGCAAAATTTGCAGATGATACAAAACTACTCAAGAGAGGTAAGTCCAAATCAGACTATGAAGAGTTACAAAGGGATCTCACAAAACTGGGTGACTGGGCAACAAAATGGCAGATGAAATTCAAAGTTAATCCCAACTATACATATAAAATGATGGGGCCTAAATTAGCTGTTACCACTCAAGAACGAGATCTTGGAGTCATTGTGGATAGTTCTCTGAAAACATCCACTCAATTTACAGTAGCAGTCAAAAAAGTTAACAATGTTGGGATTCATTAGGAAAGAGAGAGATAATAAGACAGAAAATATCGTATTGCCTCTATATAAATCCATTGTACGCCCACATCTTGAACACTGCATGCAGATTCTGGATGCCCCATCTCAAAAAAGATATATTGGAATTGAAAAAGATACAGAAAAGGGCAACAAAAATGATTAGGGACATGGAACAGCTTCTATGTGAGGAGAGATTAATAAGACTGGAACTTTTCAGCTTGGAAAAGAGACAACTAAAGATGGATATGACAGAGGTCTATAAAATCATAACAAGCATGGAGAAAGTAAATAAAGAAGTGTTATTTACTCCTTCTCATAACACAATAACTAGGGGTCACCAAATTAAATTAATAGGCAGCAGGTTTAAAATGAACAAAAGGAAGTATTTTTTCACACAAAGCACAGTCAACCTGTGGAACTCTTTGCCAGAGGATGTTGTGAAGGCCAAGACTATAACAGGGTTCAAAAAAGAACTAGATAAGTTCAGGGAGGATAGGTCCATCAATGGCTATTAGCCATGATGGGCAGGGATGCAAAATCATACTCTGAAGTGTCCCTAGCCTGTGTTTGCCAGAAGCTGGGAATGGGTGACAGGGGATGATTCACTTGATGATTACTTGTTCTGTTCATTCCCTCTGAAGCACCTGGCATTGGCCACTGTCGGAAAACAGGATACTGGGCTAGATGGACCATTGGGCTGACCCAATATGGCCATTCTTGCATTCTTATGTCTGGGGAGACGGTAAAAGCCTTATGTTGTGAGGGACAAATACTTGTATAGCACATTGTATATAAAGCACATGGTGTTAAACCTATGCTGCAGTGTGTGAGGATTATATGCAGTGAGGAATCCAGGATGAGGGAACCCCACCCTGTCAAACACCCCAAAACCTGGGTCTCATTAGATTCCTTTCAGCCATGTTTGACGGATCTATAACAACTGAACCCCCCAGTGAGATTTTCATGAAATGGAAGACCCATTTAGCAGGATGCAATGTCATGCAATCAGTTGGGGGTCAGTTGAAAGCATCTAAGTTTTCTGTGTAATTTGCCCTCATTTGAGGACAAAATATCTGTTTAGTGGAGACACTCCACTGTACTGCCCAGTGATGAGTATCTGTGTGTGATGGGGTCTCAGCCATCCTACAAGAGAAGCGGAAATAGACCAGGGAGAATGTTTATGAGGCCTTGAGGCTGAAATTTCCCAGGGGATGTTCAGTGAAATTAAAAGCAGCAAATTCCAAATGGACAAAAGGAAATACGCTGTCATGTGGGCAAACCTGTGGAACTCCCTGCCACATGACGTTGAGCCCAAGACCTTTACAATAGGATTTACATGGCTAACAATACTGTCCAGCATTATAATGGTGAATATTAATACAAATTGTGTAAGGGCTATTAAGCCTTCCTGCTTTGGGGTTTATCTCTATGAAGGGTCAGGATGAGGTTTGATATGGGTGCAGGTTTCCTTTCACCTTCCTCTGAAGCAACTGTCCGAGTTGGGAGATTGGGCTAGATGGATCTGGGGTCTGATCTGCTCTGGCAAGTCTTGTGTTTCTACTCATGTGGGATTGCAAATGCAGAGAGGAAAAAGGGAGCTAGCTTTTCTGACTTTCTCATAAGGCTTTGGTAAGGGCAGAGGGTGGAAATCAGGTGGCATGGCATGGGGATTTTATCACACGTCCCCTCTGGTTTGTTTCAGGGTCCCTGGTGATAAAGGGCCAGATTTTCAAAGGTATTTAGGTCCTAAAGATGCATATGGGTGCTAATCCTTTGATCATTCTTGTGGCTCTTCTCTGACTTCTCTCCAGCTGATCAGCATCCTTAGTGAATTGTGTGCACCAGCCCTAAACACGGTCCTCCAGCAGCCAACACACAGTGCCAAATAGAGAGGTAAAATAACCTCTCTACTCTGCTCCTTCTTTATAGACCCCCCTGCTGCTTGTGGCTCACTATCCTTTAGGTGATAGATTTATTGTCTTCATATTTATGGGATACACTTTCAACAGGGTTCTGCACCCAGCAGCTCCCAGTCCTGGCATCTTCACAGACGTAGAGAAATATGGTCACTTTGCATAGGCACCACTTCCTTAAGGTTGTCCCATCTGCGATTGCTGAGCCCTTCAAAAAAAAATTCTAGCCCTAGCCCATTATGCTGTGAGGGTTTGAAATTAGGTTTACCGGAGAATAATTGCCTGAGTTGCTCTTTTTTTAAATCTTGTAGAAGATCAGTATGTAAGTGGGGGGAATGGTCCCGCTATTGTGGGGACCTTTCCTGGCTCATGCACTACCACGGTGGAATCAGACAGCAAAAGGATCTGAGTTATCACTCCAACTCCCTTTACCCGGAGGCCTGCCTGATGTCGAGGACTCCCCTTCCACCATCCCATGTGGTGGGGTCCTTGTAACCCTGACAAGCTTGGACCCAGGATTCCTAGGAGGCTTCACCCCAAGTCTGGTCATAGTCATTTAGGACAGGGGCTAAGGTGTCCCCACTCTGGAGTACTTGCTCTGCACTAGCTGCTTCCCTGACCCACTGGTCACTCCGTTAAGTTCAAACCAGATACTATTTATTAAACAACAACTGTAAGAAAAATAAGGAAAAAAATGAGAAAGGGAAACAAAGAACCCCTGAGCTCGAAGAACTCCCCAAACAGCCGTCTCTGGGACGTGAAACAAGTTCACAGCCTGTTTCTCTCACATCCCAGGCCTCCCACCCAGGCCCGGGTTAGACTTTCATGATACCGCGTGTTGGACATCTGCTCTAGTGGTAGCCACATGCCCTCAGGCTTTAGGTGGCAAGGACTCTTCTCCCCAGCATCAACCCGCCCCCCCCCGTTGGGTTCACGTCCCGCTGCTGAGTTTGTTCTTCAAGGTCCTCTTGTCTGGTGACGTCTCCCTGCGTTGGGCCCTCTGCCCAGGGTCCCACCTCGCTCTCCCCAGCCGCTCACCGCACTAATCTATAGTATCGCTTGTGGCATGGCTGGTCTCCGCTATGCTGGCTCTGGCCCCGCAGCTACCTGCTGTAGCTCAGCCTTGGTTCTCTGTCGGCGCGGCTGGTCTGTGCTGCTCCGGCTCTCGGCTGTTCCAGTTCCCCAGCCCTGGTTCCTCTGGCTCCTGCCCGGCTCTGCCTTCTGGGCTGCTTCTTTGGCCCCTCTGGTTCTGGTTGCTGATGCTCAGCCTCCAGCCCAGCTCCGGCTGATGATCTCCCCTTAGCTCTGACCTGCTCTGGCTCAGGCAGCTCCAGCTCACACAAAGGATGGGCCTTTGGGCTCCTGACTCCCTCGTTGGCCTGCCCGCCTTGTCAATCGGGCTGATTTAGAGTTGGCTTCTCCCCATTGGTCCTAGGGACTGTCAGTCTCAGGATCCTCATTTCTTTTCGGTCCCCTTACACGTGGCACATGGGAAATGCCATAGCAGAAAAGACCAGTGGTCCATCCACTCCAGAACATGGTCTCCAATGGTTGCTGAAATCCAGTGCCATATAGAAAGTGCACAGGATTGCTACAGAGAGCCAGTGGAAATTTTAATCCAAAACATTTTTTCCAGTGAAGCCAGCAACACTAAAACTAAAATGAGTTTTTGTCAGCGTCCCCAAATTGTTTCAGTTGGGGGCGGGGGGGGGGGAGGGAATAAAACAAACTAACAAAAAAAAATCTGAAAAAATGGAACCTTTTCCCAAAGAGTGGCCGCTCAGCTCCCGGACTCTGTGTAAAAATGGCTTCCCCGCATGAACAAAAACCCCAAATCCAAAAGCAGGATTTCCCTCCATCCCAGTTGGGTGGGCTGAGCTGGAGCATTCTCAGCCCCATAGGATACGGGGAGAGGCTGGGGGCACATGTCAACCCCTTCAGGGGTTTGCAGGGAACAGAGCCATACCAGTGCCACTGCTCCCTGCCCAGCCTCATCACCGTTTTGTCCCCGCAGATGCAGCCTCCCACTGAGAACTGGACGCTGGTGAAGGAGTTTGTGCTGGTGGGGTTCGTGGGACTTCGTGAGGAGGTGCGCCTAACCCTCTTCTGCCTCTTCCTGGCCATGTACCTGATGACGCTGGCAGAGAATGGTGCCTTGGTCCTGGTGGTGGCGGCAGAGCGCCGCCTCCATGTTCCCATGTACTTCTTCCTGGTCCACCTCTCGTGCCTGGATGTTGGATACACCTCACTCACCGTGCCCAAGATGCTGGCCGGCCTCGTTGGACCCCCCAGCAGCAGGGTTATCTCCCATCCAGCCTGCCTGGCCCAGCTCTACCTCTTCACTGCCCTGGGTGCCACCGAATGCTTCCTGCTGGCAGCCATGGCCTACGACCGCTACATGGCCATCTGCGTGCCGCTACGCTACCAGGCCGTGATGAGCTGGGCCACGTGCCTGTGGCTGGCTGGAGGCTCCTGGGTGGCTGGGTTCCTGGTGCCGGCCCTGCCCATCTACCTTATGTCACGGCTGATATTCTGCAGCTCCAATGCCATCGACCACTTCTTCTGTGATGCCTCGCCGCTGCTGGCACTCTCCTGCTCCGACATCTCCATCAAGCAGATAGGCGACTTCCTGGTCTCGCTGGCTGTGCTCTTGGCTTCCTCCCTGGTGATTGGGGCCTCCTACGCCCACATCATCACTGCCGTGATGCAGATCCGCTCGGCGGCTGGGCGATGGCGGGCCTTCTCCACCTGCACTGCCCACCTGGCCGTGGTGTCCACCTTCTACGGGACGCTTTTCTTCATGTACGCACGCACTGAGGTTGCCTCCTCCATCCGCCTCAACAAGGTGGTGTCGGTCTTCTACGCCCTGGTCACCCCCATGCTCAACCCCCTCATCTACAGCCTGAGGAATGTTGAGGTGAAAGGCGCTCTGCACAAGGCCTTCTCCCAGGGAATGTGGAGACCGGTCTGACTGGCAATCCGGACCCCCTCACGACTTGGACTGGACCATGGGATGCTTATAGGCTTATCCAAACTTTTCCACATTCATCAAGTTCTTTTCAACTCCACAGATTTATTAACACCCCCCTGGCATTGCCTCCGGTCTCACACTGAACCCCCTTCCTACTTCCCCCTCCCTGAATCCCACTCTTGGGCTGGCAAGCAGCATCCCCATCAGACGCCCTCCACAGCTTTCTTTGTGTTTGTAACCTGTCTGCCAGGTGGTGTCGGCTGTGACAATGGCTGGGTTCAATATCTAGGGGTTCCTTTTTAACAGTACAACACAAAACCAGCTCGAGCCCCCACCCAATAACCTGGGACAATTACACACCACCCCTGGCGACCTCTAAGAAGCAATACATCTCCGCTTGCAAGCAACGAGTCTGTGTATGGTAAAGAAACTTTTAATAAAAAGGGGAAAGTAACACGGCATTAATCTGGGAAAATGCTGCAAGCATGATCATGAGCAAAACACCCACTCCAGAGTATGTTGGGTGAGAAAGTCCAACAAAAGTTTCTTCAACGTGCCCCTCCCCTCCTCTCTCCCTCCACCGCACCCAACTCACAGTTGTTGTCCTTGATCAGTGAAGACCCAGAGTTCAGAGGTGCATTCATGTGAGTTCAGCTCTCACCCAGAGGAAGGCACCTTGCTCGCTTCGCCATTGGCTGCACTGCCACCACCCGCTCACTCTGCCGTTGGCTGCTCTGCTGCCCAATCGCTCTACCAGCCATTCGGCTGCTACCCTGCCCGCTTGCTCCACCAGCCACTTGCTACTCCACCAGCAGCTCCACTACCTGCTCACTCCACTGGTCACTCGCTCCACTGCAACCTATGGGATGTCTTGATATCCCACCACTTTGCACAGCTTTCAGGGGGGATCTTCACTGCTAGTGCAGGCCAGATAGTCACTTTACCAGAGATACTGTCCCACAGCGAATCTAAAACTTAAACCAGGTAATCAGTGATTTCAGCTGTATTGATCTGTAACAAAAGACTCTTGATTGAGTCTTTATCAGCTTTATCCTTACACAGTGGAGAGGAGAAGGAGCAGCAGCACATGGTGTCTAAGACCCTTGGGCAGCACCTAGGCCACCAAGTACAAACATCTGTCTCCACCCTCTCTCCTGCTGTGGCCTTTGGCACCCCTACCTCCTGCTTAGCAAGTGCAGTTCAGCTGAGGGTGAACCCCTCAATCAGGGTGTGCCAGGCACAGTTCTCATCCCCTTGATTCATACAACAAGGATAACAACCGTCTATTAGCCCTGCACCCAATAACAAAGTGACTTGCAATCTAGCATCCACCAAAAGAGATCATTTGGGCAAAGGAGCTCCCTCATGCTGCACACCTAGGCAGAGTGGGCGTGTCTAAGCAAACAAGGCTGACTCCTGAAATCTTCTTCCTTAGCTCATCACTAGATGTTAGAGAAGAGCTCATTCAGACCCTGCTTACATGTTATCATTACAACAGCCCACTGTGGATCCCCATATTCCTCTTCCCCAAACCCAATCTGCTCTGGTGCATTATATAATCCTGGCTTTGGCGCTCACTCCCTTGCACATGCCAGTCCCCCTGTGCCTCAGTTTCCCCATTTATCTATGACACATGGAGTGCAGACTTCTCAGTGCGTGTGTGTAATATGCTGTGTGTGCACAAAGGATTATGTGTGATCATTAACAAATCTGGGCAAATAATCGCTTTGTTGGCCATTTTGAAAAGTTGGAAAAAAAATAGTTGTGGGTTGGATGAAAAAAACGGAACATTTTTTAAGTATTTAGTGAATCAAAAATTAAGTTTGGATCAGTCGAACTGTTTGGTTTCACTTTTGACCATTCACAAATGGTTTGGAATTTTAAAAAAAAAAAAAAAAAAAAAGGAAAGGAATTTTTTTACATGAAAAGTAATTTCAAAGTGAAAAATCAAAACAGTTCAATTTTTTCCTCAAAAAACGAACAGTTTGGCCAAATCTACATGAATTCATGAAATGTTCTGGTGTTGCGGAATCTTTATTTTTCACTGAAAATGTTTAATTTGAAAAAAATGTCACCCAGCAGTAACCATGAACCCTGATGTTTACGTTTCTCTTGTGTCTTCTTTGGAGAACTGGCAGGAGATAACTTCACAGCTGAGCTTGACAGCTGTGAAACCTACAGGTGGTGTTGTCAGCTCCATCCATCTCCTGGCAGATACAAGGAGCTGGCTGGGTTCTTACCTGATTCATAGCCTCTCGGTCACACTGAGTTCTATCCTCCTTACACTGACCTAGGAGGCACAAAAATTGACAACCACTTTAGATACAAATCCACATTTTCCCCTCTCCTGACATGCACCTGTACAGACCAAGACCCCACTTCGGTGGGGAGGGTAAAGAGGAAGAGAAACCCCTTGTACAGAGCATAGTGGCATGCCGCAAGGTGTGTCAGGGATGGGGATCATTTCCAGCGGAGCCTCTTTCCCACCAGGAGGACGTTGCTCTTGCTCAGCAGCAGGATAACATAGCACTTGGGGAAGAAGCAGCTGCAAAAGCAGGCTGTCTCTGGGGGCCAAGAGGGTGAAGACCTGCATGGTCACAGAGTGCTTCTCTGTGGTAGGAAGGCACAAAGGACAGCTCCCTGCCCACAGGATGGCCCTGTCATTGATCACCATCTCTCGCCCTCACAGGGTGTTGGGGTTGAAGCGTCTGACCTTGGCCCCCTGAACGGAGCTGGTGGAGAAGAACTGCAGGGTCCCATCCTTGAACACAGCTGGCACCTTGCCATTCCCATCAATGGACATGTTTGCTAGCTCTTGGGTGGGGAACCGGGCATGCTGCACAGAGTGAATGACCTGGTGGAGGGATCTAGCACGTGGACAGGATCCCAACTGGAGCAGATACACAGAAGGGGCAGCTTACTGTGATGACCCATTTGCCTGTTGAGGCAAACGGCTCCCCAAGGGCTCTTAGCCTTTGGCCTAATATCAGATGTTGGGTTAGTGGGCAGGTGCTGGGTGCGGTTGGTGGCGAGTGATATATAGAAGGTCAGGCTGGATGATTTGTTGGTCCCTTCCGACCTGAAACTCTATGACTCTGTAACCTCGCACGGGGCTGAGAATGAATTCATTAATGGTTGTGAGGGGCTCGGTTAAAACAGTGATGGAGGTAGAGGGATGAAAGGGATTTTAGGAAGTTCTGGTATCCTGCTCTAGCAAACACGAGAGCAGTCCCAGGTCTCAGTCAATCTGTCTGTGACTCTGCGTGCCCAGGATGGACACACTGAGAATGCCACACTCCGGGCAGACTGCAAGAAACGGGGCAGACAACGCCCGCTCCCTCCCCCCCCAAAAAAAACTGTTGGTTTATTATATAATTAGACTCACCAAACCAGTATCAAAAGTGCTTCTGCAGTACCACACTGGTTAACAAGAAGCCAAACACAGTCCCCATTTAGGCATTCCAGCCCTTGGTTCCCACCCAGAAAAATTGGTCTAGTATAGTGAGAGGTTCCTGAAAATCCAGTTCACCATATCTGAAGTTCTATCAATCCCAAAGCATCAGACATGTATCCCCAGGTCAACATATATTTCAGATCTTACCCAAATATCATGCTGCCAGCCGATCCTTAGTAAACAAACTAAAGATTTATTACTAAAATAAAGGAATAGAAAGGAATAGAATTATAAACGGTTAAAAATGCATACCAATGATTGTAAAGTCCTTAGATCAAGATCATAGCAATGACGGAATAGTCTGCTGTCTTGCAAAAGTTTCTCTGGTAACTTCCAAAAGGTTGGAAGGTCCTCAGTCCATTGTTCAAAATACTTTTTTTAGTTGTAAATCCACAGTCCGGAGAATCGGAGCAGGAATGAGGCACAATGGAGATATATCAGGTGTCTTTTATATCTTAGGCCACATGCCTGGAAAGTGACTGTCCCATACAAAGCCCATGGATCCTGTCTATGGAAATGTACTGACAAAGATGGAGTCCAAGGTCACATGTCCACATCCCATGCCCTTACATGTTTTGCTGAATCACAGGGGTGGCCATTGGTTCCTTGCTGTCTGAGGCGTCCTCAGGAAGAGCCACGTGGAGAGTTGATTCTTCTTAATGACCCATCAAGCTTGAACAGTCCATTCACAATGGGCTGGCGAGACTGGATGTCAACTACCTTGTGTGTGTCACCACAAGAACAAACACATTTGAGATACAAATATATAGCCAACATTCATAACTGCAGATACAGTGACGATACATAGATTTAACCAGGATAATCACATCGGACAGATTGTAACTTTTCTATTGACACCTTACATGATATACTTTTGCAGTCGTAGCAACAAATGGTCATCTTCAATCAAACAGCATCATCCTGTCTATGATGATTGTTGTTGGAGGCCCAGTACAATTTGAGTTGATTGACCACTGTCCTACAGACTTAGCATAGCTTCAGTTGCTTGCTTGGCTATTCTGACCCCTGTAGCAGGACATCTTCCAGTTGGCAGAGACTGAATAACAGTATAGATGTCTCAGTTTCTGCATAGCACGGCACGTAATAAGACAAAATACAGATACTGTATGCTTGCAGCTGCACATAGATAATGGTGATGGGAACAACAAGTTATCCTTGAATGTCTGAGGTACACTGTTTTATTGCCAAGGGGCATACTTTTACTCCGCCCTGCCTATCACCAGATGTTGTTTTGACGACCCCAGTTATTACGGTGAGAATGGAATGTAGTTGAGGCGGAAACCCAACATAGGTAATTAGCATATGTGATAATGAGAGAGAGATAATTAGGTGAATGTTGTTTATGGAAGGGTATAAGTAGTCACCACTTAGACAAAGGAGGGCGCTCCACCAACACCTGACTCGGGGGGAGGTGCTGCCGGTTGGACCAGAGGATCCACTGACTCCCTGGCAGGGCCCCGTTCCTGTATACAGCCTTCTGAGTGATTGCTTAGCTCTCCAGGTTTAGTGAGTATGATATACTGTATTTAAATTTAGGCTTTGTATCTAACTAGTATATTTATAGAAAACCTTGCACATTAAACCTTATTGATCTGGAAATCAGGCGTACCTGGTGTCTTACTGGTATCCACACTGATCATAAAGTGTCCAGAATCAACAATTGCCAAGAAGTAACGAGGGTGAAAGGAATAGGTTCTCTGAATTGAAGATCTATGCTGAGCTAAGAGCCTGCTTGTAGCCTGTATATTCACAATAATCTCCCCATATCTGTTTCCCTAAACTATGGGAACAGTAGGTAGGACCATACAGCACAGCAGTTGGTCCTTGCTCAGAAATGTCACTCTGTCTGTCACCACCTGTGGTCTCTTGTCTTAGATTTTGAGCACTTTGGGTCAGGGACTGTCTGATTGTTCTGCATCTGTACAGCACCTAGCACCATAGGGTCCTGGTTTATGAGTGGGGCATCCCAGACACTACACTAATAAAGAAGAAGAAAGAAAGACTTTCTCTCCATCCTTTCAGGGATACACATAAGATTCCATCCCTCCATCCCTAGCCCCTGTGTTTAGAATCTCTGGAGAACCCCCAGTGCCACACGTTGCCCTCAGGGCTCTGAGTGGCTTGGACCATTAGCCTCATCCATACCCCCTTTCACAAACCACTAGGTAGCCACTTCAAGGCTAATGAGGCCATAACAACTGGTCCTCTACACACAGATCTCATCCTACTTGGGTCAACATTTTTCTGCCCAAATTGTTTTTTGACACAACATTGGGTTTTTGATTAAATAAAAAAAAATTTCATGAAAAACATCTGTCTTCCATGGGAAATTCTAAGTTTTTCATTTAAGAACCAAATGCTCCGAACCCAAAGTATTTTGATTCAGATATCTTGCTCCACTGCCTCATGGGAATTGTAGTTCAGTTGCCTCGTATCCCCATTGTCTTCTATGGGTTTCCTGGTTGCACTTCATCTCCCATAATGCACTACCATGATGCACCAGCTCCCCTCACCAAATAGGAGACCATGGTGCATCATGGGGATATGTAGTCCAGCCATGCAGTGTGGTCTATAGAAGAGGTTAGGAGCATGAGGCACCTGAAATACAACTTCCATGAGGCCCTGCAGCAACAGTTCCAAATAAAAATATTTTGGTTTTCAGCTGAAATTTTTCAGTATTCAAATTTTTGCTAATAAATCAACATTTTCTGCCCCCCCAGCCGCGTTGTTTGGGACCCTCTCCTTTCAAAACTGTTTCTCATACATGTTTCACCACAGTTCTAATGAGCTCTTTCCTGACCATCTCTCAGGTGACATCCTTCCTTCATCCTCTGCGACTACCTGGGCTTCAATTCTGCAGCAATGTCCCCTTTTGAATCCATAGTATGTCAGACTGGAAACAGGGGTCACTTCAAATCAGTTTAAGAATAGAGGGTTTTAATGAAAGAAATATGAAATGGAATAACACAATCAGGACAAGGTTCTCAGTATTATTTATTCAGATATTACATTCCACTTGCTTGATGCTATCCCCGTGTTTTCATTGCACAGATTGTTGCTGCCATATCACTGCAGTTTTAGTTCTTAAGAGAGAGAAACTGGAGGTTTTGGGAGCTGCGTAGGCAAGGCATCTGGGCTTTTAGCACTTTGATTAATAGATTATAAACCAAGAAGGGACCACTGTAATCATCTGACATCCTGCATAACACAGGCCATAGGCCTTCCCTGAAATAATTCCTGTTTGAACTAGAGTGAATCTTTTAGAAAAACATCCAATCTTGATTTAAAAATCGTTAGTGCTGGAAAATCCACTACAACCCTCAGTTAGTTGTTCCAATTCTTAATTACCCTCACTGTTAAAATTTTGAACCTTCTGTCCAGTCTGAATTTGTCTAGCTTCAACTTCCAGACATTAGGTCTTGTTAGACCTTTGTCTTTTAGACTAAATAGCCATCTATTCTCAGACTTCTGTTCCCGCTGTAGTCACATATACACTATGATCAAGTCACTTCTTAACCTTCTCTTTGCTAAATTACACAGATTGATCTCCTGGAGTCTATCACTGTAAGGTGTATTTTCCACCCCTCCAACTATTCTCTTGATTTTGGAATGTGTAGGAAGCAGCAGGGATTTTTGGCATCGAAGCGAGAGAGAGAGAAGAGACTTTTGGATAACAAAAATCTGGAAGTTCTGTATGCCAAAAATTTTTCACTGGAGACATTCAAGTCTCTCCCAGCGAGAATCCACCAGCACAATAAAGTAATTTAGTAAATTTCAGCAGCATCTTACGACTAGCATCTGCAGTGAATTCAAAGGCTTCCAATTTGCATTCTCCACAGCAGAACTGAGTTAGCCTATATGGCTGAGAAAGAAATCCCACCCTGTACTCTATGGTACACAAAACTAGATGTGTCCAGATGCATAATTCTGTTGCTTGGACAGATTTTTGCTTTCCTCTGAAGCATCTGTCCAGACCCCAGACCAGATGGATGCAGGAATGAAGCAGGAAGAGGGCTATAAAGTGAGTTGGGCTATTGGCCTGCAGGAGGCAGGATAACTGGTGAGATGGACTAAGGGCAGCTACTGACTGTGGGAGATCCAACGTGTCATTTCCCACGCCGACCTGTATCCTCGGCTAAGCTGTTACCCTGATCATCTCCTGATGACTTTTGCAATGGCCTCCTTGAGCTCCTTGTTTCTCAGGCTGTATATCAAAGGGTTGAAGATGGGGCTTCCAAATATGTATCCCAGTGAGATCAGCTGGTCCAGTTTATCTGACCAGCTGCCTTTGGGGTGCAAATAGACCAGGCCGCAGGAGCTGTACTGCAGCAGCACCACCATCAGGTGGGAGGAGCAAGTTTGGAAGGTGCGGCGCCGGCCCTCGGCCGAGTGGATGCTCAGGATGGTGTTGATAATGTAGATGTATGAGACGCAGATTAGCAGGAAGGGGAGGGCGACTACCAGGACACTGGCAATGAACTGGGCCATCGCCTCGGAGTGGGTGTCGGTGCTGGCCAGCTTCAGCACCTGGTTGACGTCGCAGAGGAAATGGTTGACCATGTTGGAGCCACAAAAGGGCAGGCGGAAGATTAGCACCGCGATCTGAAGGGAGAGCAGCCCCCCAAGGGCCAGTGAGGCGGCCACCAGCCCCAGGCAGAGCTGCCGCGTCATGAGGCGTGTGTAGTGCAGGGGGCGGCAGATGGCCACGTACCGATCGTAGGCCATGGCCACCAGCAGGAAGCAATCTGAGCTGCCCAAGCCGATGAAGAAGAACATCTGGGCCCCACAGCCCCCGAAGGTGATGCTCTTCCTCTCCTGCAGGGCATTCACCAGCATCTGTGGGAAGATGGTTGCGACGTAGCTGAGCTCGATGACGGACAGGCCCTCCAGGAAGAGGTACATTGGGGTGTGCAGGCGGGTATCCCCCTGGATCGCCACCAGGATGAGCAGGTTTCCTGCCACTGTGGCTGCGAAGACCAGGCTGATGCCCGTGAAGTGCAGGGCCTGAAGCCCCAGGCGGGTGGGGAAGGCCAGAAACATGAACTCTGTCACCACCGTGCAGTTCCCTGGGGATATCAGTCCCGCCGTCTCCTGCTCTGCTGGGAGACAGTGAGAGACACTGGGAGATGTATGGGGCCAGATTCCTCAAGTCACCCAGTCCCACTGCTTTCCCCCATGGCTTCTCATAGCTCTCCTTCCCAAGGCCTGGCTGCGCTACGGCGGTACTGCCGGTTGGACACTTGCTCTGGTGGCGGCCACACGCCCTCAGGTGCTGGGTGGCAGATTCTCCCCAGTGTCAGCCCCCCTGTCGGGGTTTTGATCCCCCCCCCCAGTCCGGCCTGCAAGACCTCTTGGCTGGTGGCATCTCCCTGTGCTGGGCCCTGTGCCCAGCATCCCCCTCGCTCCCGGCTCCAGACGGCTCCAGCCCCAGCTCCCCTCTGCCTCAATGCTGCCACTGCTCTGCCTTCAGCTCAGCTCCCTGGGCTGCTCCTCTGGGTCCTGCCGCTGCTGCTCTCCTTAGCTCTGCCCCACCCCTGCTCTGCCCAGGCAGCTTCAGCTCACATGAGGATGGGGTGGGCCCCCAGACCCCTGACTCCCTCATTGGCCTTCCTGCCCTGTCAGTCAGGCTGACCTGAGTGTTGGCCTCTCCCCATTGGCCCTGGGGCCTGTCCGTCTTACACGTGTGCTTTCCCAGCTCTGTGCAGATAGCTGGTTCAGCAGACCTTGATAGTACGACCCAGTGCAGTTAAGTGCTGGAGGCTGAAATGTTGTTGCCTGGGTAGCATTCTTTAGGCTGCTCAGTGCTTCTGTCCTTGAAGCTTCATTGTTATCAGCAGATAGGCCAGCATGTTAGTTCAGCAGACCTTGCTGTTACTCATAAAGAAAGAATACCGGCATGGTTCAGGGACAAAGGCCTAGGCCAGGTGTATTGCCATCAAGACACCGTGCTAGTGCCCTAGTTCCACGGTTACAAGGACACTAACAGGAGTGCCCTGTGGCAAGGAATGGCTCAGTCAGCAGTGGGACACTCTCCCTCTCAGCCGAACAAAGAATTAAGGCGCAGGACCCCAACATTTATAGGCTAAAACAAACTACTAACATACACAATTTACACACCACCTGACATATTTCATTACATCTGTTTGTTACCGCCCCTTGTTCCCAGTATCTTGGACAAAAAAAATCCCTGTTCATTGATTTGTCAAACCATCTTATCACGTACTAGACGGGGACGTATCTGTACTAGCTGTGATAAACTTACGGAAATATCTAGTGCCTAGTACATGAGCAACGACTCCAAGTTCATGTACTGGACAGTGAACTTATAAGCTTCTGCTTTAAAACATGGCCTGACTTCGGTTCACAGTCTCTGGTTCTGGCCTCAGATTTTACACCAGATCCAGTGCTCCAGGCTCGCTCTCTCTACTACAACATGAAGGCTGGTGTCACTATCCCTCATGAGGTCCACATACACACATCCCAGGCCTTATTCATGCCTCAGTTCAATTTGGGCGGCCTGGTTGGCCTTGCTAAATTAGCTATGCACTCAGAGTCCCCTGGACTGGATCGGTCTCTCTTTCAAACATTTCAGAAGATTGTGGGCCAGAAATGACTTCCGAAAAATGACACCTCCCCCAGCTTAGCGGATCGCACCTGTATTAGCACTGAGGATCTTCTAGCTCCTCTTTTCCACTGAGCAGCCTTAATAATTCTCTGTTCTTCACAAGAGTGTAGACACTGGACTCCACACAAGGAAGGGACTGTGATGCTATCTGGTATATAAGTGACCATTTATAATATTATTGATGTCAATATTGCAAAAATTGCAATAATTGGTACAAGTTATGCCATGTAAGGTATTATTGGAAAAGTTATGATTTACTGAATATGATAATCTCATCTATATGTGTGTATCATATTTGTATTGTAAACTATGAATATGGATGATATTTCTGCATCTGAAATTTGTGCTGTGCTACTGGGCTACACTCCCAACAGATTAGCACCAGCACTGTTCAGTATGATTCAGGTCCAATCAAGGGCCATCAGCTATACAATGAGACCTGGCAGGGAGAGAAGCCAGGGGTACGCCTATGAGTCATCAAGACATGTAGAAACAGCCTGTGAACAGGGAACTCCAAGTGCTTTTCCAATCACATGTGCTGTGGGGTTGTGTTTGAAACAGGCCACGTGGCAAAAGGATATCAAAGGCAGCTGCTCCATCTTGTCTTCATTCCTGCTTCCTTCCTACCTCTGGATCAACTATTCTACATCTGAAGCTGTGAAACAAAAGACTGACACCCATCCAGGTACTGGATGTACTCCAGAGGAACTGTACAAGCCTGCAAACTCCAATACTGCTAAGAATCTGATATATATGGACTTTGAAGTCATTTGTATGTATCTGATTGCTTTGACCCATTACCATCTCTCATCTTGTTTCTTTCCTTTTATAATAAACCTTTAGTTTTAGTTACCAAAAGATTGGCTGGCAGCGTGGTATTTTGGATAAGATTTAAACCAATATTGATCTGGTAATGTGGCTGACTTTTTGGGGATCAGGAGAACATTTTATACAGTGAGCAGAGTTTTAAATAACTTCTCACTTTACTGGACCTAGATGCTAATTGGGAGCCAGAGACTGAAATGTTATAAAGGGGGCTGTGTATTTCTTTTCTCTCTTTTTTTTTTTGGTGCTTCTTGATAACCAGTGTGAGAAATCAGGAGCACTATTGGTGGCTGGTTGGTGAATCTAACTTCAGTGTTAGCCAGCAGTTCTGGGAGAATATGTTCTCCTTTTGCAGCTTGCCCTGACCTTGGCGTTTTCAATGGGCTACCCTAGTCACGTATGAGTCACAGGGAGCATTATCTCCACTCACAGATGGGACAGCGGAGACCTGGAGAGGTTCTCAAAGTTGTCTGAGTTCAGAGAGGAGGAAGTCAACCCAGGCTGTGGGTTATAGCACCTGCCATGCAATGGATGAGTATCTCTGGGTATATACAGGTAGAAATGGGATGGAAGGGTCGGTTGGCACACAATGTGAGATGCTGAGAGAGAAGGTACCCCATACTAATGGAGCTTTCAGTGCTACTGAGGCACCAGTGGGACCGATGGGCCATCCATTCAGTTGGAATCCATGGCATTGTGTTGATTCAGGCGCCATGCAGGGAATATTTAGTGTCTGGAATGACAGGGTCACAGCCAAAATAGTTACATCTGCGCGTAAGGCAGGCCTGGGGCCCACAGACTCCATTGCACCCAGGCTTAAAGTTAAATATGTGCCAAGGTGCTGTCCTGAAAAGGGACGCTTTGCTGACTTGGAGCCTGTAGCAGTAAAATCTGATTAATTTCAGGCACCACAATACCCAGGAGCTGCTCCAACACAAAGCCATTTGCAGTGCGACAACTACACTTTACAAATATAACGCACCCTATTCTTATGGGCCAGTAGATGGCACTGTTTATGCATAGGATCAGCATTCAGTCATCTCTACAGTTTATATTTCTTCATCCAGAAATTGCTAGGAAAACAATCCATCTTCAATTCTGATCTTCAGCAGAAATTAACCTCACGGGGTGTGGGGCTGGGGGCTAGGTTTGTAGTTCTCAGGAGGTGAAATGCTTTCTATGTGGCCGTGGTGGAAGGTGCACCTAAGAAATGGGAGAGGGTGTTGATAGCTAATTCCACCAGTTGAGTCTATGAATTTGCTTTTAGGCTTGTAGCAGGGATCCCAAGGATGTTAAAGCAATGTTGCCAATTTCGTATGTCCCAAAATCATGGGATGGACCCCCAAAATAATGAGATTGCCTTAAAAATAATGACTACATTGGAGGGGGCATTATTTGCCTTCTGATTTTAGAGGTTTTTGGGTGCCTTTGCTTCATATTTTCAAGCTTTCCTCCACTATCACAAGGAGAGCTTGAAACTCACTTTTAAAAAAACAATTAAAGCCGAGATTCTCTTGCAATCAATGGATTCCTGCAGCTGTGGATTATAAGAAACGCACTACACGTCATGAGGCTGATGATAAAATCATGACAGTTGGCAACAGTGTAGAAAGGACAAGGAACGGCATATAGCGCATCCGCCGATGTCTAACCATTGACCGCCATGCTGGTGAGGACTAACTGGATTGCAAGCAAAGTGGCAGATAAGAAGGATCAGGAGATTTTTGTTTATGGGCGAGTTCCTGCATTTATGTAGCCAATTTTAAATGTCTGCTTGTCGGACCTTGAGCACGCAGATGGATCTGTGGATGTGTCTGTGGAACGCCATCCAGAGCCCCATTTACAAAGAGCTCAGTTGGCAGCAGGATCCCTGATGATAATAATATCTAGGTCTTTTGTAGCCCTTTTCATCAGGTAGATCTCAAAGTACTTGACAAAGTAGGCCAGTATCACTATCCCCACTGGTAAGACAGGGAAACTGAGGCATGGAGAGGCCAAAGAAAATGCCCCACAGCCTTTCACCAAAACCCCATAATCTTTCACCAATACCCTCAGCCCAACCCCTGCACGGCCTTCCCAGCGTTCACCACCTCCTGAGGAGGAAAGGATGGCAATGGGGGAACAATGTCCTTCAAGCCAGAGAGGATAAATCAGCACAGCAGGACTGTGAAGGTTCTTGACTCACCTAGAGGGGTGGCTTCTCCTGAGTGCTCCAGCCTGCATGGACGGGAGTCTCTGTTGGATCCCAGTCACCAGGAAGGCATGTGTGAGTCGGGGGGGACCAGCACAGGGGTCAGGTTGCTCAGCCTGGAGCTCAGCAAGTGGAGATAGTGGGGGAAACTGGAGCTGCCCAGCCAGAAGGTGTATTTATCTGTCAGATCAGACCAAGAGCCCCTCCCTTCTAAGCTGTCACAAAGAACTGGGCTGTGACTAGGAAAGGATGGGAGGACCTGGCTCCCTGGAGCCTACCTGGTCTCCGCCCCTGGAGTGAGTCCTCTGCCAGGCTCCCCCTTGGGGAGCTTGTTCTCCCATCTAAATTCCATGGGGTTCAGAGGGATGCTGGGGAAGGCATTTCTGCCACTCCAGTGTCAATGGGATGATTCTAAAGGCCCAGCTGCTGAACTAACCCCTATCTCAGGAGCTGGGGAAAAGGTGTAGTTCGTGTCAATGGTGCCCACACACAAATACACACCCCTGGGATATTCCACCATCATCAGCCCGCATGTTGACTGGAGTTGTTTCAAATGTCCCAGCGCTCATCCCTCTGACATGGAACTGAGGGCCCAGAGATGAAAGGCTCCACATCCCCTTCCCACCACCCCTGCACCATCCCCTCAATTTAGTCTGGTAGCTTGTAAAATCTTTGGGGCAGGGGGCTGTCTTTTTGTTCTGTGTTTGTACAGCAACTAGCACAATGGGGGCCTGCCCTGGGTCTGGGGTTCCTAGGCAACAGCAGAACACAAATAAACAATGGAGGGGAGAAACTATGGATCCCCTTCTCCAACACCCAGAGTGATCCAGCCTCCAGACAGGTTAAAACCAGTGTCTTAGAGTGCAAGAGATCCATCCTCTGTCTTCTGAGGAATCCATTCCCCCTGCTGTAACCTAGATCCAAACAACTGAGCTACTAGGAGGAACCATCACACCCCAATGAAGTGAAGAAAAGGACCGAGAGAAGGCGATGTCATATCTGTGAGGGCACCAATCCTGATTTCTTAGGAGCCCTGGGACATTTCCTGTGCGAACCCTAGGACAGGCCAGGTGAGTATGAGGGAAAGATGGGAAGTAAGTTGCCCTGGGATGATCCATATGGCTTTTCTCCTGTGGAATCTCCCCACTGCTTTCCCCACACCTACCACTGGGCCCATTTTAATAAATCCCTCTGAGCCCCTTGACAAATGTTCCCAAACTGGGAAATGGTTTTGGTGGCAAAAGGGCTCCTTAGGGAGAGATGACAGGTCTGACCCGAGACACACAAACATGGCAAAAATGACAGGTGAGACATGGATAAAGGTTGTATCCAGCGGTGACAACAGGGCCATCATGAATGGAGGGAAGTAACTCCACTGGGTGGAGGGTCGGCTCCTCACACAAAGCTCTGATGATGCACCTCCATCGCAAGAAGGACCCGCTACTAGTGCTGTCCCACAAGAAACACAACTACAGCTACCTAGCCTGCAACACTCCTGAAAGTCCACTTCTCTATGCCCCCCAGCTTTGCCACTTCATCTCAGTCCCCCTTTCCTGTAGCACCTTGGTGCTGCTTCAGTCCTGTTCCTCTCCCACACACGCAGCTCTACCACAACATCATCATCATCATCATCTCTGTTACAATCTTCCTCCTGGTCAATCAGTCAGTCACTGAAGATCTAGCAGGCTAAGGGTCTGAAACATGCTAGGCTGAGTTGTCATCCAGGTCTCTTTAGGCCCCACCTTGATGGAGAAAAGAGTATGGTTTTAGCTCAGTGGCATTATCTTGATTTGATGGAAAAGGCTCATTAGGACGTAGGCTGACATAAAAGAGGTGACTAATGGAGCTTGGCTTATTTAGCCTATGTTAAGCCCAGGCCATAGGCTGTCTTGCCTACCTGTCAGGGCGGGAAGCTGGCCTAGTGGTTGGAGCCAAAGTGACCAGAGCCCAAGCCAGGAGCCACGTTACCAAGTCCAGGAAGTAAGCCAGAGCCAAGAGCCAGCAATCAGGAGCCCAGAGTATCAGCTGGAGCAGAAGCCAGGAGTAACCAGGGGGAGGAAACCAGGAGTACCTGGCCCAGAAACACAGCTGCCCGTGTGGAACACTGAGCCATCATGGCTGTTGCGGTGTTTAAGAATGTGCCTACTGGAGTCTTCAGCCAATCGGAGGGCCAGGTGCATTAGAAGAATCAGCTGAGGGGCAATGAGCTGGGTCCGGGCTCAGCTATGGGTCCCTGACAGCCTAGCAAAACAATGGCTGATTTGAGTGCTCTTTATAGATATGCCAGGGAGGGAGAAAAGCTATTTAATCTGAAGGACAATGTTGGCACAAGAACAAATGGGGATAAACTGGCCTTGGGTAAACTGAGGCTGGAATTTGGAAGACCATTTCTAATTGCCAGAGGGAGATTCTGGAGCAGCCAATAGGAGTATCAGGGACAAACAACCTGTGACACGCTATACCCCACATACACCCTTATAGTGTGATTTGTGTATCATTCATGTTCACCTTTACAGTGTAACTGTGTATGGGCTGATGCAAAGTATGTCATATAAAGTGTTGTTGGAATGCTCATGGCACACTGAACATTGTTGTTATGGTAGCATGTCTCCTGCAATGTCACACTTATGTACAGATATGAAACTCTACTATGTCAAGACCCCAGATGTGTGTCTCACACGGCTTGAATAGATGCAGATGAACACAAAGCTGAGTGATCATGCCTCGCAGAGGCATGCATATAGGAACAATGGACTGGCTTAAGCACCTGTGAGCACTTTGGCTCAAGTGGAAGAAATCATGCCCATCGTGGGACATGGCCGATCACCTGACCCCAGGGGGTCAAGGAGACTTGTTCAAAGAGAGGCATCTTTGTCTCAGGGCCCTCCCTTGGAATCCAGCTATATAGCAACATCAAGGACACTGACAATGGCCCACCGGGGGGGGGGGGGTGTAGGGGGAGGCCTGGCTGTAAGAGGCATCTCAGCCAGCTGTGGGTAAGCTAACATCAAAGACTGAAAAGCTACTGAAATATTAAGTTTAGTTTAGGATGCTTGTTACTCTTTAGGTAATTGTGGTTTAACCTCTTGATTCATATTAATCTGACTTATGATCACTTAAAATCTTGCTGTAATCAATAAACTTATTTGTTTGTTTTGTCTAAAACAGTGCATGTGGACTGAGTGTGTGCAGAGACTTCATTTAGAGTGACAGAGCTGGTACATATCAATTTCTTTGCTAAATTGATGGACAAATGTAAATGAGCTTGCAGGGTGCAGTTTACAGCACTGAACCCTGTAAGACATCAGTTCCTGGGGTTGCATCTGGGACTGGTGGTGTTTGCTCAGGGGCAATTCGCATGAGTGGCTGGCTCCTACACTGGGCCAGGGACCGATTACTCACAGGAGGCTGGATGTGGGCTGACACAGGAGTGGGTGGTTCACACAGCAAAGCAGAGTAAATCAGGGCCCAGGAGTGAGGGATTGGGGTGACACAGCTATACACCAGTCCAGATTGCAGGGTAGGAACGTCAAACAACCTAAGTAGCTTTAAGGTGGAGCTTGATACATTTATAAACGGGCCTATATGATGGGGCTTCCTGTGAGAGCAGGGGACAGGACTCAAGTCCTATGTTCCTATTTGATGCCTAGCTCTCTTTGAGGTTATAACGTGGCCATTAACATGTGTGTTAATGTAACTCCTTTGAGCTAGCACACTTGAAAAGCATATTTTTTGCCCATGAAGAGAAGGATCTAGCAGCTCAGATTGGTTTGCGGGAAGCATTATCTGCATTCCCAGTTTGTGGTTGGGCTTTTTTGTTGTTGTAACGCTAGGGTTCCTTTAAAGTGTAGATGGGGAATCATGACTGAGCATTTCCTCAGGGGACGTTTTCCAGCAGTTGAACCTGGGATACAGAAGTCTCACATTGATATAATCATAGATCATATGGCCAGAACTTAAAGTGGAACAGATGCAGAGTAAGGCTACTAGGATGATCCAGGGAATGGAGAGCCTATTTTACGAGAGGAGACTAAAAGATTCATAGATTATACAACCAGAAGAGACCATTGTGATCATCTAATCTGACCTCCTGCGTAACACAGGCCAGAGAACTGCCCTGACTTAATTCCTGGTTGAACAAGCACAAGAAAAACTTCCAATCTTGATTTAAAAAATTGCCAGTGATGGAGAATCCACCATGATCATTGATAAATTGTTCCACTGATTCACTCACTCACAGTTGAAATTTTGAATCATATTTCCCATCTGAATTTTTCTAGCTTCATCTTCCAGCGAATGGATTGTATTATATTTCTGTCTGCTTGATTGAAGAGCTCTTATCAAATATTTGTTGCCCACAGAGGTGCTTATAAGCCTATTTTCCAGAAGGCAGCCACAACTTTAACTCCCCTCCACAAAATTTCATGTAAATGAATAATGTCTCGATGGGGCAGACTGGGCAATATCAGTATTATTCTGGATGAACTTGGTGCCTGCTTCTGTGTGTCTGTTTGTAATGGGTTATTTGTTATGGAACAGCCTGGGCTCAGGGCTGGGCATCCCACAATTCCTTAGCTCCCCAATCTGGGGCAGCAGTGCCAGGAATTTCCTTCGCTGAAATAGTGTGAAGATAATATTAAGAGGAGAAACCATGCGTGTCTAGGCACAAGGCACTGCTGTGGGTCAGGCAGATTGAGACATCAGTGTCAGCCCAGAAAAAAACATTTGACATTCCTGAATCAACATTTTTGGCAGTTTTTGTTCCATGAAAAGTGTTGGTGTGTTCATGTTTCATCCCAATTTGGGAAGAAAACAATTATACAAATATTGGACTCTCCCACAAGATGGAAATTCCAATTTTTTTAAAATCCCCATCTCGTGATTCTGATTCTTAATTTATTAGCCACTAACTTCAGCAGCTTCCAGGGCTGGTGCCCAACTTGAAAAGCACTTTTCAGAGAAGCTGAGAACACAGAACTCCTGCCAGAGTCCCTGGGAGCTGTGGGTGCTCAGCACTTTTGAAAATCAGCCCCCACGCCACTCAGGTTGGGCACATAGAATTGTAGGGACCCAATATTAGTTGCCACTTTTAAGAATTTTGGTTATGGTGTTACTTCAAAGTGCCCATTGCTGATCTGTAATATCTCTCTCTAGCTGCCCAGACACTCTACTCGTAGGTGTTAGTAATGCATGATGCCAGGGAGGGGAGAACCATTTATCATGTATTTTATTAACCAGGGTGCCAAGTAAACAATAATTTTTCCTCCAGCCTGAAACAATTTCCTGGCATTACTAGCTGGAGCTGATTCTAAAAGGATTCTTGGTCTGCCCCCTTTTCATTTCCCCCTTCCCATACAACCTGTCCAGTAAGAGTCAACAAGAAAAGGAAATTCAATGATCACTTGGTTCTGATGCATTGGGACCCTTTGGCTGGGTGTAGTCAGAAGCAAAAAGGGCCAGGTTCAAATACCTGGGGGTTCCCCTTAAAATTAACAAACACACCAGCTTGAGCACCCACAAGAAACCTGGGAAAAACCTTCCCTGGGAGCCCTTAAGAGGCAACACTTCCCCTCTCAGATGCATCAAGGAAACGTTATTTAGGGGGAAAGGAACACAGCTTTAATTTAGGAAAACACAACAATAAATCAACCGTACATTTATGTGAATAGTAAGTAAAACACTATATCATGGGCAGTAGTCCTTTGCCTCAGTTTCCACACTGGTCAGTGTGACCATCCGATGGACAAATGTCCCTTTCACACATCCTTTTCTCCCCTTCCCCTCCAAGTCCATGGTTAGCATAGTCCTAGAGCCCAGAGTACACTTCAGTTGGTCCATCATCAGCCCCTGTGGAGCGGAAGTTTGATTAGCTTCTATGAAGAGATGCTTTGCCACGGCCTCTCTGTTGTTTCTTGTCATGCCATCGCTTCTAGTTGCAATGCTAGCTTTATGATACTTCGCAACACACAAGCACCTGTAGCTTCAATGCCAGATCTGCAGCCTGCAGCACCTAACACAGCTATAGCAATTATAACTCCAGGGGTGCTGAATTAGTGGCACCTTGCTACAGAGGGTTCTCTGTCATCAGAATCGTAGATCCGCATCCTCAGGATCCTAACCCACACCCCTTCCCACATTCACTCAATTCTATCCTTATATTGGAGAGTGAACTAAAGAGCTAAGAAGATGCTTGAATGTTATCTTTACACTTACCTTCAAAATGAAATGAAAGGAGAAAAGACAAGAAAAACCCATTGTGCCCCCATTTCCATTACCTCAGGGTGCCAAATGGAGGTTTTGGTTTGGGTGACTTTTTGCTCAGTGCACGTTCAGTATAGTGCCATTGCCTTTTTGTCACACGATAAGGATGAGAACATTTCATTATCCTTACCCCCAAAAGTTAATTGTATTTTAATCAGAATGACCAGAATGTTCACATTGGGAGGTCCCAGTAACAAACATGCAAATGAGGTCAGGCATTGTGCCTTTTCCTCCAGTTCACCAAGAGATGGTGGCAGAGAGCTCCTTCCCTACAGCTGCCACAGGATGATGCTAGTTTTCACCCTGACCCTCTGATTTCTTGTGTCCTCTGCAGGTTTATGCCTCATGCACGGCAGCAATTAGGGCTGCCTATCAGAACCCATACGTTCCACTCCCAAATCCTCCAGGGCATCCCTACATCCTACCCATGGCATAGAAACAAGTGACCCCTGCTGTGTAGAGTGACTGGGCCTAAGAGTGGAAGCTGGGACTCCCCATGGTGGAGGAGAGGGGCAGGGATGGCTTGCAGAGATGAGGCTGGCAGGCGTAGCCTGGTCTCCCAATGGGAGAAGGTGGTAGGGATCGATTGTGCCCCTCACTGAGGCTGGGATGCCAGTGCCCGCCACACGGCTCTGCTCAGGGCCTGTTTGATGTCCTTGTTTCTCAGGCTGTAGATGAGGGGATTGAGCAGTGGCGTGATGAAGGTGTAGATCAGAGCTATCTGCCAGTCCTCGTCCTCCGCCGTGCCGGCCTTGGGGCGCAGGTAGACCAGGCCGCAGCAGCCGTACTGCAGCAGCACCACCATCAGGTGTGAGGAGCAGGTGTGGAAGGCCCGGCACCGGCCCTCAGCCGAGCGTATGCGCAGCACGGCGGCCACGATAAGGGCGTAGGAGAGGCAGATAAGGAGGAAGGGGACAGCCAGCACAGCCACACCCACGCTGAACAGCACGGTCTGGTGGAGGTGAGTGCTGCCGCAGGCCAGCCGCAGCACGGGCGGCACGTCACACAGGAAGTGGTTGATCTGGCGACTGCAGAAGGGCAGGGCAAAGACCAGGGCTGTCAGCTCCAGCGAGAGCAGCCCCCCGAGGAACAATGAGGCGGCCACCAGCCGCCGGCAGAGCCGCCGTGTCATGATGAGAGTGTAGCGCAGAGGGTGCCGGATGGCCACGTACCGGTCGTAGGCCATGACCGCGAGCAGGAAGCAGTCAGCACTGCCCAGTGCCACGAAGAAGAACATCTGGGCCCCACAGCTGGCCACGGGGATGGCGGTGTGGGTGTCCCAGACGCTGGCCAGCATCTGGGGCACTACCACAGTGGTGTAACACACCTCCAGCCCCGAGAGGCTGCCCAGGAAGAAGTACATGGGCGAGTGGAGGCTGCGGTCGGTGCAGACCACCCCGAGGATGGAGGCGTTGCTGCTGATGATGGTGAGGTAGAGCAGGAGGAAGAGCACAAAGAGGAGCTTCTGTGTCATGGGCACGGACGAGAAGGGGCGGAAGACAAACTCGGTGACGAGGGACTCGTTGGCGTGGCCCATGGGCCCCGGATGCATCTCACCTGCTGGGAAACCAAGGAACCAAGAGTTACACAGTGTCTCACCATGCCCCATCGGCTGTCACAATGCATCAGACTCCTAGTGGTTAGGAATGGGGCTCAGAGTACCCTGCTGCAATGCAACCTGGCTAAGGCACTGAGCCGGGAGCCGACAGACCTAGGTCTTCATCTCTGCGTTGCTGAGTGAGCCCAGTGGCATCATCTCAGCTCACAGGGTGACTTTCAACTTTCACGGCTAAGAGTTTTAAAAGCAGCTGTTGGTTTTGGGGCCCAAATGGAGACCTCTTAAAGGAGTCGTTTCAAAGGGGATTAGGTGCCTGAATATCTTTCAGTATCTGGGCCTGAGTGCTCAGCATTTTCTAATAATCACACCCTGTTTGTGATGTCCCAGGCTGGGCACCCGAAATCACGAGTCGCTTGATTGGAGCCCCTTGTTGTGATACTTCCCGGCCTGACTGTCTTTTGCCGTGGCTTCATTTTTACCATCCCGGAGGGCTGCAAGACCAGCTGAGCTGGAGAAATTCTGAGTATCTGGGAATGTGGGGTTAGAAGGGAAAGCAGAATGCTAGCTCAGACACACCCAGCCCCCGCTGTCATAAATAGACCCACGGGGTGCATGGAGCTAGCTAGTCTGAAGGAAGCACCCCAGGTCTGGGAGTTTATGGTGAGTTTATGGAAATCAGCCAGCCCCAGACCTGAGGGTAGTGACAGGGCCCTTTGCTGCAGGTTGGTACGGCCCAGAAGGACAGTTCTTTTTGATGTATTGCCCTCCCCCCCTTGTCTCCAAGCCCTGGCCCTGATCTGAGTGGTCAGGTTGTTTGTATCCCCCCAGATCCTGGAGGCTGGGGAGGTGTCCTGGCCCCCCCAGATTGCAGAGTGGCAATGGAGCTGCTGCTAGTACCTATTGCAGCCCCATGGCCACTGCACTCCCTGGGCCTGAGCCTGCTCTCACATGCCCCGGTGAGAATCAGGAGTGACATCAGGGAAGTCATTGGGATCACACTGGAGGGAGATCAGAGTCAGGTCCTGTCTGCAGGGTATACTGGTCAGTGGCTCCAACAGCCCAGTCCGCAGACAGGGGCAAGGAAGGTTTGCAGGGCAGAGCTCCGTGGCGCTCGGCGGGGAGGAGGCACAGCTGGGTGCAGGGTGCCCACAGCCTGCCTCACACAGATCGGGGCAGGTTGGCACAGTACCCCTGATCCCAGACACAACCAACCATTCCCTTGGATCTGAGTCATGGGCACAGGCGTGGAACACACATGGATATACACAAACGTATACACACATACATGCACACACTCATATACACAGAGCTACACGTACATGCATACACACACACACACACTCACGCATGCACACACACGCACAGGCACTCCGGCTGCTGGGAGGGACCATTCCTGACAGGTTTCCTTGGGGTATCCCTTCCCGATGGGCACCAGCCTTGCCCAGTAGCATGGCCTGACGCCCCTCCAACCCCCATGGTGTGGTTGGGCTTGTGCCCATAGCTATCACTGAGGACATAAGGTAAGTAGGGGCAGGGTGTCCCAGAGGCCAGGAGAGAGCTACCTTCCTCCTCCTGCTACCTGCCTCCTCCTCATTATTACCCCCATCTCCGGGCAGCACAAGGCGCCTCTGTAGGCCAGGTGCCCCAGTCCCCCATCTCACCAGACAGACCCTGGGCTGGTATAAATCACCATGACAGTTAATGCAGCACATTGTCACCAGCGGAGGATCCCAGTAACCCACTGGGGGAGACTTATCAGCAGGAGGGGACGAGAGCTGGGGAACGCACTGTCGGGAGCAGCCCTGATCAAGCAAGGGGGAAACCCGATGGGGTTCACATCCAAGAGTACATGGTACATCCATCCTGGCAAGAAAGGAGGCTGGCCCAGTGGTTAGACCACTAGTTTGGGGGTGGTCAAGTAATCTACTCTGCCACAGCCGTCCTGTCCAAGTCACACAGGGTACGTCTGCCTTGGAGCCGGGAGGTGTGATTCCCACGTTGAGTAGATTCCCACCTGCCTGAGCTGGTGCCTAGACATAGTTGTGTGGCTGTGGCTGTCTGATTTACGTAGCCAGGGGGTTGGGTGGGATTGTTCTCGGGCCTGCCACTATGGACATGCTGCTACCTTTAGGCACAAGCATAGCCCCGGTACATCTCTGCGAGCTGAGACTCACACCTGCCAGCTCAAACGTCGGCGTGCCCACAGTCTCTCTGGGCCTCGCTGCCCCCTTGGCACAACAGAGATAACTCTGCCCTACTGCACCAGGGAGCTGTGAGGCATTCGGGTCCTCTGGGGCTGGCCAAGGGCCCGGGATAGCTGGGGGAAGGGAAAGGGTAGAGATGCTGCAGGAATGACTGAACCACGGCATTGGGCCAGTAAACCACAGTGATACCCCAGTTCTCCAGGAAATCTCCATCCCTGATCTCCTCTTCTTCTCCCGTGGGGCCAGCTGAACACAGCACTGGGTCCGTGAGTCTCAAGCCTCATGCTTCAGAACCCCAGCAGAGCGGAGAGGAGTCCTGCATCAGCCGCTGTTGAATACTGGGCCAGAGGGACCCCGGTTTTATCCAGGCTGGCAATTTCTTCCCTTTCCAGGGTCTGGACTGGTGTAAATCACCATGACAGTCAATTCAGCTGTTTGATATCAGCAGAGGATCCCAATAAGCTAACAGGGGAAGATATCAGCCGACCGAGTCCCGGTCGGGGGAGAACTGGGGAATGCGCCATAGAAAGCAACGTTGTACTAGCTACGGAGGACCCAGTGGGCTTCACATACAGGAGCCCATGGTACGTTCACCCTTGCAGGGCAGGAGGATTGTCCAGTGATTAGGCACCCCTTCTCCTTGGAGGGGTTGTCATCATGGGGACCAAACCCAGGATCCAAAAGCTTGAGACAAGGGATGCAGCTCTGCTCCCCAAGACTCCTGCAGACTCATAAATCTTTCAGCGGTGCAGTCACTAGCAGAGGACAGGGTGCTATATGGAATAAACCAGGGTTACAGAAGTATCCAGGCTCCAGCTACAGACTGAGTCAGGCTATCAACCCCTAGAGCTCTTTGCTCTGCTCCAGCTTCAAAACTTCTGAGGTTACCCCACACTGATCAGGGGCTGGGACAGGACCCCAAATATTCTGATACCACTTCACCAACGATACTGCTGCAGCTGTACTGAAACAAGCCAGCCCTGATGTACTTCCAGCTCTCTCTGTGCTGAGCCTTGGGGCGTTTTCCTACCTCTCGCGCAGATGTGGGAGAAGCTTATATTAAACTATTAACCATCACAGTGCAGCTGTGGAAGGTAGAACCTGGGGCTGGATGGAGCAGCAGTGGGGAGAGAGCCCCACCCTTCCCAATCACAGCCGACAAAGCCCAGGGACAAGAAATGGGGGGGCATCTCCACTCAGTCATTGCCCCCCTGAGCTAGGACACCACCCTGAAACTGGTGCATTCTGGGTAAATACGTATGAAAATGAATATGCTGAGCATCTCCCCCCCCCACACACACACACACATTCTGGGTTCCCAATTCCAGGCCCCAGGGCTCCATGGGATGCTGGAGCAGGGTTTGCTGGCTCTGGGCAGGGGTTGAAATGACGTCCTTACCCCACCAAGTCCTGGCCGAGTCCAGCTCCTGGAGCGGCTTGGGGTGGTGATGGATTGCGCTTCATGCTGTCACCTGGCTAGGAGGCCAGCTCCAAAGGGCGATAGTGACCCATGTCCCAGATGAGACCTCGGAGACTGCTGGGTGACGGAGGGCAGAGAGCTAGCGAGTCTGGCAATGTCCAAAGGCTCCTTGACGCCGGGCTCTGGATGCAGAGGGAGCCGGTGGAGGGATGTCAGAAAGGGGGAGTGTTTTTCTCTAGCAGTGTCAAGAGACAACATTAGAGCATCGCCCTATCCCATTGCAGCCTCTGCCTCCGCCCTGATGCAGCCAGGGTATTTAGCTTCCCCTCCGAGATCTGTCCCTGGGGGCGCCACCTGCCCTGCCCCCTCATCCAGCACTGATATGCACTTCCTCAGTTGGAAACAATGGAGTCTGATGCCATCCTGCCCATGCCATTCTGGCCATGGAATCTATGGCCCCCTCCCAGCAGGGTCTCTGCCAGGCTCTCGTTCTGGGTTCAAAGAAGAACTGGATAATTGCATGGAGGAGAGGTCCATCAATGGGTGTTAACCACGATGGCCAGGACACAACCCCATGCCCAGGGTTAACCAAAATATCTACTGGTCAGAGGGGGATTGGTCTCTCTTCTCTGCTCTGAACACTTGCCCTGAAGCTCCATCACGGGCCACCTTAGAGACAGGATACTCAGTACAGCCATGATCTGAACCAGTGCATCAGCTTTTATGTTCTCCTCACTGTGGAGTACCAGACAGCAAGGCTCAGTGGATCTGCAATGAGAGAGATACAAGGGCATCACATCACCCACACCATCCTTTTCCCCATGTGGGCACTAGCTACTCAAGGAATCTTTACCAGTTGTGCTATTTTAGCCTGGAAGTAGGAGCACAGGGGGTGCTGTTACAGAGGTTACCCTGGTTTGAAGTGGTTTCCATTACATACAGTGTTTACAGTTTGGTTCAACAGCTCTCAACACCCCCTCTATAAAAATTGTTCCAGCTCCCCTGCTAACCAGCTCCTTCTACATGACAGTGTATGGACTGGCACCCACCACCTGACTCTCCACAGTCACCAGATTCTATAGCTCAAATCCCATCTAAACCTTACCTCATCACTCCTCTTTATAACTCTTGCTTTCGTCCCAATATCCAGGATGGTCCTAGGCTCTCAGTGCACTTGCTGTGAGCTACCAGAGTATTGTGGGTAATGGTATATTCAAATGAGGATCACTGGGCCTCCCAATTTGGCAACAAAATCAGTTTTTTCCTGGTTGCCCTGAGCTTCCTAGTTGTGAGTAGGCAAAGCATTGTGGGTAGTGGCATATGGAAATGAATGGCACTGGGTATCTCCATTTGGTCTCAGAACCCTCATATCTTATGCCACTCCTAGGAGCTTCAGGGACTGTGGGCAACATTTAACCCCAATAGAAATCACGGGGGCCTGGCTGCGTTGAGAGTGGAGGGGCCCCTACATCCATAAATGGGCCCTGTGTTGGATTCCAGGGTATTTTATGCCAGATGGGAAATCTCCCCTAGCAGCCAGGCCTAGGTAGCTCCGACCCCACTGCAGCCAGGCTGGGCCGGTCACAACCGGTCCATCCCCTCTAGCCACTGTAACATGCTATCCTCATGCCACCCATCACAATGGGCTCTGCCCACCCAGGTTGGATATTAGGGCTATTTCTTGAATCATATCAGTCTTCATGTGTCTCTAGCGGTGTTCCTGAGAGTGGTCTCCACTGTGGGTTTTTTCATCACTCTTCCTCCCCATCCCCTGCTGGTGCTTTGGCACCCCCTGCCCTCCCCAGCACCCTCTGGGCCCAGGGGGATGCCTGTTCCAGACACTCTAAGATCAGACCCTGGGCCCTGTTCTCATCTGCCTTGTTCCTGTGCCGAGGGCAGAAGTGGCACTGAGCCACCAGTGACCTCCCTGCCTTCCATGGCCATGCATGGCACTGCACACAGCCCCTGCTGGATGGGGCAGCTGCTGTTATTAACAACACAAACTCTCCAGTCCCTAAGGCAAAGAACAACATGCCTAGCATAAGTTAGAGCAGTCTCAGGACTGCTCTAACTTACTCTCTGCTCTGCAGGCCGCCTTGTGGGCCCTGGGGAGCAGAGAAGACCCAGAGCTTAGAGCACTGCGGCCATGGCCCTGACACATCTCCTATGCCAGAGGCTGAGAACAGGGCTGATGCAGGTTCTTATGCCAGTTCCATACTAGCCAGAGAGGCCCCTGCTTTGGGGGATTCTCGGAGAGACTTTCAGGACCCTCTACTCTGCCAGAATGAGGGAAAAGGGTCTGCATGAAGAGCCATACTTCTATCAGACAGGTGAGGCCAAACCTGTCCCATGAGCTGAGATCCTGGAAGCTCCCAACAGGTCACTGGAGCCAGGGAGCCCAGGGAGGTGGGGCTGAAATTTACTAAAAATTCAGTTTGAAGGGTTTGGGGTTTTTTTTGGAGGGGGGGGGGGCAGGGAGAGGGTTAGAGTGTTACCAAATGTTGAAATTTTCAGCTGAACATTTTTTTTTCTCCATTTTTCTTGAAATTTTCTGCAGGAATAAAACCCCATTTTCCAACCAGCTCAACAGACAAAGGCCATGGAATGGAAGGAGTGAGGACAAATCATTGCTATGGATGAATAAATAGGGATGAAAGGATGGATACAAAGGAAAGCCCCTTCTGTTAAAATGTATGACTGTAAGCATGGACACCAGATGGATCAGTGAATGGATGGCTGGACCACTGGATGGATGGATGGATGCACTGTTCAGGATGAACTAGAAGCAGCATTGTGAATGGAGTCCCATCCCACCACCTTTCGCTAATAAGAATGGCTGGACGCTGGAGCCCATATGGCTTGTGAACTGTGAAGGATGGAGCAGAGATGCTATAGCTACCAGAGACAGCCTGGTGACCATTGCCCCTCTGGAGAGTCACCATCAATTACAGCTGCACCTCGCTGCTCTTCTGGATGGCTGTTGCAGACAGCACCTTGTTGAAGAAGGGCTGGAGTCCTGGAGGAAAAGGAGGAGGAGGACAGCTGAAGTGGTGCAGGGACCAAGCCATATCTTTTAGGCTGGGGATCAAGGGAGAATCAGGGGAGGACGTGGAGGATTATCTGGAGCATTAGTGCCAAGTTGTTAATTTGGCCCAGAATGGAATTCTAGATCTGGGATCTGGCTGTGGGTGAATGACAGCCAAGCCCCAGGGCTAGGCAATGGCTGCTCATGGGCCATCCTGGAATGAACTGGCAGAGGGCTCACCACTGTTCCTAGGGAATGCCATGGTCAAGAAGCCGAAGGGCAACTGAGCACAACAAAGGGATCATAAAGTCTCAGTGAAATGAGACAGACAGCACCTCCCCACTATGGAAAACCTTTACCCTAGCAAAACAGACAGCAACAGATTTCCACCTACTCCTCCCTATGTCTTCCTGATCTTCAAGGCCCTCCATGGCCTGGATCCAGTGTATCTGAAAGAGCCTAAAGACCCAGGATGGGGACCATAGTCAACATCTCTGCTCCTCTGGCACAATGCAACTCACTCACACCAGGGCAAAGCTGGCCTGTGCGGGAGACAAACCATCCTTGGGCTCCAGTACTAACCCGGGGAACAAACTCCCCTGGGAACTAAGGACCATCTCAATCCTCCCCACCTTCCTCACCAAGTGCAAGGGACACTGCTCCAATTGGCCTTTGCTGATAGAAACCCAGAGCAGCAAGGACATCTAAACAAAACAACCCAACCCCAGAATGTGACTCCACTGCAGTGAAATTGCTGCAAGTCTCTCCATCTTCGCCGGGGCCCCTATGCCTCCTTGTTATCAGACCCAACCTTGGCCTGCAGGGCAAGCAGGAGCGTCTCATTAAGGGCCTGAAGCCTGCAGAAGGGAATGTGCTGCACCCTGGGCATTGTACAGAGAACCATGTCACTGGACTGAGTTCCTAGTAACTCTTAGCTGCTATTCCAGTGAGACCAGGCAGCCAGGGTATTGGAGCAGACATGCCTTGGATCCGACCCATGGTCCGTCTACCTCACTTTCCTGTCTTTGCTAGTGGCCAGTACCAGAAGTGTCAGAGGAAGGCATAAGAACCTTGCAGTAACAGATGAGGGATGATGTTATGCTGGAAGGTATTAAGGGCAACCATGGATCACAGAGCTGGGTAAAGTTGATCAGTGTGCTAAGCACCTTTACTCAGGCTAAATGAAGGAGCAATTACATGCTCTTTTGTGTAGTAAGAGATGGAACAAAATAAGCCACCACCCAAGGCCAGCATGGAGAGACTTGAGCAGAAGCTAAGCCATGTGGGCTGAAGGCTTTCCCTAGGCATTGATTGAAAACAAAGGGACTGGGGCATTGATTGGTTACATCTGTGTGTCTGAGCGGCAGACAGAGAAGGAGACAGCAACCAGACAGCAAGAGAAGCAGCAAAGAGTATGGTCCTGAGAGGAAGCAAAGAGACAGAGGTCTTTGGGGCGCAGGGCTGGCTGGGGTGGCAGACTTGGATTTCTGAGTAAGGAAGCTGTGTGCTATTGTTTGTTCCTATTGTGTTCAGGGAAACAGATCTTTGTCTTCATTCTTTGTAAATGAACAAGATTGCAACAAAGCTATACTTGACTCATACCATCAATATCTCCTCCTAATTGAAACAATGCATCAAGGTCCCAAATATTGGCAAACTTCTCAGGCTGAGGGGCACAATTATCAGCCCCCATTAGGTGTCATCCTGGTCTCTAGTAGAGATTGGGTTAAGCCCTAATGCAGTAGGTTTACTATCCCTGCCACACGTTTTGTTAGGATTAACTATGATAATATTCTTGATATCCATGCTAAGGTCAACAAAATTCTGTCAAAACTGTTTTTGAAGGCAACTTTGGTTTTAGCTAAACAAAATATTTTTACAAAAAGTGCCTGCTTTTTGCAGAAAATTTTGATTTTCAAAAAAAATCTGAACATCCACAAACCAAAATTTTTCAGTTTTCAGTCAAAAACTTGAGAAATTTCAGCTGAAATTTTTCTTTTTTGGGGGCTGGGCTCCCCAATTGGACTACATCTCCCATGATGCACCACAGCAATGTAGCTCCCATGATGCACCAAGGTATCTCAGCAATAGGGGAGACCTTGATTTATTATAGGAGATTTAGTCCAACCAGAGAGCCTGGCCCATGAGGAAAATGGGGACGTAAGTCTCCTATAAAGCACTGCAGTTGCTTTTCTAAATCAAATTTTTGGTTTTCAGCCCAAAGTTTTCCATTTTAGGGGGGTGGGGGGGACTGTTTTGGCTCTAAGTTTTTGGTTTTCAATTTTTCACCGAAAAGATGACATTTTCTGTGAAAATAAAAAAAAGGTCCGATGAGCCCAAGTCCAGTCCCTTTGTGAATCTTGACAAGTTCTTGGCCTCAATGACTTCCTGTGGCTGAGTACCACTGGCTAATTACATGTTGTGTGAAAAAGTATTTCCTTTTGTCAGTTTTGGAGTTCCCTTCTGTCAATTTCACTGACTGTCTCCTTGTCCTTGTGTAAGAGACAGAACAGAAGTCCTGATCTCCCATCTCTCGACTAGTCTGTGTTTTACAGACTTTTATCACATTCTCACTTTATGAGGTAATCAGTTCCAGTTTTTTCAATCTCTCTTCATAGAAGAGTTTTTCCAGGCCCTTGATCATTCTTGTTGCCCTTCTCTAAATGAGCAACATCCTTCTGGAGATGGGGCAAGCACAGTATCCTGAGGCCTCACCAGTGATTGATATAAAAGCATTATCATATATTCTGTCTATAACTCTTCTGCTAGGAGTTGACAGGAGAAGAATGGAGCAAGTTCAAATATGTAGAGATTCCTCTGAAAATTAGCAAATGCACTGCCTTGAACCCCCACCTAGAAACATACTTCCCCTGGGTGCCCTTAATAGGCAATACTTCCCCTATCACAAGCACTGGGTCTGTGTACAAAACAAGGAAATGTTATTAAGGGGAAAGGGCATTATTTTGGGAAAACACAGCAACAACCAAGCCCTAGTTGGGATGATATAGCTGAGGTTAGTCCTGCTTTGAGCAGGGGGTTGGATTAGATGACCTCCTGAGGTCCCTTCCAAGTCTAATATTCTATGATTCTATGACTAAATCAACAATATATTTATGTGGATGTCAGCATGTGGGAGCTCTTGGGAAGGAGCTTTCCACTGCCGTCTGTTGGTGAACTGGAGGAAGAGACAGAGATAGCAAGTCAGTTTCATGTTTGTTATCCACCTCCTTTTCCCACATTTACATTTTGGGTGTAGTGGTAATGAAATGTTATTATCCTTGTTGTGTGACAAAAGGGTCTCAGGCCTGTACCTAATACGCCTTAGGTAAAGAGTCACCCAAACCCATACCTCCATCTGGTACCACTGGATAATGGAACTGGGACAATCAGAAAAGTGAAAAAGCTGCTTCTTGGAAAGGAATATGATTATAGAGGTAAGGATTCTGTTTAATGTTGCAATATACCGTTGAGCTCTCTTGCCAATGTCGTGAGAGAACTGAGTGAACTCCAGTAGAGAGTTAGGTCTAGCCCCCGTCCAACAATTCTAGAGTTGTCTGGGCCTTGCAACAAGATGTGACAACGCAGTGAGAGAGGGCAGCTTGGGGATAAAAGACAACAGTGTAAAGGCAATGGTGAGTTGTCTTTTCATGGAAGATGAATAGATGTCCCCTAGGGGCAGGAGATGGAGCTCTCCACATGCACTCCTAAATTTTAACACTTCACCTGCCACTGACACCACAGCATGAGTGAGCTGTGCAGAAGGGGAAAGGGGGGTGTAAAAAGGGACATTTATCCATTGGATGTTCATGCTGGTCGGTGGGGAAACTGAGGGAAAGGGCTACTGGCAATGATACTGTGGGGGTTAGACATGCCCAGACATGCCCAGGTATGTGCTGACAGAGATATTATATTTGTGTCTGACCATTTTCTCATTATTACCCTTTAGGGGGGTTATGTGGGGTCTCTGCCGAAAGTGAAGGTCAAGCTGATTTTCATGGCTATTGTGAGATGTTTGTCTGGGAAACAACTGTAGAGTCATGGATCATGTAGGATCCTGTGTTCCAAATCTGGACACCTGAAAATGAAACCTAGCACCTGAAGAGTGGAGAGCTGAGAGCTGAGCCAATCAACATGAGAACAAGGAACACACCTGGAGACAGCTGTTGTTTACTGTCTGGAGTAGATGCAGGTGGGAGAGGTACAAAGGCAAACCCCAGAGTTCTAGGATTGAACAAGAGCAGAAGGTTGGCCCAAGTGGGGATCCATTACTGGAGGGGTCTCTCTGTCAGCAGGAGTGGCTCATGAAAACCGGGTCGCCACTTTTTGGACTGGTCAAGCTCTCCAAGAACTAACCACTGGGTGAGAAACATCTTAGTAGACAGGAAAGTCACTGAGAGACAAGGTGGATGAGGTAATATCTTTTATTGGACCAACTTTTGTTGGTGAGAGAGACAAGCTTTTGAGCTTACAGGGAGCTCTTTTTAACATGTGGGAAATCTACTCAGAGTGTCACAGCTAAACACAAGGTGGAACAGATTGTTTAGCATAAGTACTTAACACATATTTCAAGGGACCATTCAAGATGAAGTGGCTACAACCAACCTGCATATAGCAAAGTCATTAGTTAATAAGTACAGGCTCTAGATTGCATTTTATGTTCTTATTTTACCTATAACCTTATGTTTCCGAACCATTTACTGTTTAGCTCACAAACTCTTGGCTCAGCACAGCAGCTGGAGCAGTGTCAGACCTAACCCCCGGACAAGCTGTCTCCTTCCTGTTATGCTCCACACCCCATGCCTACATGGCAGGGCCTGGTCCTGTTGTTCTTGCAGCCACTGTTTTATACTTAGAAAGGGATTTTGACAGTGGAACTTTTAAAGAGAAGTGGGTGTAAGTTCCCCTGCCTGCATGCATGTGTGTGTGTGTGTTGTGGGGGGGATTGTTTTTATGATGGTAGCAAGGGCCCAATTGTGCCAGGTGATGAACACATGTGAGCGCACATGCAGAGCATATTTCTAGACTGTAATCAATTGCACTTAGAGCAGACATATCCTGTAATGGAATGCTACACTGTATTACACTGTTCAGCCACTAGGCAGTGCATTAAAAGCAGAGCATACACGGCACAGCATTAAAAGATCTGATGATGAACACATCTGGCATGTATAAGCAAGCTCCGTAGCCGGTCCATCTCTGGTACAGTAACATGACAAAGGGTCAGAAGTAAACTAAGAACAGAAACAGAAGGAATACAGCAACAAAGGTTGCAAACAGAAGGAATAAAGCAACAAAGGTTGCAGGATCTCATCAACATACTGCTCTTCAATGCCCCCCGGGAACTTCAGCTTTGACAAATCTTCAGAATGGAGAGACTGGAAACAATATTTTGCAAGATTTCACATTGCTACCAAGCTTCACAAGGAAACTGATCATATATACAGGTATCATCTTTAATTTATGGTATGAGGAAGCAAGTGAACCACATCTTTAAATTCTTTGACTTTACTGAAGATAGTCACAAAGATGACTATGAAAGGGTTCTGGCTGTGTTTGATGCATACATACTTTATACCTCAGAGAAATGTGGTTTATGAAAGAGCATGTTTCCACCAGAGAATTCAAGAACCAGGGGCAAATACTGAATGTTTTATAAGAACTCTGCATACATTGGCTGAAAACTGTGATTCTGGGAATGCAAAACATAAAAATATCAGAGACAGGCTAGTTATTGGATTAATAGATATAATTTTTTCACAGCAGCAACAAATGAAGAGAGATTTAACTCTAGGCACAGCTATACAGGTTGCAAAACAACCAGAATTAGTCAAACAGCGGAACAAAATGCAGGAGCAAGATGAAAAACCTGAAACTAGCTTAAAAGCTATAAACAGACACTTGAGTGTTAAAAGTCATTATCATAAAACCCCTGAGATAAGGAGAGAAAACTGCCAGGCTAAGAGAGACAAATTCCAGCCTCCATGCACAAGGTGTAGAAAAAGTCATTTCACAAGAAATGATGCATGTCCAGCCAGAGGCGTATGGTGTAATACATACATGAAATATGGACATTTTGCAGCTGCTTCCTGCACCAAAGCAGAGTCATATGACAGACAATCAAGAGCTATTGTTTCTGGAATCTATCACTTGTGGTGACACAAGCTGTGGACCAGTGCTCGGTGTGGGTCACAGCTGAGAAAATCATACAGACTGATAAAGATAGGGCAGACACACCCCAAACTGGTGGTTATTCTAACATTAGATTCACCAAACCAGTAACAAAATGAGCTTCTGTAGTACCACACTGCTTAACAAGAAGCCAGTCCAATCCTTTATCACCACCCAGACATCTGGTCTTTATGATGTAAGGTTACTGAAAACCAGATTCATCAGATATAAAGTTCTTCCAGTCCCAAAGGATCAGCCACTTCACCAGGTCAATATATAACTCAGATCGTATCCAAAAATCACACTGATGCCAATCCTTTAGTAGCTAAATCTAAAGGCTTAATAACAAACAAGGGAAGAAGACAGTTGTTAAATGATTAAAAGAATCAGATACATTACACTTGATTGTCAGAGTTTTCAGGTCAGGATAATAGCACTGATGTTAAATCTGCTAGCTTGTAATAAATCTCTGGTTCATCCAAGCAGGTCGGGGGTCATTCAGTCCTTTATTCAAAGCTTCCTTAGAAAATCACAGTCCAGAGATGAGAAGCAGGAATGAAGACAAAGCAATGGTGTCACAGCTTGCATTTTATAGCTCAGCCCATGTGCATGAAAAGTTACTGCCCAACGTGGAATCCAGGGTCACATGAGCATGGAATGTTCCTAGTAAAGGATGGATTTTTAGATCATATGTCCTCATCAAAACATGCTTTGCTGAATAGGAGTAGCCATTGGCTCCATGCTGTCTGAGGCGTTTTTAGGAAGGGCTCATTGAAGAGCTGATTTCCCTTAATGGTCCATCATCACATGAGTGACCCATTAACCAGTGATGGCTCGTCTGAATGTAAATTTGTCTAGGGGTGTCACCCAGGGACACAGCACATGTTTGAGATACAAATACATAGCAAGTATTCATAACTTCAGGGTCCTCTAACTTGCCTCCTATAGAGTAGTTCAAAGGGAGCAAACCCTGTAGATTCTTGGGGTACACTCCTGCATGCATACAGTAGATAGCGAAGCAAGACATCCAGTCCTTTTGATACCTGGCCACATGTATTTTCAGCATAGATTTCAATGTTCCATTGAACCTTTCCACTGGACCATTGGTCTCTGGGTGGTAGAGAGCAGCTTTTAGTGCTTTACTCCACACATTTTCCACAACTGCTTAAAAACAACAGACATAAAGTTGGCACCACGATCTGACAAGATTTCTCTGGGGAAACCCACTCTGCTAAAAATAGTAAATAATGTTGTAGCTGCTGTCTCTCTCTCAACATTAGACAATGATGCAGCCTATAGATACCTGGTAGTAAAATCCACCAACACAAGAATATACCTCTTTCCATTCCTGAAAGATTTAGGGAGTAGTCCTACAATATCCACAGACACTGGCAAATTCCTCCCCAATAATGGGGTAGTGGCTGGAAGGGGGCCTTACTAGGTCTCTTTAACCTTTTGTGCTTCTGACACAAATCACAGATCCTGCAATAATCCCTCCCTGTCTTGAAAAGTTGAGGCCAGTAGAAATTTTGCATTAGCCTGTCAAATGTTCTGTCTATACCCAGGTGCCCTGCAAATGGACCATCATGAGCTAACTTTAGCAAGTCACCTCTATACCCATTGGGTACCACCAGCTGTTTGCAAATCCCACCATGGGGATGCTTTTTCTCTGTAGGAGACTCTTTATACAGCAAACCATCTTGCATGAAAAATCTGCCTCTTCTTTCCCCACCTGGGACCTGATTCTGAGCATCAGTCCTGGCCCTTTCTAATGAAACATCATTTTTGCGGTGCCACAATTAACTCCTTCTGTGTTTCATTCAAGTTCAGAGCCTCCTTTGATGTCTCAGACAAATTCTCAACTGGCACAAGGTGGGAGACATTTTCTGTCTGTTCACAATTTCTCTTATTGTCACCAGTCTAGGCACCTGCATCAGAACCATACTTCCCTTGTTGTCTGATTATGACATTAACTTGACTAGACATAGTTACAATATTATTACCAACTAAAACATCAGCAGGTAGCAAATCCCTGACACCAACCACTAAATAACATTCAAAACTTTGCCACTTAAGGTGGATCCTGACTAATGGCACTTTCACAGAATACTCTGAGAGAGCCACTAGAGTTACACTCTTGTCTGGCAGCAAATCTTCTGGCCTGACAAGACTAAAGTAATATCAGATACAGAATCAAACCAGCCAGTACTCATGATTCCATTGACCTTTGCACTCTTTATGAATTCCTCATTTCCTCTCCATGGCTCAGTCTTCACATACTTCGTGAGACTAATTCCTTCCTCAACCACATCTGAGCTCAACGAGGTAGCATTAACATTTGCAGGGACTGCATTTGGACTCAAGATGGCAGTGCTGGGGCATATTTAGCTAGCCTCCATATTCATAGTGACTTATAGAATTTATTGTGTGGTTTGGGGGTGCTGGCTGTGGGGTATTTCTAAGATTTGGACAATTTGGTCTTATGTGGCCGGGGGCCCACATTGGTGGCAGAGAACCAGCTTCCCCTTATGGTAATCATTTTTATACTTTGTGGTTCCATGACATTTTCTAACCAAGTTGGGGCTAGACTTACTTTTAAACTCTCCCTCTCTTTTAAACTGTGGTACAGAGTGATTATTTTTTCCTTGGGGCTTACGCCTTTCAATTTCTATATTCTATATATGATCAGCGATTTCTGCAGCCTTTAAAACCAAATTAGGTTCCCTATCACAAATTGCTACTTTAATATTTTCAGGAACTATTCTTAGCAGTTGCTCCAAAGTAATCAAATCTAGCAGCTTATCAAATAAGCTTTTGCCCCCATAACCCATTTTTTTACATAACCCAACAATTTATGGGCACACGCCACATAAGTAAAATCATTAGACCTTTGGAGATTTCTAAATTTCAGTCTATAAGATTCAGGGGTAAGTAATCTTAAATTGCTCCAATATAGTTTCTTTAAACCTTACATAATCCATAGGCTCTTCTACCCCCATTTCATTAAATACCTCTCTGGCCCTTGTACTCAATCTGGTCATCAGGAATTTTGTGACTACCCCACAGATGGTCAAAGGTGGATAGAAACTGTTCAACACATTCAGAATCTTTATAAATTGGACAGATTTTCTCCTAGACTCTACAGTTGAGAGGAGATGGAATTCCAGGCTGTGGCTGATTCTTTTGCTCTCCCAGGACTTGGAGTTGAAGTGTGGTAGCTTCCTTCTCAGCTTGTTCTATTCGCTTCAGGTGAGCTTCCTTTTTTATTTCAGCCTCAGCTAGGCATCCCTGGTATGTGCCCTCCTCTGCCTTCTCAGCCTCTTTTTTTTCTTCATTTGAAGTTCTGCCAGTTTTTCTTCATGCTCCAACTGCTGATTGTTTGCTAGTATCTGTATTTGAATTGCTTCTTCTTCTGCCTTCTGGTCCCATTCCATGAGCAGATCTCTCATCTCCTGATCTGAGATGTCCCCTGTAAGGGCTATTTTCTTATCCCTACATCATTTTAAAACTCTTTTGCGCTCAGACCCTCATATAATCATGGTTGACCCATGGTCACTGATTTTTAATCCTTAAAACTCTCAATCTCAAATTTAACTTTTGAATAGTGTGGGGTCCTGATCCAAAGCCCAGTTTACCTGGTTCTGTGGAACCCACTGACTATGCCAATATGGACCAATGCCTGGTGTGGGTCACAGTTGAGAATGCCAAATTCAGGACAGACTGATAAAGATAGGGCAGACACACCCCAAACTGGTGGTTATTCTGACATTAGATTCACCAAACCAGTAACAAAATGAGCTTCTGTAGTACCACACTGCTTAACAAGAAGTCATAATACAGTCCCCTTAGGTAATCCTCCCCTTTATCACCACCCAGACATCTGGTCTTTATGATGAAAGGTTACTGAAAACCAGATTCATCAGATATAAAGTTCTTCCAGTCCCAAAGGATCAGCCACTTCACCAGGTCAATATATAACTCAGATCTTACCTAAAAATCATGCTGATGCCAATCCTTTAGTAACTAAAAACTAAAGATTTAATAACAAACGAGGAAAGAAGAGAGTTGTTAAATGATTACAAGAATCAGATACATTACACTTGATTTTCAGAGTTTTCAGGTCAGGATAATAGCACTGATGTTAAATCTGCTAGCTTGTAATAAATCTCTGGTTCACCCAATCAGGTCGGGGGTCATTCAGTCCTTTATTCAAAGCTTTCTTAGAAAATCACAGTCCAGAGATGAGAAGCAGGAATGAAGACAAAGCAATGGTGTCACAGCTTGCATTTTATAGCTCAGCCCATGTGCATAGAAAGTTACTGCCCAACGTGGAATCCAGGGTCACATGAGCATGGAAAGTTCCTGGTAAAAGATGGATTTTTAGATCATATGTCCTCATCACGTGTCCTTACATGCTTTGCTGAATCATAGGGGTAGCCACTGGCTCCACGTTGTCTGATGCACTTTCAGGAAGGGCTCATTGAAGAGCTGATTTCCCTTAATGGCCCATCATCACATGAGTGGCCCATTAACCAGTGATGGCTTGTCTGAATGTAAATTTGTCTAGGTGGTATCACCCAGACACACAACACATGTTTGAGATACAAATACATAGCAAGTATTCATAATTTCAGATACACAGATGATACATGCGTATACACAGGATTATCATTCTTAGCAGATTACATTTTTTCCATTGATATCTTACATGACAGACTTTGTATTAGATTTACTGCAATTGTGTAACAGTAGTGATATGTTAGTGATTCCTACTGTACATCTGGTCATCATTCTTTTCTATATAGCATCACACAAGTAATGGGTTAGCCCCATGAAATTACCCAGGGATCCAGGTGGGTATGCCCAGCCCACACTGCCACCCCTTTGCTGCTCTGGGACCCAAGCTAGGTCAAGCTGAAGTCACAACCAGTGATTGCAATCTAGACAATCCAAATTAAAGCTAGCTCGGATATGTCAGATCAAGATGCCTTCACATGCCATGACTGCAGTCTAGACGTACCCAGAGCAAGTGACAATCCTTCCCCAAAGAGCTAGCAATCTAAATACATAATGGAAGAATCATTATCCCCGGGTTACAGATGGGGAGCTGAGGCTAAGGGATTGGACCAAGGACATATAGAGAGCCTGTGGCAAAGCTCGGTAATGAAGCCAGCTCTTCTGCCTCTTGGACCACTTCCCTATCCACTGGGCCACCCTTGATCTCACATAGATGTAATGCATGTTTCCATGAGCTCTCCAGCAGTGTTCCCATAAAGATACTCTTATAGGATGTCATGAAGGTTGTCTTGGGCTGCTGATCCTGGCCCATTGACATGAATGTCCCATTGCTGTGCATGATGGATAATGCTCAGTCATCTGAGTCACTGAGTCAGAATGGGGTCTTTTCTCTACATCACCAGCGAAAGTACCACAAGTCCTGTTTCCACTGTGATGCTGAATACGTGTTGGCTGATGACTTTTCATCAACTGCCACAGCTGCTGTGAGTGGTGGGATCTGCCTTAGAAACTGGGGGGCAATGGAGATGTCTCTTCTCCCAGTTATGTACATCTCCATGGTGGCTGCTGCATGCTGCTTATTGTCCAGTATTGGCAAGCGCACAAGGGAGCATAGGCAGCAGGCTACAGAAAGGGCATGACTTTCCCTGCCAGTGGGGAGGGAGGTTGAATGCTGCGGGCACTAAGGGAGCAACTGTGATACAAGACACACCCCACGCTCTACTGTGACTTCCTCCAGCGATTTCCCCTTAGCTGGGTGCAGGAAGCAGATGCATGAGCATCAGATTCCATTGTGATGTGGATCAGCAGATGAGAAGACCATAGGAATGCTCCTCTCAAGATGATCTCTGAACAGCTGTGGGTTCACTGCACTCACTTCAGTATGGCTGGCTGGGCTGGTGCCTTTATAGCCCAAACTCGGTTCCCCCACAGCAGTCAGTGGAATGAACTAACAGCTTTTATTGTTTGCATCACAGGAACACCTAACAGCCCCAGCTGAGATGTGGGGCCCATTGCACCAGGTGCTGTGCAGACCCCCACTGAAATCAGGGACCCCATTGTGCCAGATGCTGCACAGAACCTTACTGTGCCCTGAAGAGCTTACAATCAAAACAGACCAAAAGGGAAACTGAGGCAGAGGGTGATGCTCACGGTCACCCAGGAGGTCAACGGCAGAGCTGGAACAGAACTCAGGTCTCCCGAGTTCCTATCTCCTGTCCTAGGCTAACTAGACCTTCTAATTGGGTTACATTTATTATTTACAGGCAACCAAATCTCAAATCCAACCCATGGGAGCACTCAGTGCTGCTGGCAGGATTCCTCCCTGGGGCAACTTGTGCCTTAACAATGGGTAACGGCAGAGCTGTGTGACTGACCCAGTGATGCAGAATCAGGGACTTGTGTTTTACTACATCGGCTGGGCAGGTAGGCTGCTAAAAGGGCAGAGGCCCCAGTGCGTGCTGCTGGGCTGCTTCTGGCAGTACCATCACAGCAGCTAGGGTGGCATTCAGTGTACCAAGGGACGGAGGCGTAATAAACGGCAGGGTCTTGCGGTAGCTCCTAAAGGAGTTGACCACCCACCCTGGTGGCCACCAGCTTTGCCCCCCAGGTCCTGTCCTGTGGGGCCAAGATCCACGCCCCTGTCCTGAGCACTCCCTCCCTCTCCCCATGCCGAGTCTCATTAGAAGCCTGACCCATCCCCACTGCGATGGAACCGCTCCTCTTCCCCGGAGCGCCATCTCCTTCCCCCACTGGATGCTCTGCCACAGGCTAAGCAGTAAGAGCTGTTCTCACAGAGGGAGGGTACAGGACCCTGACGCCGGGTGCCGGTCTGGTGCCAAGAAGCTATAAGGTTGGTAGATGGCCTGTCCATAACCAGCATGGCCATTACCATCCTGTGCTTGGATACTGGACCTCTGGGCAGGTGTGCCAGAAGCTCCCTTGAAGTGGGGAGGCTGCAGGCACCCGAACCATGGCCCCACCCCCCACTCTGCCCTTCCCCAATGAGTCCCCGCCCTGCCTCTTTCACCGAGGCCCCGCCCTCATGCCACCTCTTCCCCCAAGACCCCGCCCCTCCCACTTGCTTCTCTCCACCCGATCACTCACCCTTAAGGCAGGTAAAAAGTGATGGGGCCATGGCCCCCTCACCCCCCCCATTCTGGCACCCCTGCCTATGGGTGTTCTTCTGTCTCCACAGCATGGTTAGTCCAACTGGGCCAACCTAGATCAGGGGAGATTCTCCCCTGCCCTGAGCTTTCTGCAAAGGAGGGGTGAGAAGCTGCCAGAGCAGAATGGAAGCAAGATAAGGTAAGGTCTGGATCCTCAAAGGTATTTAGGTACCTAACTCCCATGGGAGGATATGGTGCCTAAATGCTTATGCAGGGAGTATGGTGAGTGGAGAATCATGCTCGGTGACTTTGACTGCAATCTGCTGCTGCGGCTGTTGATTGCATTCTGCTCAATTACCATCCACTGGGATGGATTAGTCATGCCAGACCACAGACAGCCTCTGCCAGGAGAGCAGCTCAGTACAACAGTTGTGAAGAGGCATGCAAGGAGGCGGCAGATGGCTGTGGTTTGGTGCAGTGAGCACCAGCCAATAACAACCATCACGGCATTTCCTGTTGACAAGCGCAGCACAGGCCTGTGGGATGGCTGCTGGCCAAGGTAGGGCCATGTTATGAAGACACGGTTACAGAGAGCTCTTCTACCCAGAGCAGTTCCAACAGGTGGAAATTTTCCATCAACATGGGGGGGAAGGGGGGTGACAAAAATTGGGTTTTTAACTAGACTTTTTGTTTCCCTTCAAAGGGTTTGCTTGCCTCAGAATTTTTTGTCCAAAACCCTCAATCTCCCAAATAATTTGATTCTGAAAAGCTGCTGCAGTGCCTTATGGGAGTTGTCATTGGGTGCTTCGTGCCCCCCTTCTCCTCTGAGAGTTGGGCTCCCCAGCTGGACTTTGTCTCCTGTGATGCACCGTGACAACGCAACTGCTAGGCTGCAGCCACCTCCCCTCACCAAGAGGGGAGATTGTGGAGCTCTTGGGAGATGTAGTCCAACCAGGAGCCCAGCCTGTAGAGGAGGATGGGAGCAGAAGACACCTGAACTACAGATCCCATGAGACACTGTGGCTTCACTGGTAGCAGGATGAGGTGTTCAGCCAGTGCTGGAGTCAAGCATTAACCACTTCAAAGATAAAAAGATGATAATGGAAGAAGCTGCCAGACCCTTTTCACTGATTTTATTTTTGTAGGTGGATATTTTGTTTTAATATACCCCAAAAAGCTCACAGGCACACTCTACCTCTGCCTTCCCCTGTGTGGAAAATATAATAATGCCAGTCTATAAAGCACTGGTGTGGTCTCATCTGATTACTGCGTGCAGCACTGGGCAATCCCTCTCCATAAGGCTGTTGCAGAACTAGAGGGGTTCAGAGAAGGGTGACAAGAATGAGCAAGGTCCTGGAAACACTCTCTTATGAAGGGAGATTGTTACCTTAGCGAGGAGCCGGATAAGCGGGGACTGGATGGAAATATATAAAATAATGAATGGTTTGGAGAAGGTAGATTGGGAGCTTCTGTTCTCCCTGTCTCCTAATACAGGAAAAAGGGGACAGCCAGTGAAACTGAGAGATAGCAAATTAAAAAAGTAAGTACTTTTTCATACAGTGCAGAATTAGATTGTGGAACTCACTGCCAGGGGAATTCCGCTGATACCAAAAACATAATAAGGGAGTGGATATTTACACGGACAACAAGAATATTCAGAGTTCATGATTACAAACATATTGTGGAACCCATTGGCTTAAGACAACTTCTGACTATTAGAGACCAGAATGAAACCTAATACAAGGGGCAGATAATCCCACATCTTCTACTGCAGGGTTCTTACCTCTTCCTCTGCAACATCTAGTACTGCCACTGTCAGAGACAGGAGACAGGGCTAGACGGAGGTGAGGGTCTGATCAGGTTGGGCTGAGAACCTTCCGGCCCAAAATGGAAACGTGGATGTGATGTTGGGGAACAGAAAATAAAGACAGATTCTGCTAATGAAAGGGACACGACAGCTGCTGGATGGACCAAGTCTTTACATGGAGCAATGAGCTTGTTCTATGTTAAACCTGCTCCCCCAGCACCAAAAGGCTCTAACCCACCTCTTGACGCCACTGTGTTTGTTCTTCGTTCCTGATTGCTCCCCTCTGAGGTGAAATCCAGGGATGTGGCTCCAGAAGTCTCAGGATCAACCCCTCCTTCCCCTCCTCCCCACACTCCTGTGCAAACCCACAAGCCAGACCAACCACAGAGAATGCCTGGATGTTTATTTCTGGGCAGCACCCTCATCCAATTACATAGACCACGAGTATAGCTCCAAGGTGAGAACAGAGGAGCAGGTGAAGTCGTGCATCGGAGGGGAGAGAAGCAGAGCACAGCCTGAAGGAGCAGAGTGGCCAGGCAGGGATGATCAAGGGGGAGGGGCAAGTTCCAGGGAAGGAGACTGCAGTGGCTGTCACTGGGGAGGGACTAGAGGAACCCTCCTTGCCCAAAAGATACTGGGCCAGGCCTTTAGCTGGTATAAACGGGCAAGGCCAGCAATGGAGCTCTGTTGATTTAAATGATCAGTGGTTTGGGCCAACTGAAGGGGCTGCTCTTTGTTGACTCTGGTCCCCCTCCCTGTATCTCAGCCCCGGACTAAGGATGCCAGAGGGGGTTGTCCCATGGAGCCGGTTTCAATGCGTAGCCCCCTCCCCTCGGGCCAGCGTGGGAGTCACACGAAGAGCTTGCCATAGCAGATCTGGCAGTAGGCTTTGTCGCCATGGTCCCGGAAGGTGCCCTTCTGCAGCTGGCCCAGACAGAAGGCGCAGATGAAGTGCTCAGGGTGGAACCTGCGCCCCATGGCACTTATGCAGCGCCCGGTGATGGGCTTCCCACAGCCGTGGCACACTGAGCCCTGGCGCTGGTGGAAGTGAAGCTCGCAGTAGGGGCGGCCGTCTAGCTCGAAGAAAGAGCCCGTGGTGAAGCTGCAGAAACAGTCCTGAGGGGGAGGGGAGGGAGCGTCAGAGAGTCGGGGTATTGAGACTTCATCCCTAACTAAGCGCCTTGCCAACCCTGCATCCCCCTCTCCCGTCCCGCCCCCATATGGGATCTGGTCCCTTCTCCAATCTAGCCTTTGGCCCTTCTACCCTAGCGCTTCACCCAGCCAGCCTCCACACGGGAACTGGTGATCACACTAAACTGCTGTGGAGGTTTTTAGCACTCCACAGGGGAGAACCTCCTGACTCTCACCCGACCCCATCCTGCTTCACCTTCCTGAAGATGAAAGCCCAGGTGTCCCTCCAGCCCCCCCGTGTGGGACTCCACGCACTCACCCCACACACAAAGCACTCGGGGTGCCAGACGCCCTGGAGCGCGGACAGGTAGTTATCCATCACGGGCCGCTCACAGGCTCTGCATTTAGGAGAGAACATGGCCAGGAAGTCCTTCTTGCAGTATGGCTTCCCATTCTTCTCATGGAAACCTGCGGAGACAAGCAGGGAGAAGACATCCATGAATCCCATGAGAGGTCACAAAGAGTGACCCTTCCTGCCCAGCTCCAAACCTCCCCCAGGGAGCTGGAGTATGTACCCAAGTTACACTGCCAACTCGTATTCCTGCTGGGCCTGGGCAGTACACTGCATATGGATACTCCTCTTTAAGATGCGAATTTTTCACAGCCACACCCCTCCTGTTTTCCTTCTCATTCAGCGTTGCTCCCCCTGTGGCCAAACTCAGGAATTATAGGGAGAGGTTCTCACTAGTTTTTAGGGCTCAGATATTTAAAGGTATTTCAGGCGTTGCTGCGGTCAGCGTAGCAATGCCTAACTGATTTAGGAGCCTAAGTTGCAGAAAGTGTCTAAATCCCTTTTGAAAATGAGATTTAGGCTCCTAAGTCAGTCAGGCATTGTAACGCTGAGCACAGCAACGCCCAAAATACCTTTAAAAATCTGAGCCTAAGGGATGTTGCTTTATGACTTTCCTAGTCATTGCTGAGAATTCTCTTAGAGAATTGCCCTGCCTTACTGAGAAAGGCTGGGTTTGTGGTTACAGTCCTGCGCTGGACCCTCACATTTGGGTCCAGTACCGAGCTCTGTCACAGACTCCCTGTGTGACCCTGACAAGCCACTTCTCTATGGACCTCAGTTCCCCTTCAATAAAATGAACATAACCATCCTTCCATTCTCCCACCCTTTGTCTTGTCTATTTAGTCTAGACATTCTTTAGGGCCAGAACTGTCTCTCGATGTGTGTCTGGGCAGCGCCTGGCACAAGAGGGCCCTGATCTCAGCTGGGGCAGGGACTGTCTCTCGCTGTGTGTCTGGGCAGTGCTCGGCGCAATGGGGCTCTGATCTCAGCTGGAGTCTCTGGGTGTTACCATAACAATAAATAATAATAATAAGCCAGACATCCCCGCAAGCAGGAATTCATATTCAACCCACTAGCCAAGGAGCTGAGTTAGGCAATCTCATGACAACGGGGTGCACTACAAGAGATGGGTGCATGTAGAACCGGCTGCCACCTGTAGGGACAGAACTGGGATAAGGCGAGATCACTGCGCCAGGAATAGTATTTGGATCATGGAAGAGGCCCGAGTTAGGATCACGGCCCCATTGTACTAAAACTGTGCACAGTCCCTACTCCAGTGGTTAAGCACCTTATCGCTAGCCAAACTTCTCAAACTTAGTACTAACAAGAAGTCACTGAGGTGGGGAGTCCCTGAGAACAAAGGCAGGAGGGGACAAAAAAAGAACCAGCCCCAAGAGGAGCTGGGACCTGAACTCATCAATTAAACTTTCCACAACATTGCTGTAATTAGCAGCGTGGGAATGAGCAAGGCCCTCGGCACTGGCTGTCTCTGAGGTGCCAATTACTGAGCAGGGCTGGCGGGGACACGGCCGTTGAGTGCCTGCCTAGGAAACCATCCCATGGCAGAGACGGAGTGTTTTTGCTCCGGGCACCTGGGGAAATTAACGTGCAACTACTTCGGGCAGCCCAGCACACACGCATACTGCAGAGGGAGGGAAATAGGGTCTTAAAGGGGAACTGATGGTGAAATGGATGAACAACAGCTGCTGCTGTGGGGATTTCATGCCACTGGCCAGGCTCTGACCATGTGGTCACTGAGCGTCTTATGGGCTCCGCTGTGCCACCATGGCACAGTTAAACACTGTCTGTGTGACACCTGTGGGAAATGGAAACCAGGGCTACTCCCTGGTGCTAATGGCAAGAGTGCTGGTCCCAAAGCCTGTGTCCGGTAGGGCCTCAGAGTGAGGGAATCTACTCGCATCACTTAGCAGTATTGCAGTGAATGCCCAGCAAAACGGCTGTTCCCTTCGAGAACTGCTCCTGGTCTGTTGCCCCTCACAGAATCACAACTCATGACAGGAGGCCCAGGATGGAACAGCAGGAGGAGGGAGGGTGGGGAACCCAAGTAAGGATTATGGGTAAGGAATGGTTCTGTCATGACGGTCATGGATTCTGTGACTTTCTAGGACCTTCGGGACTTCTTCAGGGGCAGGGCTGGAGCAGCGGTCAGCCCCGGGGTTGCTGTCATACAGCTGACTGGAGGTAAGCCCTGGGCCCGCTGGAACAGGAGCCTGGATTGAGTCAGACCCCCTGGGATTGAAGCAGCAGCAGTCAGCCCCTGCTGCAGGATATTTTTAGTAAAAGTCAGGGACAGGTCGCAGCTTCCATGAATTTTTGTTTATTGCCCGCGACCCATCCCCGACTTTTCCTTAAAATACCCGCAACAGAATCTTAACCTTCATTATGGGGCACTGACAAAGGGGGGAGCTCAGGCTGGGATAGCAGGCAGCTGTGGTTGGGATTGAGGGGCACTGGCAAACCTGGGGGGTGGGAGGAAGCCGAGAACAGGGGGGGAGTCCAGAGCTGGGATAGCAGCATGGCGGTAGTCAAGACAGAGGCCTAGATCCATGTGGAATCCCAACTTTCCACGTATGGCAGGAGAAGAGCAGGGGACGCACCATCATTGTCGAACATCTTCCCACAGTGAGCACAGAAGAAGTGTTCTGGGTGCCAAGTCTTGTCCATGGCCGTCAGGACTTTCTGCAAAGAGAGAATGAGGTGATGGGGGCATGCACTATGGGCAGAGAAGCTACGAGAGGTGAGGGGTCAGAAAAAGCAGCCTCCTGGATAATCTAACCAGGAGCCTCCCCTGGTGGGAGTTAGAACCAGGAGGGCAGGGCCAGCTTCATTTACCTCCAGGATGGGCGCGGCACAGTAGGCACAGCGGGGGGAGAAGAGGTGGTGATAATCCTTTTGGCAGTACCCCAGGCCGCCTCGCTCATAGAAAGGGCTGGTGCCCATCTCCTGTCCACAGTGGGTGCAGGTGAAGTGTTCGGGATGCCACGTCTTCCCAAGAGCTGTGATCATCTAGAGACGGGACAAAACCTAGGAAGTCTTCACCCAAGGAATCTCTGCCACTGAGCCAATAGGTACACAGGGGACCCAGAGGTCTGGGGAAGCCATGACAGGAATAGGGGCCCTCGCATGGTCCCAGAGATGGCAGCTGAGACAGCAGGAGACTCAGCTTTAATGGAACTTCTTAGGGGAAAGAGATCCCTTCCCCTAAAGGGAGGACTGGGGGAAACGTACTGCCTGACCAAGCAGATCTGATAGCTCTGAGCTGCAATCGAGAGTGGAAGGAGCCATCCTTGGTGGGACTGAGGGACCGGCAGATAGCCTGGGTCCGTCCCATCCCCTCTCACCTTTCCAGCGATGGGTTTGCGGCAAGAAGCGCAGTCGCCCTTAGGCACGGCGGTGATGCCAAGGTCCTGCAGGTCTTGCGTCAGGTCCCCCAGCATGCCCTCAAGGGTGCTGCTGGGGCTTGGCCCCACCACAGGCGGCCCCCCAGCATGGTCCGGCCCCACGGCACAATCCACCGCTGAGATCTGCAGCAAAGAAGGAGCTGGAGCTGGGAGAATGTTCAGCTTCATGTTCCCGCCAGGGGCTCTGCCCTACAGCTCCCCCCACCTTCCCCTCACTGAGGAAGCTGTTTCTACTGCACGTGGGACCCAGCAACAGGAGAAGGAAGCCAGTCTTTGCCATTTCCAGTAGGAAAGTGAGGCCAGGGCCATTCCAGACGAGGAGCCCAGGGCCTGCATTTCAAGTGAAGCTCCGTGAAGTGATGCCCCTGGTTCTTCTGGACGAGGGGGTTGCGTGGCCAGGACTCACCTTGGATTGTATCTGGCCCAAATGGGATAAGAGCTCATCCAGCTGCTGGGCAGCCGACAGGGGAGGAGGTGAAGGAAGCTGCAGCTGCGGAGCTGGAACCTTGCTGCAGGTGGAGGAGAGAGATCCATGTCAAAGAGGAGAGCCGATCCCGGCTTCAACCACACCATGAGCCCCCTTTACCCAGTTCCCAGCAGCCAGACCCTGCCAGCCACCACCAGGCCCTGGGAATGCCAAGGGCTTCGCTGGAAGTGTGGTGCCCACCCCAGTGGGCATGCAGTGGAGCAGGGTGGGAGGGGTGTTTCCCTTCTCCCCATCCCCAGTGAGCGCCTGACCCCCAGAGCGGACGCTGGATGTTCCTGTTGAGGAAGTGAATTAAGATAAACTGAATTAAGGGCGCTTTAACTTTGAATGAGAGCATCCACACGGGGGTTTAATGTGGTTTAAGAAACCCACTTTAAAAGGTCATTTGGATTAACTTTCCTGAGTGTCACCATGTAGACACGCACTAAATTCAGTCAGGGTGGAAGGCTGGGCAGGTGGGGATGTGTCTGGGAGAGAGCTGTGGAGTTTAGGGAAGGCTTCCCCCAACAGCCAGGTAGTGAGCAATGGCCCTGGCAGGAAGGGAGGGGTGGAGTTGGCTCTGGGTGTTTGGAGGGGGAGGAGTATAACCCACAACTAGTGGAGGAGGCAGGAGAAGGAAATGACTGGTAGTGGGGATGGGGGTCAGTGGTGAGATGGGGGGTATTCTAACCATGCGCCACCCTCTGAGCCAAGCCACGCCCATACATCCAGGTACCACCCTCTTACCAATCCAGATACCACCCCTTTATCCAACCTTGCCTACAGACTCCCCAGCCACCTCCCCCCCACCTTAGCCAAGACCCTCTCTCACCCCCAACTTACAACCCACAGATCTCCAGTAGCTGAATATTTCTTGGGCCACGGTCGGCAATGACTTAAAGAATAATGTGACATTTAAATCGTTATTAAGCTCCCGATTCAATTATTTCAATCAGAGATGGTAAGGACTTCAAGCTAGAGGCCATTTTGCCATGTGCGTACAGCAGTTGGCACAATGGGGCGCTCCTGACTGAAGCCTCCTCTACACCAGTACAAATAAATAATTAACCCACTAGTACAGCTCCTTCGCTGCCCACCATGTACCTCCCTTCGCCCCGGCAGCAAGGGAGCCAAGGAGCATTTGCACACAGGCACCCTCGGGTAGCGTGGTGCAGATTTGCTTCTCTGAGGTTGTAAGCAGAGGTTGTGGGTCCTCCCCACCTCCTGCGGGGGAGGTGTGTGTGTTAAGCCTGTTGATTTGTACAATGGCAGATGGACTGGTAACTCCCCTGCACCACCGTGTCCCCAAACCCCTCCTTCACCCTGGTGATTCTGCCATGTTTAGGGCCTCATCATTTGGCCCGGAGAGCTAGTGTTCCACCCTGCCTGCCTGCAGACTCAGCCCTGAATCCCACCGTGTTCAGACTGAGATGGGCACAACTCAAAGGGTTGGAAACTTCTTTTTGAACCATGCTTAGATCCTAGAGAAACTGACAAGGCCACCGGAGAAGGGTTGGTGTGGGCAGTGCCCCCTCAAACCGGCTCTCTCCGACCGTGGCAGGGGATCAGGGTTGGTTAATTTTTCATGAGGCACCATGAAGGAGCGGGCGTTTGTGGGAAGCAGTGACGAGGAGCTACGGACGGGTGTGCTGGAAGGATCAATAAAACAGTTGTCCCCTCCTTATACAGCATGTACCTGTAGACATTTTCGGCATCTGATTCCTGGAGCTGAGTACTTAACGCGGGCTGTACCTGGAAACACAAAGAGCAAGGGATATACAAAGAATGCAGCCCATTTCCCTACCCCCAATCCAGTTATACTGTATTTCCAGATCCTGCCTCGCTGTGAATGTGCCTAATTAAGGAGAATTAGTGGTTAACTGATCATCTGGAAATCCCTCCTCCACCCTGGGCATTCTCTTAAATTACGCAGGAGGGGCTGGATGGGCCCGGAACATCTCTAGGGCACAGATTTAACTTTCTGCGGGAGACAACCTTCGTGTGCTGAGTTCTGCAGGGTCTCAGCCTCCCCGTTGTAGAGAATGTATTTCTGCTGGGTCCCCTGTATGTAGCCCCTGCATGCACTGATGGGAATACCTGCTGGGTCCCTGAGGCGACTGGCTTCTGGTTCCGGACAGCGCCAGTCTCAGGTGCTGCCGTGGCTGGCCTCTGCTCACTGGAGCTGTGTGTCGGAAAGCAGTAATCCCCTTTGGGGTCCTTAGAGCTTTGCTCCAGTTCTTCCAGCAAAGCATCTGAACAGGAAAACCAGTTAGAGACAATTAAACAATGTACACTACCCCCTGCGTCCTCCACACTGGACACATAACACTTCACCCCCACACCTGCCATCTCCTGGGTGCAATCTATTGGCTCTCCAAGAGAGCACACCCTATTCCCCACACCCTGCAGGTGGCAAATCTCTCTACCACTGTCATGCCGAAGCTAGCATATCCCACTGATAGCAGCCACTGCTAGCCGGTCCCCCTCACGCAGTGAGGAAGGGCTGACCCCTCCCCTAGCCCTGGTCTCACCAGACAGACAGTCTCTGTCTCCTCTTCCTGCAGACTGGTAAATCACAGGCATCTGTGTCACTACTGACAAAGCCACCATGCTGTCCCTTGACCAGGCCTGCAACTTGAAACACACGCCAGAGCTCACTGGCCTTTCCTCCATTCTATTCCCCCAGCCAGGCCCATCCTTTCCTTCCGACTACTCGCACTCATCATCTGGCGGGGACAACAACCTCCTCTTCTCTGACACCCCCAGCTCGCCCCCTTCATCCATGCAAAAGACTACGACTTCTTTCCCTTGCCAGTCAGCCTGATCACATCATTATTCCCCCTCCACTGGCCCTCTTCTTCCTCTCAAGCTCAGGCTTCCCGTCTTCACAACTCCATCCCTCCCTACTTATTCCCTCATCTTTCAGGGAACGTCTACACTCCAGTCCCAAGATGTGATTGCAGCACCTGGAGACAGATCTGAGCTAGCTGTGACCTAGTTCAAGTATGTACTCAGAGTCCTGGGTGGACAGGGCTAGCCTGCACAGCTGCCTGTGCTGTCTTGACTTCCTGCTGTTGCTACTCTAGTTATCTTTGATCTAGCTAAATCAAAGGTAGCTCATGTAGGTCTGCATATGTTGCCATCACACCTTCTGATTGTCAGGCAGATATACCGCCCCCTCTGCTCCACCATCTTTGCTTTCCCGCTTGTGTGTTCCTCCTGGGAACATCCCTGCTGTCCTTAATTCATGGCACATCGTCCCTGAACAGGTCCATAAAGCTACCCCCCCCCCCCCTCTCCTGCTACACATCCTTTCTCAAGACCCACTTCATAGATTTTAAGGCCAGAAGGAACCATCTCATCTGACCTCCTGCATCGCACAAGCCAAATAATTACCCCTACTGAGCCATACATTAAGCACAGAACTTCTGGTTCAGCTACATGGTACCTTTTAGAGAGACATCCAGTCTTGAGTTAAAGAGGCCAAGGGATAGAAAATCCACCCTGTCCTTCAGTAAATTAGCCCAATAGTTAATTTCCTTCACTATCAAAAATTTGCACTTTATCTTGTAATCTGAATTTGACTCCTCCCTGTTTCCAGTCTTTGGACTTTTTTCTGCCATTTTCTGGTAGATGAAAGAGTATCTCCAACCCACATAAGTATCTATAGACTGTGATCAAATCTCCTTTTAACTTCTTGGATAAGCTAATTCAATTGAGCTTCTTAAGACTTTCACTATAAGGTTTTCCAGACTTTGAATCATTCTTATAGCTCTCCCCTGATGTTGTGTCTGCCACAACTCCCATAAGAATCAGCCAACATTTAAGTTGGTGTATGCCAGAGAGCCTAAGGATGTTAGGCACCCAACTGCAACTGAAAGTGAATGTAAATCTGGCACCTGAATCCCTTAGGATTCTTTGGAAATCCCAGTCTAAAATATCTAGGTTGAGGGGCAGCTCGAGAAAGTAGATATTATTAACATATTGATGTAGATAGTCAGCTAATGGATCTCACAAAAAAATGTGCACAACAAATGTGCACAACAAACTCTTTTCCCTCATCCTATGTATGTGTTATGCTGGAAGGTGTCAATAGCAGCCATAAATCATAGACGTAGTTGAGGCTGATGGCTGTGTTCATCACTATTCATTCAAGCTAAAGGGAAAGAGCAACTAGGCCCTTTTTATGTACTCAGTAGTACATTATGTAGTGATAGCTGGAAATAATAGAAGCCACCACCCAAGGCTGCAGGGAAAGGCTTGAGTCAGAGCTAAGCCAGGGAGAAAGAAAGTGGTTTCCCTGGGACTGACTGAAAACAACAGGGCCAGGTGATTGTTTGGCAAGCTGTGTGTGTGAGAGAGACGAAGAGGCAAAAAGTGAGAGAAGCAGTCATGAGCACGGCCCTGGGAGGAACACAAAAGACAGAGTTTGTTTGGAATACGCACTGGAAAGGCAAACTTGGATTTCTGAGCAAGGAAACGGTCCCTTGTTGTTTTTTCCGACAGTGTGCAGGGAAATGGGACTTTGTGTCCATTCTATGCAAATGAACAACATTGCACTAAACAACATTAGACCTGATTCATTGCACTGATTTCTCCTCCTAACGGAAACAAGCCAGCAAAGCCTGGGATATTGGCTAAATGCTTGGGCCAAAAGAGTAGCATGTGTCCTTTTTCTCTGTAGCTGATAAGATCTTTGGAGCAGGGATCTATGCTTTGTTTATACGAGGGCTAGCACAATGGGGCCTTCTTTTCAAATTTGTGGTTTCTAAGGAGGCCAGTCTTGTAGGTAAGGAACTGGACTGTGGCTCAGGATTTGATTTCCAGCTCTACCATCATCCTGTGTGATCTTAGAGAAGTCATCTAATCTCCCTGTCACTATTATTTATATTGGGCAAACATTTAGAGGCCTCAGTCAAGGACCCTTTGGGCTAGGTGCTGTACACTCAGATAATGAAAAGACTCAAGGAGCTTCCAGTCAAAAGACAATTGGTGGATATAGCTAAAGGGTGGAGCACATGGAGAGACCCGTCTCTGCCACTGGCTTGCTGAGTGACCTTGGGCAAGTCACGTTCCCTCTCTGTGCCTCAGTTTCCCCATCTTTAAAATGGGGGAAATGATACCGCTTTCCGTTGTAAAGCACTTTGAGATCCTCTGATATAGAACAGCTTGGTACTGTTATTGTGATCAGTGTAATAAGCAGCAGACACAAAACATCAGCTGCCTGTCAATTGTTTCTTAGGCATCACGGCAGGAGTTTTAAAAAGAGACATGAAGGTGCCTCAGCTTTCTGCCTGTTTCATCTTGTGGCAAGGCATTCCACAGTCTAATTAAGCACTGTGTGGGAAAGTATTTCATTTTATTCATTTTGAACTTGACACCTTTTAATTTCACTCAACGTTCCCTTGTAATAATACACCCCTGCCTGCCAGGAGTGTTCTGAAGACAAATCACGTATCAGTGAGGTGCTCAAATACTACAGGGACAGGAGTCAAATAAGGACCAGGAGAGATTGTTCAACCATCAGGCTGTTAGGCTGTGCAAAGCCAATAAGATCGATCTTCCTAATCTGAAACTGGGCCCTGTGAGGTGAGCAGCCACTTCTGAAACACTGCAACTGCCAGGCTGGTTCAGACCTGACGACCGTCTAGGCCAGTATTCTCTCACCGACAGTGGCCAGCACCAGGCACTTCAGAGGAAGATGCAAGAAACTTCTCAATCCCTAGTGATTAGAGGCTGGCCTAAATCTCGAAGCACGAGGTTTAATATCTCTTCCAAAACTGTACACAAGCACTGCTATAAGCAGAACATCCAGTTATCCATCTGCGTCTAATCCCTTTTTGACTCCTGCTAAATTCTTGGGCTCACTGACACCTTGTGGCGAGGAGGCCAATGGTCTGTGTGGGAAAAGATTCCCTTTTGTCCATTTTGAACTTGCCACCTTTTAATTTCATTCACTGCCCCCTTGACCTTGTGTTGTGAGTTGGGGGGAACAGAAACTCCCTCCCTCCCAGACAGAACCTCTGCATCATCATCCCCGGCCTCGACTTGCCATGTCTGTATTATTACCATCCCTTGTTGAGGTTAGCAACCCTACACTCTGGTCTCTCTATCTCATTATCACATCCGCTTCTTGTTCACACCATTATCAGACATCCCTGTCTCTCAATCATCACCCAGCCTTGCTGCGGTATCGCATGTCCATCTCCCCCACCAGACTCGCTAACTCTCAGTATTTCCTGAGACACAGTAGCAATGACTAGTTCCAGGTTCTGCTGCAGCCCGCCTTCCCCTCCGGTGCCCCTTTGGTAGCACACAACCTCATTGTAACCACCCTCTGGGCACCGTTATCCCTGGGAAGAGAGGGGTCATGCTGCAAAGGGGACATCGAAGTCACAGCCCCGTCTATTTTGTCTTCTAAATTTGCAATTTAGGTGAGGAACAAGGAGAAGAAGAGGAGAGGAAAGACAGAAATACCCATGCCCTCCTGGTAGCCTGGCTGCTGTGGTGCCAGCATCAAACCCAATTTGGGGGCCTAACTCAAGAGTCCACTCCTTGCTCTTCCCCTGAAAGGGGGGGCTCACTTACCCAAGTCGTCCATCCCCCGTTCGCACAGAGCCCTCTCTCCACCTTGTACCGAGGAGAAGAGCCAAGATCTCTCTGGTGGCTCAAGCACAGGGCGAATGAGCAAGGCAATGAGCGAAAGGCTCCTGCAGACTCTTTCGGTTCTGCTCTTCAACTGCACTTCCTCTCGTGCCACTTCCTCTGCACCTTCCCTTTTTTGTGGGTCACATGATTCAGATAAAGCGTGATGTACTCACTCAGACCACAGAGAAGGAGAAGCAGGGAGGACTGGCCCAAATAGTCTTACAGATCTACCACACAGGAGATCCGGGTGCTTTCTTCTGTGTGATCAGGGCACCCTGGTGACCCTGCATCAAGGGGAGCAATTGTACAGAGGGAGAATATCTCTGAACTCATTCTGCTGGGAGTCTTTATCCAGCTGGGAAGAGGTTAATGGGTGAAGAACCCCTCATGGCTGTTGAAAGCCAGCGAAGATCCATTATTATTCAATTGTTCAAGAAATCACCCTGTAATGTTAATATCTTCATTTGTTACCATTTTGTCCCAAGCCTACTGTGATATGACCGTGCCCAGGGTAGCCAACTGATGATGCAAGGTTCAGGGCAGGCTGCAAAAGGAGAGCAGATTCTCCCAATCACTGGTGGGTGACGCTGAAGCCCGGCTTCCCAACCAGCCACGAACTGCTTCTGATTTCCCCTCACTGGTTATCACGAAGCCAGTCCACAACTGCCCACAGTCCCCTTTATTGCATTCCAGCTCCAGGCTCCAAATCAGCACCAGGTCCAGCAAAGAGACCAGTTACTTAAACTCTCTGCTCTTTGCTAAAAAGGTTCTCTCTGGCCCCAAAGGGTCAGCCATCGCACCAGATCAATATAGGTTTGGATCTTACCCAAATATCACGCTGCCAGCCAATCCTTTAGTATCTAAATCTAAAGGTTTATTGTAAAAAGAAAGAAAGAAACCATGAGAGAAATGTTAAAGGGTTAAAGGAAATCACAGATATACAAATGATTATAAGTCCATTTGCATCAGGTTTCTGGAAGAGATGTGGATTTGCAGGCTTGTATAGTTCCCTCTGGTTCACATCCAGTACCTGGATGGGTCTGAGTCCTTAGGTTCAGCTGCAGGATGGATAAATCCAGAGGTAGGTGTAAGTCTGCAGCTGGACAGGAACAAAGGCAAAATGGATTCTGTGGTTTGATCTTATATACCCTCTGTCTTTTGGCCATGTGGCCTGTGAAACTTACAGGGGCTAAAATGGAGTCCAGAGTCACATAAGCAGGTTCTGGTGACTCATTGGTGATGCTGGCTTTTCCCTCTAGGCCCCTTGCACCTGGGAATGCCTTAACGGGCCATTATGCAGGCCATTGTTCTGCAGCCTTCCTATCTGGGGTGTTGCCCAGGCAGAACAATTTGAAATACAGATATCTCAAATACATCTATAACTTGCATTTCACATATTACACATGAACATAAGTATTATTATCTTACTTAGTATATTATAACCTTCCGAACAGTACCTGACATGGCATATCCCACATGGATTATTATGATTCTGCCAAGCTGATGTCACACAATATACTAAATGCCCCCCGTCTCAAGCCAGCCCGCATGACACCTACCCTTTCTGAAGAAGTTCACTGGTCAGGTTGCCATGTAGATTATAATAGATCTAGCATCAGCTTTTGATACCTTCCAGCCAGAGGCTTTCCTGACAAACAGGGATGGATGGGGCACTGGATGCTTTCTGGTTGCATCAGGCAGCTTTTCATCCAGCCTCTGGTGAGGCCACATAAGGTACCTTTCTGATGCCCTTCCTGCTCCAGTCTGCCCAAGGATTTGGAAGTGTTTGGGGCTGCAATGGCTTCAATATGCTCTTCTCTATGTCTCCTTTCCATCAGATCTGGACTGTAGTTTCCTTGCTTTCCCAGTGCCTTGCTGAGATATGGCTCTGCAACAAAGTTGACTGAGATGTTGGATGCAAACATATAGAGAGACACTCATTCGGGAAAGCTGAAAATGTTGGTTGGCAAAGGAGATAGAAGAACTGCTCCATCCACCAATAGTTACGTCCCCAAAGAGGTCTACAACTTCAGAGAATTTGTTTTGGCCATTAGTCTGCCCCTGGATTCCCAGGTACCAGTGAATCCACCTTCATGCAGTTAAAAGATGCAGCTTTTCCTTAAGAATGCAAATTTCTCCATTGCCATGCAAGGCCTTTGTCACTTCCAGGTTAGATTGCTGTATCATGCTCTACTTAACCCTGCTCTTCAAAGCCATGCAGAAGCTGTAGCAGGAGCAGCCCACTTTCTCAATGGAGTAGATTGACATGAGCATCTCCTGTGCTCCATGAATGCCAATAACTTCCCCATGAATGCCAATTATCTGTTTCTGGATGCAAATCAAGATGTGATCTGTTAAACTCTATAGTGTTTGGGATCCAGCATCAGAACATAAGAACGGCCATAGTGGGTCAGACCAATGGTCCATCTAGCCCAGTGTCCTGTCTTCCGACAGTGGCCAATGCCAGGTGCTCCAAAGGGAATGAACAGAACAGGTGATCATCCAGTGATCTATCCCATCGCCCATTCCCAGCTTCTGGCAACTGGAGGCTAGGGAACTTCAGAGCATGGTTTTGTATCCCTCCTCATCCTGGCTAATAGCCATTGATGGACCTAACCTCCATAAACTTATCTAGTTCTTTTTTGAACCCTGTTATAGTCTTGGTCTTCACAACATCATCTGGCAAAGAGTTCCATTGTGTGTTGTGTGAAGAAATACTTTCTTTTCTTCTTTTTAAACCTGCTGCCTATCAATTTCATGTAGTGACCCATAGTTCTTGTGTTATGAGTAAATTACACTTTCTTATTTACTTTCTCCACACCAGTTATGATTTTATAGACTTCTATCATATCCCCCCTTAGTCATCTTTTATCCAAGCTGAAAAGTCCCAGTCTTTTTAATCTCTCCTCTTATAGAAGCTGTTCCATACCCCTAATCATTTTTGTTGCCCTTTTCTGTACTTTTTCCAATTCCAACATATCTTTTTTGAGATGGGATAACCAGATCTGCACGCAGTATTCAATATGTGGGCATACCATGGATTTATATAGAGGTAATATGATATTCTCTGTCTTGTTATCTATCTGTTTCCTAATGATTCCCAAATTCAGTCAGCTTTTTTGACTACTGCTGCACACTGAGTGGATATTTTTAAAGAACTATCCATGGTGACTCCAAGATCTCTTCCTTGAATGGTAACAGCTAATTTAGACCCCATCATTTTATATGTATGCTTGGGATTATGTTTTCCAAAATGCATTACTTTGCATTTATCAACATTGAGTTTCCTCTGCCATTTTGTTGCCCAATCACCCCGTTTTGTGATATCCCTTTGTAACTCTTCATAGTCTGCTTTGGACTTACCTATCTTGAGTAGTTTGTATCTGTCATGCTGGGTAGATTAGGGGAGGCATTTAACATATGGGTTAACATCAATGTGTCAAAATCATAATATCTCATGTGAGATATGCCATGTCAGGTATGGTATGGAAGGTTATAATATGCTAAGTAAGATGATAATACTTATGTTCATGTGTGATGTGTGAAATGGAAGTTATAGATATATTTGATATATCTGTATTTCAAATGGTGCTGTGTGAATAACAACTCAGACAGGATGGCTGCAGAACAATAGCCTGCTTAATGGTGAAAAAGGTAAAAATCTAAAAGAAATAAAATAGTTGTAGGTATAGAAAAGTAATACTTTTGCTATATGCATATATTAACTTAGAAAGTTACTTAATCAGCTTCAAGCCTAAGAAATGCATGAGAAAGAAAAGAAGGGGGGGGCTAATAGATAAAGAAGAAGTTGAAGGCCGAACAGACATCAAGCGCCTGGATACAGATAAAGGGCAAACCACAAGGTGTAGAAATCAACGTCTACCCCCCTTCCTGCTTTTGCTAAGGCTATGTGCCAACCTAGGTTAATTAACGGGCCCAGTAGTCGGGAGTTATCTTCCTTGAAAGGAAAAACCCTTGACTAAACAATCCCGTTAGAAAAAGGTCAAAAAGGCACCTTAAAAGACGCATGCGTAATGAGGTGTTAGAATATTATCGCACGCCCTGCATAGAAAATTGGTTCATTAGCATGAACATGGAATGACGTTTGTATGAAAAAGACCATGTATGTAGTAGGCGGTCGCGAAAGGTGTAAACCTTTTAGTACCCAGCCAATGGGGAACGAGGGGAGGGATTCTTTCGGCCGGGATAGGAAATATATACTGCTGAATAAGAAAGGAGAGGGGCGCTCCTTTCAGAATAGATTTTTGTTCTGGAGTTGTGCCCAGCTTTGCAAACCTGTTAAAGAAATAAAACTAGTTTTTTTTTACTCTTTACCTGTATCCGATGTTCTTTATTAGACCTTTTTAGTCCTAAGTGGACAAATTGAAAAGATATTTCTTACAATGGCCCATTAAGACATTCCCAGGTGCAAGGGGCCCAGGGGGAGAAGCCGGAGATATACCTGATGAGTCACCAGGATTTGCCCATGTGAGTCTGAACTCCATTTTAGTTCCTGTAAAATTCCACAAGCAGCATGCCTGATGAGGCACCAGGACTGGCCCACGTGGCTGTGGACTCAATTTTAGTGCCTGTAAAACCCTACAAACCGCATGGTCATGGCCAGAGGGTATATAAGGCAGAGGCCTTGGGAATCCATTTTGTCTTCAGTCACCAGTCTTCAGCCAGGACTCAGCTTCAGGTACCAACTTACCTCTGGATCAGCTCATCTACAATTGAACTGAAGATGTGAAACCAAGGATTGAGACCCACCCAGAGATTGGGTGCACACCAGAGGAACTGTACAAGCCTGCAAACTCCACAATTCTTCCAGAAACTTGATGTATATGGACTTACAATCATCTGTATGTATTTGATTTGCTTTGACCCTTTAACATTTCTCTCATGGTTTATTTCTTTCTTTTTACAATAAACCTTTAGTTTTAGTTACTAAAAGATTGGCTGGCAGCATGGTATTTTAGGTAAGATCCAAACTTATATTGAACTGGTACTGTGGCTGAGCCCTTGGGGTCAGAGGGAACCTTTTTAGTAAAGAGCATAGAGTTTAAATAACTGGCCTCTTTACTGGACCTAGTGCTGATCTGGGAGCCAGAATCTGAAATGCAGTAAAGGAGGCTGTGTGTATTTGTGTACTGGCTTCTGTGGGGATTCAGAAGCGCAGTTTTGTGGCTGGTTGGGAAGTCTGGCTTTAGTGCCACCCACCAGTGCTGGGAGAATCTGCTCTCTGTTTGCAGCCTGCCCTGACCTCGGCATTATCAGGTGTCTACCCTGGGCATGGGATGGGTCACAGTATCATCTGCAAATTTTGCCACCTCACTGTTTACCTCTCTTTCCAGATCATTTATGAATATGTTGAACAGTACTGGTCCCAGGACAGATGCATGGGGGACACTTCTATTTACTTTTCTCCATTCTGAAAATTGACCATTTAGTCCTACCCTTTGTTTCCTATCTTTTAACCAGTTACTGATCCTGGAGAGGACCTTCCCACTTATCCCATGACAGCTTACTTTGCTTAAGAGCTTTTGGCGAGGCACCTTGTCAAAGGCTTTCTGAAAATCCAATTACACTATATACACTGGATCACCCTTGTCCACATGCTTGTTGACCCCCTCAGAGAATTCTAGTAGATTGGTGAGGCATGATTTCCCTTTACAAAATCCATGTTGATTCTTCCCCCAACAAATTGTGTTCTGATCATTCTGTTCTTTACTATAGTTTCAACCAATTTGCCTGGTACTGAAGTTAGGCTTACTGACCTGTAATTGCCGGGATTCCTTCTGGAGACTTTTTTAAAAATTGGCATCATATTACCTATCCTCCAGACATCTGGTACAGAAGCTGATTTAAATGATAGGTTACACACCACAGTTAGTAGTTCTGCAATTTCACATTTGAGTTCCTTCAGAACTCTTGGGTGAATACCATCTGGTCCTGGTAACTCATTACTGTTTAACGTATCAATTTGTTCCAAAACCTCCTCTAATGACACCTCAATCTGGGACAGTTCCTCAGATTTGGCACCAAAAAGAATGGCTCAGCTTTGGGAATCTCCCTCACGTCCTCAGCCGTAAAGACAGATGCAAAGAATTAATTTAGTTTCTCTTCAATGGCCTGATCTTCCTTGAGTGTTCCATTAGCACCTCAAACATCCACTTTCGCACTGGTGGTTTAGCAGGTTTTCTGCTTCTCAGGTACTTAAAATATTTTTTGCTGTTACTTTTTGAGTCCTTGACTAGCTGTTCTTCAAATACTTTTTTGGCCTTCCTAATTATATTTTTACACTTCACTTGCCAGAGTTTACGCTCCTTTCTATTTTCCTCAATAGGATTTAACTTCCACTTTTTAAAGGATGCCTTTTTGCCTCTAACTGCTTCTTTTACTTTGTTGTTTAGCCACGGTAGCACTTTTTGATCCTATGTTTTCTAATTTGGGGTACACATTTAAATTGAGCCTCTATTATGGTGTCTTTAAAAAGTTTCCATGCAGCTTGCAGGGATTTCACTTTTGGCACTGTACCTTTTAATTTCTGTTTAACTAAGTTCCTCATTTTCGTGTAGTTCTGCTTTCTGAAATTAAATGCTACTGTGGTGGGCTGCTTAGGTGATTTCCCCCCAACAGGGATGTTACATTTTATTATTTTATGGTCACTATTATCAAGTGGTTCAGCTATATTCACCTCTTGGACCAGATCCTGTGCTCCACTTAGGACTAAATCAAGAATTGCCTCTCCTCTTGTGGGTTCCACCACCTAGCTGCTCTAAGAAGCAGTCATTTTAGGTGTCAAGAAACTTGATCTCTGCATCCCATCCTGAGGTGACATATACCCAGTCAATATGAGGATAGTTGAAATCCCCCATTATTATTTAGTATTTTTATGTCTATAGCTTCTCTAATCTCCCTGAGCATTTCACAGTCTATCACCAACCTGGTCAAGTGGTCAGTAGTATTTCCCTACTGCTATATTCTTATTTTTCAAGCATGGAATTACTAGACATAGAGATTCTATGGTACAGTTTGGTTCATAAAATTTTTACTTCATTTGACTGTATGCTTTCTTTAACATATAGTGCCACCACCCCACCAGTATGACCTCTCCTTCCAATATATTTTGTACCATTGATTATCCTCATTCTACCAAGTTTCTGTGATACCTATTCTATCAATAGTCTCATTTAATACAAGGCACTCAAGTTCCCCATCTTAGTACTTAGACTTGTAGCATTTGTATATAAGCACTTAAAAAATTGTCACTTTTTAGCAGTGTTTCTGATCAGATCCTACCCATAGTTTATCATCTTCCCTCCTCTCCTCCTTACTAATATATAGAGAATCTCCATTAATAGATCCTCTCCTAAGGGACGTCTCAGTCTGAACAACGTGCTCCTCCGTACCTGTTGGCTTTCCCCCAGCCTTTAGTTTAAAAACTGTTCTACGACTTTTTTAATTTAACGTGCCAGCAATCCGGTTCCATTTTGGCTTAGGTGGAGCCCATCCTTCCTGTATAGGCTTCCCCTTTCCCAAAAGGTTCCCCAGTTCCTAATGAATCTAAACCCCTCCCCGCCTATACCATTGTCTTACCCACGCATTGCAGTTCTGCCTGTCTAACTGACCCTGTGCATGGAACTGGAAGCATTTCAGAGAATGCTACCATGGAGATCTGGACTTCAATCTCTTACCTAGCAGCCTAAATTTTGCCTCCAGGACCTCTCTCCTATCCTCCCTAAGTCATCAACCTTGATACCTTTCAGCACCATGTGTTGCTGACAAGCCTATGGGATCTAGCAGGAGTGGATGAGTCTCTGAACCTTTCTGGCAGTATCGGGCAGCTGTTCATCCACCTTCAGGGCTCTCTCAGGTGAGACCTCCCAAAGGAGAGGCTGTTTCACTCCCATGGCACCATATAAGCCCAGCTCAGATGAGGTGCTTTTGCACAGAGCACTTAGTTATGCACTTTTGGGAATTGGAGGCAGGGCATTTCCAATGGAGGGGACACTGAACTCTTACAGAACTCTTATACTATGGACGTGCATCAGAGCCATTTTTTAATGTGTTTTGATGTGTTCTTGATGTGTGTCTTCAATAAAATCAAGGTTTTTGGGGCAAAAGCACTCTTGTGTGTACCAATCATTTATCAGACGGAGATGTTGTGTCGCCCACTGATTTATTTTCTGACACTGCCTGGAAAACAGAGACTAGCTACCATCGCTTTGGGTTCAGATAACCACAGGTAACAGCAGTGGCCACTATGGGCAGTTGAACTTTATCATTGTATCATAGGACAGGAAGGGACCTCGAGAGGTCATCTAGTCCAGTCCCCTGCACTCATGACAAGACTATGTATTATCGACCATCCTTGACAGGTGTTTGTCTAACCTGCTCTTAAAAATCTCCAGTGATAGAGATTCCACAACCTCCCAGGGCAATTTATTCCAGCGCTTAACTACCCTGACAATTAGAAATTTTTTTCTAATGTCCAACCTAAACCGCCCTTGCTGCAATTTAAACCCATTGCTTCTTATCCTATTCTCAGAGGTTAATGAGAACAATTTACCTCCTCCTCCTAAGTGAGGCTTCATTTAATTGTTCCGGGTCAGTAGGAGGAGGAGTGCATACTATTGATGTTATTTGTTGCATTTTAATAGGGAATGCACTTTGCATTACCAGAACTAGCCACTGGATGTCAGAGCAGCACCACAACAGAGACCAGGATCTCAGAAAAAATGCTTTCCTGGTTTTATTGCCTCTTCACACTGAGCTGTGTGGCCAATTTGTTGTGACTGGGACTGATACATAATGAATTGAAATTGTGGGTAAGAAAGGGGCATGAGGGAATGTCAATTCATGACACTTGTAACAAAATTCTGCCCTGAAGCCAATGAATACACCACAAACATCACCCCAACACTCTGCGAGACTTTATAGAACGTATCTCAAATTTATGTAGTCATTTTTCATTAAACCTAGAGCTTAAACCTCCTTCCTCCATGGCCCAGGTCCCCTCCAATGCATTGCTAGAGAGCTTGCTGAACCAGTAATCCAAACGACAAACTCCAGTGCCAAAGACACTCCTAATTTTATAGCATGGGTCCCTCACGATCAAGGTCATTCCCAAGCTACTCTCATGACCATCCGTGCCTGAGATCTAGTGCTAGAGTCATCCACAACTCCATATAACAAGCCAGAAATCCCCTCAAAACCAAATGCATGCATGCTTCTTTGAAGCACAATCAGTACCCCTTGGTCCCAGATCAAATGCCCAAATGCTTCCCAATCCCCTGCCCTAAATTTTTCACCCCAGTCTAAACCAATGGGTTTCTCTTCCTCATTAGATCCAAGGCTTAAGCTCCTAATCAAGTTCCCAGCCAGGTAAAGAACACAGTTTTATGTGGGGAAAAGTAACCTTCTAAGAATGCACAGCAACGAGGGGATGAACACAGGAGGAGAGAACAGGGCTTAGAGCAGAGACTTGTGCATTCCCACCACAAACCATTCAACACCTCAAGGGAGCTGCTGCCCTTGCCACAGCCTCAGACCCCAGTATCCCATTCCCACCCCTGCTCAGCTGTCACTCTCTGGCTACTATGGAATCTCCACCCCATTCCTCAAATAGCTCCACCCTCCGCAACTGTCACCCCCAACTGCCGTGACACCTACTCTCTCCGGCATTGCTCATGTTATGGAGGAGATGCACCCTAGCATCCCTGCTTACTCTCAGGAGTGAGATATTGGCCTGTATGGCCCCTGCCTATGGAAAATGCTGGCACAATTTGAAATTTTGTCCCTATCTACCTGCATCGATACCCCAAACAACCACCCAGAACCTTTTCCCCACCGTGCCCTGCTTGATCGATGAGCTGTGCACTTGCCAGAGGACAGTGAGAAAGAGGTGTATTTTACAGTAATGCATCAATGCTGTTATTACACTCACAATAATGCTTCTGTTCACTGTTTAGTGTGCTTCTACAGATGTGCCCTTGAGGGGAAACCCTCCACTCCTGCTGAGCACCTGATATGAAAATGACCACAGAGAAGCAAAGAGGAGATGTTCCAAGAACTCCTTCAGTCCTCTGAGGCATAAAAAAGAAAAAAGAAAAAGGAGTATAGAGACACACTGTGTCCAAAAATCAGAAAACAGATAGGCAGGAGAGGAGGGAAAACCAGGAGCAAGTCACTGCATGTCATGAGTGCATGATAAGAGCCATGGAGGAGCAAACGGATCTACTAAAGTTACTTATAATGCTGCAGACTAAATTCATATGTGCTCGCCCCTCCTTGCAGCCAATACAGAACTGCTTTCCATGCCCTCTCCAAACTTCACCCACACGTTCCTCCACCTGTCTCGATACCCTGTTCACTCCATCCCTTCAGACAGCTTTCAGAATGATAGCTGGACTTACACCCAGCTGTCATAGCTGTCACATTGCTTCTCACTGCTTTCTCCCCTCCATCCCAGCTTTTTGTATGTGTTGTGAATAATTGTTATTGAATAAAGACATAATCTGAGCAAAATAAGCCATCTTTATTTGTCTCTTGCACATAGTGATTGCACCTCACACTGATACACAGTGCAAGATGCATAGTAGTCATAAAATGGCACAGTGCTGTTTACAAAGCATGTTATTGGTGCTCATTGTCAAAATAGTTCCTCCAGGCCTCTCTGATTTGAATGGCCCCGTGTTGTGCTCCTTAATAGCCCTGACATCTGATTGTTCATATTCAGCCACGAAGTAATCTGCCTTTGAGCTCCTTCCAGAGTGAAACTTTTCACCCTTAGCTTCAGAAATATTATGGAGCACACAGCAGGTAGCTATAACCATGGGAATATTTTCCTCATTTAGGTCCAACCTGACATAAAGGCATCACCAGCGTTCTTTTAATTTGCCAAACGCACATTCAACAGTCATTCGGCACCTGTTCAGCCTATTATTTAAGCACTCTTTTTGCTATCCGGGTTGCCCGTATAAGGCTTCATGAGCCATGCCAGTAAGGGGTAGGCTGGATCTCCCAAGCTACAGTCATTGCAACATCCCCCATTGGAATCCTTTGGTCTGGAAAGAAAGTCCCTGCTTGCACCTTTCTGTACAAGCCAGTGTTCCTGAAGATGTGTGTGTCATGCACTTTCCCTGACCAACCCATGTTGATTTCAGTGAAATGCCCACAGTGATCCACAAGTGCTTGCAGTACCATAAAGAAGTACCCCCTTTCTATTGATGTACTCTATCGCAAGATGGTCCGGGGCCAAAATTGGGATATTCATGCCATCTATCACCCTGCCATAGTTAGGGAATCCTATCACTGTAAAGCCATCCCTTATTTCACACGTATTTCCAACACTCACAGTCCTTCGTAGCAGAATGCAATTGATGGCACTGCACACTTGCAATAACACAGCTCTAATGGCAGACTTCCTGACTCCAAAGTGATTAGCAACCAACCTGTAGCAGTCTGGAGTTGTCAGCTTCCACACGGCAAACACCACACTTCTCCACTGAGAGGACAGCTCTCATTCTGATGTCCTTGCATCACAGGGAAGGGGCGAGCTCTGCATAGAGTTCCATGAAGGTGGTTTTGCACATTCAAAATTTCTGCAGCCACTGCTTGTCATCCCAGACCTGCACAATGATGTGATCCCATCACTCAGTGCTTGTTTCATGTGCCCAAAAGTGGCAGTGCACCGTGTGCAGATGCTCTGTGAATGCAAGCAATAATCTGGTGTTGTTCATTTACATGGCAGGTCTGGCGCCTCGGATTCCAGTTACACTTGGGAACTCATGATATACTGCATGATCAGCTGAGATGAGTTAAGAACACTGACATCAACAGTGGAGAGCAGTGCAGGATCCATTCTTTCAGATAGAAATGGTGGGAGCACTGAAGACTGGGGCCATTGAAAAATGCCGCGAAACGCAATCAGAAACCCATGGAATGACGGGATGGAAATCACTGCATCCTGGGATGTTAAGCCTGCATCCATGATGCACTGCGATCTTCTCCGCCTTCCCTCAACCCCTAGCAGAACAAGGTGACGAGTTGCACACTGCGATAGCTGCCCACAGTGCACTGCTCTCACTGTCAATACTAGAGCACCAACTGTGGGCACGCTTTGGTGACACAATGATGCTGTGTGGACAGGCACAAGCATTGTAATAACAGCGCTTTTTTGATCATCACTGTAACTTGCGTTGACAAAACTTTCTAGTGTAGACAAGGTCTAAGGAAGCTTTGAACAAAGGACTGAATGACCCCCAACCCATTGGGTGTACCGGAGAGACATATTACAAGATAGCAGATTTAACATCACTGCTATTATCATGACCTGCAAACTCTGAAATCAATTATAATTGATATGATTCTTTTAAACATTTAATAACTCTCTTCTTTTTATATATATTATTAAACCTTTAGTTTTTAATTACTAAAGGATTGACTATGGTGTGATATTTGGTAAGATTCTAAAGTATATATATGGACCTGTGGGGGGTGGGAGGTGACTGATCTTTTGGGATTAGAAGAAACTTATGTATGATGAATCTGGTTTTCTGTAAACTCTCACCATAAAGACCAGCTGTCTGGTGGTAATCAGGGGCTGGCGTGCCCAGGAGACTGTGTGGCTCTCTGTGAACTAGTGTAGTGATACAGGAGCTCATTTTTAGAACTGGCTTGGTGAAATACAACGATAGAATAAACCACCAGAGTTTTGGGGTGTGTCTGCCCTGTTTCTTACAGTCTGTCCTCAATTTTGATATTCTCAGTGGTGACCCACATCAGGCAATGTCACACCCTCTCCCCTACGCTGCTACTGTCTTAGATTCTGTCCTGGGGTGGGAAGGTTTTGAGTAAGTTCCTGTTGGGGATGACTTGGTTTGTGTTAAATTATCCAGTGTTTCTAACAGTGGTTACACAATTTTATCTTTTAATTCTTTTCAAAGTGGTGACCTTGGCCAGCCAATTGTCTAAACAGAAGAACACATGCATTTCCCATCTGCGCAGATAAGCTACAACTACTGCAAAGCATTTGTGTCAAGGTCAACGCCTTTGGCACCGACAGCAGTCCAAAACACCAGACATGAAATCGGTTGCGTTGTTTTCCTACCATCATTCTGGAGACACACCCATTGGCTAAGACGCATCCGTATGTGCCAGTAAGGCCCTGTTTAAACTACAGATATTTTCTAAAACTTTCCCTATTGATTCAGCCTCACTGATGTTAGAAATGTTGGGAGTTATAGTGTAGATAAGATGTTGCTGGCATTTATAAACATCATGTTATGAAACCGTACATATATAGGTTTAATTGACATTCAAAATGGTGTTAAACATGACACACAAAGCTCTTTGGAATGTTTCTAACTCTCATACATTAGCCCTGTTAAAGTCCTAATAAATTAAAAACAAGGCAAAAAGAAGTTTAATCTGTCTTTTATGCCTCCTTGAAGTTTGCCTTCTGATACCCTCCCCCCCCCCTTCGCCCTCTGCAGCTTGTTTTCTTCAAAATAAAGACTTCATAGATCCTATGTACATGTGAATTACTGAGCTGCAATTTGAGTCTTTTTTCCTCCCCCAATCTGCTGAGAGGCAGCATTGTAACAGCTTTAACCAAGACAATGTAGCTGTGTGTTAAGTGCAAGGGGTGTTCCTAGATCTTGTCTAGGTAGGTGAAGTTGATTGACATAGCTAGTCCACTAGAATTTAGCTATTCTGGAATAACACCCCTTTGTAGACACTCTGTTTTGAAATCAGAGTGATTTTATTCTGGAATAATTACTCTGCAACCAGAACAGAGTCATTATTCTAGAAGTCACATATTTCAGTACAGAGTATTCTCATGGGGGGAGTTATTCCAGAATTGCTATAGCAGAATAATTATTTTAGAATAACTGTACTGGTCAATTTCCCTCACAAGCCTTTAGAGAAAGACATGTTATTTGTATCTGCTTGGAAAACAGCAGTGATGCCAGAGATAACTGTAACTTATGTGCTTCTCCCTTAAGATTTTCCTTGCAAGGGAGAAAAATTTTAAATTTCAAAATGTCTGACAAGAGGGATTTTATCAAAAAATGAGTACAGAAGTGAATCTTTATGGATCATGAGTCCCAAACTGAAAATGTGAACAAACTAAGGAAAAGCTTTGCAGATCATTTATAAAAATGCTGGTGACCTAACATTGCTGATGTGAATGAAGCCAGAAAACTGCCCAGGGATAGCCTGAGACAGAGTTTCTGCAAGGTCCTGAGCGTACAACCAGTTGCTTTCCTTTAGAAATGGTGGGATGGTTCCCAGAATGACTATCTTGAAGTATTTTGGCCAGTTATTGATTAGGGTCCTTGGATGTACTTTTTGATGTTCAGGGAACACAAGGAATAAAATCCCTTCCCTCTTTCATACTATGGCATGGCCTTGAGGGTTCTCATTTTCAGCAGGAACTGGATTTTATGAAGCAGCTCTTCATAATAAGATGGTGCCCCAGAGTATTCTCAAGTGAAAAAATCTGGAGGGGTTTTGTAACCTGACTGTCTAGCTTCACCAAACAATGCTCAGGACCTATGAATCCAAAATGACCAGAGGCCTTTGGGAATAAAAGGCTATTAAATCTGCTGCCAACAAACAAAGATCCTGACAGGCTACTGAAACTGTTTAGCTGGCTAAATTCTCTGAAATTCTTCAAATTCCCTTTGGTATTTGATGTCTGTGACATTTAGCCAGCGAGGGTTAAGTAGCCAGCAGGCTGGCAACCCAAAATCAACCTTTAAGAACATATTAGAAAAGTACTGAAATGGTAAACAGGACCATCCCCTGTAGATAGTTATCAAAGCCATGTTAAGTAGCCTAGAAGTTTATGTATAGAGCTGCATTGACAGAGAATCAAAAGTAGATATTAATTGTATTTGTCTGTGTTTACCTATAGCCTGTTAGAAGTTTAACAATGGGACCTAATTAGTTTGTAGTCGCTAAACTTCTGTTCCTATCTGCAATGTTTCATTACTAGATTCTATTAATTCAGAGATCAAAAAAGGTGGAATTCATTGTGTAATAATATTGTCTTAATTTCTCTTTGAAATTTGTGACTCCTGTCATGCTGGCTGGATGGAGGGGGGAAGGGGCATTTATTATATTATTTAACATCAATATGTCAAAATTATAGTAATTCATGTCAGATATGCCATGTCAGGTACTGTTAGAAAGGCTGTAATGTGCTAAGATGATAATGTTTATATTCATGTGTTATATGTGTAATGGAAGTTATGGTTATGTTTGATATATCTGTATTTCAAATTGTGCTGTGTCTGGGCCACACCCCAGACAGGATGGCTGCAGCAATGGCCTGTTTGATGGCTCATTAAGAAATTCACAGGTACAAAGGGCCCAGGGCGAGAAGCCAGGGATATACCTGATGAGTCACCAGGACTTACTTATGTGACTCTGGACACCATTTTGGTTCCTATGAAATTCCACAAGCAGCATGGCACAGACCAAAGGACATAAAAGGAAGCTGCCCGAAATCTATTTTGTCTTTCAGTTTTTTGTCTATCTTTAGTCTCTAGCCTACCTCTGGATTAACTCATCTACAACTGAACTGAAGCTGTGAAACAAAGGACTGAAACCCATCCAGGTACTAGATGTACACCAGAGGGATTATACAAGCCTGCAAACTCCACAATTCTTCTAGAAACCTGATATATATGGACTTTCAAATCATTTCTATGTATCTGATTGCTTTAATCCTTTAATGCTTCTCTTATAGTTTGTTTCTTTCTTTTTATAATAAACCTTTAGTTTTATTTACTTAAGGATTGGCTGGCAGCCTGATATTTTGGGTAAGATCTAAAGTTATATTGATCTGGTACTGTGGCTGACCCTTTGGGGTCAGGAGAAACCTTTTTGGTAAAGAGCATAGAGTTTTAAATGACTGGTCTCTTTACTGGACCTAGTGGCTGATTGGGAGCCAGAGACAGAAATGCAGTAAAGGGGGCTGTGTATATTTGTATTTTGGCTTCTTAATAACCAGTGTGGGGAATCAGAAGAACTGTTTGTGGCTGATTGGGAAGTCTGGCTTCAGTGTCACCCACCAGTTGGGAGAATCTGATCTCCTTTTACAGCCTGCCCTGACCTTGGCATTTTCAGGTGGCTATCCTAGGCACGGACAGGTCACAATTCCACATTGTAAAACTACCTGTGAACTGCATGAATGATTATTTGCCTTATGCTAATCAATGCAACTTTGGTGTATACCTACCAAATAGGGATTTAGTTCAAACCAACAATGTGCATTACCTGTTCTTCATCCAAGAAAGGCCCACTGTGATGTCTGCTGTCAGTAGGCTATTAGTGTTATTCAAATAACAAATATCACAGGATCTTTTTCAGGGGTTAAGGCAACAAGCCACATTTATTGTGGATACAGAAATTTGGTAAATAGTATCAATAATGCAAATACCAGGGAAACAGGATCAACACTGTAACAATATCAATATTGTGCTTTACTTAGTGAAATAGTATCAATAATGTAAATACCAGGAAAACAGTATCAACATTGTATCAATATCAATATTTTGCTTTACCTCTTGATTACAAATACAGAGACTCTTGTTAATAAAGTATACTTCACTGAGACCTTTCAATTGGTACTTTCATTTACACTCATACACATAGACAAGCATACACAGACAGGGAGACAGACAAACATACATGGGGTCTCACAGATGTTATAGTTACCAGCCTCTTGGTGCTCATGGTAGTCACTAGCCAGGGGACTGTAGCACGAGGGTGAGGAGCAAGGTTTGGCCCATGCCCATTGGTACTCCTGGGTGGTGTGGTGATGTAGACCCGAACCTCCAGCCTTCATCTTTCTGTCCCATTTTATAGGAAAAATATCACATGTAAGTCTATGGGTTTTTGCTCTGTCATGCTGCGTCTGCATTTGGTGTGATCCTTAATCACCCACATTGTTGCAAGCCTGATCAGATTTTGTTCTTTGAAGTGGACTGATTCCGAAGTTATCAGGGTGGACTCCTCTTCAACCAGTTGAGTAGTAAAAGTTATTATCTTCGCTCCTTTCTTCCTCTCTCAAACCTGTGAGGTTAGGCTGGTGTTTTTCTTCAGCATGTTTTGACATCCCCTACTTAGATCAATTGTTCAATAACTCTCCCTGTCTACACCACCTCAATTACTCAGCCATTCACACTCCAATCACTCAGTGCAAACTCCTAGCTAAAGAACTTACATGTATTTTAAAGAAAACATTATTTCATTTTTGATTTAAGCACATATAAAATAGGATTTTAACAAATATTCAGAAAGTGGGTAAAATCAACAGATAAAATTGTCAGTGGAGTGGTTTTACTAATAATATTAAAACAGATAGAATTATTCAAAGTAAAGACAGACTTGAATTATTACTAAATAATATGAATTGGAGCCATGTCAAACTGGAATGTAGGACTTACAGAGAATAGCTTGGACAAAAATCTGGGTTCTCTTATTCCAATGATATGCAGTAAATGAATATTTTAAAGAGACCGAAGTGAACATTTCAAAGGGTAAAACAATAAGAGTCAGTTGAGGTTTTAGCTTTTGATTAAAGGTACAGTGTATCAGGTTAAAGTGCCTCTTGGTAGGAAGTGGGGGGGGGGGGGGGCGGGAGGAGGTGTTTGTGGCTCTGTTCTTTCATATATTTCATAAAAGCAGGATTGGGCCAACATCAGCCTGCTAGAGAACTATAAAGGGACTTTGGGGCCTGATCCTTACTATCTCAGATCTGCTTAAACTTTGTCAGGGGAATTATAAGCCTTAAGGACTGAGGTCTCCAGTTTGACTCTGGATTATCCCTGCAAATTCCCATGGAAGAATTTGAACAAGCTCTGTACATGATCTGCCTATTGGACTATAACCTATTGAACTAATTCTAGAAGGACTTTTACAAATCATCAGCTCACCATCTCTACTACGAAACTGGCGTAAAACTTTACTCATATCTGTATGTATAATGATCTTTTAATCACAGTATTCTTTCCTTTTTAATAAATCTTAGATTAATTAATAAGAATTGGCTGTAAGCATGTATTTGGGTAAGATCTGAAATAGTCATTGACCTGGTGGGTCATGTGTCCACCTCTTGGGATTGGTAGAACTTTATATATGCTGCATAAGACTTTAACTAATCCTCACTATATAGACTTGGCTGTCTGAATGGGAGCCAAAGGCTGGATTGCTTAAATGGAACTGTATTTTAGCTTGTTAGTAACCAGTAAGGTATTACAGAAATTATTTTGATACTGGCTTGATTTATTCTATAATTAGAATTAACCACCAGTTTTATGGATCATCTGCCCTATTCTTTGCAGATTGCCTTGACTGAGCATTCTCAGTGTGGATCCTCCATTGACCACAGTCACAATGTCTATGTCTGTAAAAAAGGGATGCTGTACCCTACAAATTCTGCTACTGAAGTGGTGTGAACTGCATAGAAGGGGACTGCATGCCCTTGAAACCAATTGTGGAAGTAAAAGCTGGTTTATGAAAAGGAACCTTCCTCTTCTCACCCCCATGGCGGCAGGGAGGCTGAGGAGCAATACACAAACATAAGAAACCACAGGGTGGCCTCCCTCTCCTTTGCCTTTTGTAAAGTGGCCTCCAGCTGTTCCCCAAAAGGTTCTCTCCTATGTAGGGTAGGTTCTCATGCTTTTTCTGGATCTCCTAGCCAAAACCAGAGACCTGGAGCCAAGCAGATTGATGGGTGGCCATTCCAGAAGCAGCACCTCTCCCTATTGTATTGTCCGCATCAAAGGCTGCTTGGACCTGATACTGAGCCACACTCATGCCCTCGTTTTGGAGTTCCTGGTTTTGATCCTGCAAAAGGGACTTAGCCAGGGTGGAAGCCTATTTTCAAAGCTCAACTTGTCCTTTGGTCGTTTATCCGGCAATTCAAAAGACAAAGGGTTGTGGCTGCCGAATGGTACACCCTTTATCCAAATGAATCCAAGTGTCAAAGCGCAGAGTTCTGGGGCATGGCCCCAGGCATTTGATCAATATTTTCTCTAGCCATCGCTGCCTCTTGTGCAGGGACAGAGAGATGTAACCAACAGCGTCTTCAAAGAGTAAGTATTTTCTCTCATTGTCATTGAGGCAGGGGCTGTAGTGTGGCATGTCTGCCACACTTTGTTCATCAGCTTGGCCAAGACAGGGTGCAAGGGCATGGCAACCATATTGGAGGGAGGCTCATCATCCATGTACCTATCAGTGATGCTCCTTGTAGATTCCTGCAGCGGAATTAAATCAAAATGAGCCAGTTTAGCCAACTGGGTTTTTCTAATGCAAAATCACTGTCCTACTGTACCTCTGCACTAAAAAAGTACTTAACATCAGATGAATCATCTATTGCAGATGTGCCACAGCAACAGCCACCATTCCGCAGAATGTCACAAGGCTCCCAGTCAGCTGACTCTGCATGGTATGCTGATAAAGTTGGGAGAGTTGATGCTGCCTCAAAGGATGTTGATAATGATTGCACAGGAGGCATTGGCATCCAACCCGATGCTTCATGTGATAAGGGAGCTGGTTTTTGGGATGCAGATGTCAAATTTGGTCCAAAAAGTATCTGAAGCTCACTGGAGCTCAACAAAGGGTCTGAACTGAGAACAGAGGATGGTTCTCAGTGCAGCCTTCGCAATTAACTGAAGGTCCGAGAGAATACACTGCCACTGAGACTCTCTGGATTGGTCTTCCTTTCCTGAATTTACATGGAAGGAAGACTGTGGAGATTTTGACAAGAAGCTGCCTGGGATTGTCAGCAGAATAGGTTTGAACGTGGCTGACTGTCTCTTGCTCTCACCTAACATTGTTTCGGGGAAGGCAATGCCTTGTCACGGAACCCAGAGCATGGTTCCATTGAGTGCAAAAGCTGAGACGTGGAAAGTGTTGAAGTCGTGCTGAGGTCTCAACCTTAGAAAGTATTGCTAAGGAGCGCTTCCATGGAGCTGCCCTGCTGGGCCTAGCTGCAAGCCAAGTTTGTGCCAACATGTGTGGTGCTGACACACAGTTCTGGTGCTCAGCAGCAGAGGCCAGCTCAAGACTGTGCTTGGCACATTTCCCCTTTATGGCCCCATTGGCCAGTTGGCAAGAAGAGCTTCCCTCGGGGAGGTGTCTTTGAGAAGGGAAGAGGCTGTTAGAGGGATGGAAGCACTCTCTATGGAGCTGGCTGGCCTAGGGCACCATTCTCGTGCAGGTGTCATGCCCAGGGCCAGGCCGCCAGGGGTTGTGCACATCCCTCACCAAGCTATTCCCCTCGCACAGCACTGCTGCCTCCCCTGTGCATGGGAACGGGAGGAGGGGCGGCAGCAGCAGGCACCCAACCCAGCTCCACTAAGAGACCCATGCCCAGGTGCGGAGCAAGGGAAAGGCTTGATGGACTGCAACCAAGGAGGATCAGGCACCAAGTCCTGAGAACTCCCCCTGCCCACAGGGGGCGGGAAGAACAAGGGCCTTTTGTAGATGAACAACTCAGGGGGACTAGCATTTCCCAGCAAGCTTTGGGGCCACTTCCGGTTTCGTGTCGCCTGCGAGCGGACTCCCAGCCTTTGAATTCGGAGACTACAACTCCCACAATGCGCTTGGAGTCCGGGCTCAGGCGGAGCCGGCAGCGGAAGTGGGCAAACGTTCCGCAAGCCCCGCCCCCCCTGCGCCGGCCGCCATTTTGTCACCGACTTTCCCCCGCCATCCGACGGGGCTTTTTTTTTTTTCTTAAAGGAGAAGCTACAGCCAAAAAAATACCCCTCCCCCGCTCCGGCACCGCGAGCGGCGGGGACGGCGGGGGAGCCACTGAGGGGGGTGCTGGGGGCTAACGGCTCCCTCGCGGCCTCTCCCACGGACCAGGGACTCGGGGGGACCGGAGGGGCCCAGGCGGCGGCGGGGGCGGTAGGAACCACGGTAACAGCAGAGGCCAGGCGAAGCGATTGCGCCTGCGCGGCACGCGCGCCACCTAAACCCCGCGCTGGAGGGGCTTTAGGGCAGTGGGGGGGTAAAAAGGTCACCGAATTGGGCGCGGGCGGCGCGAGACGCGACTGTTAATCTGTTCGCGGGGTGGGGGGGGGGGGAGGCGCGCGCGTGCGCGCTACGTTTGGGAACGCCGACGGCGCGCGTGCGCGCTCCGGGTTAACTGCGCTCGCCGATTGGCGGGCAGACGCGCGGACTAAACCCAGTGAGGCTGTTGATTCGCCGGCTCTGGAGAGGGGCGTGGCGTGTCCCTGATCCTTGCGGTTTGATTGGTGGGCGGCGGGGAAGGGGCGCCGTGCCCCGTGCCCGGCCTGAAGCCGAAGCCGGCTTCTAATTGGCTGCGGTTGAGCGGCCGCCCCTGCGTAGGACGGGAGCGGGAGGGGAGGTGGGCGGCGCGCGACGCCGCCGGGGGAGGAGCGAGGAGGAGCAACCGCCGCGGCCCCTCCGCTCGCCGCCCCGATGCCGGGGGGGACCGAGCTGCCGGGGGGCGCCGCGGAGCAGGCGGAGACCCAAGGGCCGCCTCCCGCCACCGGCCGCCGCCGCCCCCCGGCTCCCGAGCAGGGAGAGGAGTCTGGGGGCAGCCGGGTGCTGAGGGGAGGCCGCGAGCGGGTCCGGGCCGCCGCCGCCGGCGGGGTCGTGGGGGGAGCCGCTGCCGCCGCCGCCGCCGCATCCCGCCGTAGGAAGGCTGAGTACCCCCGCCGCCGCAGGAGCAGCCCCGGCGCCCGCCCGCCCGAGGAGCCCGAGCCGCCGCCGGCAGCTGCCGCCCCGCAGGGAGCCGGAGGCAAGAAGGGGACTCCGCGCCCCGTGTGAGTACCGGCCCGGGGGAGATACCGGGGGGAGACTCGGGATCTCCTTCCCCCCGCCCCACTGATTGGCGGTGGGACTCTGGATCTCCCCCCGCCTCACACACACACACACACACTAACGTGTACACACTGATGAGGGGTGGGGGAGAGAAACTCTGGTCTTTAGTCTTATCCGAATCCACTTGTACTTCACTTCTCTGTGTTCAGATATGTACTCCTATTACAAGAGGGCCCTCTATTCAGAAGGGCGCAGCCTTTGCATTGTGCAAAAAAGGAATTGCTACTCAAAGGCATTGAATGAAAGTTATGGTAGTTTGGCAGCTACTTGAGTAGTGCTGGGGTTACGGGTCCACTGGCTTGAAAGGTGCATGAAACTCTTAAGACAGAGCAATAAGGGCATGTCTCATGTAGCCGAAAGAGTTTTCCTGTTAATATGCATTTCAGAATGTATTTTTGTCTCAACATACGAATGCCATAGATTTTACTCAGTGTGAAAGTGAAGGAAGGATCCCATGAAGAAACTGCCAGTTTTATTTGAAAATGGTTAAAAACCAGCATTTCAGGACAAGGAAACATTTCTTTTGCAGGAGCTGCCCACACAGTTTAGAAGTTGAGCTCATCTTCTTGTTTAATGGGGTTAAATGTTAGCTGCTGCCATATTACATAAACTATCTGTCACTTATATTTACTTTTATATTTCTTTCAGTTACACGCATAAAGCAGCTGGTAGAGGTAAGATCAGAATGCCTCTTTCATTCTCATTTGTTCCTTATGATTAATGTGTGGCATCAGGGAAAGGGAGACCTCCTCTTAAGGCTCTGCTGCATCTTCCATTTTAAGATAATATTTCTTGTTTGTTTGGTGTTTAATACTGCAATAGTGCCCCACGGCCCCAGTCAAGATTGCGGTCATATTGTGCTAGGCTCCATACAAAAACACAATTCAGGATTTGAAGAGCTTCCAAAGTTCATGGGAGTCTCTGTGCACATTGGATTACAGGATATGGCCCTAGTGTGACACATGAAAGGTGCAGGAAGAGGGATACGTTCAAATATATACACTTGTATGTACATATATATTTGGTCTTTATTATGAATATTGTCATCTATCGCCATCTGCCTCTCAGTAGATGGCAGTAGATTTCTTCTAGGTGCTGCAGCACAGATGACTGAGAGATTTGGAGGAGAGGATAGTGGCCTTGTGGATCAAATCAGGGAGAGTATTCAGTGTGTAAGGGGCATCATGGGAGGAGTGGAAACACTATGTGCAAAAAGCTGACAAATGGATATGCAGGCTGACAATGGTGGAGCAGAGGGATGATAGAAGCTTACTCCTGACTCAAGGGGTTTCTCTTGAAGCAGTTTACAAAATAAGGTTTAATGCAGTGTTTGGCAGGTTGAAATGGGGAGAGCCTCACAGAGCAGAAATCTCTGAGCAAACTCAGAACACAGAGACTGTATACATGCACAAACTGCTCACTTTTCTCTGCTGCAACTTTCAGTTTAATTTTGATTTGTAGGCATTTGTGCCCCCCAAAATTTGGGGCATCTCTATTCAAGTGATGTTCTACAACTTCCTATTAGCAATAGTCTGTGTTGTCTTTTGTTGAGAGACAAATAAATAGTTGAGGAGGAAGAGGAAGGATTGTTGGATGCAATGTTATAAATGAGCAATTTGAGCCTTAGACCCAAGGCGCATACTGAGACCTTACAAAGGGAGAAACCAGGGGCATCTTCAGAGTTCAGTCCAGCTGGGTGTTAAAATAGATCACTCTTCCACCTGCCAACCAGTAAACTAATTCTGTGATGATGCACAATGTGTGCTTATGAATTTATTTAACGTATACACCACTAATAAATGTTCACATTTTGCTGTGTAAAGAACATAATTAGTGATGTATGTTGAAAGAGTTTTAGTGCCTTCTAAGTCAGAGTTAAGGTTGCTGGAATGTGAAAGGGGAATGTCACTGCTGTTTATTGGATGCATGAATCATAATTAAACATTTATGTAAATTATTTTACATAGTCACTCCCAATCTACTAAATGCTTAAGTTTTTTTAATTGGTCATGCTGCTAAATTGGCATAATGCTTCCACTTTTTTTTTAGTTGCTTAACACTTTCTGAAACTTCATGTTTCAAATTGAAATTTCTTAAACTTAGTCTCTGTTTAAAGTTTAATTTTTTTTAAATTTAAGCAATGAATGCTTTAGCTGCCCTTAAATGTGAAAATGGGGAAGACAATTCTCCACATTGAAATTCTGGTCCTTTTTTCTTTATGAACCAGCCCTGAAGCCAAAATGGATAGCTTGAAATTTGGAATGGAAATAGACCTAACTGATGAGCTGTGCCTAGCCTTGTTTGATAGGAAAACTTGCTTTGAGTTTTTCGCCATTTTTAAAAAAATCCCATACCAAGTAAGAACAGTAGAAGAGCAGTACGTGCAGGAGAGCAGTAGAGCTGTACATGCTCAAAGCATGCACAAAAAGAGCTATGTTTATTGATTGTACAGCACCTAGCATAATGGGTTTCTAGTCCATGGCTGGGACCGCAGACACTGTGATGGAACAAATATTATACACTCCATGTTTGTACTGAGTGAACCTGGGAACATGGAAATGTCCAGTCAGGTATATTACTCTGTATTGTCAGGAACACGTGGGGCTGGGGAAAGTTTAAAGGTGTACAGAAATTAGCCATATTCTGGTTTACTGTAGCTTTATAGTATAGGAAGATGCCTGGCACTCTTCACCACCACACAGCTCATGGTGTGCAGGAGAGCGGCTCCCTCCTAAGATGTGATGGGCTAGAATATTTTGGTGACATCTAACCAAATGGTATCAGGTTGTGTAGCTTACATGGTATAATGTCAGTTCTTGCTAGCCAGCAGATCTTTGAATCCTGGAGAGTGAAGCATCTTTTGTCTTTTCCCATCTTTAAAAAATATATATATCCCTAGGAAATTCCATAGAATGCTAGGTTGGTAGAATATTGCTGTTGCATATTTAAAGATTCAAGTCAACATTAAATTTATACATAGAATTTAACTGGGCATCCCTATAGTGTGCATTATAGTGTGATTTATTTATCACATACCATTAAATACAATATGGTTTACAGTTTTTTATTTAGATTAGTGGTTTTAAACCTTTTTTGGCTTGTGGACCCCTAACATTTTTCAAATGGAGGTGCAGACCCCTTTGGAAATCTTAGACATAAACTACAGACCCCCTAGAGGTCCAAGGACCATAGGTTGAAAACCACTGATTTAGACAAATGTGTACAGCATCTTGTAATGACTGCTCATTTGTGTATACCCCACAAATAGTTCATGGAAATCATTTAGTTGAAAAGTGCACAGTAAACCCTATGTACACAACATTCATCTTATGTATTCCACTGAACAGGAGTGTAAATTTTCTGCAGTACAGTAAATAGGCCACCAAAATTTGTAGCTTAGTAAGCTTGTAAGCTCTTCGTACTTGGAATTGTACTTAGAGTTGCAAGCATCTGTGCTGCATCTTGCAAAGAAAATGTATAGTTTATGGGTGCAGAAAGAATTATTATTTAATATGTTTATTACAGTAATCCCTAAGGGCCAACCAAGAGAGGGGCTCCATTGTGCTAGGCAATGCACAAAGAGAGTAGTAGATGGTCCCTACCCTGGAGAGCTTACAGTCTCCATAGACAGGACAGACACAGGGTGGGAGAAGGGGTGTAACACACAAGCAGAGTGAACCATGAGATGGCAGAATTATTAAAATAAAAGCCATAAAGAATTGCGATGACCGTAAACTAGTGTTGTGTAAAAGAATAAAAAAAATTAGCGTAGTATATATCGAAGGGCTCACCAGATCATTGATTTCAGTGCATAGGCACAAAAGTCTGCCTATAGAATCTGATAGCAAGATCGTGGGAAGGTTAGGGTTGAAGAAGGTGTGCATTGTATTTGATTATTTGTATTTGTGATTGTTATCAAACTAGCTCACATGAAGGCAGTTAAAGTTACAAAGTCAGCCTTAATTATTGTTTCCTGGTTGTGTGCTTTATCATGCAACTGTAATAGTATCCTAATATATTTTATAGGTTGATGGTATTTTGAGATGGTCTTGTACAAGTACTCCTTTAGTTTTATTAACTATTTTTTCAGTATACTATTAAATCCTTTTTATATAGCTCTTACATAAAGTCTGCATGAACTTTCATAAAACTAATATCCATATAGTCATAGACAAACTGTGTACTATAGTTCATATGTAATTTCACTCAGGATTAGATATTCTCAAGAAAGATGTTAAAACTGTGACATTCTAACTAAAATGCTAAAATTGGGAACTACTGGTTTGTAGATTTAATAGTTACATTTTGAATCTTGCTTTTCTGTCATCTTTGAATTGAAAATTGACTTCATAAACTGAACTTGTCAGTCATGCAGATAGTGACCCCTTTAAAGCTACAAAGCAGCTTTCTTTCTAAACCTCATCCCACCGTTGATCTGACTTTACTCATTGATATATTTTCAGCTAAAATTTTTGGTTTCTGTCAGAAGCTGAGTGTTTTTGAAAAGTTTGCATAAAATCCTTTTATCCAGTTAGACGTTCTGAAGGGTTTTAACCTCTTATAAAAAGATATTATTTGGTCGGGGCTAACTTGGTGTGTGAATAAGGCCTTAAATGAGCAAGAAGCACTTTGCTAAGTTTTGAAAAAAGGTGTGAATATTTGAAACTTCAGGACTAAGTACTTGCAGTAGAAACATGCACAAAAGTGCAAACTTTGCTTTTAATTATGGATTTTCTGCATTTGTATGTAGCCTAAGGACTCAGTTGCTGGTTCACAAAACACATATGCTTTGCCTTCAGTTATTAGTGCTTGTAAGCTGTGCAAGAAGTTTGCTTTTCTTTGTTCCTCTGGAAAAAGAAACTAACATTCATGCAAAGTAATTCACATCGGAAAACATAATCCCAACTATACATATAAAACGATGGGGTCTAAATTAGCTGTTACCATTCAAGAAAAAGATCTTGGAGTCATTGTGGATAGTTCTCTGAAAACATCCTCTTAATATGCAGCAGCAGTCAAAAAGGCTAAAAGAATTATGGGACTCATTAGGAAAGGGATAGATAATAAGACACAAAATATCGTATTGCTTCTCTATAAATCCATGGGATGCCCACATCTTGAATACTGTGTGCAGATCTGGTTGCCCCATCTCAAAAAAGATATGTTGGAATTGGAAAGAGTACAGAAAAGGTCAACAAAAATGATTAAGGGACTGGAAAAGCTTCCATATGAGGACAGATTAATAAAACTGGGACTTGTCAGCTTGGAAAAGAGACAACTAAGGGAGGATATAGTAAAGGTCTACAAAATTATGATTGGTGTGGAGAAAGTAAATAAGGAAGTATTATTTACTCATATCACAAGAACTAGGGGGTCACCAAATGAAATTAATAGGCTTCAGGTTTAAAAAGTACAAAAGGAAGTATTTCTTCGCGTAATGCACAGTCAACCTGTGAAACTCCTTGCCAGAGGATATTGTGAAGGCCAAGACTATAACGGGGTTCAAAAAAGAACTAGATAAATTCATGGAGGCTAGGTCCATCAATGCGTATTAGCCAGGATAGGCAGAGATTGCTGTTTGCCAGAAGCTGAGAATGGGCGATGGGATGATTACCTGTTCTATTCATTCCCTTTGAAGCACCTGGCATTGGCCATTGTCAGAAGACAGGATACTGGGCTAGCTGGACCATGGTCTGACCGCGTATGGCTGTTCTTATGTTCAATCTTAAATTTGGAAAATCAGACACTAGAGTCACAAATCCCCTAAGTAAATCCCAATCACATTCAGTGTTTGTATTTTTTGCCTTATTCAGTGCAAACCACTAAAGAGAGCATTCTTAAAGTATACCAGGAAATATACAAGAAGTTTAACATGGCAGTTAACTTTTCCAGAGTATAACTTGAGTGCCCTGATCTTGCAACTTTAGTTTTGCATTGTTACTTTTTTGCATTTAATACAGGAATTACTTTTGTGTCCAGATACTTCCTAATTGTATTACTACAGTACACAGTAATACAACTTGCTACATCTGTGTTTCTGAAGTTGCAAAGAGAAGACTTACTCTGTTTGAGAAATAGAGTGGGACTACAGAAAGAAGTATTATAATGCTACAAGCAAGAGGGAAGAGTTAAAGGAGACTTATAGGATATTTTTAAAAACAGGGTTTGTCCTTTTTTGTTTATGATGTATAATGAAGGCCTGAAAGGTGTATTCTGATTTTTAACCTTAGAACCTTGTTAGAAATATCAAGTCTGGTCTCTTTGTGTTTTTCTGGAGGGTCTCAGATATATATATTATGTGCTTATGTCTTAGTTGAAGGGGTGGGTATAATGTTAGAAGGATGGGGATATAGGCCCAGAATTGAAGTGTAATGAGGCTTTTGTTTACTTACCACAGCAAGGGTGGCAAATCTTTTAACAAGTGTATCCTTTCTCCCAAGTGTTCATTACATAATGGAATTAAAGGAATGATAAAAACAAATTTTAAAACATGACTAAAAATCCCTTCCTATCTCAATTGCTCAGTTCTGTTGTGATGTTATAGTTCTCTAGTTACCATGGTCTTTCAGTGTGGATAAGACCTACATTTCTAATTGAAAAAACAAGCCAGAAAACCTTCTTGGCAAACCTTTCAAGTCTTTATACATTACAAAAAGAAGCAAAAAAGGAGCCTCAGATCATTTTATTTCCTTTGCAGGTCACCATTATGATTGAGTGTGCAATTTAACTCTGGATTTACTGATTCTTTCTTGTGTTTAACTATGCAGCCTTCACATTGCTTTACTGGGATGTCCCTGGATTTTCAATCAAAAATGAAAGAGAAAACATGTGAAGTACATGCATGGATATATAAATGTGCACATGTTGGGGGATTTGACCTGTCAGAGATGGGGCGTATGTTTTTTGTGTGGAAGATTCAGCAAGGCTGGGTAGAGAGGTTAAGAACTTATGATCATGTGTACTGATGTGCAGTCTGACTTGAAGGATTGTTACACATACACACTTAACAACAAGATGAATATGGGTGAGGAGATAGGATGGGAAGTATCCCTGTGTACCTTTGCAGAACATGGCTGTAAAAAGAGCACATTAATGAGTGTAGTCTGTATATATGTGTCCAGGTGTGAGTTACTGTGGTACTTTGCGTGTGTTTCTGGGAGCATCCATTGAGCAGCGAATGTCAGTCCATTGTTTAGGGTTGGTGAGGGTGTCAAATCCTTTAGCCATGCTACTACTCAGTTTTAGCTCCAGTGACGAGACAATCCAAGTAGATATTTCATATTGTGCATATAGGTTGAATATTCAGATGTTTATAACATCACATATTTTATAAACTTACAAATGAGGACTGGTCTTCATTAGGAGGGTAGTCATCACAAATTTGAAAATTGAAATTTAAACTATGAGTTAACCCTGAAAAAGTGTATTGGACTTAAATAACTCAAATTGCCAAACTAATTCTTCTTGAACTTCCCCAAAAATAAACTTTATGTTGCATCCAAAAAAGTAAAGTTTCAGAAGTGTTTGAAACAGTTGCAAACCAGAGGAAATAGGGGTTTACACTAGACTCGTTTTCAGCCTCATTCGTAGCTGTGCCACAGCAGAATGACGAAATCATATTTAATACAGCTCGATAGTCAGACGATTGTGCTATTTAAAAGTCTGAATGTACATCCCAGAAAGCTAGCTTATATTAATACAGTTTTGTTTTCAGCTTAGTAGCTCACCTGAAACTCTATAAAGCACAACTGAATCATTTTTTGCTTACATTTAATTGTGCATAGTTAATTTGATTGTCTACTCTGCATTCAGAATGCCACTTTCAAACACTCAGAATTTAAAAACGAATTTTTTAAAATTCAACAAAAGTCCTTGCTCCTCATTTAAGAACCAAGTTTAGTTAGTTTGGGTTCTTTGTACCTGGGAAGGTGGGAAATGAATAGGTAAATGGCATTTTTGTCATACTGTTGCAATTCAAAAAAATAAATAAATAAAATTGATTTTTGCAACAAAAAATTATCTTTGGACTCAGATGGAGCATAAAATGTTTTAGCCCTAAATGGGAGTCATAAATAAAAGTTCATGAGCACCTGAAAATGGGTCTATAATGGGAAGGCCTGCAAACTTTTATATAGCTTTCACTGGCAGTGAAATCTGCAGTCCTAGAATAAAAAATAACACTGTTGTAAAAACTAAATACAGCAAATTAAACAATTGCCATTTTAGTACTTACAGTGATAATGGTTGAAAGGGTCCCCAAACTGCTCCTGAAAAGGCACCATGCCATACTGACGGAAAGGAGCAACTTAAAACTCACTTTCTTTGTTCCCTCTTTCTCTTCCCTACCCCTTCCCTGTCTGCCTGTTTGGTTATCTCCCCCTGACTCCCATCATCCTTCTGTTTAATGGGAGGATTGGAATACTTTGTTTTTATTGATGGAATCTCAACTGTGCACTCTTAGGAGCTGGTGCATGGGGGTGACACCATCAAAATAGCCCACCTAAGTAATCAGAATGAGACTGCATATTCATTGTCCTCAGCCAGTTCTAATGGCTTGAATCAGTCACTTGTAAGATACCATTTTAGACTCTTCCCTCATCACATGATTGATTGTACCTGCTTATTGTCACTGGCTAACAGCAGCCAAAAAGTTTTAGCTATGATGTACTTTTGGTACACTTGGAAATCAAGCTAAAGCTTCAGTTGCAGATTTTACAGGAGATTGTGGCTCTTAACAATGGACCAAGTTACATCAGCTTTTCAGGAGACAAGAAATGTAATAAAGCTCTTGACCCATTTTTTCTCTTTATGGTGAATGATATATTTTAGCTGTCCAGTATCTGATGCTTCTCCAGGATTTCACTTTCCTTTTCCTCCAGTGTTCTGATTGCATACACACTTCATAGACAAGCTCTCCTTGAAGTGACTCTTCTGCTGGGACTCTTTGCTCAGCCAGCATGCTAAAGTACTGATGCACTCTGGCACTCTTACATCACACCCATTGGGTTGAAGAGAGCAAGAATGTAAACCAAACTCCTGGAAAGTCACTCTTAAGGAAAAAGCTGGTATGGGATGGTGGTATGCTACTGATAGATAAGAAGGAAGTGTACTAGAACCGTGGAAATTTCACTGTTGCCTTCCAGTGAATTCTTATGAGCTGTGTGAATGTGTTTTTTGCCATGCTGCAGAAAGCTGAGCTTCAGAAGGAAAAAGTTGTCTCAAGCAGTAGAAGAGTTGGGCCTTTAGCCCTTTTGATATGTGGCAGCTTCAGCTACCCTTACGTACACATAAAATAAATTGAGTGACTCTGATCTCAGGTTTGAAGGAGAGAGGATTTTCTGCTGCGGTATCTCTGTGCAAAATGCTCCAAAATCCGAACTTGCACAGTGAATAAAACTGTTTACCTCATGCATCTAGAGTTGGGACTCGTGCCCAGCAGGTGTTGAATTGATTATGGAGCGTTACTTGAAAGCATTCAGTTGAGAGAAGTGAAACATTGCATGTCCAGAGTTCTGTCCCCTTGATAGCTTGGCATGGAACAATAAAAAGTCATAACAAATCTGTGCAGCTAACTCCCTTCTTTTCACTGGGCGGTATTTTCATTGCATGTCGTAATAATATTTAAAGCAGTTTAATGCTTACTGTGATGGAAGTGGAAAAGCTCTCTAATTTACAAATGCTGTATGTTGATCTGGTTATTAGGATGTTTACCCTGTGAATGTATTTGTAATAGGGGGCTGTAAGGATAAACAAGCAGGAAGGGAGGAATGGCTCATGATGGAAGCTGCTTCTCAGCAAATATTTAATTAAGAGACAATGCCAAGACAGGGAAAGGCCTGGGAACCAGATCAAAAGAACTCAGGTGTCACTCTGTCAGGAAACAAGGATGGTTTTTCAGGGCAGTTTCCCAAGAGAACCAAAGTAAGACACAGGCACCTAGGAGGTGTCTGAAGGGGGTGCCTAGGTCACCCTCAGGAAATGGAAAGCCTTGGGGTAAGATAAACACGCATGTAGACTGTTTTAAAATCCTTTCTTCCTCCAAATGCTCCAAAATCAGAACTTACACAGTGAAGAAAACTGTTTACCTTGTGCATCTAGAATTGGGACTTATGATGCCCAGCAGATGTTAAAATAAACAATGTTGTTGTTAGAATAAACAATCCTTTGGTTTAAAAAGGCTGTTTGGTCACTATACACCAGTGGTCATAGAGTCCAGAAGAGAAGAACCGTGGGTGCCAAGCTTACTCAGACCTGCCTGGTAAGCACGGTTGATGCACAGGATGCTGTAGCTCAGGGCCCAGTCTAGGAATAGGCCAGTCCCAAAGCAGAGAGAGAGCACCAGGTGGGGTTGTAATATGTCTGCAGCATCCCCAGTGGAAGGATAATGGCTACCACTAACACATTGGGTCATGTGAGCTAGACAAGAATACAACAGTGGGAGAAGGTGCTGCCTTTTCCTTCAGAGGGTTCTCCGATCTATAGACACAGATTGCGTTCAGAGTAATAATTGTTAGGGACGTGTGAATAATGAATTGGAAGGCTGGCTTCTTTAAAAGAATCACTCTTTTCCTCCTTCAGAAATGGCTAAGCATTCTGCGGAGGAAAGGCTTGATTCTACAGTGGTTCATTGGGATCTCTTCTTTAGGACTGATGAATTGCAGTGAATATCAGTTCTGAGTTCATCTGTTACTAAATCTGAATGTTTGTTGCAGCTACATCTTGCATGACACAACTGTGACTTTTATAAACATGGCCTATATGTGCCCAGGGTAGAGAATTCTGATGTTTGTAATGGTTTTAAACTAATAGATGTACATTAGTTCACAACAGATTTTAATGTAAAACGAAGAATATTTGACTTATTGTATTTTCCCAATATACGTCAAATATTTGTGTTTTGGCTGTACAAAACTCAGTTTAACATGCAAAGAGCAATGAATCTGCTAGACAAACTGATACTAAGCAGAGGAAAGTGTGGTAATGAGAAATCGGGAAATGACTTATTAAACATTTTTACTTCAAACAAGTGCCATGTGGTGTTTTGGGTAAACTTTATACATAACTCTGATTGAAGCCTGTTTCAACTTGATTCACTGAATTAAACCTTAAAATATTAGTTTTTGCCACCCTGCCAGCCAAATAAATGTGTAAGACATATGTCACATCTCCAAAGTGGTTAACATTTTTCAAGAACAGTTGTAAAAGGGTTAGCACTTATGTAGAGGTGGTACTTGATAGGGAAATCTCAATTTATTCCATGGACTGATTTGTAAATCCACCAAAATGAGAGCATTTTGAATTGAGACAGAGGTAAAGCAGAATAGGGCTACAGATCTTAACAAACTGGGCAGCAGAGAAATGAAATCGGTTATGCTCTGAAGTTAAAGCTTGCTCAGTATATAATGGGGGAGGAGGAACCAAGTTATGAAAGTTGGTTCCCTTTGCCCATCTGACTTCATTAATTCTGGGACTCTGAATTAAGACATCAGAATGATGCTTTGGGTGATTTTCACATCCATCTGTTTGGGCTGCTGTTTTCTTATTAGAATTCAGCCCCGATATCAGGAGAGGCCATTTAGTCTGTCTCAACCTGTCCTTACAAAACTAGGGGCAAGTCTACACTATCTCTTATGTCGATATAACTTGCGTCACTCAGGGGATGTGAAAAACCAACACCCCCTCCCTCCCGAGTGACGCTGGTTACGTCGCCTAAGTACTGGTGTCGACATTGCTATGTTGGCAGGAGACACTCTCCCACTGACGTAGCTACTGTCACTTGTGGAGGTGGAGTAATTATGCCAACAGGAGTGCGCTCTCCTGTTGATTCAGAGCATCTTCACCAGATGCACTACAGTGGTGCAGCTGCACCTATATAGCGTTTACAGTTGGGAAACTAAATTGCTTACTTAGCTAGATTACTTACTCACTTTGCCAGACTTTCCAAGAATAGAGAGTACATACAAATGAGCTAAAATAGACAAGTAAAGAGGAAAGTATGTATGCTCAGTTTAGAATGGAAGTCTCTTGGAGAGCTGCACTTTGTTTATGTTCTAAAGCAGTAACAAAATAGTGAGCATAGCCAACAATTTTTTTCTTCTGCACATCAGGATTCAGTAAGTGTAAAGATGCACTTGGCTTCATTAGGGCTAATCTGATGGAAAAATGAAAAAAAATCTGGGAGTTACTGGAGTACAAAACGAATCTTCAGTTTTTCAGAAAGTTGCTCACACAACTATTTAAACCAGTTTTATTGACTTCCTAAACATTTACATGTGGGGTTTAATCTCAGATGCATCAGCCCAAAAGGAATAATTTTTAGTAGTTAAAAAGGAGTGAAAATGCAGGTTAAGAATGCGAGGGCTCTTTAAAATTATTAAAGGTGATTGTGATGTTGCTTGCTCTTCTTGCATAGAAACTAGCAAATTAAAGCAGATTCTTCAGGATTGTTGCAATATGTAAATTTCAGTTTAAACTGCAGTGTTAGAGGAGTCTATGAACAAGATTTTCAGTGTGAACCAAACTTTTGCAGATTTTTTATAAAACTTGCTTACTGAACTCTGCTATTTCAGTGCTTTATAATAAACCAGAGGAAAGTGAAGGGCAACAAAGACGATCAAGGGTCTGAAATGGCTTCCATACCAGGAGCGACTAAAAAGATTATTAGGGCTGTTTAGCTTAGAAAAGACACAACTAAGGGGATATATGATAGAAGCCTCTAAAATCATGAATGAATGGTGTGGAAAAAGTGAATAGAGAGGTGGTGTTTTCCCTTTCCCTCAATTCAAAAACCAGGGGTCACCCAGTGAAATTGATGGGCAGCAGTTTTAATACAAACAAGAGGAGGTACTTTTAATACAATGCACAGTTAACCTGTGGAACTTATTACCAGACCATGGTGGGATGGCCAGAAGTATAACTGGGTTCAAGAAAGGACTAGATAAGTTCATGGAGGATGGATCCATCGATGGCTGTTAGCCAAGATGGTCAGGTATACAACCACATGCTCAGGGTGACCCTAAACCTCTGACTGCCAGAACCTGGGAGTGGAAGACGGATGGATCTCTCCAAAATTTCCCTGTTCTGTACACTTGCCCTGAAGGTCTGGTACTGGATACTGGGATAGATGGATGATTTCTCTGAACCAGTGTGGCAGTTCTTGTGTTCTTAAGTCTTTTCCATGTGAGCTGTAGTCTGAGAAACTTAATTTTTAAAAACATCAGATTATTTTGTTATCTTTAGTCTGAGTTACAGGGATCAGGGTGGCTTCCAGAGAAAATACATGCATAGAAAAGTGTGATAAGATTTTGAAGGGCAGCTCTGTTTATATGCTGTACCAAGAGTCCTCCTCTGTGAGGTGAAGTATCTAGCCTGTAACCTGTCTGTATCACTATGCAGAGGTAGTCTATATCTACAATTATTAAAGTTCTCCCCTTACCCCCTTACTGTACAGAAAGGGACATTTCCATTATTGAATAAGCAATAAACTGGTGGAGATGTGGCCAGCAAAGTGTGGAGATGGGTTTGTTCATTGTTAACCTAAGAATTGCTTTGGGTGTTTCTCTCATAGATCCCAAAGAAGAGAGGGAGGAGGAAAATGTTTCCACCATTCTCACCCACGGGTCTCCTGTCCGTGCAGCCAGGCCAGGCCGAGGCTGGCGCAGCAGCAGGACAGCCACTGCTGCTCGCCAACGTGACACAGAGAATTTGCGCAGCTCCAGGTCTAAGACTGGATCCCTGCAGCTCATCTGCAAGTCAGAACCAAATACGGATCAGCTTGAGTATGGTATGTAGCAATTGGGAGTGGGAAAGATTGGGACTAAAGTTTGAGCAATGCCACCAGGACAATTGGAGGCTGACGATTTAGGTACAGGAGACGTGTTAAAACATGAGCAATGTGCTGGAGTCCACTGGCAAAAGGCTTGGTGCCTCACTTTCCTGGGCATAGTCTTATCAGCTGCACACATCCTGGTGCTGAACATTGGCTGAAATGCCTCCAGACAGATATGTACATTGCAGTCTGCTCTGTGTCCCTTGTGAACAGTGATTAAATACCTAACGGTGGCCTTTCTTTTCAGAGGTCACTGAAGAGCATCAATCTCCAACTGGAATCAGGTAGGAAGCTCTGGTTTGGGCCTTTTTCTTTCTGGTTAGGACCATTGGAAGAGGTGGTATCAGCTTGATTGGATCCAAAATTAACTTTTCAATCTAAAGGATCCTGAATTTACCATTTTCATTCAGTTTTGGGTCTTTCCTCACTACCCTGGATTGGAGGTGATACCTTACACCGCAGAGCATGAAACGATGGTGTGGGGAGTAGGCAGTATGATGTGGATTGTATCCAGGCTGATTACATAGCATAGGGACTCCTTCATCAATAGATGTTAATGTCAGGTGGCTTGGAGAACCATTGTTGGTAGAGCCTAGTAAAGCTTGAAAAGATAAAGCAGGGTTGTGTTCCCATCAGGCTGTTAGGCAGAGCAGAGCAGCCTTTGCCTGGAGGGTCTATTTTGAAGCTGTCTCTGATGCATACTGTCATAGTTCAGGGCAATTGCACCTGTAGTCCTCCTCTGTAGTCCAGCAAGGGCACCTGCTATCAGCCCTCTGGCTCCCCAGCTATCACCTCTCCTGGGGAAGACCTGCATCTCTCTCCCTCCCAACTCTGGGTTATTTCCAGGCTGCACACTTGCCTGCCTACACTGTAAATTCCCCAAAAGGCAGACTGTCTTAGCAGGCCTGCTTTGCCTTCTCTTCAGAGGCTGTAAACAGTGTAATTGCAACAATTAGGTGACCACACCGCTCTCTCAGCAACCACATATATTCTTCAGGTAAAAGCATTACTAGAACATTAAAACAATAAAAGAATCTACATGCATGCTAACAAGCTTACCAGAGATCCCACCCCCACCAGCCCCAACAAGGGCCCTGGCAGATGAACAGCTCTTCAAACCACACCCAGGGTTTTTCCCCTGTGGTTACAAGTTTGTAATCCTCTTGACTCAGAACAAGCACCCCCATGAATCTGAGAGTCATTCTCTTATCCACTTCATGCCTTTTGATCTGTCCTCTTGTAACAGGTGGTCAGCAGACAAAAGGTGGTCTTTTCCTCAGGAAACTTCAGAGGCTGAGTTTGTGCATCCCTGGAGGAGTTTACAGTTGCATAGACATCCCCTAGTGACTTCCCGGAAAACCCACTTTAAAAGTCCACATTGTTTCAAATAGTCCTTTGAAGCTCAGAACCCCTAATAGAGTTTATATTAATCAGACTCCCCACTAGAGACATTACATACAGTTCCCCAATAATACAGAAACTGGTGCATTTTCAACAACGAACTCCTAAGATACTTAAACTTAATTCATTAAGGTTCAACTTAATTCCATAAGGTTTGTCCAGGATATGGGAGGAAATTGTCAGATCTATCACACATCACTTTCCTTAATTTTCCCTAAGCACTCTTGTCTGAAGGATATTCTGCCCTGTTCCAGAGAGTGTCATGCTAGACTTATTTCATATATAAGCAGTTCCTACTGCCTCCTCTCTTTTGCCTTCTCTGTCATCAGCAGTGATGAAGAGGAGGAAATGCTGATCAGTGAAGAAGAGATTCCCTTCAAAGATGACCCAAGAGACGAAACCTACAAACCCCACTTAGAAAGGTACACTGGATTATATACGTATATAGCTTGCTAGGCCAGAAGGGACCATTATGATCTAGTCTGATCACCTGCAGAAAACAGGCCAAAGAACCTCACCCCATAATTTCTGCATAAAGCCTAGAACTTTGTTTGAGCTTCTAGCATCTATTTTAGAAAGATGTTTCTGACATATCTTTTCCAGATTGATGAGTCCCACAGGCTGTGTCGGTGTCACCACTGCTTAGAGCTAACAGGAAGATTACCTTATCTAATCGATCAGGAGACTTGGCTTTGAGTGCCACTGTCTACCGGCTTCTCCCTGTACCTTGGTTTACTACAAGGATTATCACCCTCTTTGCAGGGAGGTGCATGTAACATTTGTATAGGAGTCCAAAGTTGCCTGTTGAACTCCTTCCCCTCATGGACCTTAATTAAAAGCATAGGACAGAAGGAATATGGAAGGGGGAGACACAGCAGAGATGGTTACTAGAGTAGTGCAGGTCCCAGGGATTGCTGAAGTGGGATGAGGGGGAGGGTAGTGGTGTTTGCACTGTAAATACAGAGGGCACTATGACAGACAGAGGACTCCTGCTGAGTACTAGAGGGTATCATATTTGTATCTTTGCAGGGACACTCCAAAGCCAAGGAGGAAAGCAGGGAAGGGGAAGGAAGAAAAAGAGAAACAGAAGGAGATTAAAGTGGAGGTGGAGGTGAAAGAAGAAAGTGAGTTTCGGGAAGATGAGGAGCCACCCAGGAAGTGAGTAAAAGATCCCAGAAGCAGCTTTTTCTGCATGTATGCTTTTGTGTAGGCATTCTGGCCAGTGTCTTACGCTTTCCCCTTAGGGTTTTGTGGGAGACAGGAGTGGTTCTTTCCCCTTCTTCACCTAAAAAGTGATTGAAATCAGTAGGGTGAAAGGATCAAAATTCCTTATCATGGTTGGGGATCACCTCTTCTAAGATCCTGTCCATGCTGGGCAAGGAGACATTAAAAAACAGTATTTCAGTATGGTTCAAGCTAAATAGTCTTGTAACATGGCATGGCCAGCCAGTCTGGATGAGGCAGCATTGTGTGAAAACAGGCTTTGGTTTTGTGTTTTTTAATTGTATGGCTTTAAAACACATTTTATTGGCCCCATCTATGCTGGTCATCTAAACTGTATTAGAAGTGATGTGAGATGGAGCAGTTATTCACTGTGGCTCCTTAGCTCATTTTTAAGCCCAGTGTAGAAGAATCTGCATAAGGAAACTAGTCTGGAAGAGTGAGATCTTTCTCTGGAGCATGCATCCAGGAAGACATGAGCATTGTTTACACACTGCCATGGGAGAGGGACCCCTCTTTCATATCTGAGGCAGGCATGCTTGGGTGTGGGAAAGCAGAGAACATAAGAATGCCCACACTGGGTCAGACCAGTGGTCACCGTAGGCCAATATCCTGTCTTCCAACAGTGGCCAATGCCAGATGCCTCAAAGGGAATGAACAGAATAAGGCAATCATCAAGTAATCCATCTGCTGTCATCCAGTCCCAGCATCTGGCAGTCAGAGGCTTAGGGACACCCAGAGCATGGGATTGAGTCTCTGACTATCTTGGACTTATTCTCCAAGAATTTATAACTGGATTCAAAAAAGAATTAGATAAGTCTTTGCCTTCACAACATCCCGAGGCAACAAGTTCCACAGGTTGACTTTGTCATGTGAAGAAATACTTCCTTTTGTTAGGTTTAAAAACAATCTATTAATTTATCAGGTGAACCCCTGGTTCTTGTGTTATGTGAAGAGATAAATAACACTTCCTTGTTCACTTTCTCCACACCATTCATGATTTCACAGACCTCTATCATAGCTGAATAGTCCCAGTCTTTTTGAATTCTCTTCATATGGAAGTTGTTCCATGCCCTTTGCTGCCTTTCTCTATACATTTTCCTTTTCTACTAAAACTTTTTCAAGTTGGGGCAACCAGAACTGCACACATTATTCATGATGTGGGCATACCATGGATTTATATAATGGCATTATAGTATTTACTGTCTTATTATCTATCCCTTTTCTAATGGTTCCCAACTTTGTTAGCTTTTTTGACTGCCACTGCACAGCGAGCGGATGTTTTCAGAGAAATATCCGCAATTACCCCAAGATCTCTTTCCTGAGTGGTAATAGCTAATTTAGACCCTATCGTTTTGTATGTATAGTTGGAATTATGTTTTCCAATATGTATTCCTTCGCATTTGTCAACACTGATAAATGAGCATTGTGCTGTGAGTCCAGCAAGGGCTTATCTAAGCCAGTGGTTTTCAGCCTGTGGTCCCTGGACACCTGGGGGGGTCCACAGAGTACATAGAAGATTTCAAAAGGGGTCTGCACCTCCATTCAAAGTTTTTTACAGGACCACAAATGAAAAAAGGTTGAAAACCATTGGTCTAGATGAGCAAATAGTTCACCGCAAGCTAGGGTATAAATCTCCTTTGCATTAGCCTGCTGCACGCCAGCTGGTGCTGTAGACCCTGCTGCAGCGCACTAACAGTTCTAGCGCACTTTGGCCTGGTCTACACTGGTGACTTAATTCGAATTAAAGTCCCTTAATTCAAATTAATTACTCCCGCGTCTACACTTGCACATTGTTAATTCGAATTAAGGAGCCTTTAAAATCGAATTAATAAAACCACAAGTGGATTAGCGCCTGAAGTGCATCAGTTAATTCGCATTAGTATGAGTGTGGACGCAATGGGACTTAATTCGAATTAATTGGCCTCCAGACTGTATCCCATGATGCCCCATTTCAGTACCGTCCCCCAAAGCAGCCCCGGAAAGATTTAAATCTTCATTTCCTGCGGTAAATGGGTTTAAAATCCAAGCTGCGATCACCCCCCCACACAAAACAAGCCCTTTGCAGTTTGTCTCTTTAAGGGTTTGAAAGATTTCACCACCACCCTCCCCGCGTGGTGAATGCGTTTTAAATGCCCAGCAAGCCCTTTGAAGTTTGTCCCTTTAAGATTTGTCCCTTTGAAAGTTTAGCCCTTTAAAGTTTGTCCCTTTGAAAGATTTCACCACCCACCCCTCTCCCCGCGTGGTGAATGCGTTATAAATGCCAGCAGTGAGAGGAAATTCTTTGCTACATTGTTTCAGTGGCCAATCATGAAAATTGATACTTTCTTAAGAGTTTATTCACAGTGATTCGTGTGGATACATTATATCATGCTTTCCATCAGTGAAATAGAAACATTTGTATCACTGTATTAATATACTAACTGACTCGACTCCCTTGTTATTTATCTTACATTCTACAGACACCTGTAGAATCAAAATCAAAGGCAAACAATATACAGGGGGTGGTGGGGGGAGCGTAAAAGGCAAACAGCATACAGTTCTAAAGTAATCCAGGATAAGCTGCGATGTATTTGTCATGGTCAAAATGAGAGCATAGTTCAGCTGGCTCCACGTGCCTGCAGCAATGGCGATCGGGGGAGTAAAAAAACAGCATGAAAATCCTTTTCCTGTTTGTTTGGGGGTGGGGGAAGAGGGTGGGGGAAGCAGCGCTGCATCCTGGGATGATGACACTCATCACAACAGCCTCTATGGTTAGTTGCACTGTGGGATAGCTTCCCACATTGCACTGCTTTCTAATTCGAATTAAAGCTGGCCAGTGTGAACGCAAGAAACCAGCACAAACACTGTAGTGTGGGCAGTCTGCAGCGCTTTCTGTAAATCGCTTTCTGTAATTCGAATTAAGCTAATTTGAATTAGTGCTGCTGTGTAGACATAGCCTCAAATTGACTCCCATTTCGAAGTGAGGTAAATCAGAGTGTACTAGGGAACTTTTAGTGTGTGGCAGCAGGGTCTGCATGGTCAGATAGTACTCAGAAGACTAATGCGCTGTAGATTTACACCCCAGCTTCCTGCGCATTGTTTGTCTAGACGTTTCCAAACTGTCTTGAGGCAGATGAAATTTTGCAGCAAATAGGCAGGATCCTATTGCACTGGGGGATAAAAAAAAAAATAGCAAACATAAAAGTAACTTGAAAGCACTCGGTGTGAAACCTCAAAAGCTTCAACCTCTTTCATTGCTCTGTCACTTCTTGAGCTAAACATTAAAAAGCTCCTCTCTTTAGCAACTGAGATAAATCATCTGGGATGCATCTAGGCAGAGGTTTTCATCCTTTCCAAACTACTGCACCCCTTTCAGGAATCTGATATGTCTTGCGTGCCCCAAGTTTCACCTCACTTAAAAACTACTTGCTTACAAAATCAGACATAAAAATACAAGTGTATCATAGCACACCATTACTGAAAAATTGCTTATATTCTCATTTTATCTGTATGAAATTTTAGTTTGTACTGACTTTACTAGTGCTCTTTTATGTAGCTTGTTGTAAAACTCGGCAAATATCTAGATGAGCTGATGTATCCCCTGGAAGATCCCTGCGTACCTCCAAGGGTATGCATAACTCTGGTTGAGAACCACTGATCTGGGGCAATGGTTTTCAACCTCTTTTTCATTTGCAGACCCCTAAAAAATTTTGAATGGGGGTGCAGACGCCTTTGGAAATCTTAGACATAGTCTGTGGACCCAAGGTTGAAAACCACTGATCTAGGGTCAGGGGTTTCCAAACTGGGGTACATGAGCCACTGGTGGTATGTGAGCTTAGCATTCCATCAGTTCACTGGTTTATGCACCATTTTCTTAAGTTGTTGGGAAGTGAAGTTTGGGAACCGCTGGTCTAAGTCAAGGCCTCACTGTAGCATGATGTAAAAAGGAGCATTTTAATCTTGAGAGAACTTCTGGATGGGAGAGGGAGAAGAGCAGGTCTCTCTCTGCTGGACTGCATTGGCAAAAAGTCAGCTGCATGCAGAGTTCTCAGTCCCCAACTGTGGTATCTGTTCTTAGCTGTGGTTGTTGATGTTTCTGCAAGTCTAATATTAAAGTGCAGTGGTCCTCTGAAAAATAATTCTTCTAAACCCTGGCTTTGTAGGGCCCCCTGATATCTTCAGTGACTCCAGTTCAGACCTACTCAGTTTGAGAAATTAAAATTATACCAGTCCTGTGAACTCATCCTGAGATCTGACAGTTCCTGCGGGTTCTTACTAGCTCACATATTGCCAACAATGAAGATTCAACAAACAGAATATTGTTAACAATTCTGCTTTGTGAACCAGGAAAGAATCCACCTCTCTGCTATAATCGTATTCATACTGCAGTGTTAACAGAAGTAACACGTCACTTTAGGCAGGTCTGTTCCAGAAGGTGGTGCCATTTTTATACAATTGTTCTTCAGAGCAGAACCACACTTAAAGCTTTTTGTATCTAGGTGTTTGTTGAACAATCACATGGGTTGCGGTGTTCAATTCTTGAGTGCTTGATATTGCAGACTAGAGAATGCTGAGAGAAAAGCAACAAAAACTATTCGAGTTGAAAAGATTCTTATGAGTATATATTAAAGGATTGATGTGATGTCTCTTTTTTTTTTTAAAAAAAGAGCTGTCTTACTTTGAATCTTCTTGTGTCCATGTCACACCTGATTGTTTTTCTGACACAAGAGGTTTTTTGCTATTTTTTATGCCTGTTAGCCATGCAGAGCAGAGATAGCAATGGAGAGTGAACTGACTTCTATATTAGCTTGACTATTAACAACACTGAGTGCAGAAGCTCTTGTGCTCTTTATGCCAAAAGGGATCTCACTTTACTTTCAGATCCCAGCTTTTTTTTCTGGACAGTTAAAAACACCTCCTATAAACTGAGCAAACTTGATAGTGTCAACCCCATAGTCTCATGGACTGTTGCATCAGAGAATCATAAATCAGAGTGATCTCTTCTATTGGGTCTTCTAAGCCATATCCCTCATCTCTGTCAGTGCAGGTTCTTCTTTTGTCTGATACCCGTGTTAACAACTTCTGTTTCTTTTTCACTATACAGATTTTTTGTGACTACTAGTGTATGTTTTAAAGATTCTCTGTGAGCTCTTTTGTACAGCTTTGTGAGCTCTTTTATATTTCCAGAGGGGTAGCCGTGTTAGTCTGTATACAGCAAAAACAATGAGAGTTCTGTGGCACTTTAAAGACTAACAAATTTAATATTTTTATATGTGTTTGTATAGCATCCAATATCTTGATGGCCTCTAGGTGTTACACGACAAATAATTGACCTGTATGACACACATACCTGGCTGCAGGGAAAAACAGTAAATGAAAAATGTCTGTGGGGAACTGTGCTTTCTGCATCTTTCAGCTCCTCATTCTGCATGAGATCCAGAGCAGTGGGACGGATTAGCTACATGGGCTGAGCATGGCTGGATTGGTGGGTTTGGCCCCCTCTTGTGGCATAAGAATACAAAAACCAAAGTTATTGTTAATAGTTCTTATGGAGGGACTTCCCTATAAGAGTGGCACATTCCCACTGGAAGGAATCTACTCCCCTCCCCCCATAATCACTTGGAAATCCTCTAATGTAGTGTTCTGGGGGCTGCAACAAGTGTCTTAAAGTTTGGACGGATGCTGGTTGTCTTAGGTCATATACTGTATATAGCCTTGATCCAAAGGCCGTGAAGGTTAGTGCAAAGACTTATTGACCTCCATGGGCTTTAGGTCAGGCCCCTGTGAAAGCTATTCCTTGCTCCCCCAGACTGGGACTTCCTCAGGCTTTGAAATGGTGGATTTCTCCCATCAAACAGCCATGCTATGAATTGATCATGTGCAGATGGCTTCCTGTTCCATCTTGGTTGTGCCCTTGTGCCTTGCATAAAGGAGCATAAGTTTTAATCCTCTCTCTCTAATCCTATCACAGGAGAGGACGGAGGAGAAAAGATGATAAGAGTCCACGGCTGCCCAAGAGAAGGTGAGTGGCTTTCCTTTTCTCCATCTTCCTTACTGTAGATTTAGCCTTTTCCATTTCTTGAGTGGAGGGATTTACCCCCTTCAGAAACAGTTATTTCGTATATGTTATTGGGCATAGTTTAGAAATAATTGTAGCTCACTCAAAAGCTACCATGAGATTCGCTATGGATTTTGGCAGTCAGGTCATTTTCATTTTGAGCTGACAAAAGCTACAGGTGCTCTCACTGTCATTTCTTGGTAATTAATTAGCACATAGGGGTGGAGAGATACAGTGGAGAGTATGCTTGAATAGAGTCCCTTTTAGTGCACAAATTGAAATGAGCTGACTCGCAGGACAGTTGAACTGGTGAGTCTTCACTTCCACATTTTCAGTGAGCTGCACTAGCTTTCTTGTCTAATCTGTTACTGCATCTACTTCATATTCTCCAATTAACCTCTTTACGTATTCTTGTCGTCTTAGGAAGAAGCCTCCGATACAGTACGTACGCTGTGAGATGGAAGGCTGTGGCACAGTCCTTGCCCACCCTCGTTATTTGCAGGTCAGTCAGGTTCTTCCACTTGCTTGGATCTGGGATCAGGGAGCTGCTACTCGTTCACCGCAGTGTTCCTTTTGAATGCTGTTTGTTGGTAGGGGAGGTGCTGGTTTATTGAGTGCAGCACTGGACTGGGACTCAAGAGATTAGGTTCTGTTCCCAGCTCAGCCCACTGGGTAACCTTGAGCAAGTCACTTTCCCTACCTGTGCCTCAGTTTCCCCATCTGTTAATTGGGGATAATGATGCTGACCTCCTTTGAAAAGTGCTTTGAGATCTACTGATGAAAAGCACTGTAGAAGAGCTAGGTGTTATTAGTAGACAGTAACAAGTAATGTAGCTAAGCCCAGCCCTGTTGTAATTGTACCATACGTGTGTCTTCACCTGTATTTCTGCTTTTCATCAGATCTCAGAGCCTGGTATAATTGCATCCTGTTAGCTCTCCTGCAATGCAGAAGGAGGTTGATTGTAGCCCTTTACAGTCTGTCATGTTGCTTACATTATCTTCTCAGCTGGGATCTGGTTTTCAGCAGCTCCTTTGGTCAGACAGGAAGGAGGCTTGTAATTTTTTTGTTGTCTTTCCTAGCACCACATCAAATACCAGCATCTGCTGAAGAAAAAATACGTGTGTCCCCATCCCTCCTGCGGACGGCTCTTCCGGCTCCAGAAGCAGCTGCTGCGGCATGCCAAACACCACACAGGTACTGGAGAGGTGGGAGAATCCAACCCATCATCCCATGGGTGGATGGAGAGGGGAAACACCTAGGTCTCCTGGGGTGAGGAAGAGTCTAACCCAGGTAGCGTAGAGGTGTGATGGCTGAAGGCTATTCCCTGCCTGCTGGGACTGCTGCCTAATTGCTCACACTCTCACATTAGACAGTGAGAAGAGGTAGAAAGAAGCCTCTGGATTTGTACTGTAGCATTCTTTTATATGGCATATCGGTTGCCTTTTTTAATAGCGTCACCCTGTTTTCTCCACATTTAAGATGCTCTTTTCAGGCTTTACTTTTGTCAAGCATGTGGGATTGGTCAGCGCTCCCCTTTGAGACCATCAGCTCTACCTTTAATCATCCTCAGGGTTTGCTGTTGAGCAACCTGAGACACTTCCTCCTTCATTAATCCTGCTGAGGTCAGACTGTTCTTAACACTTAAATTGCTGCCTCGCTTTCAGGTAGCTTCACCCGAGAACCTTAAAAATTAAAAGTGGGGGCATGGGGCAGTTTTCAGGTGAGTGGACTCTCAACCCAAAAATGTGGTTCTGATCCAGATGCAAGTGCTAAACTGAGAGATGTGTCTGCTGCTTTACAGATCAAAGGGATTATATCTGCGAATATTGCGCCCGGGCATTTAAAAGTTCCCACAACTTGGCAGTGCACCGGATGATCCACACAGGCGAGAAGCCTTTACAGTGAGTACTTCCGCATTGTCTTGCCTTGCCTTTTGAAATGTGCCTCTACTCCTTCAGCTGGCCACATTTCCCCCAGCCACAGCTGACTCTGCCTCCCACTCCTGTCTGTGATTCCTGCAGCTCTCTCTCACTGTCCGGGCTTCACTTCCCTGCATTCTCTGTTGCATCTTCTCCACGTGTGTCCATGTTCCTATACTGACCTCTTTTCTCCCACTCCCCAGGTGTGAGATCTGCGGGTTCACCTGCCGGCAGAAGGCCTCTCTGAACTGGCACATGAAAAAGCACGATGCAGACTCTTTCTACCAGTTCTCCTGCAACATTTGCGGCAAGAAGTTTGAGAAGAAGGACAGTGTGGTGGCACATAAGGCCAAGAGCCACCCAGAGGTGCTTATTGCTGAAGCACTAGCTGCCAATGCAGGCGCCCTAATCACCAGCACCGACATCCTGGGCACTAGTCCAGAGTCCATTGCTCCACCCACCACCGATGGCCAGGGCCTGCCCCTCCTCCCTGACCCCTTGGGAAGCACTGCCCCTAGCGAGTGCCTATTGCTGAACCCCGATGGGATGCCAAAGGCGTACTGCAGCGGGGCTGAGCGTGTGAGCCTGATGGCCGATGGCAAGATCTTCGTTGGTGGCAGTAGCAGTGGGAGCACGGAAGGGCTGGTCATGAACACGGAGATTCTGGGAGCCACCACAGAGGTTCTGATTGAGGATTCTGACTCTACCGGACCTTAGCAGTGAGGGAGCACGTGGTTGTTGGGACAACTCGGACTTTGTATTTAAAAGAAAAAATGGAGAAACTTGTTAAAAAAGAGAGAAGTTAAACAAATTTAAAATACTAGTAAATAAGCGAAGGGCCTGCTCCCCTCCAGCGTGGATCACAGCACACCCCTCTTCCCAACCCCTTCTCTCTCCTACTGTCCCTTTTCAGAAAGGGGATGCTGCCATTATCAGAGCGAGACAGACAGAGCAAAGGAATTCTCCAAGTGAAGGGAAGCAGCCAGAAGCCCTCGCTCCCCATCCAAACCCAGGCGCCTTCCCTGCTCCTTGACAAATCCCTGTTTGCAAACTTGAAGGAGTTTGGGCTCCAGACCAGCTTCTCATTCGTAGGACTCCCTCTGCCCAACTTCTATGCATTGCTGCATTCTGATCCTTGCAGTCTTGTCTTCTTCCTTCTGGGGCTGGGAGTTTGGCTTGGCACTTTAGGGCCCCTCAGCGGGTGAGCTGTAAAACAGCACCTGTTCCCCCTCTCACACCCCTCCCCTCCGTCACTGACGGGAAGTGGAGGGAACACCCTGGCGCTCAGATGGTGCTTGCTTGCTGAGATGCTGGGGCTTGGCTCTGTACGAGAGCCCTGTGTGGGAGAGGCAGTGAGAAGAGTCTCCGACTGGTGACGGTCATTTGCACTTTGAACATGTTTCGTTTTTGTGTGGTGGTAACAAAAGTCCTTATTTATTGATCAGAGGGTCTGGTATTTTTTAATTACATTTGGGGGGGATCGGGCTATTCCATGGTGGGCTCCCTTACATCAGTGGAACTCCTAGGGGTAAGCCATGCTGGAGCAGCAGCTGCTAGGGCTGACCCCCCACCACAAAGAGAATCAGGGTGAAGAAAGCACTATGGAAGCTGCGTAGCTGTTTGTACACAGGGCAATGTGACAGACCCCATGGGAGAGACTCCATTTGCATTGTGGAGCTTTGGAGCAATTGTTTGCTTTGGGGTGGGGGGCAGGTGATGGGGGGTGAGTAGCTTAATTTTAGGGCTCTGAACTGCAGAAATACAACTTATATTGTGGTCTCTCTCCCTCCCCAGTTTATTCCAAGCTCCTCGCATTAACACTTTTTTTTCTCACTGATTCATCCTCACTCCCTGGCATTGGAAGGATTAGCACTGTTAGCCAAGGGACTTATTCCAGGTTTTGTGACAGCGGTGTAACTATGTGGTGCAGATCATCACATTCCCCATCCAGTTCTGCTTCTCCTTTCCTGAAAGAGACACAGCTCTGGGGAAGAGATGGGGCATAGTTGTCTTACATGTGATTTGAATAGAGGCAGACTGGCTGACATCTGATTGTGGGAATGCCAGCTTCTCTCCCTGCACAGACACCCCTGAAGGATGGGGTGGGTTCCCCCTACATATGCTCTGTACAGGGCCAGATTTCGCATTTGGATGCAAATGTTCCTCCTTTCTGTGAAACACAGTGGTTCGGTTTTGCCTGGGCGCGAGACATGGGTGCGCGTAGCCTAGTAGTAAGACAGTAGTTGTCCCTCAGAAAGGTTTAAGACATCATGTGTCTTAAATATTGAACTGTGGACCTTGGCTCTGTCCATTGTCAGAAACTTTGTGTGGTGACCCAGTGACCTTGCAGTTGTTTGCTTTTGGGAAAAAGTGAAGATTTACCTGTTTGGTCATGTCCAGGTGGCTTGGAGGAAAGTTACAAATCTGGTTTGCTGTAGAGCTGGTTGGAAAATGGATTTTTTTCTGCAGAAAATGTTGACAAACTAGAAGAATTTAATTTTCATTGAAAATTTACCACAGAACGTTTTGACTTTGTCTAAAAACTGAAAACAAGCTGACAAACAAAAACTTCTGGGAAAATCACAGCAAAATGTTTGTTTCTGTCAGGTCAACCCACACTGAAATATGTATGTCAAACATATTGCAAAACATTTCACTTCAGCTTGGGTCAGTTTAACATTAAACTATGTTTACCTGAGCTGCTGTAGGTCATACAATCTGGCCAGGGAGCCCAGGCCATAGGATCTCCCTTGATGCACCATGTTCTTCCTTCTTTCTGATTGGTTGTGTGTGTCATCAAGTCACCTGGTTGTGGTGCATCGTCGGATATGTAGTCCAGCTTGAAAGCATGAACTGTAAAGTTGTGCCATGAAACACTGCAGTGGTAGCTTGGGAAGATGTGATTTAATGTTGAAATGAGACAAAACCAACTTTACATTTGGAATGTTAAATTTTTTCATATCCGTCAAAAACATCAAAACCATTTTAATATTTCCAAATTGAAGATTTTGGCTTTAGGGCAGGAAGTTGAAATTTTCTGCAGAAAATTAAATGAAATAAAATTCGCTCAAAACCAGTTTGGATGGAAAGCTTTCAACCAGCCTTAGATATGTAGTTTTGCTGGCCAGGACGGCTATGGCCAACTCACGTGACACACGAATTTAAAACTCTTCTAGTCTAGGTCTTCACTTTGCATGGATAAATGCTGTTGTGGTGCGGGTTAACTATGGCTGGCCAGTCAACCAGACCCTGCTACAGACCAGTTCCGCAGAAGCTGTGTGAGAAACCCTCCGTCCCTTGGTTTGAAGCCTGGTGTAGACCAGGCCTTCCGTGGAACACTAAAAGGAGAACTAGCCTTATCAATTTCCTTTTATTTCTAAGGATGGCACTAAAATGCTGTGTTGGGTGGAACACTCACTCGCTGTCGGGTGGTGCAATAGCTAGACAGTCTGCGGTGGAGACTGCCCCATGACTTAACCTGCAGAACGATGTGACCCAGTCACCTAGCGTGGGTGATAAGGATGTGGGGCTTATGTGTTTGATTTTCTTCAGCAGAAGGAAAGTTTATCATATTTCCAGGAGGTAGCAATGAGTGGGTAATTTGGCTCTGAAGTCCTTCAAACCCGTCATCTTCTGTGCCGTTCTCCCATACACTCTTCTCGTTTTAGCCTTCCTCTTCCTCCCCCCTTCCCTTTGATCTCAACCTGTTGTTTCTGCCCTTAAACGCAGCCTTCTAACCTTAAGGCAGGAGAGACCTGTGTAACTTCCCACCCCGGGTTTAAAAAACTAAAACTGACACTCAATGACTTCCTGCCGCTTCTCCCCCTCCATTTCTCTCCCACCACTCGCATGCAGTTTGCTTCAATAAATTATTGTAGTAGTTTGCAATAAACATTTTTGTATTTTTTCCCCATGTATTTATTTTTTCCTCCGGCCGTGGGAGCACATTGGGGAGCTGGGCTTAGGGTGCTTCCTTTTCCCCTTTCATGTATGCTGCTTGTGGTGACTGACTTAACATCCCTTCCCCTCCCCCCCTTACAGTGTTCAGTGTGGACGCTCCCCATGTAAGCTGCACCCTCCGCAGTTGAAGTTGCCTCTTCTGCGCAAGCTTAACTTTGATGACCGGATGCTGAGTTTTGCCCAGGGGCTGTTGCTTCGTGCATGCGGCCTCAGCCACCCACCGTGTGTCACTCTGCCACCACTCCACCTGGCATTGATGCTTTCTTTGAAAGAGCTGGCTGGGCATCCTTCAGTTCCTGGGACAGGGTGGGGAGGCAGGGGACGCAACCCGGGTTAGCATGAAACCTTGCCATTGGGGAGCGGGTTAAGCTTTATACTGCTTAGCAGCACTACCTGCAGTAGCCACCAGGTGGCAACACAGCTGTTGCATTGGCACACCGCTCTAGTGTGGAACAAAAGCTGGGGAGAGGAGATGCATAAGCTGACAAGCCTTTGAATGTTAAACCTTGTCCCACAGCAATCTCCACAGGGAGAGGGGGAGCCCAGGTAGCTACCTGAACCCAAGTTGGGGAAAGGCTAATGTAACATGTAATAATAAAGGGATGCTCTGCTTTTCAACTCCTGTTTTCTCTTAATCTGGGTAAGACATAACCAAAATAAATGTATAAAGGAAAACACAATAAAAGTTGTTTGTCTTGGTGCATGCAGCTTGTCTGCAGTGGTTGTGGATTGTGCTGGGACATAGGGGAAGGATATAGTTATATATTAGCAGTGTGGGAGCCATTTGTTTTCAGTTATTTTTGAAAAGGCTAAAACCCAATTACATTCCCAGGGGACTGCAAATAAGCAGGGATGGGGGGCAGGGTAAGGATGGATGCCCCTAGTACCATGCCAGCTGGATGGAGCTTTTTCACTCTACATTACCAGTTTGAATCATGGTCAAGAGTATCTGGAAATCAGGCTGAGCTGTTAGGTGACATGAGTGTGGAGGGTCTGTCTTCCACCTAGGACACGCTCATCTCTAAAAGCATTGGAACTCTGAGTCTTAGCAGAGAGCCAAATCCTTGTCTGTGCATTTTTGGGTCCACAAACTCCTGTGCGTGTGCAGAAATGGGGCGGTTGCACGTTCTGTCCTGGATTTGTGAGACCTCAGCAGGGGTCTCTGGGCCTGAGCTCCCACAGTGTGGACTGGTGCTCTCTCCAGCCTCAACTTGGGGGGAAAGGGGAGAGAAGCGGCCCATGGTGACAGAAAAAGTTCACTGTCTCTGCAGTGATGGGCTCAGGAAATGAACCTAGCTGGGATTTTAAAACCAGCCTAAAAGAGGTGGCTTGATTTTCAAAACCACTGAGCAGCCGCTATATTCTGTGGACTGCAGTGGGGAGATAGAGGGTGCTCAGCATTTTGGAAATCAAGTCACTTATTTAGGCAACTATTTTTGAAAACCTTGGCCCCTGTGTAATGGTTGCAGCCTCTGGCTGTTGATCAGATCCACTTGCTGGACTAGAAAATTCAATTAGGCGTGGAGAATGCATTCTTATTTTATCTTATATTCATTTATCTGGCTATGGTTTGTCTTTTGATTAACATTGGCCTACAGATCTGGGAAGAGAGGGCTGAGGGCACTAGACCTGGCTCAGCATGATAGGGAAGAGGGAGAACATCCCAAACAGAACAGGAGGATGGGGGGGAAGAAAGGATCATATCAGGCTTGGTGTCTCATGTCAGTGGGGGATTAGCGGGACACCCGTTTGGCAACGGTCTGTGAGTTGTGAAGGACAAACATAGCTGCAGAGGAGTGGACTAGAGCTGTACGGAGGTAGGTTGTGGGAGAGGAAGGGTGGGGTGAGTGGGAGACTGATTCTGGACCAGGGATCTTGAAGGAGCATGGAGGAGGGCCGTGGAAAGAGATGAAAAATCTGTTGCTCATCTCGGAGGCAGGAATTCTCAATCCCTCCCCAGACCTCGGGATACAAGGGGGGGAGGGGAAGGGCGCGTGAGTGGCCAACGCACGCTCAAGCTGGAATTTGCGAGCTGAGCAAGGGATTTTTCTCACTTGGCCGTGGCACAAAAAGCCCTGTGTGATCCCTCTGGCTCAGCTGCTGTCTGTATCTGGGACAGCCGGCTGGTGCGATGGCTTTGGCTGAGCGAACGCCTGGGACCCTCCAACGCCGCAACCTCTGCAGCCGTGCCATCCTCCTGGCCAGGAAGATCCACTCTGATGTGGCCAGCCTCCTGGAGTCCTACGTGAGTCTCCCCCTCTCCTGCTGATCCCTCGGCCACTCGAACTGTGACATCTTGCCTGGCGGCCAAGCAAGGTGGCACCTGGCTCTGGCACTGATGCTGCCTTTTAAAGCAAAGGGGGTGGCTCTAGTTTCACCTCCCTGGCTTGGGTTTGGGGTGCAGCTTCCCATACTAGACATGGCTGCATATTGGGTACAGGTATAGGATGAGCATGGGCGGTGGGGTGTGGAGGGGTGGTGTTATTCAGTCACTTGGAACAGCCAGCAGATGGAACCTGTAGGGTGAGTAAAAAGCTCCTTGTGCAGCCTCCCTGGAGGTAGGGGATAGACTGAATTTCTCCTGTGTTTGGCGCAGGGAGAGGAGTAATCAATGCCTCCTCCACTTGTTGCAGAGAATCCAGGCTCTTCTTTGTCCTACTGTGCCTCTAGTGTAGGTTCTAGTGTCTTCTATCACTCTTGAAATGGAAATGCAGCCACCTCTAAGGTAGAGCACTTGAGCATGCATCATACACACCCTCCTGGAGAATGAACTAGCGCCCTCCAGAGCTGAAAGCCTGAGCTGCTCCAGCATGAGCTAAAGACTGCTACGACCTCACCCTCCTATCTGGATCAGGGACAGAGAGCACATGTAACATGCTCAATTGAGGCTGTCTCCAGTTGACCCTTTGATGGGAGGGAGCATCCATCTATGGGATGTCATGGGTGGTGTGGGGGAATTCAGGCAGGGGGTGGGTTAAAGTTCGTGCCCTTCACCCTAAAATGCAGCAGGAGGTTTGATGGTGGGAGAGGAAGGACTTTGGGTTTGTCTCAACAGATGCTAGAGTGTGGTTGGAGGGGGAGGAAGGTGGGTGTTAATATTCAAGGTCCCTCTGGCATGGTGCCCACAGAGCTACTTATAAACTGATCAAGTCACCTCTTCACCTTCTCTTTGTTGAACTCAATAGATTTTGCTCCTTGAATCTATCACTATCAGGCAGGTTTTCTATTCCTTTAACCGTTCATGTGGCTCTTCTCTGACCCCTCTCCAATTTATCCACATCCTTCTTGAATTGTGGGTCCCAGAACCGCACGTGGTATTGCAGCAGTGGTTGCACCTCTGCCAAATACAGAGGTATAATAACCTCTCTGCTCGAAAGTCCCTTTTGTGCATGCCAGGATCACGTTACCTCTTTTGGCCACAGCATTGCCCTGGGAGTTCATGTTCAGCTGATTGTCCAGCACCACCCCCAAATCTTTTTCAGAGTCCCACATCGGCAGCACCTAGGGCTGGCTACCATTTTGGTTGACGGCAGGCCTTGAACCAGGAATTTCAGAGCTAAAAGCATGACCTGCTGCAGCTTGAGCTAAAGAACCAGCCTCTCTATGGAAGGCTGTCGCAGACCCATATCCTTTGTGGCGCAGGGACAGAGGGGGACACAACATTGGCCAGTGGTTACCCCCCACCCCACCCAGCTGTCCCATTTAGGGCTGACTGAGGTCAGCCGCCTTAGGTCAAGAGAACAAGCTGGGCAAGGGGCAGGCCACCTTGTCCCTGCTGGTGGATTCACCAGCAACAATTTCACAAGCTCTTGTCTCCTCCTGAATCATTTCTCGGTTGTTCAGACAATGTGGAGCAGCCAAGGGTCAGGGCAGTGACCGTATCAATCGAGTTCTGGTTCATAATAATCAAAGCTTCCCCTTCCTTCCCTGGCCCTGCCATGGCCTGGCTCAGTGCCTCAGTGATGGGTGACTTTGATATGCCCCAGGGTACAAGCTGGACAGCTGTGTCCCCTCAATACTCCAGCCTGGGGTGCCTTTTACACTGCTTTGCTGTGAGAACAACCCCTCCTGGACAGGTCTCACACAGTCTCTAGCATGCAAAATCACTCCCAGCTGTATTACGTGAAGGCTCTGGCTAGCCACTCATGTATTACTTGCAGGGCGATGCCAGCAAATTCCCAGTTCGAGACCTTCCCCCTGAAACATGCATCTTGTACTGCCCAGCCTTCTCCTGCTGGATAATACAAGCTCATAGGAAGTCTGTCATTTCATCAGTGGAAAATGATATGCACAGACCCTGTTATCTCAAGTGGAGGTTCCTACACCCTTCAGTCCAAACACACTGATAAAACAAGTTTATTAACTACAGAAAGATGGATTTGAAATGATTACAAGTAATGAGGCATAAAAGTCAGAATTGGTTACAAAGAAAATAGAAAGATCAAATGCATGCTAAGCGTCTAACAAGCTACGTGAACTTAAAAACAAAAGATTTCTCTCACCGTAAGCTGTCTGTACTGGCTGAAAAGCCTCCCAGCCCAGAACTCCTGCCCCAGTTCAAAGGTATTTCCTTTGTTTTTCAAGCATTGTAGCTGCCGAGAGTAGAGACATGGGGGGAGAGGTAATTTGTGCTTTGTGCGTGTCCTCCATTCTTATACCCTTCTCCCCTCTCTGAGGATTACCTCCAGCTGGGGTTTAGGCAACAGGCAGGCAGTTTACATGGAAGCTTCCAGCTGTCCTATTGTCAATATGTATAGTTCTCGCTTACACCCTTCTTCCTGCCAAGAAATGGCTATTTAATAGATGATTGTCCAATTGATTATGCTGATACCTAGCTGGGGCACCAGAGTGTCTTTGTCTCTGAAGAAATGGTTTAGGCCTGCCTTTTTAACTCTGGAACATGTCACAACAGTGTTATGCAGTAGAATCTTATAACTTTACATACAATGTTGCCACACACATTTTACCCAGACAATAATGTTCAGCAGATTATGAGTTTTCAAATGATACCTCCCAAGGCATCGTTGTACAAAATTTATCCTAATGTAGTAAAAAGGTACAGTCTGACACCGTGATACTGGGATTTCCCTTCTCTCTGGGATGGATTCTGGTTATCAGGAGAGGAGTAAGTGGGTAGGATGTTGAGGGGATGTGACTGGGTTTGGCTGGTGGGCTGGTGAGGTGGAGTGGATTGTTTTGGGGTGATGGTGTGAGGGAGGGGAAGCTGATAGGGTGGAGATGGGGGCACTGGTGGTGAAAGGAGAGGAATGGATGGGGCTGATGGGGAGGTGATGGTGGGAGGCAAAGGTGGTGAAGGGAGGGGAGGTGATGGTGTGGGTCACTGGGGTGAAGGGAGGCAAGTGGGTGGGTCTGATCTTTCTGTAACTGCTCCCCCACCCCCAGGTGGAGAGGCAGGGGCTGGACAGGACCATCAGCCTGGACTCGGTGGACGGAGTGCCAGGCGCGGCTGTGGAGCGGTGGGGTGAGCTGACGGTGGCCGAGCGGCTGAGTGCCAACCTGCAGGCTTACCGGGCATTTCAGGCGCTGCTGGGCGAAGTGCTGGAGGAGCAGAGGACTCACCTGACCCCGACGGACACTGACTTCCATGCCTCCATCCAGTCCATTCTGCGGCAAGTGGTGGCCCTGGCCTACCAGCTGGAGGAGCTGCTGGTGCAGCTGGGGCATGGCGGGCTGGCCTGGGAGGCGGTCGGCCCCGAGGACCCAGGCCATCGCAGCTTGTTCGAGATGAAACTGCGGGGCCTGAAGGTGCTCCGGGAGCTGGCTCACTGGACAGTGCGGTCCGTGCGAGACCTGCGCCAGGTTGCCAAGCACAGTCAGGGCTCTGGCACTGCCCATGGGGGCCAGGCCCAGAAGGAATGAAGCCACTGGCCTGCCTGCCAGTGGGGCAGATGGGGCCACCCTCCCCCACTCCCTTCAGCAAGCTCTCCCCCCCTCCTATGGGGATGGGAAGGTGGGGTGGCTCAGCTGTGGGCAGGGGGGTTGAGGGAAGGTGTGGGAAGGCTCTGTGTATGAGGGGCGGGGACAGGAAGCATCTCCCACCTCTCAACTTAGAAGCGGATGACCCCATTTGCTCACTGTGGGGAATCCTTGGTCCAGCTGTGAATCAGCTGGAGCCGGGAGCAGCCTGGGGGGCGAGCAGGGCTGCTACAGGGATTCCCTGCATATCCCTGGTGGCATCCTTCTTTTCCCTCTCCCACTGAGCTGCCTCCTTCCTCCTTCTCCCCTGTGGCAGATCCTGGCTACAGGGTCAGGCTGGGCCCTAGCACAGGGAAGGTGGACGTGGGAGGGGGGACACAGTGCAGAGCAGGTCAGATGTGGGAAGGAGTGAGATCTTGGCCACTGGGGCGGGGGAGCGATGTCTTCCAGGGCAGCGAAAGGAGGGGATGGATAAAGGGGCAGGGGGCTTGTCTGAGGCGGAGGGAGAAGGGCAGAGGGATGGGGAAGAACCTGGGAAGGGGAGGGAAGGGCAAATGGCAATGCCCAGGTGAGGACGAATCAGGCTTTCCTTCCCGGAGCTCTACGGCCAGGTCAATGGCAATAAATCTCTCTTGAACCCAGGACCCCGCCTGACTGCCGCAGAGCCCCCACCCACCTCCCACGTGCTTTGAGGCTGGTTGAGGGCATTCTTGATTCCCACCTCGGCCTTGCATTGCGCGTCCCCTGCCCTCAGATCACACTTACTCTATTTGATGGTCTGGCTACAGGGGGGCTGAGATCTTAAGGGAAGAAGGCCAGAGAAGCGTCTTCATTTCACTCCCTCCCCTCCCCCCAGCCTTGGCAGCTGGGGTCTCCTCTCCCACCCCTCAGCCTTGGCTGCATTTAACCAGTGTCTTGGTGCTTGGAGAGCTAACCAGGAAGTAACAGCTCCTGCTTAACAGTGAGATGGGGGCCCTCGACCAGCAGTGCTCCTGGGCCAGGGGGCCATGTGCGGCTGTACCAGATGCTCCATGAAATCCCCTAGGGCTGTCACTGTGGCTGTTGGTTTGATGTGGTAGGTGCCCAGAGGCTATGGTGGTGGGCAAGAGGATAAAGCTTCAAAGGTGTGAAAATCAAGTGAGCAGCGGACCCGTTCTGCCTGACGCAGGGCAGGGGGCTGGAGATGCTGCTAGAGCTGGCTCGCTGGACTGTGAGAACTGTCTGGCTACGGCCTCTAACCCTTTCCAGACCCTGATCCCCATTTTTCAGGTGGGGAAACCGAGGCATGGCATTGCCCAAGGTCACATGAGAAGCTTGCATCAGATGCAGGAGGGGAACTGAGATCTGCCTACCTGTCCTGCCCCTTAACCACGCAACCCGCAAGACTGGATTGGACTGATTGATCTGGCTGTTTTGGGGTCATACACTCCCACCTGGGAGCACTGAGCCAGGAGAAGCAGCTGCCAGGATAACCCTGTTAAGAAGGCCTTAGGGCCCCAAAGTGAGTGTAGTAAATTCCACTGAGGTTCCCCGGAAGAGCATTCTCAGCCTATCCCCCCACATCTTCCCTCCTGCATCTGCCCTGGAGACAGAGCAAGAGCAGAGTCCCAATGTATAGAGAAGACTTGAAAAGCCTGTTCTCTTTTGTTTGCGCCACTTTTCCTGGCTGACTCCCAGAATGGATGGAGAAGAGGGGTAGGATCTGGCAAGAAAGGCACAAAAAGAAGTGACTTGTATCCAGACTTTTTTTTTTTTTTTTTTTTTTTTTTTAAAAGCATGCATTTAACTCAAGTGCTTTGTAAACTGGTGGGAGAAAAAAGATCTGAGTTAACAATACATTCAACTGAGGGCTGACAGCTGGAAATCCAAACCTGGGCCTTACTTCCAGTTACCCTGCACAGCCAGGGACACAACTTTGATCCTGATGTTTTGAAGGTAAAACACAAGCAGAAAAATAAACTTTTAGTTGTTGTTTTATATGGAAAAATATCCCTTTCAGGATTTTAAATCTCTGTATCTAACAAAGGCTTTTCCCTAATGCTTATCCCTTAAAATATGATACCTATGTGTTTTTTGATAAAGTAGTAAAACAGACCATACACCCCCCTCCCCCCACACACACACCTTCCTCCACAGGTCACCTTTAAACACTATCCTTCTCCCAGGGCTGGTTTTAGAGTATATGGTTAACTTTTCTCTCAAATATTTTGATACATGTGCGATGGTCTAGATCTGATAGAATTTCTGGCTTTTTGCTTTTGAAAAATTGGAAGGAATAATTTAATCTCTAACTGTGTTGATGGAATAATTAATGATGATATTTTAATACTGACCCAAGGAACTTGGAGCCCTGTAATTTTACAATCTCACTCCACGATCTCTGCTTCTTGTAGAGGGGATCTTAGAATGATTTGCTTGGGCTAGTAGAAGGTTTTCTACTGAAACCTGAACATAACAAAGTGATTGAGGAAGAAACGGAATCTGTATCTTGATTTTGCTTTTTCACCCCCCAAAAAGTTGCTTTACCTATTTTTGTTAGAGACACAGTATGTTTTGTTTTCTTTTGGACACACACAATATTTTGGACTTAGCAGCGGTTGAAATGTTTAGCATAGTTTGGGGTGATCATTGCTGTCAGCTATTTAATACTGAGCAGAAATAAAAGACTTGGAATGTAGCAAACAAAATGTTTGATGGCTGAGGGAAAGGAAGGTGGGGGAATACAGAAGCGCAGGGTATGAGGGTAGTTGTATGGCAAAGTAACTGACTTTGGGCTGTTCCCTCCCCTGTCCCCATCTCTCCCCCCCCCCCCCCCGCCTCCCGAAGATTTCACCACAGCTTCACCTGCCCCCTCCCATGCAAGGAAAAAAACAACAAAACAGAAAAGGAAGAGAGAAAACTGAAATGAAAGTCTTGAAACTGCATGAGTGGGTGAGCCAGGAACATTAACCCTTAGAGTGCTGCAGTCTGGGCTGCTCCTTAGCCTTGCTAACTTCCTCCCCACCCCCCTCCATCAGCAGGGCTCATGCCTCCCATCATCGCCTGTTACAAACTCCCTATTTCCCCACCAAGCCCCCATCGCTGGTTCCCACCTACCCCAAACTGATGGCTCCTCTGTTACCTGCCCCCCCTCCCTTATCTCCAGTTATCAGCAAGCTACTGAAAGTCCTGTTCCCCAACAGCGGCCTCTCCCCCACAATGCAACCTCCCTGCTGGCTGCCACCCACTGCACAGCCTCTAACCCCCATCTCCCCACCACTGCCCTAACCTTCCTGAAAACCACTGGCAAGTCACCCTGCCCCCCCCCTTGTCTGTCCCACAATCTGCCCCTTGCTGCCAAATCCACCCAGTAAGGAACATGGAGGGTCCCAGCATGCTTTGCAGCTCAGTCCTGCCCCACAGCACAGGCTTGTGGGTAGCCACAGGAGATTCAATAGCAGCCCCAAGAAAGATGGCAACGTTGTGAGCCAGGGTGAAGGTCTCTGGCTAGGCCCGGAAGCCAGGGGCAGCTACTCGGGTCTGGTGGGGGCGGGTGGGATCCCAGCAGAGCCAACGCTCACTGTGCTCATTGCGCTATGTAGTGCAGTCATCAAAGCCCAGCTCCTGGCGTCGCAAGAGTCCCTGAGAGTGTCCGCGTTCCTTTTTGTATAACGTTTCCAGCCCTGCTGGCTGTGGGAAAACACCCCCATGACGTCCCCCTCCCCCAATGCTGGCAACACCCAGGAAGAAAAAAGACAAACAAATCCCTCAAAACGTTATTTTAATCAGTCTCATGATTGTTGAACCTGGGGGCCTAGTAATCCCGGGATCCTATGTACACATGGTCCCCTCCCCTTTAAGAGGCAGATTTTCCCACTGCCAGACACCTACTTTCCTTTGTTCTGGTTGGTGGGTGGAACGGTGCCCCCCTTTGGCCAAACATAGGAACTCCCTTCCAGTTGCTAGGGGGTTGCTAGCCTGTTCTAGACAGCCTGCAACCCTAATGCATTAATGTTATTAAAAGCTACTGCTGTCCCAACCTCACCACACCCCGTGCCCCTCACCCATGGGGCGTGAGCCATTCAGACCTCACCCCAGGGAGAGTCCTTGACCCGGTTCATGGGGTCTCAGGCCGAGCTGGTCCCAAGAGACGTGGTGGCTCCATAGCTCCCTTGCTCTTCCACGACACAGCTGGACTGTACCTCCTGGTATCCCCTGTTCTTGTACCTCCGGGTGCCGTAGACAGCCACGGCGATCGCTGCCACCAGGACGAGCATCACAGCCACTGAGATGCCAGCCACCGCGCCCCCCGTGGGCCCCGTGTGGGCCTGAGCCTGGAAGAGCTGGGCCATCTCTCGCTCATCGGTGATGTTGGCTAACCGCCAGGCTCCAGTGCCCTGCAGCTTCACCCAGGCCTGGCTGCTGTCCCCCTGCACCAGGATGGTCTCGGCCACGCTGGTGTTGGGGGTCGGCTGGCGGAGGAAGGGCGGGAGCTTGATGTGTGCCAGCTGCTGGGCAAAGAGCATCCCCGCCTGTAGGCAGTAGAGGATCTGGCAGCCGTCGCTCAGATAGGCTTTGTGCTGGCTGTAGCCCTGGGGGCACTTCATGGGGTAGGCAGTGGCAGAGTCCTGGTAGAAGAAATCCTGGAGGATCCCAGGGCTCTGTCCCTTCAGGAGCCCAGCCAAGGGGTTGCCGGCCTGGCAGCTGAAGAAGCCGCCGAAGGGCAAGCTGAAGCGGGTGCCCATCTCGTAGTCATCGCTCACGCACACCTTCAGCCCATCGAAGAGCGAGAGTGGGTAGAAGTAGGATGGGCAGGCGTGGGCTCCAGTGAGCGGGTTCTCCTCCCCGGCGCTGTACAGCCCCCCAAAGAGGAAGCCAGAGCCCTGGGGCACGGGGCCAGTGGCGGCACACCAGTGGGCCGTGAAGCGCACCGTGGTGGGGTAGTAGCGGACGCCGCACACCTGTTGGCAGCAGGTGAAGAAGAGCCAGCAGGTGTGGCACTGCCGGTGGCACTCGGCACGGGGCTGGCTGGCCGTGCGCTCCTCGCCATGCAGCGGGATGGGTGTGTAGCCGGCCGGGCAGGAGAAGCCCCCCGTCAGCGGGTTCTGGGTGCGGTAGGGCTGGCACATCTCTTCCACTGCCGGGCCCGACATGCCGAGGCATTCCTGGAAGATACCCCCGAAGGTGAAGTTGGTGTTGGCCCCCAGGCACGAGCCATCATCCACGTTGGCCTGGAAGTTGAAGTTGCTGGCGTCGGCCTTGACGCAGCCCGGCTGGGTGTTGACGGCATAATACAGGCGGATGGCCTTGTCCACTGTGACCGCCACCCTCCTGGCTGTAGGTGCCGGCAGCTCCGGCAGGGCCTCTGGGCTGATGAAGAAGGGCAGGGGCAGGCCGGCCTTGCCGATGGCCACCAGGTGGTTGGGGATCCCTTCCTGCCACTTCTGGAGCGTGATGCCTGGGTAGAAGGGCACGCTGCCCCGGCTCTCGATGCGCGAGGCCACCGTGTTCTCCAGATAGCTCTTGGTCAGCTCGTCCTGAACCTGCGCCGCGGCGCCGATGCCCACGTTGACCTTGCCAAAGAAAGTGGCAGAGGCCGAGGCGGTGATGCCCGCCTTCAAAGCTACATTGTCCTGCAGGAAGATCTGTTTGATCTGATCCTCCTGGATCAGGCTGGCTCCGGCCTCCAGCGTGGTCAGGACGTGGGTGCCATAGTTCAACACCAGCAGTTCAGCCAGGTACCTGGCCTCCCGGCTCTGGTTGTTCTCCAGATGGTTACCGATGGCCAGGAGCTGGTGCCGGAAGCTGGGGTGGAGGGTGAAGGCCGGCTGGGCCTTCACCGAGTAGATATGGTGCCGCACTTGCACCCGAGTGGTGACCGTCTGGTCATAGATATTGTAGGTCTTGGTCTCTTGGCACCCGGCAGAGAACTTCCCATTGAGGACGCCTAGGAAGGAGGCCTCGGCGTTGATGGAGCGGGCAAAGGCATCGGTGTAGGAGAGCCAGTCCTCGATCAGCTCGGCATGCACTTCCACCTGGCTCTCCCGGAGCGGCACCACCTCCACCTCATCCGGCAGCAGGTATTCACCATCCTCCGTGGTGCGGCACTGCGTGTAGTTGAGACTCATCACCCGCCCCACCTCCACATTGCGCAGGTTGTCCCAGCCCCCTCCTGGCAGCACCTCCAGCACGCTCACGTTCAGGGCCTTCTTGCAGGCCTGGAAACCGGGTTCCATGGCACCCACCCCCGCCGCCATCAGCAGAGCCCAGAGCCAAGGCACCATGGCCGTGCTGTTCGGGAGCCGAGCTTCCTTCAATGGGATGAGGCCCCTGCTCCTCTCTGTGTCCCCTCTCAGTTCCTTGCTCTCTCCTGAATACCAGCCTGACTCTTTCCCCAGTGAGATTTCTTGTACAGGAAGCCTCTGATTTTTAAATGTGCAGATAAAGCACCCACAAAAAAAAAAAAAAAAAAAAAAGAACAAAAGAGGAACGCTTGCTTTGTCCAATGGCCTTCGTGGAGGTGAAGCCTCTGGATACGCCCAGCACTGAGTCACCCACAACATCATCTGATTTACTCTCCCCTCAAAAGAGGAAGAGAAACTAAATTAACTTTTAAAAGTTCCTATGCCCTGTGGCACCACCCCCTGGAGAGCAGATGAGAATTGGCTAGTGTGAGGCCTTGGAATTTCCAGCCCCTGGCACAGACCTAGTCCAAACAAGTCCTCTGACTGGGGTGCAGCGGAAAGGGGATTCCCTGCGTTGGCTTTTCAAGCCAAGGAATTTCCCTCAGAGAGGCCCCAGTGGGCCAGAGCGACATTGCCAGAGCTGCACAGCGTGCAGTGGCCAGGCAAGATCAGCCCTGGAGCTGCGGAGTGGGGAAGCAGAGGGTGGGGAGGAATCTGGCAGCCCTTTGCTGCTATGCCTTTCTGTGCCGAGCATGGGTAAAGGAGGAGTCCTGGGGAGCAGGCCCCCTGCTCAGTAATGTCTCTCATGGCTGTTTGGAGTGAGGCCAGAGCCCCCACTTCCATGCCCTTCTCCCCCGCCGGCCAGCTTTTGGCGGACGATCAAGGCCTGGCCCAGGGCCATGGGCTGTGCCTTGGTGTGAAACAGCAGTGGGGCTCTTCCTTGCCCATGGCTGCAAGCGGGGGAGAGGCCCTGGGCCTGGGCCAGAGAGGGGGAACATGGTGCAGAGGATCACTGGGGAGGCGGGCACTGAGGGGCAGCCATGTGGAAAGGGCGCTTTGCAGGCTGGCACATGATCCTGGCCCCAGGGTGACTGCGGGGGGGGGGGGGGAGATTTCTCCTGCCTTGCTGATTCACTCACGCTGATTCACTGCCTGAGGAGCTGCAGGTGGCTGTGAGCCCCTGATGGGACTGAGACCCGCAAACACCGGGGAAAGGGCCAGCAGCTGAGGCGGCTGCTGCTTCAGAGACCAGGAAATGAGCACAGGGGGATCGTGCTGGTGGCAGTAATCCCTCTTACACCCTGAGGGAGAAGCTGGCTGTTTTTGGGCAGGGCTGGTGGCAGAGCCACTGAGGAATTGCGGTGGGGCAACGGGGTCACTTACAATCACCCATGGGGCTGCAGAGCTCATGCTACACGTACGATCCAGGATCAGGGCCCTCCTGGCTCTGCCAGCCCTGAGCTCCTCCGCCCCCAGCTCCGCTGATGCCTCCTCAATCCCAACCCATAGCTCCCTGCTAGTTGAGCCCTTGGCTTCCCCCCACCCCCTCAGTTTTGCTGGTGCCCCTCAAATGAACCTGCAGCCATTCTGCTCTCTTGCATGGTCCAGTCAGAGAGCCGTAAGAAAACCAACGTGTCAACCCATCCTAGCTTCCAACCAGCTCTTTTCATTAAAGTCTCAAGCTAAAAACACAGTGTATTTTCAGCAGTGACCTGTCACCAGAACAAACATGGGGTCAAGCCCTGCAAAAAAAAACCAACCCTCAGTCCTTGCGGGGGGGAGAAAAAGGGGGGGATCATACCAGAGACACCAGAGGATGGTAGCCTTGTTCTTACACTGGTCTGGCACCTCCTGCCGATCAAATCTCATTGGATTGAACTGAAAAAAGGTGAGGAAAGGAGGTGAGTGCAGTGCTGAGCCCGCAGGGTGAAAAATCTTTCTGAGATCCTTGTAGTTAACAATATCCCCAGCGTTAGATCACCTGCAGGTGTTGTCAATTGGCGCGCATGTGTGTGCTCTCGCTATGTGCTGTCCCCGCTCTGCGCAGGCCACGGACCCAGCAGACCACTAGGATCTTACCCAGAAAGACCACAGACTCGTGAAGGACTAGATTTATTGCTGACGAAGCATGGTCCTAGTGCCCTATACGTGCAACCGGCACACTAGCACATGTAGGCCCGTTACAATGGACTCAGCTCAGTCAGTGGTGGGACTTTCCACTGCTCCCTCGGCCGGACAAGGGTGCCCCTCCTATGACGCCTCTTTTATACATTGGTATAAACAAGTTACGTATCATGCTACCGACAGAGTTATCATGCTACAGACAGAGTTACCGACCCTCTGCCTTGTACCTGTTGGTTTGAACAAAACATCTCCATCCATCATCCTGTGCTCCTATCCTTACTTGGGTCAGCGTACTCCTGCACCGTCTCCCAGGACTGTGTTTATGCCATAACTGTACATTGGGGCGTGCCTGGGCTAGCCTTCAGGAAGTTGTTTACATGAATACCCAGGGCCTAGTACTTCTTGGAAGTGCCTGTGTTTTAGCAACGCTAGCCATGCCTTTGTCAAGTTCATGCACCGGACAGCGAACTGGTAGGCAAGCGTTTGCTTTAGGACAGGACCTCACTTTTGCAGTGAGCCTGGCTTTTGCTGACTTTGGTTCAGGCCTTGTGCTCCAGGCTTGCTCTCTCTCTATTCCAGTGTGCTAAATGGCTCTGTGGGTAAGAGGTGGCACAGATGTGGTACCAGAACATCCAAACTCTGATGAGGAACTACATCACTGTCCCTGAGCCACATCCCAGAACCAGACCCCGCCCCCTCAACTTTCAGCTGGCGTATGGCAGCACCATTCCACTGCATGTTCAGTTGCCATGAATCCAACGGACTGCACTGACTGACACCAGCGGGGGATGTGGCCCATGGATGCCCGCGGAGCTACGGTTGACCGACCCAGCTAGGGATCGCTTTTTATAACTGTGCAATTGCTCCCCCATAAACAACAGTGACTTTTGTTTTTTTGGGGGGCGGGGTGAAAGTCCTGTCAGCATCCCAGTCCGGCCAGAGCCTGGATGTGGCCACAGGTTGGTCGGGGTGGGAAGGTGGCATAACTAGCTTAGATCTGCTCTGAGGCCTCCCCCACGGGAAATTGCCCACCCGCCTGTCCTCCTGTCCAGTGACCTCGCTCATTCTCGCCAGCACAGCCCCTGACCTTCTCGCTATGTTTTCAAGGGCTTCCCACGGCCCTGCTGAACAACCAAACTATTGTCTGTGAAGCAGCTGGATGAAAACAACCCTCCTCCTGCGCTTTGATTTGGAAGACCTCTGTGGGCTGTAAAGAGGGGGGTGCCCCAGAGCAGAGACTACGTCAGCCTGACCAGCCGCCCCTCCCCATGGTTTTTTGCACAGTTTAGATCATAGAACTCTCGCCTTCAGTGGGGACAGATGGAGCAGGGGGAGCTGGCGAGCAGCTCCCCGCAAAGCCACTTGTGCAGCTGTGAAAGGCACCCCCTGCTTTTGCTGCTGTTGTCAGCTGGCGTGCATGTGCTCGCAGGACGCTGTACCAACCCCACAGAGAGCCAGCTTAGCAGACCTTGGCGGTACTACCCAGAAAGACCACAGGCTTGGTTCGGCGGCGAAGGTGCTTAGCCAGGTTAATTGCTGACGAAGCCCGGTCCTACCGTCCCTTAGGCACTACAGGTGCCCTAACACATGTATGCCCATGATGATGGCCTCAGCTCAGTTGCCCCTCCTATGATTTCTCTTTGATATATCGATACCAACAAGTTCCGCATCATGCTCCTGATGTGTTACCAACATGTTATCCCCTATGCCTTGCAGCTGTGCATTCCAACAAAACATCGCCAGCCATCATCCTGTTCTCTTTGTCCTTGTTTTTACTCGATGTGTGCGCCCGCACCATCTCACCGGCCTGTGCTTATAGCAAAACCGTATGTCGGGGTCTACCTGTGCTTGCCTTCTGGAAGCTATTTACATGAATATCCGTCTGGGAGTGTCTGTGTTTTAGCAATGCTAGCCATGCCTTTGCCGAGTCCATGCACTGGACAGCGAACTGGTAGGCAAGCGCCTGCTTTATGACAGTGCCTGACTTTTGCTGATCGCCTGGCTTTTGCTGACTTTGGTTCAGGCTTCAGGCCTTGCACCAGGCCCTGTGCTCCAGGCTCTTTCTCTCTCTCTGCAGCTGGAGGGCATAGGATTCCCTGGAGGCCCTGGTGTGGCTCACCCCGCCGCCACCTCCCCCGGGTCCCTTATGGACCTTGGAATCTGTGTTATTGGGGACTGTGCCTTTAAGGGCTGACCTTCACAGACAGAAAGCCCGGGCAGGGTGCTGGGAAGCTTTTGTCACGCAGCCAGTTGGAATTGGACACAGCGTGAAGCAGAGTATTGCAAGCCCCTTAAGCACTGAGGCCCAGCTCCTCAAAGGTATTTAGATACCTAACTCCCATTGATTCAGCAGGAGTTAGGTGCCTAAATACCTTTGAGGATGTCAGCTTAAGTGTTCACTGAATAGCATAGAACCGACCCCTTGATCCTTCCCTGGATCTCCAAGCACCCAGTGCTCCTGGCCCCGTCCTCAGGTTCTCCCAGAAGTGGGCAGGGCAGAGTTATTTAGTCAGGTGCCTGGTCCCTTAATTGTGGTGGTGGTTGAGTTGTTCCATTTCGTGAAGGAGAAAGTCCAGGGGAGGGCAACGAAAATGATTTGGGGACAGGAGCACGTGACTTATGAGGAGAGGCTGAGGGAACTGGGCTTGTTTAGTCTGCAGAAGAGAAGAAAGAGGAGGGATTTGTTAGCAGCCTTCAACTACCTGAAAGGGGGGTTCCAGGGAGGAAGGAACTAGGCTGTTCTCAGTGGTGGCAGATGACAGAACAAGGAGCAATGGTCTCAAGTTGCAATGGGGGAGGCCTAGGTTGGCTATTAGGAAAAACTTTTTCACTAGGAGGGTGGTGAAGCACTGGAATGGGTTACCTAGGGAGGTGGTGGAATCTCCATCTTTAGAAGTTTTTAAGCTGCAGCTTGACAAAGCCCTGGCTAGGATGATTTAGCTGACGTTAGTGCTGCTTTGAGCAAGGAGTTGGACTAGATGACCTCCTGCGGTCCCTTCCAGCCCACATCTTCTATGATTCTATGATCAAGTAGCATAGAACAGTGTAACTAATTCAGTGACTGTTAGTGCCACCTACAGGCATAAACTGGAAAGGCACGTGACCATTGCTAATTTTCATCCACTGCAATTACGCTGGGCAGGTTGGATTTACATATATATAAATTTCAGTGGATAATATTGATGTTTATTTTAAGCATTGTTTATTGTTATCAATTTAAATTTTCCCAGTTGCAGCCAATCATGGTGTGGGGAAGTCAGACAATATTTGTTTACTGACAGGCTCTAATAAATTCTCAAGCAGCATTTTTCTTACTTTGACTATCTGTAAATTTCAGTTAGTATGGATGGAAATGTTTTTCATTGGTTTGTGTGTATGGGGAAGTCATTGTTACTGACATTTACCAATAAAAATCTAATCCTTCCAAGCCTAATTGTAACAAATTTGTCACCACTGTGCTATACACATAGAGCAAGGATGGAGCTCAGCCAGAAAGGAGGCAGAGATAGAACTCCAAGTTCTCATGGTTCAAAAGCTCAGTTTGTGCTAAAAGAGAATCTCCATTAGCTATTAACAGTATAGGTTATGTGACAAACAGAGTACTTCTGATTCCCAGCAGTAGCGGGCACTAGTAACACATACACACGATCTCTCTCTCTCTCTCTCACTCTCTCTCTCCAGTTCATGACAATGCCATATAAAGCTTTAATGGGAGAAAGTGACAAGAGGCTGGAAGACCTCAGGAGGAATTGGAGGAGAAGACTTGGGGAAGTGGGAATATCTTTATGGGAAAAAAATCTCCAGGGAGGAATGAAATCTCAGGGGTGTGCAGAAAAGACTTGTAAAAAATAAGACAAAATTCAGTGAAAAAGAGATTTAATTTGTTCATTAAAGAGACAATTTACTAATCGGTGTATTTGTGTTTTCATGCTTTCGGAGAATTTGCTTTTTAAAAATATAACCCAACAGATTTGCCACATGCCTCAGAATCGGAGAGGGAAAATTCTGCAGATGATACACAAACTCCCTGCTGATTTCCCAGAGATGCCAGCCATTCGGTACAGTGTGATTGTATTGCAAGTCCCAGCAATGGGACCTTTCTGCTATTAATTGTTAAGTTGAGTTTTTCCACTGCTTTAATTAATTTTTTTTAATAGTTGAACAGAGGCACAGAGCATCCACAACTTTCATTTCCCCATACCAACACAACCAATCTGAGTTGTCATGCAGCCAGACATCAGTGTGTGCAATTTCATTATATTCTTGTTTAATTTAAATTGTGATGGGGGTCTGCATTGATTTATCCACCCTCTTCCATACACTGTAGCAATTGCACTGTGCACAGCCAGTCAGATTCCTCTGGAAGGGACTTTGATCCCAGCAACTCTTAAATGAGACAGTGATTGATGTCACAAACCTGTTCTGGGCAGGGTGGTGGTGATAGAGGCCAGTGCCTAAGAGTCCCAGAGAAAGGAGGCTTGCAAAGTTTATTTCCCAAATCAAACTGATCCATTCACTTCCAGCAGGTGTGACACACTGCACCCCATGTACACCCTTCTGGTGTGATTGTGTATCATTCATGTTCACCCTTATAGTGTACCTGTGTATTGTTTAATGCAAAGTATGTCATATAAGGTATTGAATGCTCATGACAGGCTGAACATTATTGTTATGTTTCTTGCAATGTCATGTGTATGAAGCTCTGCTATGTAATATTCTCAAATGTGTGTCTCACATGGCTTGAATTGACCCAGGCAAACACTAAAAGCAGAGGTAATTCAAATACACTGCATGTTAGTGCCACTTACTGGCATAGATATGGCAAGGTAAGTGGTTATTGCTAATTTTCATGCCCTTGTAACACTTATCACCACTGTGCTGTACACGTGGAGCAAGGACAGAGCTCAGGGAGGCAGTGAAGATAGAACAAAGCTTCTCAAGCTCTAAAAACAGCTTACTCAATTCACCTGTGCTAAAGGAGAATTTCTGAGCAGTACAGGGCATATGATGAGTATAATACTTCTAATTCCCATTCTGATTCTGATTAGAGGGTACTAATAACACATTCACACTGCCCAGTTCATTATAATATCATGGGAGAAAGTAGTAATTTCTTTATTATTTCAAATCAAGAAGCTCATAAACATGTAATTTTAGTTGGGGCTTGTTGTTGCTTTAAAATTAGCCAGTGGGAAATTATTGGGAAGGAGTTGATGTGGAGAGGAGCAGAAAGTGAAACTGATTCTCTGATGCCTTGCAGTGAGGTCATTCATACCTGTACAGAGTGAGTATTAAAATGTCATTGAATCAGCATTGGAACATTTTGTACTCTCTCTAGAGCTCTAGGAAAGAGGTTGTTGTCCTATGGCATATGGCTTCTGATGGCACAATTAATTAGATATTGGGTAGGTGAAGTAGCCACTCTGTCACGGCAGCATCAGCCGGAGACATCAAGTGCATACATCCACTATCAATAGGAAAGCATTCCATGACAACCTGGAACTTGGCACACTGTTTGTTTGTAAGCACCACAGGGGCAGGATGGCCACCTTGTAGTATTTTGGGAATAGCTACTTGTGAGATAAAACAATGAGAATTTTGTAGCACTTTAAAGACTAACAAATTTAATTTCAGCAGGCATAAGCTTTCGTGAGCTTCAGCTCACTTCCTCAGATGCAGTTGGTAAAAATGATACAGCAAATAGAAAACATATATAGAAGGCAACATATGCATATCCAAGGGTATAGATAACAATGGGGTAGGTGGATAAAAGCCGGGTACTTGAGGCTTAATGACAACCATTGAGTAGGAGGTGAGAATGGGTGATCAGAGCAAATTATTTCTTGTAATGAGATAGCCATTCCAAATCCCTGTTTAAACCCAGTTTGAATGTGTCAAGTTTGCAGATAATTTCTAACTCAGCAGTTTCTCTTTCAAGTTTGTTTTTGAAGTTTTTTTGGAGAAGTACAGCAACTTTCAGGTCAGCAACAGAGTGCCCTGGGAGATTGAAGTGTTCTCCAACTGGTTTATGGATATTCTTTTTTATGTCTGATTTGTGTCCATTTATCCTTTTGTGTAGTGATAGTCCAGTTTGGCCAATGTACATGGCAGAAGGGCATTGCTGGCACATGATGGCATATATTACATTAGTGGATGTGCAGGTGAATGAGCCCCTTATCCAACCTGAAGCAAATACTCACCAGCAACCATACACCCTACAAAAAGTCTAATCCAGGAACCTATCCCTGCAACAAACCCCATTGCCAGCTCTGCCCACACATCGACTCTAGTGACAGCATCACTGGTCCTAACCATATCAATCACACCATAAGGGGCTCATTCACCTGCACATCCACTAATGTTATTGCTGTATACAGACTAACATGGCTACCCCTCTGGAACTTACTTATGAGCTGTGGCTCCTTTTAGAAACCAGGAGGAAGAGGAGGGACCCAGTGGGAGTCATCATGTTTATGTAGAACAGAGGTGGAGAAGGTATGTCCAGTAAGTCCCTGTGAATAAAGTTTGTTCTTCTTTCCACTGAAACCTGAGTAGTCTTTAAGTTAGTGGGATACCACCAACCATCAAGCAGCCCTGGGGTAAAGATGTGCCTTAAACCCCGTGTCTAAAATGGATCCTGTTGTAATGAGGAAGAATCTTTAATTTGGGCCATGTGGTTGTTCTGAGAGCGAGGGGATCGCTCTAGGGGGAAGATGGGAATTTCGCAGGGGGAGATATTTGGGGAGGATCAAAGAGCTGGGGGGGGGTGGAGTTTTAAAAAACAGGGAGCGCTGGAGTGAGCTATAAAAAGTCCCATCATGATTCTAACAGACCCATTGCCACGTCGGCCTCTGCCTGGAACGACACACCCGACACTGCCCCTTATGGAGCAGCAACCCCGCGGGCGTAGTCGCCCTACCAGCGCCTCTGCAGAACGTGGGAAAATCCCCTGCCGCTTTCCCACTCCATGAGGGCGGGCCCCATGGAACTGAAGGGGAAGTTGTCATGGTGACCGAGCAGCCCCTCTCCCCTATTGGCTGCGTTCTTGGAACGAAGCCCGGAGACCTCACCGCCCCCCTCCTCTCTCCAACCCCGCAACAGCGGGGAACCGGCAGCCAATCAGCTTTCCAGGACGGCAGCGCCTAGGCCCAATGACGAGTGGATTCGCTCAGTTCCGCCGCCTTGCTCAGCCGCCCCGGCGGCCAATGAGAAGCGGGTGCCTGCTGTGATCCGCCGCCTCGCCCGGCCCCACTCCCTAGGGCGGGAATTATGTGATTGGTTGCCGCAGGCCTGTCTGCCGCGCGCGCCTTGTGGGCGAGAGAGAGAGAGACTGGGACGTTCGAGCCGCGCGCGCCTTGGTGGGAAGAGACCGGGGCGTTCGAGCCGCGCGCGCTTGCCTGGACTCGGATCCGGGCCTGAGCCCGAGCCCGAGCCCCGGCAGCGCGGAGAGCAGAGACCCGAGAGCCGGTGAGAGGCTCGAATTTAGGTCCTCCCCCCGCGGGGGATTGACCGGGAAGGGCCCTGTGCGGGAGCCGAGAGGGCCAGGTGGGGAGCAGGACCCCGGGGAGCATCCTGTGGGGGCCAGGAGGGAGGGCAGGACCATGTAGGCGGCTGTCAGGACACGATGGAGGAATGGGAGCACGGAAGGACCCCATGGGGAGCTGGATGGGGGGAAGGACCCTGTGGGGGTCTAGGAGGGAGAACAGGAGCCGGTGGGGGCCTGGAGAGCAGGACCCCATGGAGGGATGGGAGCCCGGAAGGATCCTTTGGGGATCAGGAGGGAGGACAGGATCCTGTGTGGGGATTGATGGATAGATCTCATGGGTGGCCAGGAGTGGGGGAGGACCCCACAGGGAGAGTAAAGTGGGTAAATGAATCAAAATCTCTTTTCCAAAGGAAATAAAGAATCTCTCCCACCTAGCCAGTCCCTCTTTCCCTTCCTCTTGGGTACCTGCCTGCCCCCCTACAATGGTAAGTGGTCAGTACTGAATGTGACCTGTTGCTCCAGCCAGGTGGGGACAATTCATAGGGATTGCCAAAGGGAATGGTGTTTCCAAAAGCCTATGTGCAATGGCGTGCTGTTTCCTAACCCACTCTGCCATGTGCCATGGATGCCTGACAGGTAGGGGTGGTGATGAGGTGTGAGGATGATGGACAGAACAGATGGGAGGTGAATAGGAATTGTCTGTACTCTCCTGCAGCTGTCTCCTAACTCTGTGAAATCTCTTGACTCCTCAGTTTCTTGTTCCTGTTTCTGAGCCAGCATGAGTACCAGGAAGCCCTGTTCTGCCAGGAAACGGCCTGTTGGCAGAAGTCCAGCCAGGACCTCCCAACAAAATACCATTGAATCTTGCTGGCAGGTAATCCACTTTGAGGCAGGTTTCCTCATGTGATAAAATAATAATACATTAGCACTGTGGTAGCCCAGACAAGCTCCAGTTATGGTCCAGGACCTTACTGAGCTAGGTGCTGTCAGAACACAGAATGATAAGACAGTCCCTGTCCCAAACCCCTTACAGGCTAAGTATAAGACAAAAAATATGTGGGGACAGATGATGGGAACTCAAGGAAACAATGAGTATTGGTCAGCGTGACAGGCAGTAGCATGAGCACACCAGCTGTCTAATTGTTGTCAAGTTCACACTTGAAGCACTGGTCTGGGCTTTGGTTTTGATGTAGTCATTGTCACCTCAGAATGACCCTGCCATCAGGGAGTGTGGGGGAGTGTATCATTTCGCTTTCAGGCCCTATCCACTAAATGCTCTTATTTTGCTTGGGTGTAAGGTAATCCTGAGCATGGTTTAGTTAACGTGTGCAACACAGATTTACTGGGTTGCAGCAAAACTATATTAGTCAGTCCTCCCAGGCAATCCCACAATGCTATGGGAAGGACTAGTGGGATTTCGTGTCTGAGTGAGCACCAGAGATAATATTGCCAATCAGAACATGTTTTGGAAGGAGTGTTCAAAGCCCTTTCTAATCTTTTATTTTTTCTTTATATGTTACTATTCAAATGCAGATTTTTAGGAAGGGAACTAAGTTAAGGTTAACAGGAACAGGTGCAATATTTTGGGATAATCCCCTCTGTGTTCTTGGCTAGAACCAGAAGAGCCATGCCAGATTTTACACTTTTCTCTTACATGGCAAGACAGGATTTTATGGAAGTGGTATGTGAACATGCATGCAGTGCAGACACGACCAATAAAGCCTGCCGTGATGTACCTCTCCACTGAGTCTTGGTGCATTGATTTAGCATAACGCAGGGCTACAAATGGGAAATTGCAGATGTTGTTTATTGACATTGTGGGTTTTTTGTTGTTGTTGTTCAGCAAAAGAATGGGCAGTCTACACCAAAAAGGATGAGATCTCACACTGGCGCCAGTCCTCTGAAGGACATTGGTAATACCCTGATGTCTAGTGAGAAACCTGGAACCCAAGATCCTGGACCCTGTGGGGATAGAGAATTCACTGTTAAGTTAAATGGAGGGAAGTACGTGGTGAAAGGCAAAGCCAATGACAGTATTTACACTTCCCTCATGGCTCTGAAAGATGTCCAGACTCACATCGAGAAGCAGCACGGCAAGGAGCTGTATCTGCAGGGAAAACAAGGGATTGAGGCATTTGTGAATTTGGGAATGCCCCTCAAGTGCCTGCCTGAGAAGTCCCACTTTGAAATGAAGTTTTATAAAATGAAGAGAGACCAGGAAGGTGGCAAGCAAGGACACCGCCAACTCGACACCACAGGGACTGAATGTGTTGTATTTTATATTGCACCCCTTGGAAAGAGAGCACCTGATGGAATGCAAATTCAAAAAATAATGTGGTGCCAGAAGCTTGTACAAGAGCGCTGCAAGATATGCATATTTGCTCCGAAAGGGGAGATCATCAAGAAAGCTCTGTGTGAGGATGGACGGTTTCTGCCCATCTTGGAGGAAAAGGAGTGGTGCCTAGTGGAGAACAGCAATAAAATAACCATTAGTGAATTTCCTGTCGATGGGCTAAATAATCGCTCATTTGAGGTGGAGCTCAAAATTGAACGTGCCATTAAAGCAAGGACTAAGCAGCATGGTGCAGCCACTGGGGAGCAGCAGGGGGAAGCATTCTATCAGTTTAAACCCGCTGTTCTGGCCCAGTATTCTGAATTAAAGAATCAAAGTGAATTGATCGAAGAGTTCTTTAACGAGGAAGTTACAGAGTCAGGCAAACATGTCAAAGATCTGCTGGAATTGCATAGAAAAAATTTTAGTAAGGAGGCGAAGAACTCCACTCCAGTTAGGGTGCATAAACTCCTTGCTGGACTCAGCAACTCAGTAGGGTATATAGACTGGGACTACAATGGAAACAGGGGCTGTGCCACCTGCTTTGTGTTATCTAAGGGGTACATCCTTACCTGTCGTCATGTGGTGAGCGATGTAACAGGACCAGGAGTCGAGGAGCAGTACTGGGCCCAAGTTAGTCCTTCTGTCAAGGTTGCCTTCTCTTATGAAAACAAACACCCTGAGGAAGATGATTGGTTCGACGTTGAACCACGCTTGGAAGTCTCAGACCAGGCCCTTGATTATGCCGTCTTGAAATTGAAGGAACGGAGCACCAAATTCCCAGATGGGTTAGCAAAATTGACATCTTCACCACCATGTAGCGGCCTGATTTTTGTCATTGGCCACCCAGATGGAAAGGAGAAGTCCACAGATGGCTGCTCTATAGTATCCCCGCTTGAGCGGGGGTGGAGGTGCATTGAACGTCTCCAGAAACGGCAGGGAGAAGGCCACAGCAGCACCAGTTGTGGTACCATCCCTGAGAGCAGAACCACACACTGCATCCACATGTTCACCCCAAGGAGCTTCCAGGAAGTGACTAACAATCCTGACATAGTCACCTATGACACCAGCTTCTTCTGTGGCTCCTCAGGCTCACCTGTGTTTGATGCCTCAGGCCGTCTGATTGCCATGCACACCGCTGGCTACTTGTACAAGTACCACAGCCAGGAGCACAGCGTTGTTGAGTGGGGCCATTCGATGGAGGCCATTTTGTCTGATATCAGAGAGAAGAATCCAGAATGCTATAAGTCTGTGCTCTGTGACCTTGCGGGAGATGCTGAGGCTCCCTCTGGTGGCTCTGAGGACACTGTAGAGGTTCCCTATAATAACAGCGCTGAGACCAATGATGTGATGATGGAGACTGATGGTGACTAGGAAAGTGAAGAAGACTTGGAAAGCGATGACTTAGTGGAGGATTTAATTCCATCTCCAGTACCCACTGCCATAATCCTTGCAATGTTTTTCTGATGCCACCTCCCAGTGGCTTGTTTGTTGGAACAATTTTATATCTGCATTCCGCAGCCTTTGTCATTCAACTTATTTTTGCTTGGTGATTCCCATCAAAATTGAACCCTGGTCTTACCCACCCACAAAATCCCCATTCCTCTGACTTGACTTCACTTAATACACATGAATAACCACTTACGCCCTGGGAGATGGTGGTGGTAAGAAGAGATCCTTACCTCCATGGGTCTTGTTCCATCATTTGGCTGTGTAACATGCATCTTCACTGCCAAGAGATGCAACTAATTAGTGGGCTCTAAAAAGGATTCTGTAATTAAGCAAGCTTTGAAAATACCATGTTCTGTCTCCACAGGAAGAACCTTACTCTGAGGTCTTTCTTTCTGGTAATGAAGCAACAGGGTCATAATTTTAAATTAGGGAAATTTTAAGTTTTAAAAGTTAAGTTTTATATTATAGGGTTTTTTTTTTTAATTCTGGCCATTTATTTTTTTAAACTAAGTCATGAAAACAAGTGTTATAAAATAAGATTTCTAGAGCCTTAGACTATGGATTGGGTTATCAGGGAGGGATTGAATCCTACTGCAGGGTTTTTTTGTTTCATGCCGAGGTCTTGTCTACATGAAAAAGTTGCACCAGTTTAAAGGTGTGAAATTAAACTGATTAATTTACACAGAGATCTGCACTACTTAAACTAATCACTTTCTTTCACATTTTAGCAACTTTCTCATGTAGACAAGGCCTCAGAATCAGCTGAGTCTTTATAGAACTGTTCCATCTGCCAGACAAGTTTTATGGAGCATAGAAACTTTGGGGTGAGAGGAAGCAACTAATAAAACAGTTGTTTTACTTGATTAGAATGAAAAGACCCCAGGACAGCAGTGTCAGAACTTTACCCTAACGTGGTTAATATGGCTTGCCAAGATTGAAAGGTGAACTGTAAACCACTTTTAAAATTGTACTTGTGTCGTCTTATACCTCCAAGAGGCAAAAAGGTTTGAAAGTTCTTACTTTGTGTGTGTGGTCTGATCTTTCCTATGTCTTAGGGATGTTCCTTGTGAGCTCTCACTCCTTAACTAAAAAGGGTGAGGCTATTCAATCTTCCTTTATTCAAAGGCTTCCTTTATTCAAAATGTTAATCAGTCATTGGAGGTAAACAGGTGTAAAACAAAACCCAAAGATTTAAGCAGTCTACTTAAAATTCTTTCATGTTAAATACTTAATGTTGTTGTAGAAAGCTAATCTTTTGTAAATTTTAACTGCACAACTTTTTTGCATGTATAATCTTTTGCCTTTGGAAAAAGGAAAATTTCTATAGGCAAGCATTCCTGTTCAGTGCACAACTCCTAGAAGTAAAGAAGATACCACTGCCTCGCAGGTCATACGCTGAGAGACTAACTGATGCATCTTAATTTGATGTTTCAAGTGTGCCTTTCCAGCACTGCACATCTATGCATGTCCTAACTGGATCTGAGTGTTTTAACGCACCAGGTAAAGACAAATAGGACCAAATCACTTTTAATCCAGAATAAGAGCATCTGTGGGTGGGAGACAGTATGTCCTAGTGGATAGGGCATAGGACTAGGACTCTGGAGATCTCAGTTTAATTCCTGGTTCTGCTGGGTGACCTTGGGCAAGTCCCTTCCTTTCCTATGCCTGAGTTTCCCTATCTGTAAAATGGGGATAATGATACTGAACTTTCTGCAGAGGTCTTTGAGATCTACTAATAAAAATTACTCATAAGAGTTAGATGGTCTTTTCATCCAGATGAAAAGTGCCTGCACATGGAGTTATTTAGGAACAATTCCATGTGTAAAAAAGTCTGGGCTTTCTCCTCAGCCATGGCTATGTACCAACTAAGTTTCAGACATCATCTACTCTTTAGTGGGGGAGTCCAGCAAACTTTTTTTAAGGGCAAGAAAATATTTTCCTACAACGCAGCTTAACTGAAAAGATTTTCCTTACCATTTTCCTCAACATATTCCTCTTTGGACAGATGCCAGCTATGAGAAAAACAATTCTGCCCTAGTGTGCACAACTCGAAAAATTCCAAGCAGGTAAAAACAGGGTTACAGTAGAAACAGTTGTGCAGCCCAAACTCCAGCATTCAATGCTAGCTAAATGCTTCTGGGCGAACTGCAAGAAATGAAAACTACAAGCTAACCAGGGTCAAATGTGGCCCTCTGTGGGGAAGCTCCATGTGCTGCAGACTGATGCTGGGGCACTTGTACCTCCTGGTCCTCACTAAGTCTACCCCCACCCAGTGCTAGGGATAGAGGTGCCATCTTTTGGCCAGACCACTTGTGGTCATTAACAATGCCACAGCACTTTTTTTGAAGCCAAACCAAGGATATTAGCCATGCTATTCTAACTAAAGTCTGTCCCTGGTAATTTGATTTTAATGAATAGGAAGGAAAAAACTTGTAATTTCAGTCAAAGTTCTTCGCGTCTTTTTCTGTACATTGTGTTGCGCATTTACCTGTTAAACTACATTTCACCCTAGAGGTAACAGTGTTTTAGTGGTAGGCAAGCGATCCCTATATTCAATGGGATAAAAGATGCATATAGGCTTTATAGCTCTGGCAACTTAACCCTTTTTTCCTTCTGTATGTGGTGCTCACTGGTGGTGGATCTCAGGAATTAGAGAGTGTATTTCCACATTGCTTTCTTTTATAATCTTATTATTTGGTTAGTGGCTTTTTGCTTTCCATCTTTACTGGGAATAAGCACTCAGGAATCAGACTTGTCTGGAGAGAGGAAGTCACCGCACTTTTTATTAATTGCACTAGCACTTAACTGACTCGGAGTCTGCTCAGGATTCTGAAATCATTTAGTTCACCCCTGAGTACGCTCAGAGGCGTAACAGGCATTAGGAGCATTACTTCCATACTAACCCTGCATTATTATCAGCATAACTCGTCATTTGTTCCCTAGCGTTACAAGCTACAGGGACGCTCACTGGCAATATATAAAATCCAATTGTCCCAGTCCTTGTGCTTCAGGGCATGAAATGATCACCCATGGTGAGGTCTGAGAAGGAATTTCCCTCTTGTTCAACACTACTCAAATGGCCAAATGCATTATGGAGGCTTTTTGCCTTCTGCTTAAGCATCTAGCATTGGCCACAGCTGGTGTGGGATTCTGGGAACTAGATGGACCAATGCTCTGAGTTTTTATAGGAGATCTGTTCTTTTTGCTGTTTATTTCTTCCCAAACCCAAAGTGATGATGAGTTGTAGCTGGATTTAATTTTATATCTAAATTATCAGTGTTGTGTGTGTGTGTGGCTGAGGAAAAGATTTTTCTGGCTTGTAGAGCAGGTGTTGCATGACATTAGAATTGGTGCACCAGACTCTACAGGGAGCGACACACGCACTTGTATAAGAAATACTGTCTTCAAACTGGGCCACAGAATGACACACCCTTCTTCAGTTTAACCTGACACATTCCTTTTTATCTCAATGCCTGGGGGATAGTGGTGGGAGAGGGGAGTTTCCTGCTCTTTTTGTTCTCGCTCCTGTGAAGCGTTTTAAAGTAAACAGTGCCCTACACTGTTGGCAACCCAGCGGTTACAGCCTTACCTTACCGCAGGGAACCTCAAAAGTGAAACTGACTCATTGGTTTCATCGAGCAAGTTGAGACTAACGAAGAGTACATCAAGGTCATAAGTAAATTAGATGAATGATTTGGCTTTTTTAATTCTCTAAGATGAAGTTAGTAATCAGATAAAGGAAATAAAGGCTATTGAATCTGACAATGTCACCTAGAAAAATTCTTAATGGGAGAAAATAAATGTTCATATCTTTGTATTGATGCTCGTGCTGATTATATACATACCATACTATGTATCTGTACTGCTAAGTCCTTATACATCAAATAGCTGTGCAATCTGTCAATCTTTTTAAATGTTTTTTAAAAAATCTCTCATTGTGATGCTTTCATTGAAGTTTTTATTAAGCCAGTAAGAAAACTCTATCATTTAGTATGTATTGCGGGAGGGGAACGGTCAGGTATGGAGTTCAGTGAGTTGGCAGAGTCCAAAAAGCCTCCAATGGTATCACCTTGTACTGTGAGTGCTTCAGATCTGACATAGCAGCTCAGTGCCCGGACAGCAAATCTCCAGAGAAAATCACTGTTCTGTAGGAAGTGGTGTCACTTCAGTAGGCGGTGCTCTTCCCCCTCCATACTCAGCCAGCCTTGAGAGCAAAACTGTTGGAGGGAGATGTAAAACAGAGCCTTGCTCCTTGGAGCCTATGGTCCTTCAACCCTGATGTTCCAGGCAAATCCCCGCTTGAGTTATAGCTCTGTAAAGCTCTGGATGAAAAGGCTTTGCTAGTGAAAACTCGCCCCAACAGAGCTGAATCTTCCATCTTCCTCATTGGGTGGAGATCTCGTGTCTGCACCAGTCCCCTTCAGTGACTGGTAATTACACACAGCTTGGTGTTACTGTGATGCCCAGTGCCAGGAACTCCTTGGTACAAGGGCCAGGACACTGGTGGGTTTTCCTTATCCACACACTCCCTCCATACTGACTCTGCCTGAGCGTCACAGATCTCTGGGCCAGTAGCTAACTTGCTGCCTTTGTAAATCCAGGCCCCCGTGCTCTGGACTGTCAGTTTCATTTGACTAGGGAAATGTGAACTAATTTAATCTCCATCCAAGAGATGCCACCTCCTGCTCTGCATCCGAGGAAGGGTCTTGTCTGCCAGCCAGATCTCAGATCTCAGCCCCAGGAGGCAGCTGTTCTTTCCAATCACTGTCGCTCTGGGTGCCTTGCCTCTGCACTGAAGGAGTTGGCTCAGCCCTGAAAGCTGTGCTGTGCCCTTTGCCAGCAGTGCAGGGAGAGACTGACCAGAAGCGGGAGATCCCAGCTTCGCTCCTGAAGCTTCAAGGCACTTGGGCATCGGTCCCAGACTTTTCACTAGGTGACTTGTTTGTATCCACTTGGGCACTGGACCAGATTCTTTGTGGCAAAACCTAAAATAGACCTGATGGCTCGTCATGAGAGGTGCCAGGGTAGGGATGTTAACCCTGTTGCCCTGGTCAAACTCGAATGGGTCTTAGACCCACCCCTGCAGCTTCAGTTCACCATGGGATTCCTGTGCAAAATACCATGCATTTACCACGCTCTTCCCCAGAAGTGGCTGCATCTTGGCAATGGGGGAAGCAGACACTGCCTGTAGGTTATACCAGTCTGGGTCATTCAGGGAATGTAAGATCTTTGCTCTGGATATTAACCCCTGAACCCCAGCTGGTATGACTCCTGAGAAAAGCTTGATATCATAGCTTCTCCTCAGTCCGAGGTCGGCACTATTTCTTCTTGCCCTGCCCTATCTGGTCCTTCCTCCCCCCTCACCCCCAGCACTGTCCCAGCTTCAGAGTGTTGGCTAGCATTCTTCAGCTTCCCTGTACACAGATGCAGTGTGTGTCACTGTGGTCAGTCCAGGGTGATGGGGCAGGCAGCCGGGAGCTGCTTAGGATCCCCCTGGTCTCCTTTGCTTCTGCCTGCTTGCTTGGCTGGGGTGATGTCTCTGATCCTCTGCCACTTCACTCCATGCTGTCCTAGCTATGCCCCAGTTGTCTTTACCTCCCTGATTTCTCCCATCCATTCCCCCAGCTGCTCTCCATCCACCCCTCTGCCCAATTATTTTTAAATCAGGACCAGAAGGGGAATTAAGGGAATTTTTAAAAAACCAGTCCGCTCTTTATTTACCTTTCACCTGGGCCTGGAAAGCCCCAGCAGCAGCAGGCTAAGAGGATACTCCCTGACAGTTTGTTTTCTAGAAGAGCACAGACACACTCTTGTTATCTCTGCAGGAAACTGCTTCCTGGTGCCTGGCCAAGCCAAAACAAACTGGGGTTTGCCTGTAGCTACTGGAAGCTCACAGCTTGATTAAGTGAAGGATGCTCATGATCTCTGCTCATTACCAACCATTTTCATGGAATCCTAAAAGATTAATGTTGGAAGGGATCTCAGGAGGTCCCCTAGTCCAACCCCCTGCTCAAAGCAGGGCCAACCCCAACTAAATCATCCCAGCCAGGGCTTTGTCAAGTGAGGCCTTAAAAACCTGTAAGGATGGATATTCCACCATCTCCCTAGGTAACCTATTCCAGTGCTTCACCACCCTCCTAGTGAAAATGTTTTTCCTAATACCCAACCTAGACCTCCCCCATTGCAACTTGAGACTATTGCTCCTAGTTCTGTCTTCTGCAGCCACTGAGAACAACCTAACTCCATCCTCTTTGGAACCCCTCTTCAGGTAGTTAAAGGCTGCTATCAAATCCCCTCTCACCCTTCTTTTCTGCAGACTAAAAAAACCCAGTTCCCTCAGCCTCTCCTCATAAGTCTTGTGCTCCAGCCCCTGAATAATTTCTGTTGCCCTCCACTGGACTCTCTCCAATTTGTCCACATCCTTTCTGTAGTGGGGGCCCCAAAACTGGATGCAGTACTCCAGATATTGCCTCACCAAAGCTGAATAGAGGGGAATAATCCCTTCCCTCGATCTGCTGGCAATGCTCCTACTAATGCAGCCCAATATGCCGTTAGCCTTCTTGGCAGCAAGGGCACATGGCTGATTCATATCCAGCTTCTTGTCCACTGGAACCCCCAGGTCCTTTTCTGCAGAACTGCTGCTTAGCCAGTTGGTCCCCAGTCCTTTCCTTCCTCTCTTTGCTGGCTGCTCCAGGCACAGAGGAGTAAATCTAACATTGTTTCAGTACTAGAACTTTTAACTGAGTGTGTAGCCAGCTGGTTGGCTCTGTGCATAGTTTATGCCCACTCTTCTCAGGGTTAGCACACTGGCATTTGATGGCACACGTCAGTTTCTTGTAACCAGGGCTGAATACGGTCTTTACTGTACAGAGGTGACTCTCTCAGCTGTGCCACTGTCACTGGACTGGCTGAGCTCTCTGTGTGGTAGTATCCCCCAGAATGCATTGCTTTGCCAGTGCAGCTCTGTGTGCACATCCTGTGCAAACTCTGTCCCCTGCTGGGGCAGGCTGGGAAAATGGCCTAGATTTTCCCACAATGCAATGGCTCAAAACACAGTGTGGGTGATACCAGTGCACAAATGAGGGTGATGGCAGGGTGTGCCGGGGGGCGACAGTTGCTCTGTGGTTTCAGTGAGGTTGTATTGGTAACCAGTGCAAAGGAGGGCATTCCAAACATCTCATAAAAATAAGGTGGGGCTTGAAGCCCCCAGAATTACTAATCACTTCTGAGCTGGGGAGTAGTTAAGCCTATCAGGGAGCAAAAGATGTGGCATGGCTGAGAGGGGACAAGCCCACTAGGGGGCACCTTTCTGGAGTGGAGATTTTTAGCGGGGAAGTGCTGATTTGTGGAGAACAGGGGAGACAGGAGTGGGGCGGGACCTCTGCATGGCTTGGGGATCTCTGCCCAGCAGCTGCCTTCCCCTGTTGTGGGGTGCATGAGCTGCCCAGGGCTCGAGGATGGCTCTGGTGTGTTTCCATGCGACGATGTCTTTGTGGAATTGTTTCAGTGGGGCTGGAGGCCAGCCAACAGGTCCATGATCAGGATCACACTGCCACAAGCGGCCATGCAGTTCCCATGCTGCTGCCACGCAGCTTTGTCCAGCTCCGTAGCGTAATCTTTCGAGCAACACACAGTTCTTCTCAGACCTGAAGAAGGGCCCCATGTAGCTGGAAAGCTTGTCTCTCCCACCAACAGAAGTTGGCCCAATAAAAGATATTACCTTGCCCGCCTTGTCTCTCTAGTAAACTATGGTGGCAGTAACTGAGCTCCGGGGAATTGATGACCCTTAGCTATGTAGCACTAGCTTGGCCAGCAAAGAGCCATGGGTGGAACTGCTGGCTTACATGGATCATCTCATCTCGGCTAATAACAATACTACGTCGAACAGTTGATGTGCCTTTTACAGCTGGATCTCAAAGCACTTTCCAAAGATGAACTAGGTCATAGCCCCACTGCACAGAGATTCATAGATTCTAGGGCCAGAAGGGACCACTGTGATCATCTGGTCTCTAACCTCCTGTCAAACACAGGCCGGAGAACTGCCCCAAAATAATCCCTATTTGATCTAGAGCAGATCTTACAGAAAAACATCCCATCTTGGTTGAAAAATTGCCAGGTTTGGAGAATCCACCACAAAGCTTGGTAAGTTGGTCCAATGGTTAATTAGCCTTGCTGTTAAAAAAGGGCACCGTATTTCCAGTCCAAATTTATCTAGCTTCAACTTCCAGCCATTAGATCTTCCATTGGATAGAAGAACCCTACCCATGATCAATCTTCTATTCTCCATGTAAGTACTTATAGACTGTGATCAAGTCACCCCAGAATCTTCTCTTTGTTAAATTCAACAGATTGAGCTCCTTGAATCCGTCACTCTACGGCACGTTTTCCAGTTCTTTAATCAGCTCAGGGGAAGGAACTGAGACCAGAGAGACAGAGACCTGATCGATACTTTACAATTAGATCGACCTTGCTACACCACTCAGGGCTGTGAAAAATTTCACGCTCTGAGCGCCGTCGTTAGGTCGACCCAACCCCCAGCGTAGACGCAGCGAAGTTGACAGGAGAATTCACCTTCTGGACGAATCCTCGGAGAGGTCGATTAACTACAGTGATGGAAAAATCCCTTCCGTTGATGTAGGAAGCGTCTACACTACGGGGCTATGCTGGCACAGCTGCAGCGGGAGGCGGCTGTAAGCAGATAGCTGTGGGATAATATTCAGCCGCTAGGTGGCCCCCTCTGTAATATCCCTTACCTGAGCATAGGCCGGCCATACCTGGCTGAGTATTAATGTCCCTTAAAGGGCACACGTCTCTGGTCACGCTGCTATGATGGCAGCTCTGCAGCCAGGCCACATCTGGTGCAGGAGCCTGACCTGCAAGTATCAGCCCTGCAATCTACTGTGCGCAAGGCGTTCATGACAGGCCCAGCCCCTCAGAGGTATTTAGCTGCCTGACTCCCATTAAAATCCCTGGATCTGGGCCTAACTGATTCCTGAGTCCAGAGCAGAGCTGGGAAGCGAACCCAGGAGTTCTGGTGCCCAGACATTAAGCCCCGCTGGGAGGATGTGATGCCTCAGCGCTACAGATACGGCCTTCACTCACATCACACAGCAAGGTGTTGGGGGGGGCACCAGGCAGCGGGCGAGCGCGCAGTCCAGCCCATTGGTGAAGGAAGGGTGAGGCTGAGCTCTCGGTTGGCTCTCACCTCCTTTTCAGGGCTCATCATTAGCTCCACGATAACGATTTCTCTTTTTAGACGAATACTAATGAATCCAAGAGACTTAGCAGGGGCCCTGCTGGGGTTAATTATGGGACTTTCCTGGGGGTATGAGAGCCGCCCCGGCCACGTGACTCTGGACATCCCAACTGGAGGCTGCCATAGTGTGAAATCGGATCCCTGGCTCCTGGGTTGGTGTCTCAGGACTGTGGGGGGCAGCTGTAGTGCTGCTGGTGGCTCCCATCTAGCTGACATCTGCTCTCCCAGCTGCACCTACTACCGCTGCCCTGCTGGGGAGTTGTTGGGCTCCGTGCTGCTGAGAGGGAGGCATCACTCATGCCTAGGAAGTGGGGGCTCTTGGGCAGGCGAAGAGGAAACCTGAGCTGGGCTTTCCTCCCCCGCCCCACCCCTGTTGGGGGAGATCTTTCTCTGGCAGCCAGCCCCATTGGCTGGAAGAGTTTGGAGCCTTGTTCAGCCATGTGGGGGACAGAGGGGAAGGGAGAATCAGTGGCAGGGGGTAGCAGCCAGGAGGGAGTAGGGTCACAGTTAGGAAAGGGCTCAGACAGTTACAGAAAAATTTTCTAGCCATGCTATAACCCTAGCATCCCCAGGAAACTGCCTGCATCCTGGTGAAGGGAGGCATCTTCTTGACCAAGGCTTCTCGACCTCCTGAGGGGGTGTGATTTTTACCCGTTTAACTCAGATGCTCAGCAACAGCTGCGAGAAACACTCTGTGCATCCGACAAAGTGGGTTTCTGCCCACGAAAGCTGATGCCCAAATAAATGTTAGTCTTTAAGGTGCCACAGAACTCTCGCTGTTTTGCTAAAAACAGACTAACACAGCTACCTACCCCTCTGGAACTCTGCGTGTGAAAGGGGCATCAAGGTTTCAGGGCAGTCAGGCTGTGGGTGCCGTTCTCTACGAGTCAGGAAAAGCTATTGCAGTTCACAGACCTGGTGGGCGGTGTACTGTATGCACAACCCAGGCTAGCGGCACCTTGTCTTCCTCTAGTGGCTGCATCACACTTAGAGATTTATGAATGCCAAAGCTTCGGGGCTGCCAGAGCCCACCCTTTAGCTCAGGCAGTCAAAGCCACTGCTTTATAGCTGCCAAGAGTCACAGGTTCAATCTCTGTAGGGAACTATTTATGGTGTCACTCCACTGCATGCTATAGACAAGAGATGCTGGCTCTGTGGTTGTTACCATGTGTAAAGGCAGTGGGGAAAGAAATGAGTGATCTTTGCAGGTGGGGTTGAACCTTCAGGGAATCACTACGCAAGGGTCACTGTTCCTCTTGGGCCTATGCCCAAGTTTCTATGAAGCAGCTCCAACAGAATGACTCACTAACACATGACCTTGATGCTCAAGTCACTTCTCAGTAAAAAGGCTGTGGGGATCCTGTTCCTTCGCAAGGATTTGCACCACTGGCATGCTTGGGTCATAAAGACCCAGACACCTGGCTATGAGTTGCCTATTAATCAGGGTTTGCAGCTGTTCAAATGGGTGCTGGCTGTGCACAGTGCTCTGTCTGTAAACACCAAGCAGATTGTGTTGACAAATTCTGAGGATGTTTGGGAAGGGGAGGGCTGGCTGGGAGGCAGCCAACACAAGCCCTGAGAGCGCAAACCAGGGAGATTTGAAAGGGATCATGTCGGGCTTTAAAAGCCACAGATCTGAGTTTAGGAAATTAGGAGTTAGGCATTCAACTACAGAGCTGTGTGGGGAAGACCAGGGCAGGAAGAGCAGGGGGTTGTGAGTCAGGATCAAAGGGCACCAGCAGGGCTGGGCTAGTGGGGGGGCTGCAGGCTGGGATTAAGGGGCACCAACAGAGCTGAGGGGCACAGGGCTGGGATAGTAGGAGGCTGCGGGTTGGGAGTGGGGGGAGCACTGGCCCAGCTGTGTGTGTGGGAGGGGTGGGACTCACAGCCACCCTCAGGCCCACCTAGGACCTGAATCCCCCGCCCCCACCTTCTTACATCAAAATGCTGATAAATGGTTTAACCTGCAGGTGACATCCCCCTGTTTTGGGGCAAGATGGTTCAGCCCAACCCTGCAGCTGCAGTTTCAGCTACGTGGCCAGCAGGTGGCGCCCTGAGTGACGCTGGGCGGGGCCGGGCATGAGGTAATGTGGTGAGAGGGGAGGGGTAGCGTGAGGGCGCTGGAGACGCCGCGTTCCTGGCAGCTCGCGCTGCGGTTCAAGCTCCCGGGCCCCGGCTGTAAAACCCAGGCAGCGCATGGAAGTTGCTTAGGGGGACGGTGCAATAGACAGGCGGGAAGCAGGCGACCGGGCCGTGCAATGGGGCATCGCTTCCCGGCTTTAGAAAGGGGACATCGCGCTGGGTGACGGCTTGCATTTCTCTGCCTGCGCCCGGGAAAGCCCGGCCACCCGGATTCCTTTAGAGCAAAGAGGCAGGACTGGAGAGCAACAGGGAGGTGGAGCCGCTGCTCATCCCGTGCAAAGGGGGGAGAAGGGGGAGAAGAAAAACTAGAGCATGAAATTCCAAGAAGGGCTTGTTGCTGAGAGAAGCAGCCGCAGCAGCAGGAGGCGGAGGAGCTGCAACTGGTGTAACTGAGCACCACCCACCCTCCAAGAAACCCAGAGCCAACGAATCCCCGCCCGTCCCGGGCGCCCCACTGCAGAGCAGCGCCCCGTGGCCGGGCGGCAGCAGGGCTTGGCGGAGGAGTGCAATGGCTGGGCGCTGCAAGAGGGCTCCGACGGGGCACGTTGCAGGGAGGGGGGAGTGAGGGCGAGCTGCGTTCCCCCTCCACCTCAAAAGCAGCCAGGAGAATCGCCCCCCTCCTCTCCCTTTGATTTGTTGCAAAGGTCGCGGGCCGATGCGGCGCTGAGCCTGGCCGGCGGAGCCATGCTGCTGGCTTCGGCCGTGGTGGTCTGGGAATGGCTGAACGAGCACGGCCGCTGGAGACCCTACAGCCCGGCCGTCAGCCACCACATCGAGGCGGTGATCCGGGCCGGGCCGCGGGTGGGCAGCGTGGTGCTGGGCCAGGCGGACCCTCGGCTGGCGCCCTACCTGCTGGACCTGCACTCTATGCACCAGTTCCGCCAGGACACCGGTGAGTGGGGGACGGGACCGGCCGGCCTGACCCGACCCGACCCGGATCGCCCCGCACGGGCGGCGGGACGGGACCGGCCCGGCCTGACCCGGATCGCCCTGCACTATGCACTGCCTTATAGGAGGGGGGGAGCCGGTCCCCTATTTCCTGTCCGGATCAGCCCGTCCCGGTCTCAGATCGCTCTTTCTTTTCTCTGCCCTGTAGTGCCGGCCCTGGTCTATATCACACTATATTGTCATGATTGAGGGGCACCGGCAGAGCTGTGAGTGGGGGGAGCGGGGGACGCCCAGGGCTGGGGTAGGAGGGGGGTGTGGGTCGGGACTGAGGGGCACCAGCTGAGCTGGGGGGGGGGGGGGTTTCCCGAGCCCGTGAGGCCGGTGTTCCCAGCCGAGCTGCGCCTGAGGCAGCTCCTGTTGGGATGGGATCTCTGGGTATTTCTGAGGAACAGGAACCTACCCAGGAAAGCCACCTAGTGAGCGCCTTGCCTGGGAATCCCTGGGCGCCTGTGATCTCACAGCCACCTGGGGAATCCCTCAATGTATCCCCAGAGGTGGGGGGAAGAGAATCCAGTTGGGGCAGCTCCCCCAGCGTGCCGGGTGTGGAGCAGTGCAAGCCTGGCACGGGGGCTGTGGGTAGCCGGTGCACCTGGGAGGGGGTGGTGGAGCCAAGGTGATAAGGGAAGGGGCTGGAGGACTGGCAGGGGAAGAGGTGGCAGCGAGGGAGCGCTGCAGGCGTGGGTGGGGGAGGGGAGTCAGAGCTGGAAAAGACCCCCACTGGGATGGGGCAACCCCTGCAAGCAGAGGGGATCCCGGTTTGGTGTCAGCCCCTCTCCGCTCTGTTATGAAGTGGGGATGTGCTGCCTCTTGGCTGAAGCTTTGCCCCATGGAGAGGGCAGTGCAGAATTTGGCTGTTGGCATGGGGAGGGCAGGCGGCCCCAGCTAGGGCTACCATTAGGCCGCAATGGCCAGCTCCTTGGCTATTCTCTCTGATACTCTCGGCTTGGTGCCCTGTGCAGCCCCGTAGATCCAAGGGGATAAGCTGGCTGTGGGGGCAGCGCTGGAGTTGTCAGTGGTCTTGGCCCAGACCTGCGTGGCTGGGCATGATGCTGAGGCAGACGGTCTCCATGCCCCCAACCCTGGACATTACCAGGGGATCGTGGTCTGGCACCTGGGTGGTGACCCAGGCGGTGGGCCCTTCTGGATGGGGTGCTGGTTTTGTTCTTGACATGACACCCCCTCCAGAAGCCACTGGTGTCCGTGGCTGGGAGCTGTGGTCTCATGGCGGTTGTGCCCGTCCGGGATCCTGTTTCATTTTTCCATGTTGCTGGGCAGGGTTCCAGAGCCCTGCAGGTGAACTGCTCCTTGTGGGAACGGTGTTCCTGGCACAGAGATGGTTTTAAACCCATCCCACCCCCCCACTCCCCTGGTGATAGAAGAGGGGCTCTCCATTTCTGTACAGGCCTGAGATCTGCAGCCAGCCGAGCTTTGGTGGGATGGGGAGTTGATCTCCAGTGTGGGGCTCCCCCTACATACATGGGGCTCCCAGTGTGTGACCCCTCATTCCCCAGGTTCCAGCTGAGAGGAAGTAATGGTGAAAGGGGGGCTCTGATGGAGGGAGGGGAGTGGGGCGGCCAGGCCCTCCCCCCCTCCACCCACGGGCAATTGTTCTGCTTTTGGCTGGCTTGCTCTGAATGTTGTTATTTTGGGTCATTAAGGGGCTCTGATGTGGGGAGGTCGCGACCCCGGCAGGGCCTTGAATAGCTATTGTCTCTTTTCTTCCCTTCTTGAATGGGAGGCCGGCTGCAGGTCTCTGGCTATGAGGGGAGGAAGGGGGGACTTTCCCACAGGATTGCTGCACAGCACTGGACCTGCCAGATGCTGAAATGCCAGCACTGGCTCCTTCTCCTTCTCATCTGGGATTATAATAAATTATGGAGCTGGGGGGTGTAACTTGCTTTCTGGTTCAGAGCCTGATTTCTCTCCCCGCCCCTCCCCACACAGAAATCCCTCAGCAAATCCCTCTTTGTCCCCCACACATCTCATTGTGTGGCCTTTCTTGTTGGGAGGGGGGGAACTTAAAAATTATTTTACCAAAAACTCAAGAGTAATTGATCTTGACAGAATTCCTCAGCCAAAGTTTGAAAAATCAGGTGGGAGTGATTCAGCCCCCCTCCCCCGCCTTGTTAATGTGCACAATTAAAAACCCTATTGTGACCTCCCATGGAGATTTAATAAAGTGCTGCAGCTGACAAATTGGGGTGCTGTATCCCAAAATTGTAGCCCTATAACTATAGAGCGGTGCTTATGCTGTGATAGCTGTGCCCATTTGGGAAGAGACATAAAACTATCCCGGTATAAACCGTGCTAGGTGCGGTACTGATTTAAACATTTAGCTAGAATCTCACCAAAATAATTACAGCGGTACCCAACAGGTGTGTAGAGCAGCCCTGAGATTCCTTGTGTTTTACAACATGCTTACGTGCGTGTTATGAAGCACTGTGTGTAATTAAAGTTAAACTCCAGTTGTCAGACTAAACAGTCTAGGTTTCTCCTTTGTTCACATGCTGAGCTGCAAAATTCAGTGTTTTCTATTCTACTTCCACCACTGCAGTATCTGGGTGCCACACCATCTCTAATATTTATCCGCACACACCCGTGTGTGTGTGTCTCCGCTTTACTGATGCGGAACTGATGCCCAGAGAAACTAAGGGACTTGCTGAAGAACATGCAGAAAATCGGTGCCAGAACAGAGAATTGACTTTGGGTGTCCTAAATCCCAGGCTAGCACCCTAACCACCGGACTGTCCTTCCTCGCCGGGATTTCTAATGGGCATCTGTCATTAGTACTGATTAGTGCTATGTTGTTTTAAAGTCTGTGGAAATTTGTATTTTTGGGAGCACCTTATCTCACAAAGAGCCGAGTCTGGCAGCTCCACATGTGTTTGGTGCGGTAGTGACTGGATGAGGTGTAGCATGTAGGGCTAAAGGTAAGTTTTTTCATAAGAAGTTTGATCCTGCAATATCGAAGTCAGGGGAAATGGTGCTGCTGACCTTAATGGCAGCAGGGCTGGGGGCAAGAGGGGAAACACAATGGAGCAGTTTTGTGCCACGGACATGTCTCTCCCTGAGATCTCATGCTGTCAGAATAAGCCCAGCACGGTTTTAAAACACGAAAACATTGGAGTTCGTGCAATACATTAACTAACTGAGCAGCACTGGGTCAGAGAGGGTCCAGACAGCATCCATGGAGTGCTGGATCTGAATGGTGTTGTCTTGTGTTCCATTGACTAATGTGGTTTGGCTTTGCAGGATCTGTAGTTGTAGCGCTGCTTTCTCAAGTGTGTTGCCTTGTGACAAGTTTTTGCATCAGTGTCATAAAATGCTTCCTTTAAAAACTAAGGAAATTCCCAAACACACAAGTGTTCGAAGGCTACACAGGGAGATTGGTTACTTAAAATGGGAAGACAAATTTTGTAGTAATTTTAACAACAAAAAATCTGAGATGCAGGAAGCTCATAGATGAGGTTCCACAAACAAACTGGACTCTGCACTTTTACCAGTGCCTGTCCTCTCCCCATCCCCCAACTCCCTTGCACACCCACGCTTCAGCCACATTCTCAATATGCACTGCAAACCTTGAATTACCAAAAATAAAAGAACCCCCTTGCACCATGCCAGAGGTGAAATGAGTTAGAGGGGCTCAGCCCAGTTCTGGGGTGCCCACACAAAGTACTGGAGCCCACTGGGACTCCCCCAAGACTGGAGTCTCATGAGTTTTGGGTTCTGATTCGTGCTGGGAATACTATCAACTGCTGTAATGTAGATACACTTCTACACCCCATTCCCTCCTTTTCATGGAGCTGCAACTCACACATAGCCTCTCCTTCCATTCAGCCACCTGTTGACATGGAGATGCATCTCTGCTCTTATCCCTCCACCTACAGCCCAGAAATAATGTTGCCTTGGATACCTGTGGCTTGGCTCGGCTACAAAACGTAGCCACCTTTGAATGCAGTCCTCTGCGGTTCGTTTACATGGACTGGGACTGAGTGTTACAGACAGTGTCAAACTGAATTCAGTTTGATTCAGTGAATGTCATGGCTGCAAACTGCCTTCGGAGATGGTTATGCTTAGGAGGAAAAGCAAAACCCAGGGGATGAGAAGCTTAGGCTGCCCTTTCTGTACCCTGTTGATTGCAATGCGCCTTGTGTCTGCAACCTCCGCAGCAGTAGCAGATTCCGTAGGGAGGTGGAGTCAGAGTTAAGGCTCTTTGTGGAACCATGGCTGTAAATTTTCTGACTTTTTTACAGAGTTTAAAAAAAAAAAAAAAAATCATTATTTCTAGCCCATAAAGGCCGCAGATCAATTGGGCACTCATCTTGCTACACTCTCACGTTACATTGGTCTAACTTAAAATCGGTTTATCAAAGGAGTGCAACTTTTGTAAATCTATTGATGAGGGACAAGCTGCTACTAGCTGGGCTAAGGCCTGGTCTACACTTAAAATATTTGTTGCCGTGAGTGTGTGAGAGTGTGTGTGTGAGTGAGTGATAAAAATGTCTTTTTGCTGGTGTTGCTTATTTTGTTCTGGGAACAGATATAATCTATACCAGCAGAGGAATTCTTGTTGGTATAAGCAGTGTCTCCACTAAGAGAGTTTGCCAGGGTAGCTATACCAGCACACCCTTTCCTTTCTAACAGAGAGGGTGATTAACCACCAAAAAATTTAGCAAGGCTCGTGGTGGATTCTCCATCGCTGGTAATTTTTAAATCAAGGTTGGCTGTTTTTATAAAAGCCCTGCTCTAGGAATTATTTCGGGGAAGTGTTACACAGGCAGCCAGACAAGATGATCTCAGTGTTCCCTTCTGACTTTGGAAGCTATGAATCTAGTGTAGACAAGGCCTGATGGAAGAGAGTCCACACGCGCAGTTGTGCTGACAAATGAACAGGTATAAAATCAGCCCTTCCCCGTAAGCTGATGCCACTTTCTTTGTAGTGCAAGGAACATTCTTTGCTTCAAAGACATAAAGTCCAGATCCCTGAAAGTGCCTAACTCCCATTGGTTTCAGTTACAATCTAAGGCTCTGGCATCTTGCTTTTGGGGTGACCTGGTTGTGTCTTGCATCCCCCGGCTCATAGCCCCCATCCCATCCCATGGATGCTCTCGGGGAGTGGGGTAAGGAGATTGTCCCTAGTCTGGCTCCCAAAGACTCTTATCTCTGTATTCCTCTCTGCCCTCCAGGCACCATCCGCCCGGTGCGGCGCAGCTACTATGACCCCTCCTCGGCACCGGGCAAGGGCGTGGTGTGGGAGTGGGAGAATGACAGTGGCTCGTGGACGCCCTATGACATGGAGGTGGGCATCACCATCCAGCATGCTTACGAGAAGCAGCACCCCTGGATCGACCTCACCTCCATCGGCTTCTGCTACATCATCGACTTCAGCACCATGGGCCAGATCAACCGGCAGACCCAGCGCAAGCGCCGCATTCGCCGCCGCCTCGACCTGGTCTACCCCCTGGTCACCGGCACCCTGCCCAAGTCCCAGTCATGGCCGGCCAGCCCTGGCGTTCCCAGCTCGCCCCCAGCCCCGCCCTGCACTTGCCCCCAGTGCCTTCTGGTCATGAGCGTCAAGGCAGCGGTTGCGGCCGGGTCCAACAGTGGGACTAGTGCCATGGCCCCCCAGCAGCAGCAGCGTAAAGCCACCTCCCTGTCTGGCGGCCCCAAGCCCCCCATCCTAGCAACTGGGCTGAAGCCCCCGGATGGCACGGCCACCACACGCAGCTCGCCGAAGACCCTGGCCTCCCAGGTGAGCCGGAGGCAGGCGGCCAGCACACCAGCCCTGAGCTCGGCCACCAGCCCACCTGCCGCCAACGGTAAAGCCACGCGCCCCAGCCTCAACACCCTCAACCGCACCCACCTGCAGCGCCTGGCCATCGCCCAGTCCCGCGTGCTGATTGCCTCCGGGTGAGTGAGTGAGCGAGCGAGGTTCCCACTGGGGTTCTTAATGAATCTGGGGGGGGAGGGGAGCAGGGTGCCCAGGTCACAAAATGCCAGCCCTCCGCTAGCTGGCGCTAATCGTCCTCCCTCTTATCCAAGGATCAGTGAAGGGGGCTATGGAGTCCTTGGTGGCTTTTGGCAGGACCGTGCCAGGGGGAAGCTTGCCCTGGAGTAACCTGTTCAGCACCCACTCTGGGAACAGGCTTCCAGAGCTGCCCAGCTGGACCTTTCAGCTGTGTTTAATTAACATCTGTTGAAACCAGACCCTATGTCGGGGGTCCCGCTGTTTGCTTCTGGTGCCCTTCACCCTCAGCTCTGTCCATAGGTGCTGCCCCCGGTAGCATGGGTCTGTCCCTCATGGCTGCCCCTCTGGGACCATGCCATTGCTTTGATCTCACGCTGTGTCTGTACTTTCATTTTGGTGTTGCTGCTCTTTGGCTTTAAAGGCCTTTGATAGTCCCTGCTATCACGGCCAAGCTGTCATGGGATGGGAGGCAAAGTAGTGGTGTGGATTAAAATCTGGATAGGAGTCAGAAAGCAAAAAGTAGGGTCAAGTGGCCAGTTCTCATCATGGCAGAAGGTGAACAGGGGATATAGTTTTCCTATGAGCCCCCAATGTGTTTGTTATATTTATTAGTGATCTGGAAAGGAGGATGGATGTGCAGGAGACACAAAGATGTTTAGATGAGTTAGGACCAGTGAGGACTCCGAGAAACTTCAAAGATACCCAAACAAGCCAGAGGGATGGGCAACCTGATGACACTGAACTTCATTTATCAATAAATGCAGTGTAATGCACATCGGAGGGGAGAATTTAAACCACTTGTGCATTATACATTAACTGCATTGGCTCAGGAATAGGTTGCCATTGTAGATAGCTCAGTGGAGACCTCTGCTCAGTGTGCAGCTATGGTCAGAAAAGCAAACCAGGCATTAGGATGCATAAGGAATGGGATGGAGAATAACACAGAGAATATTGTAGGGCTAATACATCAATCAGTGGAGTGGCCTTGCCTGGCTGTCGTTGGCAGCACATGTCACCCTGTCACCAGAAGGATGTAGAATTAGAGGGGTTCAGAGGAGGGTGGTGAGAATGGCCAGGGTCTGGAAAAGATTGAAAAAGACCACAAATATTACCTTACAGAGGAAATGGATTAGAGGGGACATGATGGAAATCTGTAAAATACTGAGTGGTCTAGAGAAGGGAGATCAGGAGCTGCTGTTCTCCTTGTCTTATAACCTAAGAACATGGGAGAGTCAGTGAAATGGAAAGGGGAGAAATTCAAAATTGATTAAAGGAAATATTCTTTCACACATTTTATTATTGGCCAGTGGAACTCACTGTCACAGGATGTTGTTGAGGCCAAAGACCTAGCAAGGTTCAAAAAAGGACTAGATATTTCTGTGGTTAACAAGAATATCCAGAGTTATAACAGTCAATGCTAACAAACATTGTAGCAGGGTATTGCATCTCCTGCTGCAGGACTTCAGCCAGTCTCTAGTAGAGAGCAGGATGAGACCTAATGTAGGGGGAAATTATCCCATGTCTGCGGCTGGCTCCTTCTGCCACATCTGGTGCCAACCACTGTCGGAGACAGGAGACTGGGCTAGATGGATCTGGGATCTGATCTAGAATGGCAGTTCCCTCCATGAGTGAATCCCCACCCAAGTGTGCAGGATGCATTTACACCCAAGGACTGGTCTAGGTCACATCAGCCAGTCACGGCACGGCGTTCCAGCCAGAAAGACTTGGGAGTTTTGTTAATCACTGGCCTGGGGATTCCATAGTGCCTGTATTTTAGCTACAGCTGGTGGAGGAAACACCAAGGTCCCTATCCCAGCTGGTGTAAATCAGTGGGCCCGATCCCCAGCTGAAGTCAATGGGCCATTGCTCCATTGACTTCATCTTCTGATTTACAGTTGTTGAGGATCAGGCCCAGAATCTTTCTGGTGGCTATCTGTTGGGGCAACAGGGATCCCTCGCCTTCGAATCTACATTGGCACAATCCTCTGGGTGTGGTGGAAAGTAGAGTGAAGAAATAAAGCCCCTGTGACTGTAGCCCCCATTGCGGCCCCTATCTGTCCCCCTCTTCCCGCCATGGCCCCTCTCTTTCCCCATCGACACATACCAGAGACCTCCTTAACCGTAAAATGGGGGAGGCCCTCAGTCCCCTTTTGAATCTTAATGAGGTTGTGAGACATTCTTTCACTCAGCCCCACGGGGGGGATGGGTGGGCGCTATCAAAAGGCCTATAGAAAGCTTTTCATACGGCTGCCAGATGAGAAAACATCTCGCCCCATCCCCAGAAATCCCTTTCTTGGCCATTTAATTAGCGTGGCTCTCCCCTTTTGTCTGGTTTTGCCATCGGCCTTCTGTCGCCGTTCGCCCGTGCCCGTGACCCCTCCGGGAAACTTTCCCATGGAAGAGAGCAGGAGGAAATGGCCATGGGAACAAAAGAGGCTGTGAATAGTTTGGAGACCCAGGCAGGGTTTCTAAAGACCAAGAAAAAAGGGGTGGGGGGGCACGTCTCTAGATTAGAGGATTCTTCGTCTCTGGCTAGGCCTCAGTCTGTCGCTATGGCAACTGTTGTCCGGCTAGAAGGTGCCCGGCTCTGGCTTGCCCTCCTCTGTTGCTGTGGTGCCACCCCCGGGAATGAAATAGATCCCTCAGCATCCCCTGCCCTAAGCCGTGCCAGCAGTCCAGCCAGGAAATGGCATGTTCTGATTGAGTCAGGCATACCAGTGCTCCTGACGTTGCACTGCCAGACCCTTTTGGCTCACCGGGGAGCTCTCATTCTACAGCCTCGCGGGCATTTGTCCCTTCCAAGGCTGCCGAATGGGACGCGGGCATCCCCCAGTGCAACATGTGAGGTATCGTTTTGCCATCGTCGCCCCCTAGATTCCCCATTCTTGCTCACTTCTTCCCCTTGCCCCCCAAACCTGCTTTGCCCTTCAGAGGAATATGCCTTGATGGAGAACATGAGCAAAGAAAGCCTAACTGAGACACTAGCAAGTAGCGGGGTTGGGGGAAGGGGATAATGGGATGAGAGAGAGAGAGAGATGGACACCCATTGCGGGTTCAGCCGACCCCACTGGCAATGAGGGGCGCATGCCCAGTGAGCAGTCTGCAATGGCGCATGTGTCTGCAATTTCTTGGGCTCAGCATGGTTGGCAACAAACACTGGACACCAGAGTGGGGTGTATAGTGGGGCCTCTGCCCCTTGAGTTTTGGCTTGTGCCCAGAGCCCCCACTCCATGGTATATTTCCCGAGTCTTGCAGCAGCACCTTTTCCTTTCTCTAATTCCATCTCAGGCGGACGTGGTCATTAGGCTTTGCGCCGACCCAATGTCTTGCGATATTCAGTCCCAGCGCCGTGAGCTGGGCCAGATCAGCGCTACCACCCCCAGGGCTTGGTTGTAGTTCCAGATTTGATCGACTGCAATCTACCAGACCTAGAAATGAGTTCTTGGATGAATTGGAATTGCCTTGATTGCCATGGCAGAAGCACAATTTGTACTCCTTGCCTGGCTGCAGAATAGCTAGCGCCGGAAAACAGTGCTGTGCTCCATCTGGATGTAACTGGAGCTTTCTGCTGTTATCAGGCTGGCATATACGGGTCTGAAGAGCATGTGTGGGTGGATCGTTGGGCTGAGGTGATTTTTTCAGGGCCAGGTCTGGAGGTTCGAAATACTCCAGAGGGTCAGTGCAGTTGTCGTCAGGACAAGGAAATCTTTGGGGTAAGGCCTCGTAAGGGCTAGATCTCTGCTGTAGCATCTGCCCACGTTCTCCTTAGCCTGTCGTTGTCTCTGGTGCCCTTATTTTCAGATCATAGGACAAGTGTCTCCCCCCACGCACAAGTGCACACACAAACTCACCCCTCCAGCCCTGTGCTCCCACCTGGCTTGGCTGCACACCCAGGCTCCCGGGTTCCCATGCCGGCCTCTCCTAGACCAGGTTTTCCTGCTTGGCCTGCAGCCGGATGCAAAACCTGCTGGTCCGGTTGGGTTGTGTGAGTAGTGCCTGTCCCATCACCCACGAGGAGGAGTGGCATGAAGAGAGGACGGGCACCAGCTGGGTGCAAGGCATCCTGGGACGGGGAATGTGCCACACGCCCTTGTTGTGGCAGCTCCCACCCCAGCCCCCTTCTCCAGTGGGGAGGGGGGATCTCTCATCAACTTGGTGCCCTGCCACATTCGCTTCCTCGTTGGCTGAGCCCCTTGTGTGGGGCAGTTGTGGCCGGTGGTCCCCAGGGCGCTCAGCCCTCCAGCCCCGAACCGTATCCCCTGCTTTCTGGGGGATTCACCCCTGCCTATTGATGTTCCTGCTCCCTCTCTCTGTTAGGGGAGCTCCTTTGTGCCCCTTGCTAGCCCTCCACTCTCTAGCCAGGACTCCTAGGGAAGGGAACAGTGGCCTGAGACCGGGGAGCCTCTGGGAACCTATGGGTCCATGCATTGGGTCAATCAGTGGGGCAGGGACTGGCCCCACTGTGAATTCTGACCTCCCCCCATCCTTCCCCTCAGGGTCCCCACCATCCCTGTGAAAAACCTCAACGGCTCGAGCCCCGTTAACCCCGCGCTGGCAGGTGAGGGAGCCGACCTGTCGGGCTGGCCTAGCATGACTGAGCAATAGAGATCCCAGAGGGAAGGGGGACAGACCCACACCTCTGGGGCTGGTGTGGGGAGTGGGCTTTGGGTGGCACCTGTGTAGAAGAGGATGGGGGGAAGCTGTGGCAGGAGGGGGGTTTCTGGGCAAGCCTGTACCCCAGAGGAATGGGGGCAGATTCGGGCCCCTTTGTTTGCCAGATAGGAGGGGGATCCCTGTTCTAGATGGGGGATGGAGGGTGGGAGGGGGACTCGTAGTCTGTGGTTTGGGGCGAGTGGGGCTGGGGTGTCTGCTCTATGAGGGTGCAGGGCTAGGGAGCATCTCTGGGTTTTATTGAGGGAAGCAGTGCTTGGGCAAGGGGGATTCATGGGGGGGATGTATGTCTGTTACAGGTGGGGGGCGGCTTCCGGCTGCTGGCTAGAAGGGTTTGTGCGGGGGGGTGCCTGGGTTTTCTCAGGGCCTTTCCCCATCTCCCTCCACCAGGAATCACAGGGATCCTCATGAGTGCAGCGGGGCTGCCTGTCTGCCTCACCCGCCCCCCCAAACTGGTGCTGCACCCCCCACCTGTCAGCAAGAGCGAGATCAAATCCATCCCGGGCGTTGCCAACACCTGCCGCAAGACCACCAAAAAGCAGGCCAAGAAAGGTGAGTGCGAGCCCTTACCCAGAGTCTCGGGGCGTGAGGTGTCACCCCCTCCCCCCTGCACACCCCTAAGGGGGAGCCCCTTCCTATCCCCATGTCCTGCCAATCTCCCCTCTAGGGGGAGCCCCTTCCCTTTGGTGCCATTCACCCTGACCTCGCTGCATAACTTCTCCTCCCCTACAGGCTCTGTTCCCACCCTCCCGCCCATCCATCCCTTCCCCTCGGCCCTCCTTTTCTGGAGTGCCTCATGTCTCCCCAGACACGTTCAGGGCAATGGGGGCAGTGACTTTCTTGCTGCCACGTGCTGGTTCTTTTCCTCCCCGACCCAGGTAAAACCCCGGAGGAGGTACTGAAGAAATACTTGCAGAAGGTGCGTCATCCTCCAGATGAGGTGAGAGCAAAAGGCATGAGGGTGGGGTGGCCCGGTGTGCCCAGCTCCCGTCTATTGGTTTCTTGGGCTAGGTCGGTCTGTCTGTCTGTCTGCCCCTGTCTTGAGCTAGGTCTTCACTGCCCAGATCTCTGTATTTTTGCAGTGCATTAGCTCTCTAGCTGTACAATCCTGGAGAAGACAAGGCACAGGTAGATTGGACCTCGCTGTAGCTGGTCAAAGTCAATGCATACCCGCCTCCCACCCGGGGTGACCTCCACTAGCTACAGCGAGATCAGAGCCCCCTCTGCCCCAGGATTGGACAGCCCGCGAGGGCTGTCCTGCCTTGGTTATCTTGCCGTGCAAACGCCCCGTTTTGGGGAGGGAGATGAGTTGCATGAGGTTGCTCTCGCCGAGTATGTGGTGTGGGGCCTTGCATGCTGTGTGTGTGCTGTCTGAGCGGGTGTGTGCACGTGGCAGAGTTGCACTCAGGGTGTTTCGTCCCTGCTTGCTTCTGGCTGTCAGCGTGTCTTGTCCTGAAGGGTGCTGGCAAACAAGGCTAGGTTACGCCACTGGAGCTCACAGGTGCCTGTCCTTCCCCAGAGCACTCACCCTACCCTAGGGATGGGGCTGTGATTCCTGGTTAGCTGAACCTCCACACTGAACCTATCACGGGGGGTGGCAGCTCTTCCTGTCTGGTGGGACCTGGGATGAGACACCCCGCCACCCTCCCATTCACTTTGGCCTGCATGCTCAGTCACTGCCAGCTTGGGCTGGGTTTGGACCTGGTCCGTCCATCCGTCTGACTTGATCTTCTCCTCTCGCTGCCTCCCCCGCCCCCGAAAAGGACTGCACCATCTGCATGGAGCGCCTCTCCACCCCGTCTGGCTACAAGGGACCCCAGCCAGCCGTCAAGCCTGACCTAGTGGGGAAGCTGTCCAAATGCGGCCACATCTACCACCTCCACTGCCTGGTCGCCATGTACAACAATGGCAACAAGGTGCGTGGTGGGCTCTGGGAGAGGCGGTGGGGGGCTTAGCTCAGCTGCCATGCGGGGTTCAAGCGAGGACTGGGTCCTAGCATAGAACGTTCCCTGGGGTTGGATGCTGAGCCAATAATCACTTCACTTGCCTGGGGCTGAATCTTCCCTCCTGATAGGCTGTAAGAGCCCAGCATTCGCTCTGTTATTTCCCCTGATGCCTCCCATTGGCTCTGTGGGACAGGAGGGTGTTGCTTAGCGGCTTTGCAGTGAGCACTGATTGACCCTTCCCGAACGCTTGGCTGTCTCCATGATCATCAGTGAGTCGAGTTGAAACCATTCTCAGCGTGGGTCTGTCTCACATCTGGCCCTCCCTGTCCAGAAGGTCTCTTCCCTTAAAGTTTTCAGTGAATTTTCCACAGCTTTCCTGTGGTTTTATCCTGTTTCATTAAGACTCATCCCTGTGCTGCAAAGATGATCTGGTTTGCTGCCCTTCATGTGCTGGAAGTGAGACAGTAGTTAGAGATACAGACAGGGAGTCATGAGACTGTTGCTGATTTGCAGACATGGTTGGAAAATGTCCCCTACCCCCCGGAGAATTTTGAGTTTTCAGCAAAAAAAATTTAAAACTAGAATAACTTGGCTACAATCAAAATATTTCCATTTGGAAAGCAAACTGTGGTGCCTTGTGGGAGTTAGTTTGTGAGTGAATTCTGACACCATTCTCCTCTATTGGCCAAGCTCCCTGGTTGGATTACATCTCCCCTGGTGCATCATGGTCTCATCTCTTGGTGAGAGGAGGTGGTTGCATCAAGGCTGGTGGATAGCCATGATGCATCATGGGAGATGAAGTCTGGCTGAGCAGCCCAGTCCATAGAAGAGAATGGGAGCACAAGACAGCTGAACTACAACTCAGTTTCCCCATCTGTACCATAGAAGGTATTGTGAAGAGAGCTGAATAATGGATTTTTTTGGTTTGCTGCTGACAGTTTTGAAAAACAAAAAAATAATAATAATGGTTTGGGTCAAGCTGAATTTGAAAATTCTGAAAAATTTTGCTGCATCAAAAAAGCTCGTTTTGGGTTGAATGAAATGTTTCAGCAACCCGAAATATTTTGTTTCTGGGCATTTTTAAAGATGTAGAGTCACAAAAAAGGACAGAGAAGGAGACGTTGGTGCTACCTCCTTTAAAGCTTTTTCCCAGTGATTTGGGCACTCCCCTGAATAGACAAAGATTCAATTCCCCCTCTGCAATTGAAATTGGGGGTCTCACATTGCAGAAAGGTGGGCACTGGGAGAGGTCTCTGTCTTTTTTTTTTTTTTTTTTTTTTTTTTAAAACAATTCACGCAGATGAGCGTTGATCAGTGCATTCTTCTTTGGAAGAAGATGCATTCAATATATTCTAGGGAAGGTTGAAGTTTTTCTAATGAAGAGCAGCTTTTCAAACCAAACACACATTTTTGTTTTGTTTGAAATTTTTTTAGGGAATCAAAACATTTTTTTGCTTCATTTTGATTTTCGTTTTTGGGGTTTGCCCTCACTGAAAAAAGTTGAGGGGAAGGTGTGAGGAAGAAACGTGAAACTTACAACGAAACTTTTTGGTTTTAATTTTAAATGGAAGAAGGGAGGAAGAAATTGTTTAGTCAAAAAACCTGAAGAAATGGGGTGAACAATTTTGAAAGAAACAAAGAACGTTTCATTCTAAATAATTTTATGGGAAAAACTCTTTTTGATCATTCATATTATTTCCCCGTCAAGGTGCGCAGCAGTCCGTGTGGTTCAATATTGGGGAGAGGGGAGCTTGGGGACAACAGTGAAAGTGGGAGGCTGGAAAAGTTCTCCTGATTTAATTATTTCTTTCTCTCCTTTCTTCCTTCGGTGCTCTCAGGACGGGAGCTTGCAGTGCCCAACCTGCAAAACCATATATGGGGTGAAGACTGGGACTCAGCCCCCTGGGAAGATGGAATATCACCTCATCCCCCACTCGCTGCCTGGGCACCCTGACTGTAAAACCATTCGCATCATCTACAATATCCCTCCAGGGGTCCAGGTGAGACCCCAGCTCTGCAGGAGGGACGGGCGTGTGTGACACTTTCCAAAGTTACCTGGGGTTGGGAGGCACCTCACTACCACCTTAACATGAGGAAGCTTTGTCTGTGCCTGCAGGGGGTCAGCTCCCTGCCTTCATAGGCGACACACACAATCCCCTCTAGGCCTTGTCGGTCCCCCATCACTCAGTGGGGTAGCAATAGGCACACTCCAACCCTTGAGCCCTCTGAGCATCTCCTTGGAGTGTCCAGCCCGTGCTCCACTTGACACCCTCACAAAATTCACAGGTTCGCTGCTCCCAGAGAAGCGGTACGCTCCAGCTTACCAGTTTCACCTCCAATCATAGAACCACAGGTTTAGAAGGGTCAACCAGGGTCATCTAGTCCAACCCCCTGCCAAGATGCAGGATTTGTTGCATCTAAACCGCCTAAGACAGATGGCTATCCTGCCTCTGTTTGAAAACCTCAGTGAAGGAGCTTCCATGACTTCCCTAGGCAGCAGGTCTGTTCCATGGTCCTGCTGTTCTCACCATTACAAAGTTTTTCCTGAGATTTAATCTAAACCTGCTAATCTCACCCTTTGAGAGCAACTTTTCTCCATCTCTTTTTTATGGCAGCCTTTCAAGTATTTGAAGATTATCATGTCCCCCCTTCATCTCCTTTTCTCCAAACTAAACATCCCCAGTTCCTTCAGCTGTTGTTCATATGTCTTGTATTCTATCCCTTTGATCAGCTTTGTCACTTGCTTCTGGTTGCTTTCCAGTTTCTCTACATCCTGTCTATATAGTGGTGACCAAAACTGGACACAGTCCTCCCACAAAGATCTAACCAGCACCAAGGAGAGTGGTACTATCACCTCCCGTGACTTGCATGCTATACCTCTTTTAACGCAATCTAAAATTGCATTTGCTTTTTTTGTAATAGCAATCACAGCTCCGTGAAACACACGGAACTTATCTAAGTGTATAGTGAAAACAAACCACAGTTTATTTAAGAAGGCACAGAGATTCGAATGATGGCAAGTAGAAATTTTGGAAACGAAAGATGATGACATATAAAGTAAAATCATAACGTGTGTTCTAAAACCTAGACTTCCCTAACTAAAGCTCACCCCAAAGCCCTGCCAGTGTTTTTCAGCCAGGCCTGGCTGTGGTCCTTTTTCCATGAGGCAAGACAGGCTATCAGCTTGTGTCCTCAGTAAAGAATGCAGGGGGTATCTCTGCCCCCGCCCCCCTCTCCCCCCCCTCCCCCCCCCGAGATATACCCCAACAATCCATCATCTGTACTTGTAAACAGGATCCCCCTCCTGCTGTTTTATTTCATCCTGTAAATGTCCTCACTAGATTAGCATTCTGGCTATGTATGCGGATAGATCAGTAGCAGAAAATAGACAATGGCAAGACAGGGAGGTAAACTCAGCCTGGAAGGTATTGGTCTGAGGCAGGTCATCCCCTGTTTGCCTGCCTTAACTCACATACCTTAAGAACAGAATTTTCAGTATAGATGCATAACTCCTTAAATATTATCTATACATACCTTTCACAGGGATTTTGACGACCAGTGGGCTACTGCCCATGACACCTCATGTGCCATCCTTTAGTGAATTATTATGCATATATCTGACCCGGGGATTCCTATAAAACTCTATGCACCCCCTGTGCCCTCTGCCAGTTGGCACCAGGAGATCCCTGGATTACAGCATGTGGGTGTGGAGGGCATTTCTTCTGAGAGCAGCAGTTGCTGTATTGACCCATGTGGTGCAGCCGTGGAGAGATCTCTGCAATTGCTCCATACCCCAAGGGCTATCTGCGGTTGCGACCTGGTTCCAGGAGGGGACGATCGTGCCAGCCAGCAGCTGTTTATTTGGAAGTACTGCCACCAGGAAGGCTGTGTGGGGAGCTCGGAGTAATGTCTCTCTGCAGGGCTTCGGTTCCCTCACTCTGCACCCCCCTCCTCTCCCAGCGGGGGCTTGTAGCAGATCCAGCAGTGGGTGATGGGGTCACTGGAGGACGCTGCAGTTGCATAGCTCTGCAGCAGGGGGGCGCCGCGATGACTCAAGATTAACCAGAGTTCAAGCACCTCCTCAAGGTCTCAAAGGATGCTATCTTTCTCTCTCATTCTCCCTCTGCACAGGGCCCAGAGCACCCGAACCCCGGGAAAAGCTTCACAGCCCGCGGCTTCCCTCGACACTGTTACCTCCCGGACAGCGAGAAAGGCCGAAAGGTAAGGGGCACCCTGGCCAGTCTCTGCCTCCCAAACCCAGGTCATTAGGGCAGTGTGGGGTGGGGTGAGCTTTACCAGAGGGGGCAGCTGGTCTGGGGAAGGGAAATATACAGTAAGCAGGCATAGCACACACCCCTAATGTGCCGGATGGAAAGTGATCTCCAGACCTGGAGATGGGACAGATCACCGCTGCAGCGTGGGGTTATTGTCCTCTGGAGCTGAAGAAAGAGGCTGTCACCTCCTCCCTGGAGGAGCAGTTGAGGGAGGGAAATCTGTAGAAGATACAGGATTGCTGGACTAGCCCAGGTGTCTTTGAGAGGATGCTGATGATGGGAATTCATACGGGATCGTAGCCTGGTGTGTGTGTCCCTGACGCAACCTATTCTTAGGGGACAAGCTTTAGCCATAGGATGCACCAGCTCCTTTCACTTGGTTTCCTGCAGAGGACCAAAGATGCCAGGAGCCCACCATTTCGGTGACGTCTCTAAGGACGATCCAGGCCTTTTCAGAGGCTATAGGTTCATTCCAGCCAAAGCCCCCGTATACTCTACAGCCAACTAAACCTAAATTCAGCAGCGCTCTGTGCGCAAGAGACCAGATGCAGCGTCAGCTCCAGACCCTTAAAAAAACAAACAAACAAACCCAAAATCAAACCATGGAGATTTTATTTTCGTATCAGAATTCAATAAACTCTAAGTTTGCGGGTCATAACGTGTGGCAGCATTTTGTATGGAGAAAACTGCCCTGCGATAGCTGTCGTGGGAGGCAGGTGGAGACTGGGGTTGAGGAGCCAGGTTGGTGGTGGTAGGGATAAGTATGTCATCTGGTTGATCAGCTATGAAATAGTTAACAGCGTTATCATTTCACCTATCATTGTTAGGTTTCAGAGTTAACACCACACTGGGAGGAAGGGCCACTTGAGCTCTGGAGAGTCTGTCTGCAGACTTTGGCCTGTCTTGGGGTGGGCTCTCAGTTGCTTGCCTGTTAACCCCTTCCCTCCTGCACTCCTCCAGGTGCTGAAGCTGCTGCTGGTGGCCTGGGACCGGCGCCTGATCTTTGCCATTGGTACTTCCAGCACCACAGGCGAGTCGGACACTGTGATCTGGAACGAGATCCACCACAAGACAGAGTTCGGCTCTAACCTCACGGGTCACGGCTACCCTGATGCCAACTACCTGGACAATGTGCTGGCCGAGCTGGCGGTGCAGGGTATCACGGAGGAGAGCACGGCCCTGGAGAAGGACTGAGAACCGGGGGAGGGGAGGGGGGCATTCCTTTGTGGAGGGAATGGTGCTTTGCCACGTGGCTGTGCCCCACACTCACTTCCTCCTCCCTGCTCTGGTGCTTGCACCCCGCCCCCCCCCCCCACCTCCTTCTTCCACTGCCGTGAGGCTCTGAGGGCACCAGTCGCACCATTGAGATGTGTGGCTTGCAGTTGGGGCGGAGGAGGAGGCCTGTGGAGCCTCACCAATGGGGATATCTGTGGGGCCAGGCTCCCAACATGGGCGCCGCCCCTCACCCAAGGTTACGTTAATCTTGTTGCACTTGCCTGGGAAGGGGGAGGGGGATTGAACCGCTAAACCCTGTGAAAATGAACTGCCTCTTTGGGCATTGCCCAGTGGGAAATGCTCCTGTCCCATAAGGCAGCTCCGGTACCGCATGGCAGCTGCTGCAAAGGCCTGTGGGAATGCCAAGGATTCAAACCAGCCCCCGTTGTCTTGCCCGGTTAGGAGGCTGGTTGCGTGTTGTCATGTCACTGCTGCTTTCATGTTGTGAGCTCAGTGTGAGTTGGAAATGTGCTGTTCACAAGTCTGGTACCCTGTCTCACCCTGCCAGGCCTGCCTTCCCGGTCCCATCCCCAAATCGGGTCAGAACCAGGCCTGCTGCCCACTCGCATCTGAGCCTGGGGGAAGTGAGATGGAAATCCCATCTCCTTGGTATGTTCCAGACTGGGTCTGGACCGGAGCTTGGTGGGTACAAGTCTCCTTGCGCTGCTCCGAAGTGGGCTGAAGCAGAACTAGTTCCTTAACGGTTCGTTCCAGCCGGTATCTGAATGGTACTAGAGCAGGGGATGGGAATCTGTGATGGATGGATCAGAACCAGGCCCATTCTTCTTTCCCGCCCACTCTCCCTAATCCATTCCAACCTGGGTCAGAACTAGTCCAGCTGGCTCAACTTAGTCCAGTGGGAGGAAGGAAGGGGAGAGAAGGGAAGTGAAATCCCTAGTTCTCTGATCCATTGTGTACTGGCTCGGAACCAAGTCTGGTTCTGCCTGTCTCTGTAAGTGGCGTTTGCTCTAGGGTCCTCCAAAACTGCGTGTGCTGATCCCTTTGTACTGGGGAAGGAACCATGCCCCAGAGATGGCTGTGTCTGGTCAGAACTGGGGATGAGTTGAGTAATGTTTGGAGGGGAGGGGAGGTCCGATTTCCCTGGGCCCCCTTGCGTTCTTTGAACTGTTTGTATGGGGGAGTGCCCCCTGGATACTGATCTGAATTTATATACCTCATGTTTTGGGGATTTGTTGTATATATGTATATATATATCTCCCGTCACGCTTGACGACATAATTGCCGCTAGGACGTTTAAAGGAAACGGTACTCAAGTTAGACCCGGAGGCCAGGTCTGCTGGCACTCGACATTCACTGGGGAGGGGGCGAGGCAAGCCAGGTGGCTGTCTTGAAACAGAGGCGCCAAGTCAGGCACAGCCCCATTTCAAAATGGCTGCCGCACTGGCCCCGCGGGATGGTGGGAAAAGGGCACAAACACACGTTCCCCGTTAGCGTGACTCTGTGCTGTTCCCCTGAGTGGTGTTTGATTCCTAGTGAGCCCAGACCCATAGTCGCCTCTCGCCAGCAGTGACGGGGGGGCCTTGGCCATGCACCGGCCCTAGGGTTAGCCCCCATGTTGGGGAAATGGGAACCCAATAAAATCTCCTAGGGTGTCCATCTCCATAACTCTGCTCAGCATCTGTGGTGCTGCCACCTAGTGGTCTCTTTGCCCCTCTGTAGCTGCAGTGGTGGGGCCCCTGGCTATGCCTCCCTCTTGTGAGACGGGGAACGGGTGGGCGAGGGGGCTCCCCGCTGGTATCCTGGCCCTCTCCTGTCTTGTTGCTTAGGTCTTTGGCTCCTTGGGCTTTTCTAGCTCTGGGATTTCCCCTCCAGCCCTTGTGAAGTCCCTGTAGGGCGGATGCAGAGGAGAAAGGGGCAGGTGATGTGGCTGGGTGGGGGCAGGTGAGGCGGGAATGGGAAGGGATCGGTGTTGTGATTGGCTGCAGATAGGGTTTGACGGAGGAAGGGAAACCCAGAGACTTCACAAGGCCTGTTCACGCTGCCCCGGAGGGTTCACTTCACAGTGGCCCTTTACCTGGGTGCCTGAGGGGCTGATCCTTCCCAAACTACCCTGGAAACCCCCTTCATTGCCCCCCAGCAACCCTTCTCTTAGTGAGGGGCTGAGATCATTCTGTCCTAAGCACCCCCCCATTTGTCCCCAGTGGGTGCATGTGTCCCAAGATCCACTCCTTTCTGTATTTCTCAAACATTTTCTAATGATGGGGGGAAGGGTTGTCATCCTGCCCCCAAACCAGAACCGGGGAGGGGGGGGATTTTCAACCAAAACCTTTGTCAGTGAAACATACAGAAATTGAAACATTTCATGTCGACTTTGCTGGCTTGTTTCAGTCCAAAGGAGGAGGGGGGGGACACTAAAAAAGGGGAAACTTTGCATAAAAAATTTTTTTTTGCTTCAAAATCACCTTTGATTTTCTTTTTTAAAAAATACGTTAAAAATGCTCTAAACTTGAAACAAATTTTTTTTTCTTTTGGATTTGCCAGGATTTTTCAACTTCTAAATTATTTTTTTATTTTGGAACCACCAGCAAACTGAAAAACATGAATTGCACAGATATACTCCCCACCTTTGAGATTCTCTGCTGTGAGTATCTCAGCTCCCTGCCCTAAGCCCCACCCAAGTCCCGTATTCCCCCCTCCTCACTAGTAAGATCCTCACACAGACCCACCTCCTAGAAAAAGCAAAATTCCCTTGGGAATTAATAAGCCACTCGGGCCCTTCTATGCTGCTCGCTTCAGTCTGACTTGGTTTCCTGATTGTTCCTCCTAGGGTGGGGTGTTTAATATGTCTCTCCCCCCAGTTTAGTTTCTAACTGTGGTTTTATACTTTCTCCAGAAGAACTGGGGCAGGGTGGATGGGCCATGGGAAGGGTCATCCCTCGCCCTCTCCTTGTGTGTCCTCGTGCCGGTGGCTGTGGGGTGTGTGGTGGATGCTGGGAGTGGGGCAGTGTCCTGCTATATATTGTGGTGTTTGTGAACGGTGCGCTTTGCCCGTCTCTCTGGTGTGTTGCCATGCGGTGGCGCTGCCCGCCCGTGAGGGCTGTATGTGCCAATTAATAAATGGAGAGCTCTCCTGCCAGGCTGGGGGGCGTTTGCTGTCTGCGTCTCCTGGGCCTGTCCGTGTGTCTTTTGTTAACCGTTTGTGGCATTAAGTGGATATGTGAGAGCCCTTTCAAGGGTGAGGGTCGACCCAGGGCCCAAAGGGAGTTACTGAGTCTGAGTCCACGCCAGAGCTTCGTGTGCTCAAAAGATGGTCTCGTTCACCAACAGAAGTTGGTCCAATGAGAGAAATTACCTCGCCCACCTTGTCTCGCTAATAATCTGGGACCAACATGGCTGCAGCATCGCTGCAAACAATCTTTACATTTCAATGAGTCGAGTTGAAACAGTTCTCTGCGTTGGTCTGACCAAGTGGGCACTGCCTCCCTCACACTCCAGATGCGATGCTGTCTTGTTAGCTGGGAATATTTAATACCTCAAGGAAGCTTAGTCTTTCTTTCTCTCCCCCATCTGCCTCAGAGTCCATTTTATGCTCCTTGAGCGCAGCAAGACGTAGAACAGGGTGGGTTATACTTGGAGTGACCCCTAAAAACTTGGGGCTGTTTCCCTAGGGAGGAGCAGGGCCAATCTATGCAGAACCTTCTTGATCTGGGAATCTGTCCATCCCCCTGAACGCATGCTGGATTTCATAGACTACCACACAGTATATATTTTTTTACAATCTTTTTTTTTTTTTTTTTAATGCATTGTCGCCTGTGCACTTAACTGCTGCTTGAAATAAAAGAGAAAAGCTGCATCTTTCTAATCTATTTAAGTAACCTGCCGGAGGTTAGAGAGAAGGTAGTGGCTGGTTCAGAATATTGAGTTCCTCTCCTGCATCCCATTCCCAGGAGGCCATGTGTCCTTAATGGCATGTGAGCCGGCCGTGAGCACTCAGAAATGGGTCGCGGGGGAGGGAGGGGAGGATTGGGGTGAGAGGCTATTTTCAATAGAACAGCACCTACAACCATTTTTGTTCTTGCTTTTATGGGCTGTCTCCTGGGAGCACACTGGAGAAATTTCCTCCTCCTGTCTTATGATAGCACAAGAGCAGGGTCTTTGGCTGTAGTGTTTTGCTCTGCCTCACTGGGTGCTAATGAGGTCTGTCTGTCCATTGGCTATCTGCTAGCGCCTTCTCCCAACCGCCCCACCCCCATCTGCTGGCTGAACATCTTGGCTTTCCAGCTGGGGAAACGGCCACGCGGTAGTGGCGGCTTGCCAACAGTGGCTGCAGAGTGCTGTGCTCTGTTAATCTGCTGCTGTGACCCACCAGGCACTGTGGCAGCAGTCTCCGTGCAGTGGAGGGCGAAGGGAGGCCCAGGACTGTAGCATGAGAGGAAGGGGCAGGAGAGGCTGGTGCAACACCCCAAACTACACAGCCCTTGAGGTGTGGTCACATGGGTATAGGTGAAATGAAAGGCGTTAGAAGCCGCTATGTCCGGGCAGTGGGTGCCAGTGATTAAAGAGAGAGGCAGGCCCCAGACTTAGGGTTCCCACAAGGGGATGGGGGCTCTGAAATCCTGGCATAGAGTACTTGTATTTCCCCATCCCTTGGTGTCAGCTCCTGGCATTGCTGCATGCAAGGGTAGATATCTGCATGGCTACTGGCTGAGATGGCTCTGAATTTGTCCCCCTTGACCATAGATCCATTCCATCCCCTGCTCAGACACCTCTGAGGGTTGCAGCCCTACCTTGCTGGAGCTTTCCATGGAGACTGGCTCCTATTCTGGCTGGTTAGGCTTTCCCCTTGACATCTGGGCACTTGGAAGGGGCTCATGATTTGGGATGCTGCAGTTATGGGGGGCCCAAAGTGACCCCCCAAAGGGCTGGGTGCCAGGCTAGTCTGAATCGGGGGCCTCCGGGTGGGCCTTAGGGAAACAGGCCCCCAGATCATTCTGAATAAGTGGCAGGAGGTTTGTAGGGTTGGTGGGGGTGAAAGGGGCAGAGAAGCTCTGGGCTGGCCCATGAAGGGGCATTTAGCGTGATCCCTACACTGTGTAATGCCTGGGTCAGAGGCTGGCCCCCCGGCCCTCTCCCCCAGCGCTGTAAGGTCGCAACCAACCCCCGTCCACTGCAGCTTGTTTCCGGCTACCCTGCTGGTTAATTACCCTCCCGCCCATGGGCCCCAGGGGAAAGCCAGAGTTGCCCTCGCTGTCTCTGTCATGGCTGGGCGGTTCAAAGCACAGACAGGACCCGTCCCCACTCCAGCATCTCCTTGAGGTAGAACTCAAGGGTACCCCTGACCTGACTCCCGTGCATGCACACCTCTAGCTCCAGGAGGCTGGCCTGGCCGGGGGTGGGGGGTTGCAGCTCAAACTAATTAATAGTGCAGTGGGGACCCAGCTATTGAGTGGGGGAGGGGCACGTGCCTGTGCCACGCAGTGGAGGGATGGGATGGGGAGGGAAGCTTGCAGTTCTGCCCCGGGGAAAGGAAGACCTCACAGCTCTGCGCAGCGGGAAGCTAGGTGCTGTGCCCGGAGGTGGAAGGGGGCTTTTCCTAGTAACAGCCAGTGGGAGTTAGCCTGCCTGGCTCTCCGGGTCTTGCTGGCCTCTCTCCCCCAGCTCAGCAGCGGTGCCGTACGCACAGCTGTCTGGGACCAGGCTCTGCCCCTCCTCCACTGCACGGTACCCCCTGCTCTTGTACCTCCGGGAGCCATAGACCGCCAAGGCGATGAGGACAGCCAGGCCAGTGGTGACAGCCACTGTGACGCCGGCTGTCTCCTTGCCCGACAAGCCGCCCCCACTGCCCAGCCCTGCGGCGCGGCGCGTCTCATCAGGCTGCCCGATCCGCCACAGCTGAGTCTGGGTGTCTTTGACCCAGGAGCGCTCTCCATCAGCGCTGGTCACCAGGACAGTGTCCATGCCCACCAGAGTCATGGCAGGTGGGCGGGTGTAGGGAGGGAGCCGTGCCGGGGGCAGAGCCCCTCCGGTGAAGATCCCGGACTGGACGCAGTACTCCACTTGGCAGCCGTCGCTGATCAGGGCCAGGTGCTGGCTGAATCCCGCTGGGCAACGCTTCAGGTAAGGGTCATCTACCGTCCCCTTGTGGCCCCCCGCCAGGGGGTTCCCCGTCTCGCAGCTGAAGAGCCCCCCGAAGGGCACGGAGTACCTATACCCCATCTCGTAGTCCTTGCTGACACACAGCTGGAGCTGGTCGAAGAGCCTCAGCTGGAAGAAGCCAGAGGGGCACGACTGGGCGTTGGTCAATGGATTGGCACTCCGAGAGCTGAAGAGACCCCCAAAGAGATACCCAGAGTTCTTGGGGACCTGGCCGCTTGCCTTGCACCAGAACGCACTGAACTGGACCCGGGACAGCCAGAAGACATCCTGACACACCCTCCTGCAGAACAGTCCCAGCACGCAGTCGCGGTGGCACTCCAGGTGGCTGTAGCCTTCCTCTCTTTCCTGGGTGCTCAGCCATACCGGGGCATAGCCTGCGGGACAGGAGAACGCCCCGGTGAGTGGGTTCTTTTGTTCTAGCCCCTGGCAGAGTACGGCGGTATCTGGGCCTGCCAGCGGGACACACTCCTGGTAGGTGCCCCCAAAGGTGAAGTTGGTCTCAGCCCCTTTGCAGGAGCCGTCATCTGCATTGGCGTGGAAGTTGAAGTTTGTCGAGGTGGCGTCCGTGCAGCCAGGGTAGGTGTTGAAGGTGTAGTAGCGGCGGGCGGCCGACTCCACCCTCTTGGAAAGCTTCTTCACTGTGGGGCTGGGCAGCTCTGGCAGGTGGCTGGGCGTGATGAAGAAATGCAAGGGCAGGCCAGAGCGGTCAATAGCCACCAGCTGGTTGGTGGTGCCTTCTTGCCAGGTCTTGAGGGTGACGCCTGGGTAGAAGGGCATGCCACCAATGCTCTCCACCCTGGAGCTGGTGCGGCTGGCCAGGTACTGTTTGGTGAAGCTGTTCTCCATGTCCAGTGATCCTCCAGTGCTGAAGTTGATGATGCTGTGAAAGGAGGCCCCTGCTGAAGCGGTGATGGCACTCCGCGTGGACATGTTGTCCTGGACAAAAGTGGATTTGATCTGATCCTCTTGCAGGAGGCTGGCCCCAGCGTCCACTGAGGTGATGACGTGGGTGCCATAGTTCAAGATCAGCACTTCTGACAGGAAGTCTGCCATCCGGCTCTGGTTGTTCTCTAGGTGGCCCGCAATGGCCACCAGCTGCTGGCGGAAGCTCTTGTCCAGGGCTGCCCCAGGGTCGAACTTGGCAGTGTAGACCAGGTTCCTGATCTGGACCCGGGTGGTCATGGCCTGGTCCTTCACCTGGTGGGTCTTCAGCTTGTGGAAGTCGCTGGAGAACTTGCCGTTGAGAGAGGAGAAGAGGGAGACCTCTGCATTGACCGAGGCGGCCGTGGCACTCTGGTAGCCCATCCATGATTCTATGATCTCCGAGTTCATCTCCAGGTTGCTCTGCTTGCGTGGGATGGTGAAGACCTCATCTGGGATGATGTAGGAGCCGTCTTCTGTGGTTTTGCACAGCGAGTAGCCCAGGCTGATCACTCTCCCCATATCCAGGTTCCTTAGATTGTCCCAGCCCCCTCCAGGCAGCACCTCCAGACCAGGGAGCTTCAGAGCTTTCTTACACTCCTGAACCCCCACGGCAGGTGGTGCTTCTGGAGGCTTCTCTGCTCCTTTCACCCAGGCCACCAGGCTCCAGGAGAGAAGGGTTCCCAGCAATTTGTTCATGGCTGGAGCAGCGCTCGCAAGATGCAGCCGTCTGAGCAGAGAGGAGGCAGCTGTCAAAATGCCCTGGTGGCTTTAGCAGCTCCGATCCCAGCCCTCTGCGAGTTCCTCCTTTCTGGGCTCGACTTAGTGATCAGAAAGAGGGAAGTGAGAGTGGATACATGTGGGAATCAGACAGAAAGCCAGCCAGTATGGCAGGGCCCTTCACCTCCCTCTTCGTGGTGGCAGGAGATAGATAGATAGCTATTTCCTGTTCATTACAGTGCCCAAAGGGCTGTAGAGCAATGGATTATTGCCCTGTCTTCTCCTGCCAGTCTCCCATTCTGACACCGGAGTCGCCCATCGGCTGAGTGGGAGCAAACGCTGAGACCTTGCAGGTCAGCTTCCCAGTGCAGGAGCAACTGGAATCCACCCTGACTCTGCCTCAGTGAGCATCACTTCCTTCATTTACATCTCGGCACCAGTTCTGGAAGCTTGGGTGGTCATACACACCGTGTAGCGCAACCCCTGCTCCTGTGAAGCTGAGCCCAGCACAAGTGCCGGGGTCCCAGGGAGAGCTTTCCACTCAGCAATTGACTCCAAGGGGAGCCCAAGTCAGAAAGCCAACTATCCTGCCAGATGCACAGATCCCTGTTGTTAGAACTGTCTGTCACCCCACACCACCTGCACACACGTCTTCCGAAACTAAAAACTTGCTCACGCACTCAGAACTGAGAAGACTGTTACAGCGCTCTCTGTTGTAACAGTGAAAAGGGGAGAGGTCCCTGCCTCCACTCCACATCCACACTCTAATTCCGGGTGGCACAGGGACTTGCTGACACCAGGTCTGCATGGGGAGGGAGTGAACCCTGGCATTGATCTAGTTTCTGCACCTGCACTGCTAGAGATGCTGTTGCCCAGACGGGGTTGAGTTTAACTCAGTGCTGTAATGACTGAAGTGATGGAGGGGAGGGGTTGGTTTGGCCAAAACTTCGCTTCTTTGCAGAGCCCTGCAGCCTGTTGCTATCCCAACCCGGCCCCCCCTCCTGCTCTCCCGCTGTCTCTTAACCCTGACCCACAGCGCCTGGCTGTTCCAGTCCTGGCATTTCTTCCCCCCTCTCCAGGCCCACCAGCTCATCCCTGCCGATGCCCTTCACTCCTGACCCCCAGCCCTCTGCTATCCCCTCCCTGCACTTCAGCCAGCCTCATCTGCAGCCCCCTGCCGACCCAGCCCCGGACTTCCCACACCCAGCTCTGCCTTTGCCCCTCAAGCCTGATCTGCAGCCTCCCCTGTCCTGCTATTACACTCTGAATACCCTCAGCCATCTCCACCTTTCCCCTTTACTCCTGCTACGCAGCCCTTCTTGGCCAGGGAGCCAGGGGCAGCCCTGCCATTGCGCTTCGCTCCTCACCCCAGCTGTGACTCTGCTGCTCTACGAACCGAACCGCAGCTGTGGTCAGCAAGTCACGGCAGTCATGAGGCGAAAGGTTTTCTCTTCTCGTGCCCCTGAGCAGCAGTTTCACTTCAACTATTCGCTTATTTCTATACTTTCTTTGCTCCCAGGGTGGGTCCTTCTGTACTTTAGGGTTGTTAATTTGCACTGTAGGGTGGTTGGTAGGTATTCTTCTGCCTTCAGGGTCAGAATGGCAGTTGGTGTCTTTATTCCCCTTTCTGTTGTCAGAGCAGTTGAGGTTGGTGTCTTTTTATGCCCTGCACATACATTCCTCACTCACACGAAGCGAATTTATCAAGATGTTTTTAGGTTCAATAGTTACGAGTTTCAGGAAAGAGCTCACTGCAAGAAACTAACACGATGGAGTCCACGTCTGCCACACTAAACAGCACTGTACCATTATCATAACAGTAGAGGGAACATTTCTCTCTGTCTCTATCTCACTTATGTAGATGCCTTGTTTTACTGTATCTGATTTGTTTGCACAGCTCCTGGGGAGGGCTCACACAGAGAGATGCAACACAGGCAGCCTCTTCATTGGACTAACACTAAAACCAGCCAGGACTGGCTGAGCTATCCCCTAATAGTCCAGCTCTATTGCTATGGCAATTAGGCAAGACACAAAATACACCACACTAAGACTGACGCATTTCTCTTCCTGAGGGCTCTCCCAACACTCAGCTGTAGGGACAGGATGCTCTTGACACGAAGAGTGGCGCACATGCCCTTATCTGGCCAGCCAAAGGTTAACGGTGAATCTTGCGGCTCCAAAACGTGTCTAAAGAGGAATAAATCTTCCAAGCGGCTGCTATTGCTTCCTCTTCCTTAGGCCATCACTTCCTCTTGCAGGACAGTTTCAGCAGAGGATCTAAAGGGGATGTAGGTGAAGGGCGGGGGTGCATTGTGGATGCCGGTTATTAGCAATCCTGCGACTGACAACTTTTGGTTATTTGCAGCATTGTGCAGGGAACCGATCCCACCCCCTTGGCTTTACTGTCGGATCCTGCTGGTTAATTATTATATTTTGCCATGCACCTTTGTTCCTCCCCTTTCCCACCATCCCCCACGCGTGGCTCTGTTTCTCACAGAAAGCCCTGACCACAGGCGGATGGCTGGGCTGCAGCCAGGACCGGAAGCGCCCTCGTGGTAGGGCATGGCCCAGAAAGCACAGGGAGAGGCACCGTGTAGCTCTGCAGGCCCCTTGCTCCCTTTGGAAAGTCCTGGCATCCAGGCTGCAGCCCCGTTCCCTGCTGTCCGCAGTCCCCCCTCCCACTGCACAGTCCCAGGGCTCCTGTGCGGGTGGTGAGGCGCACGCCACTGTCTGCGGCATGGGCCTTTTCTGCGCTGGCAACTTTTTGCTGTGAACTGAGAAGTTGCTAATAACCAGCATCCACTGTGTGTGCATGTGTCTATACCTAACTATACTGGGTGGGGGGAGGAGTGTCTGCACCTCTCCATATGGTGTAGCTATAATTCCCTATACTGTGTGTGTCAATATCCGTCTATACGGTGTGGGTGTAGTATGTGTGTTTATATCTAGCTATACTCTGTGTGTGCGCATGCACGTGCGTGTGCATTTTTATCTATCTCTACTGTGTGGGTGTGGGTGTCAATATCTAAATATGCTGTGTGTGTTTATATCTACCTATCCTCTGTGTGTGGGTGGGTGGGTGGGTGTGGGCAAAGCCATGAGGACTACAGATTTTATAGGCATAGCTACCACTGGGGGATGTGGTGATAGCCCAGAACGCTGGTCTTATGGGGGAGGCACTGGCTGGGGACCCCCAAAATCTAGGGTCAAATCCTAGTTCGGCCTCAGACTGCCTATGTGATCCAGGCCAAGATGCATAATCCAGCTAGTGCCTCTGTGCAATGGGGCTAATATCCCCCTGCCCCCCATGTCTCCCAGGGTGGCAGGAAAGCAGTGGGAGGCCAGGGGAAGCAAAGGCAGAGGAGGCCAGGGACCAGTTGAGCTGCAGGGTATCAGTCACAACCAACAGGAGGAGCCGTGAAGAGGGCAGGAAAGCTCTTTGCAAGGCAGGACCAGCCGCGTCACAGACACAGCCCTGTCCTTGCTCCTTTTAAACACTGGCTGGAAGTGACCCGGAGAGATGGCCTTAAAAATAGATAAAGCAGCTAGCAGATGGTTTCCTGGAGCGTCTGTTTCCTGAGGCTGAGCAGAGCAATGGGTGTGGTGTGACAGCTCTGGCAGGACGGGACGGCTGGGACAGGTGACGTCAGGCTTAGGAGGTCAGAAAACAGGGAAGTGTGAGCGTAACGTGCCCTGCACGTGAAATTGCCCAGCCCAGCGGCCCCCCCCCGGGCGGTCGTTTGAGTTTAATTTTACAGGCCCCATTCCCCCGTGTTCAGCTATGACAACATGGTGGGCAGGGCCCAAAAGGGCTAGCGGGAAGCTTGCCCCCAGTAGACAGCAGGCAACTAGGCCTTAGCTGACTGCTCTTCGAGGCGGTAGAGAAAATGGGCTGGCACGTCTGACGCGAGGCATGGCTTTAGAGCAGCCTTTGCCACTTCTGCCCGCCCCAGCAACCACAGCTGCCACGCCTTGGGGCTGGCACTAGAGCCGCTGATTTACCTGAGCCACTGGAAGAGCAGGCGGCAAGGCGGGGTCGCGTGGCTCAAGCCGAGCCAGGATGGAGGATGTCTGAGGGGAGTGGGAGCCTGGAAAGGGCCGTGGTGCCGGAGGATCAGAGAGAGCGAGGGGCAGAGAGCATGGGGGCTTGTTGGGGGAGATGGATGAGCTTGAGGCAGCCGGGGGGGGGAAGAATGCTGGTAATGGGGGTACGAGGCTGCAACTTCAGGGAGCTGGAGGGGGGGAAGCTGCCCTGCCCCCTGCTTCCCATTAAACAACTCCCCCTGCCTATATCCTGCTCCCACCCCCAGCTGCCAGCCTGCCCCTGTCCTACACCAACCCCATCGTGAGTCACCATAGCAGCTGGCTGCTGCTGCTTTCCCCTTTCCCTGCTGGCTCCGGCCAGCTGGGCACCGCAGCCTGGGGGCAGACAGGTCTCCTTGCTCTCCGTGCTGGTGCTGGAGGAGGGATTGCAGGGAAAATTCCATTCAGCTCCCTGAGGGATGCGGGAGCTCCTGGCAGGGCTGCAGAGAAAGGGAAGGGGCAAATGCAGGGCTTAAATAACTGGGAGCTGGCAAGTGGGAGGGATGGTTTGTCCGTCTCCCCCACAGCTCCTCCTCCTCCTCCTCTCCTGTGGCAAGACCCCCCAGCTCCCGGATGTTTCAATCTGCTTTAACCACTGGGCAAATGAGGGTGCGTCCTGCTGGGAGCAGGGTCCTCGCAGCTGCCCTAGCGAGTGGAGCTGCATGGGTGTGGTCGCTTGGGCTCAGAAGTTTAAGGAGGGGGCTGGGCTTCAGAGTCGAAGCGCCAGCCTGAGCCGCAACTGAGCGCCACTGTCTACACAGCCAAGCTTAGCACTGTAGTGTGTGCCTGCGTATGCTGAGCTGGGCTCGGAGGCTCACTGCTGCTGCCTGTGTAGACAGGCCCGATGAGCTATTTTTCAGACCTCTTGCAGCTCTTCTCTGAGCCCTTTCCAATTTTTCAACATCCTTTTTGGGGAGGCGCCAGGAGCAGACACAGTATCTGGTCTCGCTGAGGCCGGATACAGAGGTTACATCACCTCCCTGCTCCAAGTTGACGTCCCCTGCTTCTACAGCCAAGGTCTGCCTTTGCCTACAGCATTGCCCCGGAAGCTCATGTTCAGCTGATTTTCTACCATGAGCCTGAAGCCCTTTTCAGGGCCACTGCTTTCCATGACCCAGTCCAGCCAGTGTATCTGTCTGCCCTGTGTTCTTTGTTCCTGGATGCTTGATCTTGCATTAGGCCCCGTGAAAACACATGTTCAAATGAGCCAGTGCTGTGCTGGTGAGTCCTGTGAATACAACCCACCTTCGGACCCAGAGAAATGCCGCCCCAGTGTTAACGTAGACTTCCACTAAAATCTTACCGTCCCTTGGCTTGGACAAGACTGACCTCTCCTGGGAAGAGAGCGCTTCCTCACAGCTCTTACCACCCAGCAAGAGTTTTATGGGGGCACTGGAGAGGTCCCCACACCCCACTCTCAGAGTGAAACGGGGTTGCTGAAATAAATCTTCTCTAGGAGAGGCTGCACAGCTGCTGCTAGCTGAACAAGCTGCTGAAAAGGTTTTCACCCTGTAGGACCCTCTTTAGGAGCACATTTGATTGTTACCCCAATTGCCCGGAACAGCTAGTTGACATTTCTGCGGTCTTGCAGCGTGATCCAGTTAGGAGAAGAAACTGAAGATGGAATCTGGTGCTTTTGACGCAAACATGTTCATTTACAAACAAGGTACAAAAGACCTGTTCCCCTGAACGCAGAAGGAACCAAAATAACGGAAGGCTGCGTTCTTGCTCACGGGCCCACCCACGCTACTTTCAGCCACCAACCCTGATCCCAGGACTTCCCTCTAAGCTCCTCCCCAGGGTGTCAGGAATAAGACCCCGCAGCTGGGGTGGGTCACTCTCCTGACAGCCTAATGAGCTGCATCTGCGAGACCACCTGACAGAGGGTCCCATCTGACTGGCTGAGGAAGCTAGCAGGCACTTCAGCAGCTGCTCAGAGCATTTTCCCAAGGCTGTGCTAGCCAGCCCCGCTCCTGCCTCACTCCAGGTAACCTGGTTCTGACCATCAGCTCCAATTTGTGATTTCGGTTCTAACCTGGGTCTCCGATTCCTGGTCACTGACTCCTGCTCCAACCACTAGGCCCATCTGCCCACCTCCTGGTCTTACAGGCTGCTGCTTTGCTTGCTTTCTCAGCTTCTCCTTCAAGTGATGGTCCCTACTGTATTCCACTGAGGGAGCTGGAGCTATTCAAAGTAGTGGTGTCCGTGCGGGCCACGCATGCGCTCTTGTACTGCCTCATGGTTTCATCCGAGGCGATAAAGGACGAGCTGGACTGATCACACCCTCAGTTCCTTCTCACCACTGCATGGTCCAAGTCAGAGCTTCTGCCATTCCCTTGTGACACACTTTCCAAGTGTAGCAGAAAAGATTGTTTTATTCTTGTACATTGTTAGAATTTACTTGGTTTTGTGTGGTCATTTTTAGCGTTAGTTATAGTTTTCTTATGATTTAAGGGCTTTGGGATGCCACTTTGGCCGGTCCTCCCCACACACCCACAGCTGGGTACTGGATTATCCTGAAGGCACCTCAGCTTGTCTCACCTTCACACACACACACACCCTGGTCAAACAATAGCCAGTGGAACCCCTGCCCCCACAGTGCTAGTTTCTGGGCAGACTTTGCTGGGCCTTGTTTTAGCTGGGCCTCCTTAACCAAAACCATCAGTTTCAGGGTGGTTTTAACCTGCCCCATCACAATTATTACAGGTCTACGTTTCACAGAATAGCAAGTTCTCCACTGATTCCTCCTCAATCTGCTTTCTTGCTGTTCAGTGTCCCCACCTTCTCCATGTCTCTCGTCTTCTCCCCCCTTCTCATCTGTCATTTTGTATAGATGGATAAGGGGTTAACTGAGGTCAGGTCTACACTACAGACCTATATCGGTAAAATTACATCACTCACTCCCCTGTTTTCACTCCCTTGAGTGCCGTAGTTACATCGACTTAGTGCTGTCCACACAGTGGGGATTATGTCGGCAGGAGAGCTTCTCCTATCAGCAAGGGAGGTGGATTAATGATGCCAAGGGGAGAAGCTCTCACGTCGGTGTAGGAGCATCTTCACTTAAGTGCTACAGCAGCCCAGCTGTGTTGGTGCAGCCTTTGAAGTATAGACCTGCCCTGAATATCCTGAACCTGACACACTGTTCCATTTAGTTACTGTCTCGTCCCTGGCTCCACTAAATACGGACAAACGCTTTGGCGCAAATGGATGGGTCTATAATAAGATTCCGGGATTGTCACTCTGTCTGCATGTCACGTGGAAGCCTAGAATGTCTGGGACTGAGTGAAGCGATGGAAACAACTACAGACAAGACTGGTTTAGAGCTCTCTCTTTGTTTATAGGTTCATTAATCCCTGGGCTTTGCATCCGTTATCCCGTTTTTAAGTTCTCAGCTTTTTTTAAACACGTCTTTACAAATCACACCCGTGTGGCCGTACAGTACAGGCTTTCCGCCAGTTTTAAATAAATGTTTCCCTTCAATGTTTCAGGAGACCCTTTCAGAGAAATGGATTTTGTTTTTCAACTTAATCCCAGAGACAGAACACCACTGAACTTTTCCAGCTACTGCAGCTATGACGTCCGTGATGGACTTGCGTAACCAGTTGTGCAAGATGGTCTGGATCAGAGTTCGTTATCTGATCAAACTCTGCAAACAGAGCAGGTCTAAAAACCACCTTGGCTCACCTCAGTTTGTCCACATTTTCACTCAAGACCAAGGCTTTTTAAATAGCGTATGGTAGAAAAGTCCAGAATCCAGTCATGCTGGTTTGGCAGGCATGTAGTTCTTATACAGACAGTAGAGGTTGTGAAATGAAACTCATGATAGGACCCCACCACGAATCCAATCCAAAACGGACACCATACCTGAACATCGAAGCTGAGGGAGAAACTGTCCCTCGCTCTTTTCTCATGGCTAAACTGCTCCTTCTGTACAGTTGCTCAAGTCTGGTGTCCGCACATCAGAAAGGATGTTGAGAAACTAAAGGGTGGTGAAGACAGCTACAAGAGGTTTGGAAAACCTGCCTCAATGAACAGCCGCCAACGGGGAAGGTGGGGAAGTGACTTGCCCAACACCCACCGGGTCAGTAGTGGAGCCAGAAATAGAATCCAAACTTCAGACTTCCAAAAGGCCTTTGACAAGGTCTCGCAAAAGCAGCCCACACACTGTCAACCAATGCATGCTGGAGGGGAAAAGTTAAACCACTCCCGCACCTTACAGGGTTCTAAATTAATGGTGTCATCTCAGGAAAGGGACATCCATATAGACAGTGCAGTGAAAACCCGGCTCAGTGAGCACAACTGCAGTCAAACACACAAACGAGCTGTTGGGGTGCATAGATAGAGATGGGATAGAGAATACTCCAAGGACTGTTTCTAGTGCCTTTATTCAAATCAATGATGTGGCCTCATCTGGGTACCACGTGCAGCCCTGGGCACCCGTATCTCCAGGAGGATATTGCAGAGCTACAGGGGTTCAGAGAAGGGCGATGAGAAAAATCCTGGGGCTGGAAAAACTCTCCTATGAAGAGAAATTGAAAAGATGGGTGATTTTTACTTTAGAGAGGGGGATGGGAAGGAGGGGCTAGGATGGAAGCTTATAAAATACTGACTGGGCTATAGAACGGAGGTCAGGGGCTGCTGTTCTCCTGGTCTCCTAGCATAAAGAAAAGGGAACAGTCAGTGAATCTGGAAGGTGGGAAATTCAAAACTTTTAACAGGAAATACTTTTTTGTACAGTGCAGGATTAACCTGTGGAACTTACTGCCAAAGGATATTCTTGAGGCCAGGAAGACTGCAAGATTTAAAAGGTAACTGGCCATTTCTGTGGATAACAAGAATATTCAGAATTATAATTAGTGACAACAAAAATTGGGGCAGGGTTATTAAACCTCATGCTTCAGGGCTTAAGACAATCTCTAACTAGTAGAGAGCAGAATGAGACCTAAGCTTATCCCACATACTGAGAAGTTCTTACAGCTTCTTCTTCAGCATTTGATATTGGCTACTATTGTTGACAGGAGACTGAGCCAGTCTGGCAATTCCTGTGCTCCTGTATTCCTAACCCAGGCTTCCTGAATTTTAGTCTAATGTCCTAGCCACTAGGCAACACTGCTTCTCTGAACACTGCCTTTCTGAAAGAAGAAATAAAAAAATCTTATGTGGAACTAGTATTAGGAACATATCAAAATGAATAGAGTGGACGAATGCATCAAACTCACGTGACTCCTTGAGAACAGAAGTCACAGAAGGTCTTTCTGATAATTTACGGTCATCAGAAGATGTTGATGGCTTTTTGAGCTCCCACACCTAAGTAGTTCCACAGACAAGTTCTGCTCTCTTCTTTTCAGTTTCTAGAGGTCCATGTAGAACAGGGATTTGTTCTTCACCTGCTCTTTACAATGTGCTGAGTGGGAGGACAATGGTAGCAAAGCTTTCCTTGTTGGGGTGCAGCGATTGGTGTTTGGATCTCTGTGTGATCTTGGGGGGGGGGTGTTAAATTTGGCTAAGTGATACTTCGCTGCCGAGATGTTCAGCACAGTCTCAGGGTCACAGGCACAGATAGCAGCACAGTTGTTCTCCCACTCACTCTGCTGTGGCTCACCAGTGTGATTGTATGCCACGAGCCGCTCTTTGAGTGTTTTTTTAGTGCAGGTTTGATGCAGGTTTGATGGCCTTTCCCTGGACAGTTGAACGTGGTTGCATCAGAAATGGCCTTTATTTGACCCTTCACACAATTCCTTGACCATCTTTGGGAGCAGCAGGAAGACAAATTTCACTGCTTCTCTTTCAAACAATCTCCCCTTCGGCCCCCCCTCTTCCCTCCACCCACCTGTCATGACTAGACTATCCAGGATTTTTTCAATCCCAAATTAGCCCTCTGCAAATAATGTGGATAATTTGAATGCTGAAGTTGCCATTGTGTGTTTGTTTTTTAACCAGTGTTTCTACCTAATTTCCCTCCCTCTCTCCAAATTGCTATCCCTACTTACAAGTGAACTGATCCCAATGGGCATGATCCATTTGCACACTTCTCTTTCAGAGCTGAATTTTCCACTGCCAGGCTTTTGCTTTCTCATCTTTCCACCTGTGCAGCCACTCTGCCCTCCCTAGAGTCAAGAAAAAGAATTGCAGGATGTGGCATAGCTATTCTTCAGGTCCCGAGGAGATTTCCTTATGTGTTCTTTCTCCCATGCCAGCCAGTTCCTGCCTGAAAACAACTAGTATATTTGTCCAAGCACAATAAAGCAAACAGCTGCAGGGCTTACCCCACTGGCCTCTGAGTGGAGAAAGGGTTAAACCAGGCCCCTGGAGCCAGAAGGAACACAGCAGGAAAAACAAAGGTGGGTTGGATGAGCTTGCTGTCAGGTGATTGATATCAAAGTTCCTGCTTCCACCTGTTCCCTGTTTGTTCTGCTGTGAGCAAAGCCAGAAAGCCCAACTGGAGGGGAGCCTCTGCAAGCCAGCTAGGCTCTTGGGATTTGCCTGCTGACCCTCATCCTCACCAGAGATGGATCCCAGGACGTCCTTCTACTTCTTGCTCTTCTTCATTGCCCGGGGTGAGTTGGGGTGTCCTTCCCTGAAGATAACCCCCCCACACCCACAGTGGTTTTGTAGGCACCACTGCCTGACACAGAGGGCCTTATGGAATCATGGGGAAGTCCTGGTCCTGGTGGAGAGGTGTCTCCACCGCACACCACGTCTGCTGGATCAGCATCCATTGCTCCCCTTTGCTGGGTTTGGGCAAAGAGCCCAAGGACTGAGAGGCCCATGGAGTGTGAATCCCCTGCTCACCCCAGGCTTGAGAGGTGGAAGGTGAAGCAGAGGGCGTCTGGCTCCCTGCCGCCTCTTCTTCCTCCCATCCAACCAACCAACCAACTCTCTACTTTAACCTTGAAGCCTCCTTTGCCTCCCCATCCCACTTGTGCCCTTTCCATGCACCTCTGCCTGGAATGCCCTCCTTCTTCCTATACATCCGGAGTTCCCCCTCTCCTCCAAAATCCTCCTCACCCCTCACTTCTCGCTCCCTGCTTTCCACTGTAGGTCTCCACTGCTGGGCTGCCTACTTCTCACTCACTGTGTCATTCTTCTGGGGCAACTCTTTGGCTCTGGAGGTTTCTGGGCAGGTTGTTCGCTTGGGAGCTGGGGTGCACGTTTAATTGCATTTGGTGTTTTGTGTGCCTGGTTCTTTTACTTTGCATCTGGTAGTTTTCATTTCCTGTAGGACCTAGAACAATGGAGAGGGCCTCTATAAAAAACAGTGAACCAATTAAGGGCTAGATGCTGGCCCATCTAATGCTTCCAGAAAGAGGAGTGAAGAGACACAAGTTACCTGTTTCTTCCTCTGCATTAGATGCCCGTGTTGCAGGTGGCAACGCAAGGAGAGTAGCTGTCTGTGGAGATGCCACTACTGCTGCCATGCAGGGAGGTGGGCAATGAGTGAGCAGGGGCGGGGAAGGGGTGGAGCCATCACTCTGTCCATGCCAACACGCTGGCCTAGGGGCTGCGCCTGTCACGGGCCTCACCCTGCCTGACCTATCGCCTCTCCTGTGCTATATCAAGACATCGATTCCTGCCACCTGTTGGCCCAGGACGCCAGCCTCCATCACCCCATTGGTAGGTTTTCGATCAAGCTTCTTTGTGCTTACTCCCAGGATGCTCCTCACACCTGGGAGGAATTGCCCGTAAACATCCACAAAACTGCCTCCTTGTCCTCCTTCAAAAATCTCTCCTACCGTGATACCCACAAAAACTTGACATCCGCTAGGCTGCTGGTGTGCTGAGACACCTGCCCAGTGTGATCTCATTATTTCCTTCCGCTCCCCCATCTGTCTGCATCCAGCACTCAGCCTCGATTGTAAGCTTTTGGGACAGGGCTGTCTGCATGTTTTTTGTACAGTGCCTAGCACCATGGGGCTGTGGTCCATGATGAGGGCTCCTAGCTGCTACCATACTACAAATAAATAATAATAATCAGAGTGCCAGGCCCCGGGAGGGGGGGAGGGGGAGTGGTTAATCTGCCACAGAGCCAGGGCTGACACAGTTCAGCGCCCCCTTCTGGAGCAAAAGGGGGAAGCAGTGTGCAGACCAAATCAGGTCCCGATCTGCTCTGCAGGCAGCACAGCTTCCGGCAAAGCCATAAGTTAGCTCTAGATAATGTCGTTCACGTTCTTTTAATTTTCCTTTCACTCTCAACTCTTCTCTGTTCTCCTCTTCCTTGGATCATGATGGATTCTCTGGCCACTGTTATCCAGGCAGTCACACGAGATAATCTCCAAGGCCTTCTGGCCTTGGAACCAATGAATTTTGTCTCTTGCCACCTGTTATGTTTGTCCCATGTCATTTTTAAGCAAGAGGCCCCTGTCTTTTTCACTGGCTGTAAAGCGCCAAGCAAAACGCCACTGCTGTATTCATAATTATCATGTATGAAAAAATATTCTTGCTAAATGAAGCCATCAATGAAAATCATTACCAATAATAGCAACCACTAGATCTCTCTTCTCCTTGCATGAGGGTATTGATATTGCTATAGTGGTGCCACAAGGTGGGGCTGTTACACACAATCTCACAAGGCCTCCGTGTGTGAGCCAGTGTACAGTCATAGGAACATAAGAACGGCCCTACTGGGTCAGCCCAATGGTCCATCTAGCCCAGTATCCTGATCCATCCCTGATCCATCCCCAGTATCCTGATCCATTCCATCGTCCATTCCCAGCTTCTAGCAAACAGGCTCAGGACACTTCAGAGCATGGTTTTGCATGTCTTAGCAGACATGCTGCTATGTTAGTTTTGTAATGCAATTTCTCTTTTTGCAGGGAGGGGGGACTGTTGCAAAGGGCAGGAGGGTTTGTTGCTCCCTGGGAACCTGGCACTGGTGCATGGGCTGCGATCCCTAACAGAGGGGCTTGAATGTGTGCTCTTTGTGACCACCTCTGTTCCAGGACTGGTGCATAAAATGTAAATAAATAAGGTCCACTAAGAAACTACTCAGACTTTGTGCCACTGATTTCTCCTTCAATGAGCAACTGGTATAATATTTACCTGTTTTTGGGATCGATAGGTGAAACATGCTGTATTTATGTTTCTCTCTCTCTCTCTCTCTCTCTCATTTCACTTCTGGTTCCTTCTCTTGACTCCAGATGCCTGCTCCCAGGAGAACTGTCTCTGCGCCCGCGGCTTTTGTGATGAGGGCTGGGTGCAGTATCGAGACTTCTGCTATAAGGCTGTGATGGAACCGACAAACTGGCCCGAAGCTGAGGCAAGTCTGATTGTAGGGAGGCAGTGTGGCCTAGAAAGAGACCCGGCATGGGAGTTAGGAGAGCTGGATTCTGTTCCCAGCCTGGTTTGCTGGGAGACCTTGGGCAAGTCACTCCTGTCTCTGTGCCTCAGTTTCCTCATCTGTAAAATGGGGATAAAGATACTGACTTCCTTTGTGAAGTGCATTGAGACCTTTTTTTAAAAAAAAAAAAAAAAAAAAAAAAAAAAAAAAAAACCCCACGTCCTCTGCTCCTGTCTTTTGCTGTGCCTCTCTGGAGCCTCTCTGCTTGAGAACACTACATGGAGTTGATCTACAGTGTGTCCCCCCCTCACTTTTTCTGCATTGTGTGACACCTTATTTGCAATAGCAGATCCTCAGCCCCTTAGACCAAGGACTGGAGAGGGAGGAGCTCCCTCCCTCAGAGATCTCTGCTGGCACTAACGCCGAAGGAACGTCTACACTGCCATTATAAACCCCATGGCACTGAGTTGCTGAGCCCGGGTCAGCTGACTTGCCCGGCTAAAAATAGCTTTGCCGATGTTCAGGCTTGGGCTCTGAAACCATCCCCCCCTCGCAGGGTCTCAGAGCCTGGGTGGCTGCTGGAACCTGACTGTCTACACTGCAGTTTATAGCCCCGCAGCCTGAGCCCCCCAAGCCTCCACAGCCAGGAGGGAGGTCTTTGATTGCAGCTTAGTAGATGCTGTCCCCTGACACTGCCTTTATGTGCCCGTTCTGGGCACATGGGTTAATTAGCCCGGTAGCTTTCGCCAGCCCATCCCCGATCCCTCAATTAGACACAGCTTTGCCCCTCAGCTTGACTCGGGGTGGGGGAGTGGAGGGGGCTATTTTAGTTAGCGATCAGAGGGGTGGCCCAGCTGCTGTCGCCCAGCTTTCTGGCCCAGCTCTGCTGACGAGAAGCACTTTACCAGAGCTGGAGTGTATTAACAGGCAGGCGCATTTGCTGAGCAGGGAGAGAAGTGGGGGACAGGAAATGCTCTTGAGGGGACACGTTGCTAAGGGTCGGATTCTTACCCCACCCACGGTTCCCCTGAGTTCAGTGGGACTGTGGGCGGAGTGGGATCTCATGCAGCAGGCCTGTTCGAAGGGGTTGACTGACGTCGCTCATTAAATCCTGGGCCATGTGAGTGAATCTGCCCCCTGAGCGGCAGGTATGATTCCTGCTAGGGGGAATCTTGGTCTAAGCCACAACTCTCCTTTGCTATATGAACAAGTTTGGGGGAATTTCCCAGCCTTCCATATTGCCTCTGTTCACCGCCTCTGATGGATGTTGTTCCCCTCCCACCGACATCTCGTCACTCAGTAGCTTGCACTCCACGTGGCGGCATTTCTCTGGGGGTCTGTAATGCGCTAACTCTCGAATGCTGCATGCCCTCTGTGCCTCGATGGCCAGAGCTCTCCTGGTTTGGGGGGGAGATCAGAAAAAAACGAAAGGGGGAAATGGAGGACACAAGTCGTTTGTGCCATCCGGTTAGCAGTGGCATCAGCTTCAATCGCCTCTGTAATTGTCAGTGGATGGCAGCCTTTGGCACCTTCCAGCATAACACAACCCCTCATCTTAGTAGTGCCCGTCCTCCCCACAGACTTATAAAGTGGTGATGCTCCGAGGTTGGCTCTACGCTCAAAATGCCACAATGGAGCCTAGAGGCTTACTACAGCCACGGGAGGGATTCTTCTGTCACTGTAGCAAACCCACCCCTTCAAGGAATTTTTCTGTTGCCCTTGTGGCATTTACACCGCGGCGCAGGTCGGCTTAACTCTGTCACATGGGGCAGGAAAATTTTCACAGCTCTGGGTGATGTGGTTAAGCCGACTGAAATTTCCAGTGTAGCATAACCACAAGAGAGAGAGAAAAAGAAGGATTATAAAAATGATGGAAGGAGGGACACACACAGCATGTGGGATCTCTGAAATGCAGGATGGCATGGAGCAGGGGGGGACAGGCTGTGGAAATGGAAGGATGCAAGTAGCTCTGGGTGTGCATTAGCAGCCCTGTAATCCATGGCTTCCAGCACCACAGGGATTCTGCTGTATTAGTCCCCTTCCCGTGAGGGAAACCAAGGTCTGAGAAGTTAAGAGACATGCCCAAGGCCACTTGGTGAGTCTGTGGCATAGCTGGGAATTAAGCCCAGCTGTTCTGAGGGCTAGCCCACTGCCTCAATGACAAGATCACCCCACTTCTCTAGGGCCCTGACCCACTGATGTTGACAGGAATTTTTCCATACGTTTTTGGTAAGGCGTGCTAGTTGTAGCCACGGGTGATTTTTTTTCCTTGGGTTGCCTTTTCAGATGAGATGTCAAAGCTACGGGAAGAATTCCCACTTGGCCTCCATCCACAGCGCAGAGGAAAATGACTTCATCTTTCATCTGATGGGCAAGCCGCTGGATTACACTAAAGGGCAGGCCTACTGGATCGGTGCACATGACACTTTCAAGGTAACTACTGCCTCACCCATCTGGCGCAACCCGGACTGCAACATCAATGCAATCACTAGGGACGGAGGGCCAGCCTGGCGTTTTCACTTACACCAAGGCTACCCCACTGCCATCCGTGGAGTTGAGGGCAGATTTTGGCTCCCCATGTCTTATGCTGTGGGCTTGTATTTCAATCTGAAGCAGAGCAAAAAGAGTTTGCCTGGATTAGGTGTCCTCAGTTCTATCCCTGGCTCTGCTGCTGGGGTGGTTGTAGGCAAGTCCTCAGCCTTGCCTTGTGCCTCAGTTTCCCCATCTGTAAAATCAGGATACCGATACTGACTTGCTTTGTAAAGCACTGGCACTCTACTAACAAAACGTGCTATCGAAGAGGTAGGTGTGGGTGTTGTTTAGCTGCAAAGCATGCTGGGATACAGTGTGTAGAAATGCTGCTGTGGGAACCTCGGTGCTCTGGCTAATGTTTGTGCTCTAAAAACCAGGCCCGGACGTCTAAGCTTGCAGGAGGGTTATAGCTGGGTGTGGCATGGCTGTCGCGTGTGCCCATGTAGCCCCTCTGCTGCTGGCGTTGGCCACAGCTGGGGAAGGTGTGTTGGGATCCGCTGGAGGCTGGTAAGCCCCCAAAGTGGAGGTGGCGTCGAAAGGTGAATTCAATGCCAGCTTAGGGTGCAGGGGAGGATTATAACAAGCAAGGCTCTGCTCACTCTACCAGCCTGCCAGCTGGAAGGATGAGCTAGTGGTTAGGGCAGCACGAGCGGGACTCAAGAACCCTGGGTTCAGTTCCTGGCTCTGCCACTGTCTCCCCATGTGACCTTGGTGAAGTCACGTCATCTACCCTGTGGAGAGTTCCCCTCTCTGTAAAATGGGAGTGACCCTTCCCCTCCCCCTTGGGGTGGTGTGAGGTTGACTCTGTCCGGGCTTGAGAGGGTCGCAGTGAGGCAGGACAGAGAGACAGCTAGAGAAGGAGCCTCCACAGCCGGGATGGGAGGTGCAGATGCGGTGTGAGAGGCAGTGCTGATGGGGGCTATTGCTCCATCTCCTCTCCCCCTAGCACTCCCCCCCCACCCCACCGTGGTTCAGTCATTAACACCTTAGCCCTTTCTCCAGGAGGGGTCTTTCACCTGGACGGACGGTTCGGAATACACTTACAAGACCTTTCCTCAAGACCAGCCTGATGGCCTCCCGGGAGAAAACTACCTTGGCTCCTGGATCCTGGAAAATGGTGGGGAGCTTTGTCCTGGGCGGGGAGGGGAGCAGATGGTTGGTGGCTGTGTTTGGTGAGGGTTGGCTCATTATCTCTACCCCTCGGCTCTTGGCGGAAGATCATTCAGATTCAGTTCCTGCGGGTTGATTAGAATATCTGATCAAACATTGAACTGTTTGATTTGGTCCCCTGCCGGTCCGGCTAGGTCCACTGACCTAGCTAGCTTCTGCTTCTGACTGTGGCTTATGCCAATTTCTTCAGGGGAAGAAAACCCATGCCTCCCCCACCAAAAAACAACAACTCCAAATCAAACAAAAGCCCTCCCAGGGGGCCAGTTGCCTGCGGGTTACACTTCTATCAGTGATCAGCACATGCACATAAGCACGAGGGAGGGCTGACAATCCCAGTGCGTTGCGACCGACTTTCAAAGCGAACTCCACAAATGGAACAGGGTGCAATCCCCTCAGGCCGGGCTCACCTCTGGCCTGCCCTGTGTGTCGTCAGATTTACCAGAGCTACACAGGTGCAAAGCGAGATGCAAAGCAGCAATGGATCAAAGCAATGTTGCTTTCAGCCTTTCTTCTCATGCCTCATCTAAGTTCCCACTAGTGTTTTCCAGGCTCTGTCTACATCCACCCCATCCACCCATCCGGCTACATACACCCTATCTATCCACCCCAGTCATGACCGTCCACTTACCCACACGGGCGGGGTGGTTTCATTAGTTCTCACATGCTGATGATGTTCCTAGTCATGGAAGTGTCTGTTCCTCCCACCGAGCAGTCTGTTCCTGGGTTGATTCCTTCTTACCTCGTCTCTTTCAGGCTTGGTCACCTGGAATGACTATGATGCCAGATCCTTCCCGTTCGTTTGCAAATACACCCTGCCGAACAGGTACCATCCAGCTTTGCTCCCACCAGGGCAGGCTATTTTTCTTACCGGTGAACTCTAGCAGCAGTTGGAGGTGTTACAGTCGGTGACGGTTCGAGCACCCGCAGGGCCCTATTGTTATTCATATTGCAGTTGCGCTCTGACTGTGCCGGCCACTGTGCAAACATGTAGAAAGACACAGTCTCTGTCCCTATGAGCTCCACATACAGCGATGCCAGTGTCCTTCCTGCACAGTGCCTGCCCAGGAAGAGAGGTCTCTAGGCAGCTTAGGCTCCATGGTTCCTTTGGCCCCTAAACTAGCCAGGCTCTCTGCCCTGGGGCCAGATTGAAACTAGCACTCCCAAAGGGCAAAGGCCCCATTCCCCATCCCCTGAGCTACCTATCTGGGGCCAGATCAGAACTGGCACCCCCTAGAGGGGAAAAGTCCTATATCTCATTCCCCCCCCCAGCTCCAGATCAGAGCCATCATCCCCTAGAGGGGAAGGGTCCCATCCACATCTGGGCACCACAACCAACAGCTGTTTCTCTTCCTCTTTTGCATGAGCAGCGCCTGTGCTCGCACCTGGAGGGGCCGCTTCTGATATGGGGGAAGATGTGGCCTGTATCCTGCGGCGGAGGCTGTGTCAACTTCCTGTGCTGTAGCTTCACATCTGGAACAATTTACTGCTGGCTCTTATCCTGTCTTTTGTGTCCTGGGTAGAACTGGGCAAATGACAGGCTTTGGGGTTTGCTGGGAATTCTGAAAAATGGGGGAAGGGGGATTCATTTTAGGACAAACTGAAAAAATGATTTAAAACTTTTTCTGCAAATGGAGGAGGGCGGGGACTCATTTTGGGTCAAATGAAAATTATCTTTTGCTTTTGATTGTTTTAAAACTTTGTGTTTTCTTGCTTTTAATAAAACTAAAGGACATTTCACAGGGAAAAGTAGTTTCAAACCCCCCCAAAAAAACTCAAACCGTTTAGATGGTTTCTGAATTTGCTTTTCGTTTTGACCGATACAATGTAGTGAAGCCAAAACAAAATTCAGTTTCACTGAATCTGCATTTTTCCACCAGAAAAGGGGTTTGTCTAAGAAATGTCACCCAGCTGTATTCCCAGGAGCGGCTCCTTATGGGAGCCACTTTCTAACACGAGCCCTCGGCAGGCTTGGTGCCAGGGAACAAAGGAGGTCATGACTCACAGAGCCACCCACTCCAGCCTCCAGAGCCACCCCCCTGACCACCACGCTCTCACTGGGTGATGATCAGTTGCAGTGCGGTCCTGGACAATGACTGGGCCTCCCAGGTGCTACCATAATACACCTAATAATGTGCAGGGCCTAGCACAACAGAGGTCTCGTCTGTGACGGCCTGCCAAGTGCTACCGTAATACACCTACTAAATAATGACCATGGAAATGTGGAGTCGGTAAGGATTCAATCGGCTCCTGAGGAGTTGATGTTTTTAACCCCCAAAATGAGCTGGGGACAAAGGGACGGGCAGTGAGCCATGGGGAAAGGTGTATAAAACCACCGTACCTTTGCCAGGTGCAACCTTCAGCGTTGCCTTGGGGAGGAGGCCGGGTTCAGAATTCCCTCGTCCCTCAGGGAGATTTAAAGGGACAGGATGGTTTCTACCCTCTCCCCCAGCTGAATTCCCACCTGAAGTCATCAAATCAAACCAACCCAACGGGGCTGTGCTGAATCCCTGGTGGGGGATGATTGCTCTGGCAAGTGTTGAGCTTTGTCACCTCTTGACCATAGACACTGTGGATTGAACCCCAGAGCCCTTATCCATCCGGCAACGTTGGGGCGTTTGCCTGGCGAAGGGCTGTGTGAAACCTGCAGTCTCACACCCCCATGTTACGAGGCTCCCCTTATGGAGACTCTTCTCCTGTGGGGAGGCAGAGTTTGCTCCATTGTAGAAAAACGAGGGGTTCATTCTCCCCAATCTGCCTGGATCCTCTGAGACAATCCCCTTGATGACAGCGTGTAAGCCCTGTCAAGTGGAGAACAGCCCAGGCACCAAAGGGCTCTTTAACTTAGTGGAGAAAGGCAGCACAAGAACCAACAGCTAGAAATTTAGAGCCACCAAAGTTTCCCTGGGTGAGTGAGTAAAGCATGGGACCAGACTGCCAAGGGAAGAGGTGTCTTCAAATCCAGCCTGGAGGCCTTTGAGGAAGACACTTTAGACCAGACACAAGTTATTGGGCTCAGTGCAGAGGGAAATGGACAAACTTTAACTCAACCATCAATTGTCCCTGAGATGCCCTTTAAGGGGCATTTTCTCCCACCCCGGCTGCAGAGTTGGGGCACCCCAGGAAAGGCAATGCAGTCTCTGGGGCATTCTCCATACAGCTGGTGGGGGGGGGGGGGGAGTGTGATTTGTCCCTCCAAACCAAGGGCATGTCATATTGCATCCTTCCACCCTGGTGTGTTGGTAGCTGCGCTGGTAGTTTCTCAGGGTGCCCGTATCCCCTGCCCTGTTCTGGACTCCTCGTTCCCACTGATGTGTTTGCCTCAGACAGGCCAGCCAGCTTTACCTGGGATCCAGGCTCTTCAGGATGGGGTCACCGCAGGGTTGAAGGGCTGGCTCGGTGCTGGGAAAGGCGTGGCGGGGGTTCCCATGCGGCTGTGGCACTCAACGCAAAGTGGCTGCCCAGAGCAATGTTCTGGGAGGACAATTACCTTTGCAGGCTGTGGTCACCAGCTCTTTGGAGGAAGAACCTGCACCCCAGGATATTCGTACTGGTCCTTTGGCCCAAGCCAACAGCTGACGTGGGGGCCTCTGTCACCATGAGCAATCGAAGATATGAGTCAATTCTATTCTTTGGTGCAATCTTGTGCTTCTCCAAAGAATGCACACACCATCCTGTTGCCCTGAACACAGGAGAAACCAACAGCAGCAGACAGCTTCCATGTCAGAAATCCCCACAGCTGCCTCTCCAGCGGGATCTCTGCCCAAGAAGCTCAGCGTCTCCTTGCTCCCAGAGCCACGCTCACAATGGCTTCTTCTGGCTTTCTCTGTCTCCCACGCACACACGCTTCAAAACCAATCACCCAGCCCCTGTGTTTGCAAGCAGGGAAACTCCTGGGCACAGGCAACACCTGGGGACTGATCAGCTGTCTGCTGATTGGGTTTAAGAGAGGGCACCTGAGGCCTAGGCTAGTACCCTGGAAGCTGCCTGAGAAGAAAAGAAGAGACCCAGGAGCAGCAGGGAAAAGTTGCCAGAGAGAAAGAGGAGCAACACTCTTGAGAGCATTAGGCGTGGAGTCTGTAGCATGTTCCAGGCAAACCTGGTTTCAGTTTCTGTGGTGCCTCCAGCTGTCAGGCCACTCAGGACCCTTCCCACCAATTGCCTCCAGCTGCTGTTGTGCACGGTGACGGAGCACAAGTAAGTGTGAAAAAAATGTAAGCCTTTAAAAATGGCAGGGGAGGGGGCTGTTTGCTTATGTGGCCTAGTGCAGTGGTCCCCAAACTTTTTACCCCACATCTCCCTTTACCTTGTCTGCATGCACCACCCCACCCTCTCCAGCTGGGGCTGGGTCAGGAACGGGGCCATCGCTGGGGCTGTGGCTGGGAGCGGGCCACAGTTGGGGGATGGTGGCCAGGGCCGGGGCCCGAAGCTGGGAGACAGGCCAGGGTGGGCCCTGACAGCTGAAGCCACAGCTGGAGGCTGGGGGCCAGGGCTGAAGCAGAGCTCCTGGCAGAGCGGGGCTGGCGGGTGCTCCCTCCCCACCGTGCTGTGCCCCCCTGAACTTTCTCCCGTGCCCTACCCGGGGGGGGGCCATACGCCACAGTTTGGTCTCGTTTAGTCTGGTCTAGTGAATAGCACTGTAGACTGGAATCCAGGAGATGTGGCTTCTATTTCTGGCTCTGCTACCACACCTTGGGCAGGTGACTGCCCCTCTCTGAGCCTCAGTTTCCCCATCTGTAACAGGGATGCGAATACATTGTGAAGCGCCTTGAAATCTCCTGATGAAACGTGCACCATAAACACTAGGGTGGACTGGTCTGTTCTCTAGCCTTAACTACAGAGCTCTGTCCCAGCTCTCCTTACAGCCTGAGACCCACTGGATGACCCTGTAACTACAGGCTGTTGCGCAGTGATGCAAACACCCAAGGTGTCGGCGTTAAGGCTGAGCCTGGTTTTGGCATCTGCTGGCTTGTGAATGCTCCGTCTTCCTGCACAATGATTTTTTTAATGGGATGAATAAAATACATTCCCAATTAGGCCAGTCCAGTGGCATGCTCCCTAGGGATTAGGGCAGGGTTAAAACAAACGGTTCTTGTATCCTGAAAGTTTTGGATTTCATCAAATGCATTGTTACGTTTCTGGTCTGTTAGTTTCATCCAGCTCAGACAAGGCTCCCATTGGATATTTCCTCACTCTTCATGCTCCATGGACTTAATTCCCAACACAGGTTGAGCTGTGACAGCCACGATCAGAAAAACAAAGAGACTTCTCAGGGCCTCTAGATACACGCCCCGCCTTTATTCCTATTCCGAACATCATTCAGGTGGGACAATTGTCTAATTACTCCACAAGTATGAGACATCATAAGATGGGCCCTACCAAATTCATGACTGAAAAATGCATCCCGGGTTCTGAAATCTGGTCTCCACCATGAAATCTGGCTGGTGGGGTGGGGGTGGGGAATGGGGTTTTTGTGGGATTGCCACGTTTACTTCTGCACTGCCTTCAGAACTGGGTGGCTGGAGAGACAGGCGCCAGCCAGGCGCAGTGCCACCGCCAGCAGCAGCAGTGTGGCAGTAGAGGTGGCATGGCGTGGTACTGGGGTTCTAACTCTAAATCTTAGCAGTTTCCCTTATCCAAGGCGACTTACAAATGTAACCGTGGTACAGGGCAATACGCCTTGTGTACATACTGTATGGACACATCTGTCAAACTTGCTATTTATGCTGGGACCAACCTGCAAAACGTGTGTGATTTCTCTGCAATTTAAGTAGACCCTAATGACAAGTCAAGCTGTATAGTTATCACTGTAATGATATGTACCTGCAGTCTAGGATTCAGACACTAGATGTCTCTATGCACTTTACAGAGTTCCAAATGGGGTGTGGGCTAGGGTGACCAGAGCACAAATGTGAAAAATTGGGAGGTGGATGGGAGGTAATAAGTGCCCCTATAAGACAAAGCCCCAAATATTGGGACTGTCCCTATGAAAACAGGACATCTGGTCACCCTAGTGTGAGCCCTGGTAAACAAAGGTAACACAGCCAGAATTCACGCCCCATGGAAGCAATTTGGTGGTCACTGGTGTGGCTGTTTTTCTTTCTGTTTAAGAAGGGTTAGGATCCCATGGATCACAGCCACCACTGAATGGTGCTGTGGTTCGAATTTAGCATGATCCTGCTTTGTACTCCCAGTTATAGATCCCTGCACTGATCTTCCACTTCTCGAGACCTCCGAAAGAAGGTGCAGCTGGGCTAGATGAGGTGAACTTAGTTAGTGCCCTCTTTTATGGACAGTTCCAGAGGGGTAGGTAGCCGTGTTAGTCTGTTTTTAGAAAAACAGCGAGAATCCTGTGGCACCTTAAAGACTAACACATTTATTTTAGCATTTATCCATGGACAGTTATTAAAACCAAGACGTGGCTCCTGCGCCTTGTTGTCTCGACATCCCCTGTTTCCCCCATCACTCTCTCCCAGTCTATGCATGCACTTTACCTGCAAGAGCAGGCTGGGAAATGCCTCCATGGACTGCCAGGAACTAACATGCTCAAGAAGCTGAAGAGCTGTGTAGCACGGGACTTAGGCCCACCTCTTCAAAGACATTTAGGTGCCTAACTCCCATTGTTTGTTTTTAATGTGAGTGGGGTGCCTAAATCCCTTTGAAGATCTAGGCCTTAGAATATCATCCATCCATAGGCGTAGAAGCCTCTGTGAGCTTTGATAAGGCACTCACGGGGGTTGTCTTATAGCATTTGACGCTATAGTGTAGCCCCTGTTGCAGCTATTTTTATGTATAGAGGCTCCTGGGTTCAAGCCTTAGTGGAACCAGCTGAGCCCTAGTTCTAGAGCGTAAAACCCAGTGCTGCAACTTTTAGGGCTGATTTGATTTCTCCGGGAGAGACAGTGTTAGTCCCCAGCCCTCTTGTCTGCCATGTTGATTCAAACAGGCTCTTTCCCAGTGAAATGCAAAGGGATAGTGTTGCCTAGGGATGGGGCACTAGACTGGGGCTGGAGAGACCTGCTTCTACGCTACTGGCCTGGGGCAAGTCACTTCAATTCTTTGTGCCTCAGTTTCCTCCTGTGAGTAACAGGGAGAATGGTGCTGACCTGCTCTGTAAAGCGCTGTGAAATCTGCTGGCCTGTGGCCTGGCCTGTGCTGCCACCATGTGGCCACTTCCTGTACTGCCTTTAGCACCCTGGATTCTGTGGTGAGTCCAATGCTTGCGGTTTGGGTCCTGGGGTCCCCACTTTGCTGCACAGCTGGGAGGGGGCTGATGAGATTGTAGGTACAGCCCAGTCTCCTGCTGACTGAGTTGCTCAGCAGTGAGACCCTGCTCAGGACTGACTCCGGGAGGGAGCAGCATCGCAGCTGTGACTAGTGTGACCGAGTGGTTTAGGCTTGGGGCTGAGGATCTAACGGGGGGGGGTGCCCCAACCCCCCACTTTTGATAGAATGTTTTAGTTCCCTCTTGACACCAAATGTTCTGGGCCTGTGGCTGACAGGGAAGAAGTCAGAAGATGCATGGTCCTGCCCTTCCCAGCCCATCAGTGACTTTTCAGCCGTCAGGTCCGGGGGGGGAGCTGGTGACAGAGGATCAGGGTGCTGTCAGGAGTCGGCGGTGGGAGGGGCCTTGGCTGGGGCAGTCTTGGGACTGGGGGTAACCTGACCATTGCTGTGCTCTTTGCTCTAAGGGCCCATCTAGCACAAAGGCAGGCTTGCCCAGGTGACGAGACAGATCAGAGTACCCCAGGGAATGGTCTATGACTCCCTGGCCAGGCTGTCACAATGCTTGACTTCACACTTGATATTTAGCTGGTGAAATCGAAGTCTCGAACTCCCAGCCAATTTGTGGTTCGTGCCCTGCCTCTTAACGGTCTGCCTGGAGGGTGGTACTCGCGCGCTGCAGCCATTGCAGGGCCGCTTGACAACTGCCACGTCCCCTCTGCTATGACACAGCACCTGGGAGCCTCGGGCGTGAGACCTTAGTGAGTCCTCTGCTCCAGTTTCCAGGACTCACTGGCGCTGAGACCCCATATGTTCCCCGCCCCCAAGATCCCCTGTAACTGAGCTGTGACTGCATCTCTCCCGCTACTGTGCAGCCCCCATTCCCCACTGGCCAGAGCCACAACTCCATCCCCTGTTCTGTCGAATCCCCCCAGAGACCTCCGGCTCAGACACGGGCCCGTGTCCTTTCTGCTCTGCTAGACAGGGCTGCATCACCTCTGCCAGGTTACGGGGCTCTCCAGCCGCGGGAAGTGCAGCCCCGCCGCTGCATTGCCGTCCCACGGCTGAGACGTGGTCCCATCCCCTTGCCTAGCGCAGCCCCCGCTGGCCCTCCAGCACAGAGCCACAGCTGTATCCCCAGCCCACAGCAGGTCACGGGCATCTGAGCCGCCCTGTGGCTCTGGGCCCCCGCTTGTCTGCATCGTGACGGGTGCCCCAGTGGATCCGAGGCAGGAGAACCCCTCACGAATCCGGGTCCCCCGGCTCTCCGTCCCCTCTCTGAGCCTGACTGCTTTCTGCCCTGGTCTCACCCCAGCCCCCAGCACAGCATAAGCTTCTTCTCCAGCCGGGCCTCCACCCACACGTCTCATCCTCCCTGTCCCCTGCAGTGCCATCCAGCTCTGCCCCATTTATCTCCCTCTGTCGCCAGCGCTGGCAGCTCCAATAACTCCCTGGCAGGGCAGGCGCCTATCGAGCGCTGAGATGAGCAGGTGTGAGAGGAGATGCAATGGGGCTGACAGCAGCTTGGCAGGGGGAAGATGGATGAGGGCAGAGGAGGTCCTGAGCCCCGGGGGCTGAGTACAGCCAGAACGGTGGGGTGGGGGGGCCCTGTGCTCCAAGGGGGGGGGACTTACGGCTGTGGTTGGTGCTGCTTAGTGGGACAGCAGGGAGCTTGAGGGGGTGGGGGCTGGAGCAGGGCTCAGACTGGGCACGGGGATGGGGGAGCTCTTGGCCTGGGCTGGGCCTCTGGAATGGGGAGAGGGAGCTAGAAATGGGGGTTCTGGAGGTGCAGGCTGAGGGATTTATCCGGGGTTAGGTCTGTGCCCAGCACACGAGCCCGACTCCCAGCTGCAGCAGGATCTGTCTATGCAATGGCTGGACTGGCTGCCTGGCCTGGTGACACCGGCCCCTGGGGCAGGGTTGGGGGGAGTCGTGAGATCGGTTGTGATAACGGGGCCTCTGACTGGACCCTAATTGTGAGCGGAGCTCGAGGTGGCCTGTGTGAGTTCAGACGGTCTCCTTGCGGTTCTTTTCTCACCCTATCGTGTGTGTTTGTCACGTTTTTATCCTAAAGAAAACCGGATCAAACTCCAACAAATCCATCTAAACCACCCTCATCCACCACCGAAGGGGGCTTAAATACCAGCCAACAGGCACTCAGGCAAGGCTTTCGCTCTCTGTGCAGTGTGTTGGAGTGGGAATTTGCTGTAAATATTCTATATGAAGACCATGTGTGCCTCAGTTTTCCCCCATACGCTCATTGTCACCTAGGGGGTGGAGAAGGGCTGTTTACTCTCAGGCAAGCTACAGCAAAGGTGTGACTGGTGCCCAGCTGTCTTAGGTTTGGGGACCATGGAAATGGAGGCTCTGTGAAGACAATGGCAAAGCCAATCACCGGGACATTTAGTACCTAGTCGCTAATGAGTGTGGACGGCCCACTCCTCGGCAGGTAGCCAGCTGGGGAACAAAGGACTGAAGAGGTTGCCAGGTGGGACTCTCCCAGGAATTTGGACAAAGGGACACACAGGGACAGAGCCAAGGATGGGGGAGGGGATCACACTGCTTGGCTGGGGCTCTGAATAACCAGAATGGACCCGACTGTATTTTTTTTTTCCCTAGCCAAAGACTTTCCCTGCTGTGTTCCAGATGTCTACTGAACCCTGCAGCTTTTATAGCGCCGGCTGAGTCGCTGCAGATGCTGAGATGGGGGGTGCCTTGCTCCCTTTGGGGGAACAAGCCTCTCTTAGGTGCCCATCTCAGCTGGACTCAGAGAAGGGCACTCATGGTGTGAAGTGGGGTGCTGGAGGTTCGTACCCAGGAGGCAGTGGAGCCCAGTGGTTTGCCTTAGTGACAGAGTGGGATCCTAAGGGGATCTGGCACCCTGAAGGGGGTTGTCCCCTCCCAGGCACTGTCCCAGAGCTGAACCAGACCTGTGACATGTGGCTAAAAGGAAAGGGGAAAGCAGATGGTGTTACGATGAAAGCTTCAGCGCTTTACACTGCAAAGATCTGAGCCGTGTTTCTCGTTCTGTGTCTTTAACAAAAGGCAAACTAGCTTGTGATAATGGCTGCTGTTCCAACAGGACACACCAGCGCTAAGTGGACACGGACCCCCAGGGCGTGAGGCTTTCATTACCCTCTAGGGCCATGGGTACACACAGGGTACACTGCTGTAACCCTGCAGTGTCGCCACAGCCTGCAGCATGGGGTTATCACCTGTCCTGGCTTGCCCAGGATTGTCCCTTTGCAGAGGTAGCCGTCCATGGAAATCTGTAAGGGCGAAGCTCCGGGATAAAGTACTTACATAGCCCCAGACCAGCGTGAGCTTCAAGCTTAACCACGACCTCTAGCCGTTAGCAGGCGCACTCAAAGTGCTTCACAAAGCCGAGCGTAGCATTCTCCTCATTTTACAGGTGGGGAAATGGAGCCACAGAGTGGGAAAGCCACCATGGTGACCAGTGCCAGAGCTGGGAAGAGAACCCATTCCAGTTCTCCAGCCTTCTACTGTGCCAGGTTACTTGGCGGGGATGAGGGGATTCTGCTTCCCCTGCAGTGGGGGTGGTCCCGTGCTGTGTCGAGCGTGACACAAGGGGGCGCATCCTCAGATTTTCCTGGTCGGGATGGATGTGCCTTTTTCCACAAGGCAGCGTTTGCACTGGAGTTGTGTTGCTTTGCAAAGCATGGCGCTGTCCGGTCCTGGGGACGCACACTGACCCTGCCGCCCTGTTCGGCTTTATTTCATTTGCTGAACTGGCTTTAGAAAATGAGAGCTGCGCACGTAAGTTCCTGGCCTGCAGGACGAGCGGCTCGCCCGTTGCCATTGCAGGGTTACACGTCTCCGAGATCTCAACCTGGACAAATAACGGCGGGTTCTAAAATGTTAGGAAAAAAAGTCTGATGAGCTGTGGGCAAATATCCCAGTGGTTTGATTTCAGTCGTTCTATGGCTGGTGGGAGATAAAAGGGGCATCAACGCAGCTGTGAAAGGAGGAGCAGGAATAGCGAGGGAGACAGCAATATGGGGTTGAGGCGGGAAGGGGAGCCCAGGGGGCAGCAGGCCGGAGTTGAGGGGCACTGGCACAGCTGAAGGGAAGGGGGTCCAGATCTGGGCTAGCAGGGTGCAGCGGGCCAGAACTGAGGGGCAAGGGCTGAGTTCTGTGGGTGGGAAGCCAGGGCTGAGGGTCTGATAGACTCGACCCCTTCCACTGGGCTTGACCCTGCTCCTGGTGATGCCAGCTCAGCCAGTGCAGCCCCTGGCACGGTTACACTGGGCTCTGGGCCCTCTCACTGCGTGGGGCCAGGGAACAGTGATCCACTCCCACCTCAGGCCTGGGAACTGTCCGGGCCCCGCCTGGCTGGGTCTGTGTCTCATGCTCTGGGACTGTGCAAAGGAAGAATTCATTAAGGCCTGAGCGGCAAAGCGACACCCTCCCCCCAGCAGGGAGGTCAGCGCCCCTGCGACTCGGGGGAGGGGGGGGCAGGGGGGGGAGATATTGGCCGAGTCCAGTCCCACTGGCGGGACACTCATCAATAGCTGATTGCGGAGCTGCTGCCAGTGCGGGGGGGGGGGCGTTTCTCAGCTCATCTCGCCCGGAGCGGGCCAGCGCCCCCCGAGGCCGGGCAGGGTGAATCTCCGCCCCCTGAGCAGGAGAATAAAATCGCCGGGTCCAGCCTGGAGACTTCAGAAAGCGAGTTAGAGCTGCACAGGGCCAGGGAGACAGGCTCTGCCCAGAGTCCGGCGCGACACCCGCTGCTCCGATGGCAGGTAAATCCACCCCAGGGGCTCCACCGCTTCAACCCCATTGGTGACCTTTCCTGTTTGCCCATCTACCTCCCTAAATTCAATCCGGCTTGTCCCTCGGATGAGCCCCGCCCGTGTCAGGCTCCCATCACCCCCACCTCGCCCGGCTCCCTGCGTCAGGGCCGTGGCGTTTTGCACCTGTCCAACCTACAGAGAGTTATGGGGCGGCGAGGGACTCAGCTACAATGCCCGGTGCGGAGGGGCAGGCTGTGGTGGTGGTGGTGGTGGTGGGGGGGATCGGCATGCACATGGCCTGAGTTCTGCAGTGCGTGGTTGGGGACAGGGGTGGGACCGGGCCCTGCCCTCTCACAGGTGGGTAATGTCGCAGAGTCAGTCATTGCGGGAAAGCCGGCTGGGCTCCTGCAGCCATTCGGGGCCTAGCTCCAGCGTTGAGGGGCTCACTAGGGAGTGAGGAGTGCCCCAGGGTGACGAGAAGTTGGCCTCTGTGTATCGCATGTTGGCTGGGGGTGCAGGGTCCCTCCCCTACGGACCAGGGGCGGGAATCATTGCAGACTATAGCATTAACTGGCAGCGTGTACTGAACACAGAGATGTGTGTTACCCACCTGTACAAAGGTGTGCATTGGGGGGGGGACAAAGGGAACTGGTGGTTAGAGCAGGCGGGGGCTGGGAACTAGGACTCCTGGGTTCTAATCCTGGCTGTGGGAGGGGTGTGGGGTCTAGTGGCTAGAGTCAGGGGTTGGGGGGCGGGTTAGAAGCCAGGACTCCTGGGTTCTATTCCCCCAAGGAAGGGCTTAGGAGGCTAAGGGAACTGTCGGTCTGTGGCCTGGATGAGCTATGGCTGGGGCAGTTGTGTAGAGCTGGATGTGAGCAGGAGGCAGAGCTGAGAGGGGAGCGGTCTGTTGGGGTGGCATCACAGTGCCCCCGCCCCGCACCCCACCCCTGGCTCAGAGCCTGTGGGGAGCAGTCTTGGCTAACGCCTCTCTGTGAAGTTAAAGTACAAACACCAGCAGAGCAGGGGGCGCGCAGGCCCAAGAACAGGGGCTCAGTGATCACTGGCTGGGGTGGGCAGAAGCCATAGACTGGGCTGGGGTCTCAGGAAGGAGCAAGTGGCCCTCGGATATGGGGCCGGGGGAGGGGGTTTTCCCTGAAAGGGGATTGGGGTGAGGAGAGGTGCTGAAGCATCAGAGCTGTGAAGCCCTTGGACCCGCAATAATGACGCTGACAGTCAGTGAGAGCAGTGGGGATGCCTCCCGTGCAGGAGGCACTGTGCAAATCCAGATGGACTGCGGGGAGAGATCAGGGGCTTTATGGAAGGAGCCCAGGGCTGGTATTGTGGAGGGCGGTGGGACTGAGGGGCATTGGCAGAGCTGTCAGGGGCGAGCCCAGGGCGGGGATAGCCAGGGGCTGTGGATCAGGATTGAGGGGAAGCGTGGGGGGGGGGGGAGGGGTGTCAAGGGGCACTGTCATTTCCCCAGCTCGCAGGCACTTTGGGGCTCACCAGCCTTATGGTCTGTGCGTCTGTGTCCCTGCCCCGATGCCCGTCTCCGCAGGAGCTTGGTATCGACTCTCTCCCCCTTTGCCAGCGTTCCTCACAGCCAGCCTGAGCGTCCTGACGTCGGACGGGGGCCCCTTCACCTCTGGCCCTGAGTGGGGCAGCCCCGGGGGGCTCCCTGCCTCCTGGGGCACCCGCCGGCCTGCAGCAGGTTTGGTGCCCCTGCTGGGGAGGAGGCCGGCGGGCTCGGGGATGGAGTCCAGCCAGCCAGGAAGAACCAGCGTGTGTCCAGCGTGGCGGTGCAGCTGGAGATGCGTAGCCTGTGGGAGGAATTCAACAGCCTGGGCACCGAGATGATCGTCACCAAAGCAGGGAGGTAGGTGGGCGTCGCCCAGGCGGGGAAGTGCAGGGACCCCCGTGTCCCCTCACGACATTACAGCCCACGGGAGGGACGGTGACTGGTGTGGTGTCCCCGGGACCCTGTCTTGGTTCCATGCGAGGGGATACGGGGCCGTCCCCAGCCACCTGGTGGTCTGATCTGGCCCCTTGCAGCCCCAGGCAACACGACTCATTCCCTGGCCAGAGAAGCCCCTCGCCCAGTGCTAAGGGCTGGTAGCCGGTGCCACACGTCACAGCTGCTCAGGACCCCATTGCTCAGGACTTCGACCTTTGGAGGTTTGGGGGGCGGGACAGGCACTGCCAGGAGCCTGGGCAGAGCCGGGAGCCAGCACTCCCTGCCTGGTTTGGCTGGGCACCGGGGCATGGGGGGAGGGGGGTCTGATTGGGATTGGGGGTCTTGAGGCTGCAGGGCCTATTAAGAGGGGACTGCGTGGATAGTGTCAGGGCTGGCACCAGCACTGCCCCCAGCCCCTGTGCCTGGACCTCCAGCTGCTCTGTCCTGCTCTGATTATAGCCATGAACCACTGCTGCAACCCCCATAGCAGCGCTGCCCCTCCCGCCAAGTGCTTCAAATGCACCTCCCCCCTATGCCAGCGCTCTGCCCCCACACTAACCTCCCACCACCCCTAGTGCCCCCCTACACTGCCCCCTGGCTCTTCCCAATGGCCCCGCCCCCCAATCTCTCTCTCATTTTCTTGCTCACCTTTGTGCTCACGTTGCCACAAACTCGTGCTTACTTCCACCCTGTCCAGGCTGCTGCACGCCCAGGTCCAGGGGCATCTGCTCCCCCCCAGACCAGGCAGCGCAGCCCCTTTCCCCTGCAGGTGACACTGCTGGGCCCCTTGAGCAGGGAGGAAGGAGAGGACTGATGACCCCAGCCCCTCCCCTCTGATGGCCTGCAGAACCCCTGGGGTACAGCCTGGGAGCTGTGGAACCTCTGGGGACCCTTATCAACTATTTAGCTTGGGGTGAGCCCTCCACCTCACTCTGGCTGGTGACCCACAGACAGTCTCTCCAGATCCTATTGTCACTCAACCCGACAGCGGGCGGCACCAGGCACCCCATTTAGTTCAATGAATGCTTTCCCCAGACACTCACAACCAGCAATAAACTCCTGCTGGCACCTCAATCCAGGACCACACCATCCAACCTGGTCAAAAAGCCTGAGCAGTGGAGATTATTATCCAGTCCACCCTTCCTTCAAAGTGGAAGGAACGTGCCTCAGCTTTCATTACTGAGCAGTTTGTCTAAACACTTCACTCAAAGACATACTGGCTAAGATAGAACATAAACAAATTTATTAACTACAGAAAAATAGATTTGAAGTGACTGTAAATGGCAAATGTAAAGAGATTAAAAGTAGTTACCAAATGAAATAAACATAAGATCACCATCTAAATTCTACACACTAACAAGCTCTTGAATTAGCAATGTCTCACCCTTGTTAGCTGGTACAAACAGTTTCTTAAATGTAGGCTGGGCAACCTTCCTTGCCTGGGACTCCCCTCCCCTTTTTAAAAGTCCTTTTGTCTTCCAGATGATCCTTCAAGTATTCAGCTGAACAGTAGTGGAGCCCCCTGATGTTACACTCCCCCTTTTACTGTCTGTTTCAGCTTAGGAGCTAGAACAGTCCATGCATGTGATGTGGAGGCTGTTTCCCATGGGTCAAGCAACCCCATTGCAAATGTGCGTCCTACAGTGATACCTTCACTGTAAGCAACCCCGGTAGTGGAATCTTTCCTTGATGGGCTATTAGCACGTCTGGCCACTTCACTGTTGTAGCTGAAAAGCTGATTTAGGTGGTTCCCACCTCACAATGTGTGCTAGTAGCGTTTATGATATCTGATAACATCACCTGCTATGGTAGCACATACAATCCAACAGGATATTATGGCTTAGCAGATCAAGACTTTTAAACTAATACTACAAAAGATGTACCTTGTACAGAACATATCATAATGACATGGTGACTTTAGAGGTTCTGGGTGTTGTTCTCAGACACAGAGTGTCACGGACCCCAGCACCCCCTCTTCCATGATCTACAACCCCAGGCCCTTCCCCTGTGACCTATGACACCAGCCCACCCCTGTGCAATAGGGATGATCCCAGTGCCCCCATCCCCTCCCCTCCCCTCTCCCGCAGGAGGATGTTCCCTACCTTCCAGGTGAAGCTCTCCGGGCTGGACCCGCTGGCTGACTATGTGCTGCTCATGGACTTTGTGCCCTTGGATGACAAGAGATACAGGTGTGTGTGGGGGGGGGGGAGGGAGGAGGAGGATATAGGTGGAGGAGGCCAGGGCTCAGGGACCCTGCCATGACAGCGCCTACCCAGCCCCTCACACCAGAGCCTTGAGCAGAGCAGCCTGTGGGGTGGGGAGCCCAGCCCCATGCTGGACACAGCACTTACAGCTCTGGCAGCTGTGCCCACCCCCACCTGCCTCCTGTACCTCCACTGCCCCAGCCACGGTTGGCGTGAGCTGTACCTTACTCCCCCAGCCCCTCCCTGCACCCTGCTCCACTCCTCTAGCCTCCCCCACTGCTCAGTTGCACGCCCCAATGCACCACTCATGGGGCAGCAGCCAGAGATGGCCCCAGTTGTCAGCCCACCTGCTCCCCCCACGGCAGGATCCCAGCCACCATGGAAATGTCCTAGAGAACAGAACAGGAATTGGTTCCCCACCAATAGGGGGTGGGAGGAACTGCTGGGAGGACACCCAGAGACCCTAGTCAATGTTATAAGGCCTCTACGTGAGGGTAGTGGCAGGGGGGGGTCCCCAGGAGCTGGTGTGTCCCCTCCCCCCCCGTCTCTCCCTGCAGATACGCCTTCCATAGCTCCTCATGGCTGGTGGCTGGCAGAGCGGACCCTGCTGCGCCCGGCCGTGTCCACTTCCACCCCGACTCGCCCGCCAAGGGGGGTCAGTGGATGAGGCAGATAGTCTCCTTCGACAAGCTCAAACTCACCAACAACCTGCTGGATGACAATGGCCACGTAAGCTGCCGTGCCGCAGCCGGGCACATCGAGTTGGGGGGGGGGATCGGGGGAGACAGCACCTGAAGGCTGCAGAAAGCTGCTGTGGCACAGCTGGGCATGCTGGGTGGGGCGTGGGGGTTGGGGGGACAGCCCCTGAAGGCTGCAGACTACCCACATGCAGCATTTCCTGTCTGACCAGAGACCCCCAACCCTACCCCACCCCACAGGTCCCCCTTACTTTATGAAAAAGGTTACGCAATGGATGGATGATGGGGACCCCGGGGCCTTTCCCCTTTAGGGGGTGCTGCCTCCAATCCATCCCCAAGGTCGGAGACTGGCTGGCTCACGGGGTGGGGAATGGGGCACAGGGCCATTCCCCTCTAGGGGCAGCCAGCGCCAATCCAGCCCCAGGGCAGGAGGTCTGGCTGGCTCAGGGGAACAGGGTTATAGCACCATGGGCAGGAGGCTGCTGAGCGACACGGCGTGGGACACGGCCCGACAGGGTGGAACAGGGTGGCATGGGTAGGGAGAGTAGGGGCAAGGTGCTCTGTTGGGGGTGTGGGGGGGGAACGCAGAGCCATGAGATACTTTGCCATAGTGTGAAGGAGGGGGGTGGGTGGGATCTGTTGCCAGGGGCAGTGGCTGTCGTCTCGCTGCCCAGCTCAGCAGGGCTCTTCCCCGGCACACGCAGATCATCCTGAACTCCATGCACCGGTACCAGCCCCGCTTCCACGTGGTGTATGTGGACCCGCGCCGGGACAGCGAGCGCTTCGCCCACGAGAACTTCAAATCCTTCGCCTTTGCAGAGACCCAGTTCATGGCGGTGACGGCCTATCAGAACCACCGGGTGCGTGGGCACACGGGGCACTGAGCCAGCCTTCCCTGGGACTCAGGCTGGCCTCTGTAGTCCCCCCTCCCTGTGTCCCCTGCATGCAGGAGATCCTCCCCCACACCTCAGTGCCTGTGTCACAGCGCCCCCTGCTGGGAAGGGTGGGGCTGGGCCGTGCAGGCTCCACCCCCTCCCTGCTGTCACAGCGCCCCCTGCCAGGTGGTGGCCTCCTGGCTGTTTCTGATTTCATGCAGGGGGTGCAGCAACTCTCCCCCAGGATTCCTGCCCCACTATGCCTGGGGAGTTGCTGAGCCAGGCAGGTGTCCCTGGCCTATTGCCAGCCCCCAGGTGGGCGGGGGGGAAGTGTTTCCAGGGCTGGTTTTGCTTCCGTCACCTTGCTCTCTCACTCTCTCTCTCTGCAGATCACGCAGCTGAAAATCGCCAGTAACCCCTTTGCCAAGGGGTTCCGGGACTGCGAGCCGGATGATTGGTAAGTGCCCCCCCCCCCCCCATCACCCTCTTCATCCCGCAGGAGGGGGAGCACTGGTGATTCCACCTCCCCCCCCCCCGACCCCCACTGATCTGAGTGGGGGGGGGGGAGTAGAGACCGTCTCCCTCCCACCTCAGGGTTCACGCATTCAGCCGCCTCTGTCACATGCCAAGCTGCAATGGCCCCTGCCCCCCGCGCCCGGGATCCCAGGAGGGGATGAGAAGAGCAGCCAGGAGAAGCAAGTGATGCCCTCAGTACAAGGGGGAGGGGACCTGGTGCTAGCCACAGTCACCTCCCAGCAGCTGCCCCTGCCATGTACTCCAGTGCCCGCTCCCCACTCCTGCCCAGGCCCCCCCCGACCTGAGTCAAATGTTGCAGAATGGTTTGCACAGGGACATGTTTAGCTCATTAAATAATTTGCCCCAATGGTCTCCCGTGGGAGGGAGGGGCACCTCTGCCCATCTTCCTCCCCCTTCCCCCAATGTCTCACCACAACTAGGCCCCCCCCACCCCGTTTCTCACCCTTCCCCTTCTCTCATGCAGGCCTGGGGTGACAGGGCCCCTGCTGGGCCCCTTGGCCCGCACTCGGGGCATGGGCCCCTCCTCCCAGCTGAAGGCCACGCAGGAGAAAGGTAACCCCCCCTACACAGCTATGAGCTCTGAGTCTCTGACAGAGGGGGTGCTTCCCCCCTCCCCCAGCCCAGCTGGTGCATACAACGGGCGAGGAGCGGCTTTGGGACAGGCTGGGCACACCCCAGGGCTGAGGCTGCCTAGGGAGGTGTTGGGCTAGGGGGGCCGTAGGGGGATGAGGGTGCTAGAGCCCCACCTGGCAGCGCAGGCCTGGGACGGAGAGGCGGGCAGAGGAAGCCATAAGCAGGTGCAGGCACTCTTGACCGTGGTTTCTCGCACTGGAGGTGGTAAGGGGCGGGGCTTGGAGCCCTGGAAAGGGTGGGGCCAAGGCAGGGGTGGGGCTTGGGAGCCTTGGCACAGCAGCCCTGCCCTGGATGTGAGCGGCACCTGTTCTCTGCTCTCTCCCCAGGACTCCCGGGGCAGCGCCGTGTCAGGGGGGAGCTGACCCCCACCCTCCTGCGAGAGGCCGTCCAGCTCCAGCACCCGCCACTTGTGCCCCTCGGGGGAGCCTGTGGCTTCCAGGACAGCTCACCTGCCCCGCGCCCTCTCCCTCCAGAGCTGGGGGCACCTGCGTACAAGCCCTTCTCCTACCACAGCGTGTACATCAGGGCCAAACCACGAGGGGCACCTTACCCACTCCCCCCCAGCCTCCACCCCTTCAATGTCTACAGTGCCAGTCCCTCCACCCTCAACTACGGGCAGCAGTGACGGGCAGCCATGGCCTCAGCCGGCTGCTGGGGGGGGGTGCCCAGTAGCCACTCTGTCCCCCTCCCTCCCTGCACTCACACACTGCGCCAGGGTGGGCCCCAGCTGCAGTGTGACGGGGCAGGCTCCAGGCCGAGGGACTGCGTCTCACTGAGCACTGCGATGCCCTGCTCACAGCATCTCGGGCCAGAATGGGCTCCCCAGCCCAGCCTGCTGTGGGCTGGCCCAGCCAGCTGCTGGGGGGCACTGGCTGTGTGGCTCCCCTCCCTCGCTGCTGCTGTGGGGCTGGCCCCATGGCTACGAAGCTCTTGCTTTAGGCCATGGGCTGCCCCACAAGTTTTCCTAGCTTGTGGCCGCCCAACTTCTGCGGGGGCCTGGCCAAGAGTCTGCTTGTCCTGACCCCAGAGCAGGGGGGGAAGCAGAGGCTCAGCCTGTAGGGACTGAGGGGGCCCATCCAACCTTGTTGCCCACAGCTTACCCGACACCCAGCCCCAAGCAGGCAAGACTCCACCAAGAGCTCCGGGGGGAGGGTGCTGGCTGCCACCCCCTGCCGGCACTGGCTGAGGCCTGCCGGCTCAGCAGGGGCTTTGCTGGAGAGCTCCCCTCCCAGCCTGGGGGAGCAGGTGGTCTGGCTTGGGAGGAGACCGTGGGTCCAGTGCCTCTGGTAGCTGTGTGAGCCTTTGGCTTTGGGGGGAGCCCTGAGCACTGGAGCAGGAGCCACAGCTCACAGCCAGGACGCAGGGCAGAGCATTACCCAGAGCCCAGGGCTGGACAGATCCTGCCCCTCCTTTGGCCCAAGCAGGAGCATCCTTCAGAGAGACTCCCCACCCCAGGCAGCCAGTGCTGATCAGCCTGCAACCCCCTGGAGCCTTGGCCCCAGCTGACCTGGCACATGGTCCTTGCCCAGGAGTGTAGACAGCGTCCCCTAGTGCCACTGTGTGGTAACTGCAGCTCCATGCTGGCTGGGGCTGTGCAAAGTGCCCCTCCTGTGCCTGCTTCTCCTCCATCCTTCTGGCGTGGGGTCTGCTGGGGGAGCTGCCCAGGCAGAAGGCAGGTCAGAGCCCGGGGAACGGAGCTGGCCAGGCCCAGAAAGCACCGCTGGAGGTGCAGGAGTTCTCCGTCACAAACACAACAGGGCCAGGGGCTGTTTCACTTTTTAATCGTAAAAAAAGACGGGACAGAAATCATCTGTGCCAAGGCAGGGAGCGCCAGGCCCCGGAAGGGGGAGGACAGTACCAGATCCATGGGGGCGGGGGGTGGGAACAGCACCAGGCTCTGGGTGTGGGGAGGAGGCGGGCAGCACCAGGCTCGGAGGGAAAGGGGGCCAGAGGCCATTAGTGAAGGTGCAAACCCCAAGTGAGCTCCCTGCTCAGGGACAGGGCAGGAGGGGGTGCCACCCCTTCGGGCAGTGGCAGCAGCGGGGGGGCACAGGGCATCTGGTGCAGAGGGGCTGAGCCGGTCCTACTCCCAGCTGTTGAGGGAGAAGGCGAAGGGGCTCAGTTTGTACCCGGCGCCCACGTAGAACTTGTTCTGGAATTCCACCCTGCAAACAACACCAGAAGGGGGATCATCAGTGCCGGCATCACCCCCGACGCCCTCCCCCACCCTAAAGGCGGTGCTGGGCAATAGAACCCATCCCCTACAGTCCAAAGTGGCTCCCCCTCCCACTGGGAGCTGGGGCCGTGGGCTCACCAGTGCAGGCGCAGGGCGTGCAGGAAAGCCGACAGTCCCTCCATCACCAGCAGGATGGCCACGGTCAGCACCGCGAAGAAGGCGAAGACAGGCACCAGCAGGGCCCCGCCGGCGAAGGTGTGCAGCCGGAAGCCGTTCCGCATCACCATGGTCCACAGCACCTCCGACAGCTCTGCAGGGGCACTGGGGGGGTCAGAGTCCAGCCCGTCTCCCCTCTCCACCCCTGCCCCTCACGTGCCTCCCTCCCACTCCCACAGCCAGCCAGCCAGCCACAACCTCCCCCCCGCCGCGCCAGCTACACCTCCCCCCTACAGCCACTGGGGGGGGTCACAAAGCACATATGGGCCAGGCTCAGCACCCCCAGGCAGAGGTAGGAGGCTGTGAGATTTCCCCCCCCCCCCCCCCACTACCCCAGACTCACGTGCATGGGCCAGGCTCAGCGCCCACAGGCGCAGGTAGGAGGCCGTGTTGGAGATACAGCCCAGGCAGTACTCGATGGTGTGGATGGCCTGGTGCATGAAGACTTCGGAGAATTCAAACTGCTGGAGACACCAAAACGTGCACAGCGATCACCCAGGAGAGCCACCCAGCCTGCTGTCTGCCGGGGGCCAGATCTCCCAGTGCCAGAGGCGGGCCGCGTGGGTGCCAAGCCGCCCCCCTGTACCCATCCCCAGCTGCCATGTTCAGCCCGGCTGAGGGCGTCGCTGAATGAGAGAAGGCTGTGATTGGGGTGGGGGTTCAGCCCATCCCTGCCCCTCTTCGCTTCAGAAGCTCCTGCCCACACCAGGGCCCCTGTGTGCCATGCTGGGGGTGCAGTTCGACAAGCCCTGGCCCCTGACTGGCCCCAGCCCCATTCGGTGCAGGGGACATGTCCATCCCACCCTGCTGTCCTACAGCTTGAAACGTGGCCGGGGCCTGACCTGCTGAATGGGATTGGCAGGACAGCAGGACCAGTCCCTGTCCTGGCACCATGTGGCGTTCAGGCTGCCTCCCCTCCTCTCCCCTCCCCCCCACCCACCCCCCAAACTGCCATGGGGAATCTCACCTCAGGCTCGGGGCCAGGCCCGCCACGCTCCATGTCAGCCTCTGTCAAGTTCACTGAGTTCCCCGGCTCTGGCGAGCTGAGCAGCGGCTGGCGCTCCCCTGCATCCACTGGCGGGCCGCGCTGTGCAGAGCCCAAACACGCACATCAGACACTGGGGGTCGGGGGGAATGGACGACACCCTGGCCCCACCCATCACAGCCCCGGGTCCTGCCCCCGTGGCACCTGCAGCTCCCCTCCTGCAGTTGGAAAGGCCCCGCAGAACCACACAACCCTGCCTCTAGCCCAGCCCACCAGAGGCCCCCAAGGCCCCAGCCCAGACCCTTACCCCGGGATGAGGGCTCCTCCTGTGGCGGTGCTGGCACCACAGGTACAGAGGCGTGCCTAGCAGCAGGACAGGCACTGAGGCCAGTGCTAGGACGACCAGCACGATCTGCACCGTCATCTGCAGTGGGGAGAGAAGGGGGGCGTGAGAACAGCATTCCCACCCCTGACATGGTCTGACCCGCCCTATCAGTTATCAGGTTAGAGGGGCCATTGGTCCAATCCAGCATGGGGAGATACCGGGCTGGATGGGCCCGTTGAACTGGGCTGGCGGGGAGGAGATACAGGGGGCTGGATGAGCCCTGTGACAGGCGGGGGATTTGGCCATGTTGTTCCAGGGGCTCCCCTTTGTGCTGAAACCCCTCTCCTGGAGCATGCCCCTTTCCCTGTACTGCACCCTCCCTAGGGGACTGGAGCAGCCATTTTCAGCACCTAGTGCGATGCCTCTGGCAGAGACACAGGCTCAGAGCAATCCAGGCCGTTGGATCCAACCATCTCTGTAATCAGCCCAGCCCCCTGGAACAAACCTCTCTCCACACCAAGGTCAGGAAGGAGGGGGAGAGAGCTGGAGCCCGCACTTCCCACCCTTGAAACACACGGGTGAAGAAGAGGGACTTCTACAGTGGCTGTTGCTCTGTGTCGGACTGTCACCAGCACAGGCAGAGAGGGGTTGCCCAGCCCCAGGACCTGCAGGAGCGGGGATCGAACCGGGGGTTGCAGTCAGGACGGTTTCTGTGTTACAAAACTCTGTAGCTCTAGTGCTTTGTTGAGAGTAAAGTGTCCAGTTTAGAAAATCCCTTGACTCAGCCTGTGTCCCTCGCCAGCCTGCCCCCGCTGACCCCGAAGGAGCTAATGGAGATGTGCAGGGCGCCCACAGCCATCTGGGCTCCAGCAACGCGAGTCTAATCAACCAAGGATCTGGTTCTGGGGCCCAGGCAGCTGTATTGCCCCGCGTTCCCCAGGAAGTTGTGGCAGACATGGGTCCAAGAGCATGCCCAAGAGACCCAAAGCTAGAACAGTGACCCAACTCTGCCCAGCCCCAGGGGGTGAGCAGCACATGGTATCCAGCCCTGGGTCCCATCACAACCAAATGAGGTTTGGCCAAAAGCAGGGCTGGGCCAGGCTATTACGGGCCCGTTGGTCTGATCTGGGGAAGCAGAGGGGAAACCTGTCTGGGTGGGAGCCATGGAAAGTGGCTGCAGATGCTGGCCTGGCAGGACTGTCCTAGATGCCCCACACGGGGCGGGGGGGTTCCCAATCCCAGGCAGAGCAGGGATTCCCTGTCCCGGGCACAGCACAGCAGGGACCGGCCGTCAGGGTTCCCCATCGCAGGCACAGTTGGTCATTGTCAGGGTTACCTGTCCTGGGTACAGCGGGTGGTTGTCACCGTTCTCGGTGAACAGGAACATGTCGATGAAGTGGATGAGGATGCTGGGTGCCACCATGGAGTTGGTGGCGTTGAACGTGACCCACTTGTAGAAGATCATGAAGACGAGGTAGCCGAAGAGTGCCAGCAGGAAGATCGCCTCGGGCAGGAAGATCAGCACCACCTGGTACCGCTGCCTGAAGTGCCTGTGTGCCCGTGAGAGAGGGGGTTGGCCCAGGCTCTGCAGAGCCCAGCTGCCCGCCCCCAGGGTAGGAGCAGGGAGCAGCCTGCGGCCCTGCACCGCTGCCCGGGCTGCAGCCGGGAGCACGAATCCTGGCAGGCAGGATCCCAGCAGCGAGGGGGGGTTCAGGGTGTGCACTGGGGGGCCGGGCAGGGGCAGCAGGCTGTGCAGCAGCCTCCCACAGGGGCCTTCGTCATAGCAGAGCCACTCCTGCTCAGACAGATGGAGCCATGGGGCACCGGTGCCAGGCCAGCTTAGAGCACTGGCCCCATGGGCACAAGGGGCTGGGGCCAAGCCGGGGCGGAGGCAGGTGGAGGGCAAGGAGCGTCCATCCCCAGGCTCAGGCTCCAATCCTTGGGTGATATCCTTCCCCCCCCAGGGCCAGGATTTCATGCAGAGGCAGCTCCCTGGGCACAGGGAAGGGGCGGGGGGGGGGGGCAGAGTCGGGGATGCCCAGGCAGGAGGGCACAAGCTCTGGGGCACGTGGCCTGCAGGGCCGAGGTGCGATGGGCTGGTCCAAGCGACGGGGCACAGGGTGGGCAGTATGCGGCTGCGTGCGGGCGGGCGCCCTGCCCTCTCCCCCACAGCAGCAGTGACTCACACGTGGTTGAAGACCCCGAGCAGCACCCCGAAGCTCATGTGGACAATACCCAGAATCACCGACATCTTCATCTTGAAGGAGTTCAGGAAGTTGAGGTGGTTGTTGGCCAGACTCCAGATCTGCAACCCCAGGCGAGAGGAAGCGTCAGAGCCCGGGTGGGCAGGCAGCTTCCAGGAATGAGAGCCGGGAGGGGGAGAGAGGGGGGGACACAGACAGGGGACGGAAGCCGTCAGCCACCGAATCCCCTTATCCCTCCCTACTCACCGGGTCGATCCCGAAGGGGTAGGGTCCCTTGAAGACTCCAGTGACGTTGGGGTCCAGGGTGAGGAATGCGTGGTTGGCTAAGAAGTTGGGGTCACTGTGGGGACAGGTGGGGGGGTGTCAGTGCCGGAGGGACAGGAGGGGGCTGGGCAGAGTGTGGGGCACACACGGGGCGGGGCAGGGCAGGGGAGGCAGTGCTGATACAGAGCAGTGAAGGAGCGTGCGGAGGGCAGGTGGCAGAGAGGGGGCACATGGGTGTGGGGAGCCAGGAGGCAGGTATGGGGCAGAAGGGGGGGGAATCTCACAGGAGGAGGGGCGTGAGGAGAGGGAGGTACAGATGGGGGAGCAGGTGGGGGTGCCATGGGGGGAGTAGGGTACCAGGTGGGGGTCCCGTGGGCGGAGAGGAGGAGCAGGGCCCACCTCCAGTTGGAGTGGTTGGCCATGGTGGCCACGCTCCAGGCTGAGGGGAAGATGGTGGTGGCCTTGCTGAAGCACTCGTTGTAGATGAAGCCGGTGTAGACGGAGAAGGCCCCCATGAGCAGGATCAGGTAGCGCCCCTCAAAGAAGGTCAGCCAGATCTGGGGAGCAGACAGACAGAGGCACGGCTCCGTAACAGGTCCAGCTCCCTCCCTCCCTTCCCCGCCTTCGACGCCCCCCCCACTCCGCTCACCTCGTTGCGTGCCTCCCGCAGGCGGGGGCTGCTCTCGGCCAGCACCATCCCAAGGGCGAAGAGGAACATCAGCAGCCCGTGGCCCACGTCCCCGAACATGACGGCAAAGAGGAAGGGGAAGGTGATGATGGTGTAGGGCGCTGCGGGGGCAGGGAGCACGTCAGCGAAAGTTTCCCCCCTCACCCCACACGAGGCCCCCCCCACCAACCCCCTGACCCAGCCCCACACAGGCCCCGACCACCTTGCCACAGCCCAGACACGGGGCCTTCCCCCTCTAGGGGGCACCAGCTCTGATCCGGCCCCAGGGCAGGGGACCGGTTGGCTCAGGGGAGCGGGACACGGGGCTTTTCTCCCTCTAGAGGCTGCTGGTTCTGACCCCGCCCGAGGGTGGCCCCCAGGGGTCCCTTACCCGGGTTCACCTCCTGGTAACTGGCGACCCCGTAGGCGTCGACGATGTTCTGGAAGCCGGCGGTGAACTTGTTGGTGCGGATGAGGGTGGGGGGGCTCTCGGAGCTGGGGATCCGGTGCACGAACGACTCCACCCCTGAGCCGCTCTTGTGCTACAAGGGAAGGAAGGCCTGGGACCAGGGATCCACGAGGAAACACTGATTCTCCCCCCCTCACACTCACACACACACACACACCCCCACCCACCCCCCTCTGGCCCCATGGGGAGCAGGCAGGGACTGGCTGGGCTTGGCCCAGCCTGGGGCACGGCCTGATGAGGGCAGGGCAAGGTGTGGAGGGAAACGCTGCAGAGCAGGAGGGGTGAGGTGGGGAGAGGCACCTACTGATCCATGGTGGGGGGGAGACACCTACTGATCCGTGAGGGGGGTGAACATGTACTAATCCATGGCAGGGGGTGGGCAGGAGAGACACGTACCGATCCGTGGGCAGGGGGGGAAAACATGCACTGCCCGCCCCTATGCCACGGATCAGGGGAGACACGTACCACGTACCAATCCAGGGGGGATGGGACATGTACCGATCCGTGGCACAAAGGGGGGGGGGGCAGAGGCACGTATCAATCCGTGGCACGGGGAGGAGGGAGGCCATGGGGAAGCACGTACCGATCCGTGGCGCAGGGCCTCTTGCACCTGTGGCAGGTCACGCACAGGGCACCACACCTCGGCAATGAGGCACTTCTCGATGACGTTGAAGCTGCACTGGTTGAGGGTGAGGTAGATGGCCTTCATCTTCTGCACCTTCACGCGCCAGGCAGGCAGGGTCAGCATCACCTTCTGCAGCACCTGGGACAGGTACTGCTCCGTCTCCCCCAGCACCTGCCAGGGAAAGAGGGGGTTACGGGGGGGGCAGACACCAACCCCCCAATATCCCAGACAGCTGAGGCCACAAGCCCCCCGACGTTTCTTCTCCACCCTGGTAGGGGCCTCAACTGCTGCCCACCTCCCTGGGCCCCATAACACTGGTGGTCACTGATCAGCGAGTGTCCCCGGCCCCCCCCATCTCACCGTGGTGAGGTCGTTGATTTGGGCCTGCAGCCCGTTCAGCGTCTCCAGCCGCTCGGCCTCCCTGTCGGCGTAGGGGTACATGTGGCAGTGGAAGCTGGGAGAGACACGCACAGACCAGATGAGTGGGGAGGGCACGTCGGGGAGAGAGAGGCGGAGTTGGGGGGTGGCAGGGGAGACCGGACAGCCTCGGAGGGAGGGGGAAGGGAGGGGTTTGGTGGAGGCACAAACATAGGCCATCAACCCTGCCACCAGTCGTCATTCAAACCGTCCCGACGCTGCAGAGCAAGCACGGGCGCCTCCGATAGCCAAGAGGAGTCGAGCCAGCTCTCCCAGGGAGCAGCCACGCCAGGGGGCAGGGGAGGGGAGGAGCTGCCTCCCTCCCTGGGGGGTCCCCCAGCTCCTCTGACCGGAACGAGAGCTGCCCCAGTGTGGCACCAGGACCGCCTCACCCCACAGCAGTGGGGCGCCCGGAGATTGGGGCAGGAGCGGCAGGGGGAGGGGTGCGGCCGCCAGGGCCACGTCTGGACAGATGGACGGAAGGCGAGGGGACGAGGGCGAGGGCGAGGGGGAAGAGCTCTCACCAGTCGGAGATCTTGCGGATTTTCTGCCCGATCTGCTCCCCCCAGTAGGAAATGAGGAAGATAACCCAGGTGATGCTCTCACCCTGCAGGGGGGTGGGGAAGGAGCACATTACCCAAAAGCAAACCCACCCCCTGGCTCCTCCACACCCCAGCCCGCTCAGAGCAACCCACATCCCCTCCAGGTCTGCCCCCCTCCCACAAAGACACCCCGACCTCCTCCAAGCACCCTTCCCGCAGCCCCCCACACGCACCGTGGCCGGGTCCTCCATGGGCTCGGCCATCTCCACGAAGTTGGCGATGAGGTACCCACGGCAGGCACGCCACAGCAGCCGCTCGAAGGCGCTCACCCGCCACGGGTGGATCACGCCCGCCACAAAGCTGGGGGGGGGGGAGAACAGAAGGGGGGAGCTGGTATTCCAGGGCAGAACAGGCCCAGGGCAGCACCCCGGGGCCACACTGGCCTCTGTGGCACCACCACAGAACCCGGGCAGAGCCCCACTGCTCCCCCATCCCTCCCCCCACCTCCGGGTTGTCTCAGGTGAGGCCTGCCCCACGGCGGCTGACCCGTCCATAATTCGTCCCGCCTGCGCCGGGAGCGACTCACTTGATTTTGACATCGAGTCGCTGCGCCATGGAGGGGTTGAGCAGGGGCTCCTGCTCCGAGTGGGCGCGGGGGCGGGCAGGGGAGCCCAGCGACGCCTGCCATACAGGAGAGAAACCGTCAGGGGAGCCACCCAGCCCCACGGGGCCCCCTCCCCCTCCTTTCCTGGGGTAACTAGTGCCACAGTGCCCCCCTCCTCCGCTGGCAACCTCTCCCTTCTTCCCCAGGGAGCCACCCTTGCCCCCCCCCCCACACACACACACCAGTCCCAAGCTCTAATCACAGCCCTGGGGGTGACCCACTCCAGCCCTCCCTTGGACACCCTCACTCCACGCATCCCCTCCCAGCCCCCCGACCCTGGGACCCTCTGCTCTGCCCCTCCCAGCCCCCCAGCCCTGGGACCCTCCCTCTGCCCCTCCCAGCCCCCCAACCCTGAGACCCTCTGCTCTGCCTCTCCCAGCTCCCCGAGCCTGAGACCCTTTGCTCTGCCCATCCCCTCCCTGCCCCCTAGTCTCCCCTCCTCACCCCCAAGGCCACAGCTCTGCCCCCGCGTCACGACTCACCGGCTGGCCAGTGAAGCGCTGCCCCTCACGTAGGACGTGGGCATACTCCCGCAGCTCCCGCAGGCGCCCGCCCAGCGACTCCCGGTTGCGGCTCACCTCGCGCACCTCCTGGGCCAGCTGCTCTGACTGTTCCTGGATGTGCAGGGCATCCCGGGGCAGTGGAGCCGGGGGGCTTTCGGGGCAGGGCCCCAGCGCCAGCCCCGCCTTCCGCAGTTCCTGCTGCAGGAACGCTGCGCAGCAGGGACACAGCACCCATTAGCACTGCCCGTGCACTGCTCCTGCCCTCATCGGGTACTCTGCTAGAGAGACCCTCCAACTGCCACCATTGGGTGCCCAGTAGGAGACACCATTGGGTGCATAAGAACATAGGAATGGCCACTCTGGGTCAGCCCAATGGTCCCTCTAGCCCAGTAGCCCCTCTTCTGACAGTGGCCGGTGGCAAATGCTTCAGAAGGAATGAACAGAACAGGGCACTCAGTGAGTGATCCATCCCCTTTCATCCAGCCCCAGCTTCTAGCAGTCAGAGCCTTTGGGACACCAGAGCAGGGGGCTGCATCCCTGACCATCTTGTCTAATAAACATCGATGGACCTATCCTCCATGAACTTATCTCATTCGTATTTGAACCTAGTTATACTTTTGGCCTTCACAACATCCCCCGGCAATGAGTTCCACAAGTTGACTGTGCGTTGTGTGAAGTAGTACTTCCTTTAGTTTGTTTAAAACCTGCTGCCTATTCATTTCATTGGGTGACCCCTGGTTCTTGTGTTACATGAAGGGGTATTCACTTTCTCAACGCTATTCATGATCTTATAGACCTCTATCATATCTCCCCTCAGTCGTCTCTTTTCTAAGCTGGACAGTCCCAGTCTTTTTTCTCTCTCCTCACATGGAAGCTGTTCTATACCCCAAATCATATTTGTTGCCCTTCTCTGTACCTTTTCCACTTCTAATATATATATATTTTTAGATGGGGCGACCAGATCTGCACGCAGTATTCAAGGTGTGAGTGTACCATGGATTTATATAATGGCGCTGTGATGTCTTCTGTCTTCTTATCTACCCCTTTCCTAATAGTTCCTAGCATTCTGTTAGCTTTCTTGACTGCCCCTGCACAGCGAGTGGATGTTTTCAGAGAACTAACCACAATGACTCCAGATTCTCTTTCTTGAGTGACAACAGCTAATTTACATCCCATCAGTTTTATATATACAATTGGAATGATATTTTCCAATATGCACGACTTTGCATTTATCAACATTGAACTTCATCTGTCAATTTCTTGCCTGGTCAAGCAGTTTTGTGAGATCCTTTTATAACTCTTCACAGTCAGCTTTGCACTTAGCTAACTTGAGTAATTTTGTATTGTCTGCAAACTCTGCCACCTCACTGTTTACCCCTTTTTCCAGAACATTTATGAATGCTGAACAGCTCTGGTTCCAGTACAGATCCCTGGGGGACACCCTTATTTACCTCTCCATTGTGAAAACTGACCCTTTATTCCTACCCTTTGTTTTCTGTCTTTTAACCAGTTACTGATCCAGGAGAGGACCTTCCCTCTTATCCCCTGACTTCTTACTTTACTTAAGAGCCTTTGGAGAGGGAACATCTCTTAGGCTTTCTGAAAGTCCATGTACACTACAACCACTGGATCACCTTGTGCGTGTTTGTTGACACCCTCAAACAGGGAGACCCCCCCTACTATGGGGTACCCAACCAGAGAGACACCCCCACATAACTGGGTATCTGCCACCACAGACAAACCCCCCTCCTTCCCACCGTACCCCTCTCCCTGTGGTCCCCGCCAGCCCAGGCCCCCATCCCTTCATACAGTCCCTGACACCCCAGAGAGACCTCCTACCCTTCCACCTCCACAGAGAAACACCCTTCCCTCCCCCCACTCCACAGAGTCCCCTTCATTCCCCACACAGGGTCTCCACCACCCCACAGCCTCCCCTCCCTTCCCCTTCCCCCTAGTGTTCCCAATGCCCTAGAGAAGCCCCCCCCCCAAGTCTCCCTGTCCCCCAGCAGGAGCCCCCTCCTCCTAGGGTGGCCGGGCACTCACTGAAGGTTTTCTCCATGTCCTCGCAGCGCCGCACCTCGCCCACGAAGCGCCGCTGGAAGGCGTTGACATTGGGGTTGAGCTGCGGGGGGCCAGAGACAGCACATCAGAGCTCAGCCAGAGACCACCCTGCAAGGGACCCCGACTCCAGGCAGCCATGCTGGGACCAGCCACCCCAACAGCCCTGACCCCCTGGTCAGGGACCCTGATTCCTGCCCCTGCTGGGGCTAGCCGCCCAGACACCCACCCAGTCAGGGACCCAGACTCCTGCTGCCCCACCCCACTAGGACTAGCTGCTCTGAACCCTCCCACTCAGGGGCTCCAACTCCTGCTGCTTCCCCCCAGCGGGAACGAGCCACCCCAACACCTCCCTGGTGAGGGACCCCGACTCCCACTGCCCCCCACAGGCACCAGACACCCTGGCTTCCCCATGCCCCTTCTTCCCCGCACTCAGGGACCCCGATGCCTGCCCTCTAGCAAAGGAGACCCTCCAATCACCCTCGCCAACGGCCCGGCCCTGCCCTCCCCGCAGGGGGGCACCACACCCCGCCCCGCCCTGCACATACGTCTCTGAACTCCACGAGCCCCCTCTCGCCCAGCTCGCTGACGCAGGCGTAGGCCGAGGCCGACTGCAGGAAGAGCTGGGCCAGGCACACCTCCTCGCTGCGGAACATGGCGCCCATGGTGCTGCCAGGGGAAGGGGAGAGTCAGACACGCTGGTGGAGACGAGCGGCGGAGGGGCAGGAAGGGGGGGGGCAGCTCCCAGAACCACCGCACTGCCGGCAGCTCTGGGGAAAGAGCAGGCACGGCCGGGAGCCCCAACTCCAGCTGGGAAGGGGTGACGGTGGCTGAGACTCCAGCGTACAAAGCTCCCTCGCTTCCCGAACCACGCTGGGCACCGGCCGTCTGTCCAGCTGGCACCTCAGCCAGACACTGACCTCAGGACAGCCTGACAGCTGTGGGAAGATGCGCAGCGTAAGCGACCCGTCTGGGGACAAGGACCTGCAGCTCTGACCACGGGACACAGCAGCTCGGCTGAGTCACCCTGGGCTTTTCCCGAGCTCGAGCTCGGAGGTTGCAAAATAGTTTCCAACAGCACCATCCCCACCCCCCACCGCAGCCGCCAGCTCAGCCTCAGCCAGGCCTGAGTCAGGGTCACCTTTGGGGCTGGCAGAGCCGACCCCCCACAGCCCATCAAGGAGCAGGAGGCGGGGAGGGGTGCCACATGCTGCCAGGCAAGCGATTTGGGGAGAAGGGGGTCTAAAGGGAGCACTAAGGGATCCTGAGCACCTCCCCACCTCATTGCAATCGGAGAGTGACCGGAGCCCTGCAGCCATTCTTGAGGCAGAGGGAGGAGGGGATTCAGGCTGCAGCCACTTCAGGGAGGGATTCCTACCCCCTGCACAGGGTCCCGACCATACCGGGAGCAGAGTCCAGCTGCCACCGTGGCACTGACCCCACACCTGGCCCATCTTGAGGCATCCCCTGCTCCTGCCCACGGCAAACAGGACTCCAGGGGGACACCCAGCCCAGGGGACACGGCTGCGGTGGGGGCAGAAGGGCTGATATTTCTGAAGCTGCCACCAGCCTTGGGGGCCCAGCCTGAGGCGCTGCGGGACTCGGTTCCCCCATGCGGGACTCGGCCCCAGGGCTGGCCTGCACCGCATCATTCAGGGAGGCCCTCTCGTGGTTCCTCCGGCCCTTTTTGGGGCACCGGCTCGGCAGCCAGCCCAGCCACAGCCAGCTCCCCCAGCCTCAGAAGCCAGCATAATGTGGGCAGGGAAAACAAGCAGATTACAGCAAGCAGGGTGGGGAAGGCCACATGATAAAGCGCCACCGACTGTGCCCTCCATGTTGGCTCCTTCCCTCGACTCCCCATGGAACAGCTGCCCCCCACTTCCAGCCTGCACTGCTAGCCCTGGGGTCATGCTGTCCACGGAGGCGCTAGCGCGTCCAAGCCAATATCCATCCCCTCCGAAGCCAGGCACAGCTGGATGCGGGGACCCCCAGCACCAGGTGCTAGCCCTAAAGATACAATCAGAAGAGCCCATAAGCAGAGTGCTCTATGGGCATGTCTACATGGCAACTGGAGATGTGATTTCCACTAGTGTGTGTGCCTCTTCCCAAGTTAGGAACTACAGCTCCATCTGTAGGGTCTGTGACACAATGGGAATTTTCTGTACTATTTTTTATTAATCCTCTGTGTGCCTCAGTTTCCTCTCTATTTCATATTGTTTCCCAGTGGGTGGGGGAAGGATCGTTTGCTCTCAGGACAGGCCAAGAGGCTAAGGCCTGGTCCACGCTACAAAGTTAGGCTGAAGTAGGCCGTCTTCCACCGATCTAGCTGTGCACATGTCCGGCTTTCACTTCAGCTTGGCTGGGCTCTGGCTGACCAGAATGGCGGATGCTTTAACCTTCAGTTCCCTCTGCTGACCTAAGGACACCCTGTGCTGTGTAAAATAAACTCGGCTGGTTTGCCAATGCTGTGCGAGTCACTGCAAATGCTGACTGAGGCGCATTCGTTCCTGAAGAGTGAGTGGCCCAATCTTTCCCGGGAGCCTGGCTCGGCTGGGCAGAGCTCAGGCTGTGAGTACTGGAGCCCCAGAGGTTCAATGGAAGGAGGTGGTGAGGCCTATGTCCTACCCTGTACAGGAAGAGGGAGAACCGCTGGGCCCAAGCCTTGCTTCGCTCCATTTCAACCGCACCTGCACCCCACCCCACTGAAGCACCTGGCCCTATCTGGAACAAGCCCAGCCCCATCGACTGCACAGGGGGATCACGTGCTGTGAGACTGGCAGCGTCCCAACCATGCTAGAACGCGGCTTGCCCTGTGTTCATGGTCTCTGGATGAAGGGCACGGTCCTGCCTAGCAAGGGAGCAGCAGAGGAAGGCCGTCCCAATGGGTAGCGCATTCCCTCCGGCCACAGGTTCCAGTCTCTGCTCTGACACAGGTGCCAGGGGGCCTGGGGAACGGACAGCAGCAGCTATTGCGAGAAGGCTCTCCAAGGTCCAGGGGTCCCAGCCTCACCCTGAGAGGAGGGGGCATCGCAGCTCTGGCAGACCACCAGCTGTGGTGGCCTCTGCAGGCCCCAGGTGGGGTCAGACTCCCAGGTGGCATGGAGCCAGGGCTGCTCTAGGGCAGCCCTGGGAGAGGTGGGGCCTGGCTCCCAGCCCCTCAGTTTTACGAATGGGGGGCGGACGAGCTCCCTACTTTGGCCAGGCTCACCCCTGTCACCCAAGTGCCCAGCCAGCCCCGAGGGCGCGGGGTTGGGGGGGACCCACTGCCCGGGATGTGCAGGAGCCTAGCGGAGCCGCAGCTGCGGGAAGGGACGAGGGGAGGCAATGGGTCACCCCGCTGCAGGGGGGGCTGAGGGGAGGGACAAGCGGCGCCCCGAGACGGGACGGGGGAAGCCGGAAGAGGCAGCAGCCAAGCAGGAGCACGTGGGGCCAGGCCCTGCCCCATCGCACGCACCCCCCAGCAGCCAGCCGCCGCCGGGTGTGTGGGAAGGAAGCTGGGGGCGCGGATCGCAGCAGCCCCGCACCGCGAGAGGCCGGGCTGGGGGCGCCACGCCGGGGCTGGCTCCTACCGTGCGCCGCGGGGGCTCCAGCTGCTGCTAGTCCCCGGCTGGGCTGGGGGGGACGGGACTGGACTTCCTCTTCCCTCGGCGCGGCGCGGCGCGGGCGGGCGCGCGGGCGGCTCCCGGGGCCGGGTCAGATCCACCCCCGGGAACCTCCCCCGGCTGCAGGAAGCTCCCCGCTTCCTGCCCCATCGCTCCCCAGCCTCGGGGGGGGGTCACTGTCTGGGGAGTTGCCCCCCCCCCCCCGTCCGCCCAACCCCCGCCAAGCCTCATCCCCACACGCCCCCCAGATGAGCCCCCTCCCTGCATCCGGACCTCCCCGCACCCAGAGTCCTCCAGTGAACCCCCACCCCACCTGCACCTGAACCACCCTGGCGAGCCCCTCACACCCAGACCCTCCCCCCACCAAGCCCCACTTCCCTGGCACTTGGATTCCCCCCCAGCCCTGTGCACTGAAAGAAAATAATTGTCTGCTTGACCACAGTTACTCCATTTTAGTTCATTTTAGTGTTCTGCTATTTTGTAGAGATTGCCAGCCCCCTCCTTTTTTGTTCTTACAGTGCTTGTCTTGTACCAGGGTCAGAGAAAGTGATCCTAGAAGAAGCAAGGAGATAGCCTCAACTGGTTTTAACTAGTTATATAGCCTTGAGAGAGAGACCAAGCAGCCCTAAGAGATAAGCTGAAATCTTTTGCTAGCATGTTTTCTGTTATGAATACTTTTAGAAGAAGTAGACCAATAGTAATAAGGATAATTTTAATGTACCTATAAGTATTAAGAATTTATGCATATATAATTTTTGTCTATGTTTGTATAAATATGTAAAAGAGCATGCCTTCAGGGTCTCACACTGACCACTTGCTGGGAAGTGTCTGACCTCTGCAGAAATAAAACTTGGAGACTGCCCGACTACCTGCGTGGATCTCTTTTCTATCTGGTGCAGGGTAAACGAACCTCATTTGGAATCTTTTTTCCAACAGCACCCAGAATCCCCTGCCGAGCCCCATCCCCCTCATACCTGGACCAGAGGCATGCACAAAGGGGGCAAGCAGGGGCACAGCCCCCCCAATAATCAGCAGGGAAGCCCAGAGCTCCTCTGACTCTGGGGGTGGGGGAAGAAACAGAGAATGTGCTCCTCCAGAAGTGCTGGAATTTAAATTCTTGTGCATGCCCCTGCCTGAACCCCTCCCCCCACTGATCCCCAACCACTTTCACTTGGAGCCCCCACCTACTGAATCCCATTCCCCCTGCACCCAGATAACCCCACACAGAAACCTCTTGCCCCACACCTGGGTCCTGTCCCCCCCAAGTCCCTCCATTCTTCAATCCTGCCGGGCTGAGCTTGCCTACCTCAATGTGGGATCCCCCCACATTGAACCCTCCTGCACCCAGATACCTCTGAACTTGGATCACTTCCACCAAGCCCCTCCCCCCTCACCAGAACCACCGTGCCAGCCCCCCCGCACCACATGCAGCCAAATCACCCCATGCAGAATCCCCCTGGCCCCTAAGCCAAATCACCACCCTCAACACCCAACCCCTTGCCCCTGGATACCAGCCTCCCAGGCCAAAACATACAGCCTGCACCCCATATTGTGGAGCAGGATGGGGCCTTCCATAAGGGGTGCTCTCCCCTCTCAATCACTGCTTAACCCAGCATGGCAACATACACGGCCTAGAGCATTAGCCCCCTCCAAGCCCCCATGCACTGGACTCCTCTTCCTGCTAATCCCCCTGCAGCAGGCCCCTGAACTCCCCTGGGCCTTCACACCAGGCTTATGAAGGGCAGTCCCCGTGCAGAAAGAGATCCCAGATGTAATAGGGCACCAGACCCTGTTGAGGTGGCTCGCCTGGGTGGCTTCCTGGACGTTGCTGCCCATGGCTCAGCTTGGATTCACACTCACAGTGATCCCTCATCCCATCCTCCCCGGCCCCAGCAGGATCTTGGATTCTAGTGCCAGGATCCACACTCTCAACCCAGCAGGATCCATGCCCTGAGGTTCACGTGCCCCACTGAGCATGGTGGGATTCTTGCTCCAAGGGGTTAGTAGCTCCACTGACTCTGAGTCCAGCTGAATCCATGTGACTGTGTTTCCATGGCCAGGATGGAAATATCTGCTTCAACATGACTGCTGATTTCCCCAGGGCATTTAGTCACATCCCCAGCGGCAGATGCCAGAGCCCCTGATCCCAGCCAAGGAGCCTGTGTCATTGATTCCAGGCCCTGCCTGCCTCCTGCCCCCTCTTCCCTGGCTCATCTGCTTGCTCCAGTGGGCATATCCAGGGCTTTTTCCATCTGCAGGGTGGCCCAGTGGTTAATTTGTGCCAGGGCTGAGCCCCGGCTCCTCTAGGCTTGGCAGATCATAAGCCGCAGCCCCTCTGGGCTTGCCATGTCAATTATGAAAGTAAAAAAATTGATTGAGCCCCAGTACCTTTCATTACCAATTAAGCACTGGGTGACTCCGTCTGGCCTTCCCCTTGAGGAATGTGCCATTACCACCCTTCAGTGTCCCCCTAGCCTGTCTTTGAGGCCCTAGCATCCATATCCTGGCTCCATTGCTCCTGGCAGGCAAGAGAAGACACCCTGTCCTGAGCCCCCCATGAGCCAGTGCGCCAGGCTCATACAGGGCAGTGCCCGTGCAGATGGAGACCCCAGTTGTTATAGCAGGGCACCAGGCCCTGTTGAGGTGGCTCCGCTGGGTGGCTTCCTGGACATCTGTACCCACAGCTCAGCTTGGCCAGGAGCCCCTTATCTCTTGGTGCAAATAGCACTGCCGGCAGCCCTAGGCCCGTCCTGTGTTGTAAGCACAGTACCCACCATGGCCTGCTACCACAGCTCCCCAATTCTGTGTCGGGGGCCCTATAGGAGCTGGGATCTCTCGGGGAGAGAAGGGCCCTGGGCAGGTGCAGTGATTGGCAGGGCAGCATCTAGAGAGGGGAAACACTGGGCTTTGCAGTCCTGCCTCTGGACTTGGAAACAAGCAGGATCTGGGCTCATGCCTGGGGAGTCATGAGAGAGCATGGAGAGGCCTCCCAGCGAAGGAGAGCTGGGGGAGGAGGAGCTCAGTGTGGAGGTTCCTGTGCTGCTGTTGGGCTCATGGGATCCAGACTCCACTGGGGGGAAAATGGCCTCTGCAGCAGCTGGGGGGAAGCGGGGAACCAGCATTTTCCCCAGGAATTGAAATTAGGGGGAGTGTTTGCATTTACAGGGGGCTGAAGGGTGAGGCTGCGAGGGCGAAGGTGGGCTGTATGGCACCAGAGTAAAAACTGAAAAATATTTCACGACCATTTTATTAGCTTTAACTCATGTTTTAAAATCATCAGGCAAATTAAAGTTGGCTACTCAAGCCTTCTGTGAAGCACTACAGCTACATCCTTCTCGGTTTTCTTGTTGTAATTTTGCAGAACTCTGTTAATGAGCTTCTCCAATGCCGTGTGTTCATCTTTGGTGGCTTCTCGTGTGTCCGGTACTTCCATTTCTTCAACAGATAGGCTCATTAGTTCATTTACATGAGCAGGCAGCAGGCAACTTCTTTCAGAACACAAAATTCTACTCTATGACACAAATGAATGCTCAGCTGTAGCTGTTGTGACTGGGAGTAGCAAGAGATGAATTTTATTAGTAGTAGCAGTATATAATTTAGGTTTGTATAAGTATTTAGGCCTGTGTATTGCCTGAGATAATATTTTGGGCTTGCTTGCCTGCCTGAAAGTTAAGGTTTTTAAAATACACATGTAAACAAAGAACAAAGACATTGTGAGTTACTTTTGCCTAACCCCAACCAGATGGCTTTTCTTTACTGCTGTGAGAAAAGATAAGGGATGTGGTTAAAATGTTTGGAGGTGTAGTGGGGGTTTGATACATGAATGTACAGACGAAGGGTAGCTTTGATTTTTTTTAAAAAATAGACACCAGAGCAAGGTTAAGCAACCAGTTGGGAGGAGAAAGGGGGTAAAGGAATGTGTAAAAAAGAAACACTAAAGGCCCATAAAGTGATCATGGCCAAAATATAATTTTGCTTCTTACTCCTTTCATGGGTACAAAAGAGGTGGTACCAAGCCCCCAGACTTAAGACCCTTTAAAATGAAACATGACCATAAATTGGAAGAGGTTGTATGGGGGACACTACAGGTTGAAATAAGCCTACCAAGAAGAAGGAGGGGGAGGAGGGAGCTCTGTTGGCGTGTAAAGCTATGGTTAGGGGAAGAGGAAGTGCTATGGGGGTATAGAGCTATGGCTAGGAGGGAAGGAAACTTTACTGGCATATAAAGATACGGTTATAGGGGGGAGCCTGACTGGTGTAAAGGGCTACGGTTTTATGCTTGCTTGTTTAGACCCAATAAACCCATCGCATTATCTGCAAATTAAACTCTGGCCTGTTGCTTTCTGTCTGCAAACGTGTCTGGGATCTGAGAGAGACGGGGAAGGAGAGCCCTAACGAATTCCTACTCCTTTCATCCCAGAAAAAATAGCACAAAGATTGGGTGAAGCCACTAGTGATGAAAAAAAAGTTGAAATCAAATCTTCATTCATTCATTCATCACATGACATTCCATTCTGTTCAAATTCTCTGTTCTGTCCTGAACACATGGCAGCCTCATTGCTGGTAGTGCAACACTCTGCTCAACTGTCGATGTTTTGTAAGACAGGCATATGTCAAATCTATGTAGAGGTTGAATAGATTCCAGAAGTCACTGTTGTAGATTTGTAAAAATCAAGTCTGTGTACTTCTTCAGCTGGCTTAAACACTTCTTGTCCTCTTCACTGCAGGAGTCGATATAAGTGCCTTCATCAGTCGACTTCTGGACTGAAGTCTTTGCTTCTTCCAGTATGTTTTCAATTGATATCTCTCTGACTGATCCAACTATAGTTTCTGTTGCTGGCCAAAGATCTACTCCTGTTATACGTGGATGACACTGTTTAATGATCCTAGTGGTTTCAACAGTTGACTTACAAGAGAGAGAATGGTGATCGTCTTCTCTGAATGTAGTTGCAAAAGTAGTCCACCAGCCTCACTACTTAGATCCGTCCCATCTTGGTAGATACTTTCCAAAGCCAATGGTAACGGTTGCAGTAATTTTAAGACAACAGCCAAGGATCACTCATGATAAAGCCAGTGGGCTTTCCCAGATTGGACTAATTTGAACTTCAGTCCCAGAGCATCCTCTATTTTTTCCAAGACATTCAGTCGTTTTGGACGCTTGTTGAAAAAAAGAGTATAACAAAGACATTAAATTTATGGCTTTTAAAATATCTTTTGAAGACTGCAGCTTGTTCTAGTGCTAGTTGAGTAGATCATAGAATCATAGAATTGTAGGACTGGAAGGGACCTTGAGAGGTCTTCTTGTCCAGTCCCCTGCACTCAAGGCAGGAGTTAGTATTATCTAGACCATCCCTGACAGGTATTTGTCTAAAATGCTCTTAAAATCTCCAATGCCGGAGATTCCACAGCCTCCCTAGGCAATTTATTCCAGTGCTTAACTACCCTGACAGTTAGGAAATTTTTCCTAATGTCCAACCTAAGCCTCCCTTGCTGCAATTTAAGCCCATTTCCTCTTAACCTATCCTCAGGGGTTAAGGAGAACAATTTTTCTCCTTCCTCCTTGTAACAACCTTTTATGTACTGGAAAACTGGTATGTTCCCCCTCAGTCTTCTCTTTTCCAGACTAAACAAACCCAATTTTTTCAATCTTTCCTCATAGGTCACGTTTACTAGACCTTTAATAAGTTTTGTTGCTCTTCTCTGGACTTTCTCCAGTTTGTTCACATCTTTCCTGGTGCCCAGAACTGGACACAATACTCCAGTTGAGGCCATATAAGCATGGAATAGAGTGGAAGAATTACGTCTCGGATCTTGCTTACAACACTCTTGCTAATACATCCCAGAATGATGTTTGCTTTTTTTGGCAGCAGTGTTACATTGTTGACTCATATTTAGTTTGTGATCTGCTATGACCCCCAGATCCTTTTCTGCAGTACTCCTTCCTAGGCAGTCATTTCCCATTTTTTATGTGTGCGATTGATTGTTCCTTCCTAAATGGAGTACTTTGCATTTGCCCTTATTGAATTTCATCCTATTTACTTCAGACCACTTCTCCTGTTTGTCCAGATCATTTTGAATTTTAATCCTATCCTCCAAAGCACTTGCAACCCCTCCCAACTTGGTATCGTCTGCAAACTTTATAATTGTACTCTCTATGCCATTATCTAAATCATTGATGAAGACATTGAACAGAACTGGACCCTGGACCAATCCCTGTGAGACCCTACTCAATATGCCTGTCCAGCTTGACTGTGAACCACTGATAATTACTGTCTGGGAATGGTTTTCCAACCAGTTATGCCCCCACCTTATAGTAGCTCCATCTAGTATGTCCATGAGGTCATGTGAGACAGTATCAAAAGCCTTACTAAAATCAAAATATATCACATCTACTGCTTTCCCCCATCCACAAGGCTTCTTACCCTGTCAAAGAAAGCTATTAGGTTGGTTTGACATGATCTGTTCTTGACAAATCCATGCTGACTGTTACTTATCAGTTATCACCTTATTATCTTTCCGAGTACTGAAGTTAAGATGGCCTCTGGTGTGTGTAGGAGAGATTAGGGTTACACTTTCTCTGAGCAAAGCTTGTGCTCCACCATGTCTTCCAGAGAAGTTTGCAGCTCCATGAAATGCACAAGGAGCCATCTGTTTGGAGTCCAGTTTATAAGCATTTAACTCTTCTAAGATGTGGTTTGTCACAGATGCACCCAATGTGTCAGCCTATAACTTGAACATCTAGAAATGCATCGACTTGGCCACCACTGATATCAAGAGAACATACTGTAGACCGTGAAATTTCAGCTAAGCTGGGCCTACTTATAAAATTAAACTACCAAATTAATAAGTGCATATTGCAGAGTATGTGAAATGGTGACTGGAGTCCATTTTGAAAAGGGGTGATTGTTTCTTATTGCAACACACCCATGCTGTCTTTCTATTTTCAAAGTATGTCTGGTATTTCATTAAGGTAACTGTTTATTAATTGCCTCTCTGTCTGGACCATTTTCCCTAATGAATTTATCCTCTGGGAGTAACTCATCTATGCAGTAAACTGAAATGTGTTAAATGCAGGGCGTGCTAGACCTCCACGGCTCCAGACCTCTCAAAATACCTTAGGATCAAAGCTAATGGCTGGATGCCACCCCAGGTATTGCTCAATTTAATCACAACAACCCCAATACCCCTTTGTTTGAAGGGTGGAACACTGAAGCTAAAGAACAAATCTAGGTGGCTAGCACCTTTTCACTAATTAAAGCACATGGGAATTCCTGTGTTTACTCATGTAAATTACCAAAATGCTTTGAAAAACATTGGATTTAAGAATATAAAAGAGAAGCAATGGAAATAAGAAAGCAGGCAAGCTTTAAGAGAAGAAGAATCACTCTTGACAAGAAACTGACTAGAACTACCATCTTGCCCAGCTGCCTTCTGAGACCACGGATCCAGGCTCTCAGGGGAAGCTGCTAAGAAACCATCACCGCCTCTTGCCTGCATTGGTGAGGATAATTGCTTTTGCAGCTAAAATATACTGGACTTTTGGTTTGGGGGCTCATTTTATATGTTTATAAGTATAGTAATTAAAGCCTTTCTGTCATTATCAAAGGAGAGTCGTGTCAATTCCTGAGCACACTAATAGCAGATCCCAGTCTGTGAGTTAACACATACACAATGACTGAATACTTGACATCCATTTGCATCACTGTATTCATCAGCCGTGCATGCAATTTTTTTTTAATTTGGTGAAAGAGTTCTTCACTTTCTCAACTGCTGAGTCTTTCACTGTTGCACCGCATGCTTCTAACCACTCAGCTGAGGTTCTTGCAGAAAGATACAGTAGTGAGCGTTTGCCGGTCTTGTTCGGAACCAGTGTCCGGCTTCAGGGTTAACAAGTAGTGTACAGTATCTTGCTTAAGTAGATGGTATGATGTGACAGCCATGTTTGTTCACATAAACTGTGTTGTGCCTCCAGAATTAATAGCCTCAGTAAGTACTTCTAAAATTGACTTTGACAGTGACTGGCTTATAAGGCTTGCTGCAGTCCAAAGGCTTGGTGGTTGACAGTTTTGGCTTTACTGATCAGTCTGGCAAACCAAGTGCCTGAAACCGAGTTTTTGTAGCCATGGGAAGCTTTCCTTCTTTGTAAGCTTTTTTGCAAGGGGTGCACCTATAGCCGTCTCTTGTGACTTCAAGTTTGACCAACCGGTATCAGGAACTGCCTTTAGGTTGTGGAGACACCATTTCTTCAATAGGTGGCTGGATGTTCAGCGGTAGATACGTCACTTGAACCTTCAGGCGACAGGTTGGTATATTCTTGGCGTGTTCTTCATCTGGGTTGGTTTGACCACTGAGGGGGGTGGAAGAGGGTGTAGGGAAACTGCTGGGGAGAGCTGGCTTTACAGACTGTTCTCAAGGGCAGATGGAGCCTCATATGGCACCTCCCACCATCCACAGCACAAACCGCAGCTACTAAACCTCCCCTCCCCCCCGCAGCTGCACCTGTTCCACCACATTCCTGGATAGGGCTCAAACCTCAGACTTCAGGATCTAAACACAGCAGCCTTTCCTGCCTGGGCTTGGAGCGACCCCTGTATGCCAGGGGTGGCTGGAGCAGGCTCAGCAGCCTCTCCAGTGGGACCCAGTCACCGGCAGGGCACAGAGCGCACCCCCAAGGGGGCGGACGGGCCCATGTACCGAGGAAACAGTTGAGAAAGCGCAAGCGAAGCCGTGCTTGGAAAAGGTCAGTGTATTAATGCGCCCTCCTGCTGCCCAGCCATCCCATAGTACAGAGAGCGCTGCCCCACAAGGAGAGGGGTGCCGGCAGGAAGTTAAGAGCCGACTCAAGCTCAATGGCTGAGCTTCTCCTCTCCCCCTCCCATCAGCCAATTTAGGCCTGCTAGGACCCTGCATTTGAATCAAGTACCCTAGCCCCTCGCTGCAATGGACACAGCAGTGAGTCCCAAGCCCACTAGGCTAGGAGGGGTCAGGCAGCCCAGATTTTGGGGAATGGCTGGAGGAAAGGGTCTTGAGCCATCTCCTCTAGAGTACGATGAGGTGAATAGGGCAACTGCTGGGTTGGGTCGTGGCCCAGGGAAGGCAGGAGCTGTGACCCACAGGGATGGTGGCAAGTGATGTCTCATTCCCAGCTGGCACTAAACAGGGAGCAGCTGCAAACCCCAGGGAAGACAGGGCAAGCCTGAGGATCTGGGTGAGGGGCGACCTGGGGGCAGGGGACTCAGCTGGGCCAGGTGGAGAGAGGGAAAGTGATCAGATAGCAGGATATGCTTGGGGAGGGATGTGCCCACAAAGGAGGCCAGGCATGGATCTGCACAGGGCCCCTATACTGGAGCAGGGCAACGAGGCCTCTCGCTGGCCATGGGTCCCCTGCCCCAGGTCCCAGTGAGGAGGGCCAGAGAAGGGGGAGGGGTTGGCTTGCAGTCTCCTTTCCTTCCCTGCAAGGAGGGGTGTCTCCACAGCAGGGGCAGAGAACACCTTTCGGCCCCCGTCCTGCCCATTTAACTGGTACTTTCCCGCAGGAAGGATTCCCGATCCCTTCCCCTTGGCTCTGGCAGGCTTGGGCTGGCGATGAGAAGCCCAGCTCGTCGGGCTGTAGCTGGCGCCTTGCTGAGATTGCAAACATCTTGCCAATCTGAAACAGGCGCCGGGGCTGGTCAGCTTTGGGCCTGTTGGATATGATGGGAGGGTGGGGGAAGAGGGGCTGCTGTGACCTAGCTGACCCCACATGTGATGCTGGCAGGCCAGGTGCTAGCTCACGCCAAGGCACTTAGGCCTTGACTCAACCCTGACAAATACTTAGCTGGAGCCACTCTGCTCACCTGGATGTTAGTACAGTTAAAACAGGTGTTGGTTTTATAAAAGCATGTTCAGTTAGACATTATAGAGTGTTTGTAGATTACTGCATGCAGCAATCTCCCTTGTACCTGTATCCCATGTTGTAATATTAAGTGTTTGCTCTGCAACTGTAAATCAGCAGACAAGAGAGAAGCATTACCAAGTATGACATACTAGTTTGCTACAGGGGCTATCTCCTCCCAACAAAAGGCCCAGAGACACTTGTAGAGCTATTGTGGAACATCAGAAGACACTAAGGCAAGCTTATCTGGATAAGCTAGAGCAGAGTACCCAAGGGGACTGTCTGTGACTCCATGTTAAAGGCTGTTATAGTACCAAAGGTGTTTATGCTTGATACTTGGTTGGTGAAATCTAGAGTCTAAGACTCCCAGACAAATTGGGGTTTGTGCCCTGCTTCTTAACAGTCTACCCTAAGGTTGGTACTCACGCTCCCGCGTCACTGCAGGACACCTTGACACCACAGGCTTCTGGGAGCCGCTCATGAGCCAGGGCAGATGCTGCCAGAGGGGCCTGGACCTCATCTCTGCTGGGCAGTGAGAGCCACCCATGTGCCCTTTTGGCATTAGCCATCCAGGGGGAGTATATTCCAGGCCACCATTCACCCAAGTGCTGGAGGAGAAAAGGAGCCCAGCTCAGCCAGCTGGGGAACTTCTCTAGCTCCAGGATGCTTGGGGCAGAAGGCAGAGGAAGCAGCCCCCTGCCAGGGCAAGAGATGGCAGCAGCGCAAGACAGAGCCAGGACCAAAAGCAGGCAGGGACAGATCACAATCTGGTTCGGCATTTGGCACCTGAACGAGGCAGCAGCGCCCCCCCATCATGCCCAAGCTTATTTCTCATCCGCCAGGGCAGGGAGGGGCAGTTCTGGAAGAGCAGGACTGAGCCAACAACCACTGAGCCCACCCTGACCCTATTAGCCCTGGAGCTGGGGGAGGAGGGTGTCCCCTCAACAGCTGCTCTTCTCCCACAGACACTGGGGGGCGGGGCAGTGTAACCCACAATTCCCAGAGGTGCTGGGAATGAGCCAGGGCCATTTACACGCCCAATGTGATGTGTAGCATTGGGACAGCAGGAGGGAGTGGTCCTGTCCCCCTTGCCCCCATTCCAATTCTTTAAGCAGAGTCTCATCCCCTGCTCAGAGCCTTAGCTTCCCCTCCCTCCAACACACACACGTACAGGAATGACAGCCCCCAAGCAAGGGGTTATTAGGTGGGAGAGGCTCTAAGATCCTTGGACAGCTGCCCCCTACGCACTCAACTCTCCTCACTGCATCATGCGCCCTGAAGCCCCTTTCTCCCTGAAGGCAGCTGCAGAGGAGCCGTGGCACTGGGTATAGGCCCTTTATTGCAAGGGTGGGTTCAGGAAGCAGGCTGGGCAGCACGGTGAGCCCAGCTGTCACCGGTACAGGTAGTCAGCCTCAATGTTGGCCGCAATCTCGGCCTCCCACTTGTCCCCGTTGTTGAGGAGCTTCTCCTTGTTGTAGAGCAGTTCCTCGTGCGTCTCGGTGGAGAACTCAAAGTTGGGACCCTGCAGACACCAGAACAGCAGACGGTTTCCACTGGGCCAGCCTGCCAGCAGGGCCTCCCCAATACAGAGACCCATGGGTGGGTGGGCAGACAGACACTCCTCCCGTCCCACGGGGACCTCCCACCCACCATACAGAGACCCATCGAGCCCCGAGTGTATGGGGGCTGGTATCGGGAGAGATGGGACCCCAGGACCCCACCCCCACACGCAGCCGGCCATGTTCACCTCCACAATGGCGTCCACAGGGCAGGCCTCCTGGCAGAACCCGCAGTAAATGCACTTGGTCATGTCGATGTCATAGCGCGTGGTTCGGCGGCTGCCATCGGCTCGCGGCTCAGCCTCGATGGTGATCGCCTGGCCCGGGGAGTGGGGAGGGGAGACAGGAAACACGCTCATTCCCTGCCCCAGCACCCCTGCTCCAAATACTCCAGGGAAAAGTGGAGGTGCTGCCTGCTTGGCCGAGGGCGACACCATGGAGCTCAGGGGGCTGGAAACTCTGCCGTGGAATGAGGGGGAAGCCCTCACATACGGACCTTTGCCAAGGAGACTGGAGGAAGGGCTGAAGCCGTTGCCCAGACAGAGTCAGGACCCAGCTGTATCGGCGCCCCTACCTCTCCCTCCTGGGACCAATGCAGCTCACACAGGCCCCCCACGTACAGCGCATCCAGCTGGGAGGGAGCCTTCTGAGGCATGGGCGTCCAAGCTGGGCAACAGGCTCTCAGAAGGACCAAACCAAGATCCCCTTGGGAAGAGTTTCTAGGGAGGGGAGTGGAGCAGAGTGCCAGGGACCTCATCCCAAAAGAGGCACTTACTTTGGAAGCACCATGCCAGAGACAAGCATCTGAGAGGGGCCCTGGGGCGGGGAGGTGCGACTCCACATGGGCCATCCCTGGAGCAAGGGAGAGGCTCACCTGGGCAGGGCAGACGGCCTCACAGAGTTTGCAGGCAATGCACCGCTCCTCTCCAGATGGGTAGCGGCGCAGGGCATGCTCCCCACGGAAACGCGGGCTCAGGGGGCCCTTCTCAAAGGGGTAGTTGATGGTGGCAGGTTCCCGGAAGAGGTAACTCATGGTCATACCCAGGCCTGGAGGAGGAACCAGGGGAGGTTAGAAACCCCCCCCAAAGAACAGCAAAGATACTAAGCATTGCCCACATCCTACACCCCCTCCATGCAGAGGCCCTCACTGCCGTCTCACTGACACAGGGGGGTGTTCAGGCCTGTTGGACCCTCACAGCCCCCTCACCCCAAACCTCAATCCCGAAGCAGCACTCACACCAGATTCCACAACAGCCATCCCATTCCAGGTCCTGCCATCACAGCTCACCCCAACAGAGTCCAGGGCTCACCTCGGATGAGCTCCGTCCACAAGAGGGTTTGAGCGGCCCGGTCGGTGATGGATTTCATGTCCGATGCCTGCACCTGTACATTCACATACTCTGTAGAGGAGACACGAGCCATCACCGCCCTGCACAGACCAATGTAGAGGGGCTGGGACGGGCACCTATCCTCTGGGTACAGTGCCCTAATGGAGCATGGAAGAGGCTCTATGGCAGCCTGGAGAATGGAAGAGACCTAACTTGGATTATGTGCCCCTCGGGGGAAGGAACTCTGGGTGCAGCTCCCTGGGAAGTGGGGGACAGGAGAAGACGGTTAGACTCCATGCCCTCCAGAATGGGTTCTGGATGCTGTGCCCCCATGGAGAACTCTAGGGGCAGCCGTGGGGAGGGCTGGAGGCGGTACTCACTGTAGGACTTTCTCAGGGCTGTAACACTGAACAGCCGGGTGAGATTCAGGCAGAGCGGTGTCCCTGGGGAATCAAGGAGACAGGTTAGAGAATGCCTCACTGCCGCCGGGGAGAGCTGCACTCTACTCCCCTCCCCAGCGCCATGGGGCAACAGAGAAGAAGGCGGTTCAGCCTACAGCCCTGCAGCATGAGGGAGCTGGTAGGATTTCCCCCACCGCTGCAGTCCTTACCTGTGCAGGAAGCTCGACATATCATCCGCAGCGCTGCCATACTGAGCCCAGGGCAATCCTGCAGCATGGGGAGGGGAAGGCAATGTCAGCTCCTGCACTCAGCGCTGCACCTACCCACCACAGGCCAGCCCTGCCCACCAGCCCCTGAACCCAGCACATCACACCCTGCGGCCAGGATTAGAGTATGGCAACGCAGCTTCTCACAGGGGTCCTGAAGCTCCCTCCTCCAGGCATAGGACCCAGGCATCCGGGGCCGTAGTGCAGTGGACTTACCCACAGGGGTCTGCAGCTCTCTCCTTCAGGGATGGGACCCAGGCATCCGGGGCAGAGCCTCACCGTGACGGAGAGGGGCTGCGTGACCTAGGCACCATCCCAGCCGTGGCTGGATCTGGCACTAGCCAGCAGAGGCACCGGCAGGCCCAGTTCGCTGCGGAGAGTCGAAGGAACCCAGGCGCCCTGCCCCGCCCAGTAGTGGCAGAGGGCGGGGCTTGATTGGCTCCGCCCATGGGAGGAGCCCCCCGGCCAGCTGTCGTGCGCATGCGCAGTCCCCATCGCCCCCTGGCTGAAGGTCCCAGCGATGACCCGAGGCCGGGAGGACTGATCCCGGGGGAGCGGCTGCCGGGCTAGGCCGGGGGGCGGGGCCGCGCGCCCTGCGCGGGGCCAGGGGGGCAGAACTCACCCCCGCGGGGACAGCACCGTGGACGGCTGCTCCGCTCCGAATCTCTCCTGCGAGCTGGTGTGGTGGCCACCAGGCCTGGCGGGCTGGGGGCGGGGGAACTGGGGACCGGCCGGCGAGGGCGAGGGCCAATCAGCGCGCGTCCAGCTCGCATCTCATTGGCTACGGGGCCGGAGGGAGGCGGGGCACGAGTCCTGATTCGACAGCGCGAGCATGACGCAGCGTAGCTGGGGTTAAATGATTGGCGGAGGGGTGGGAGGGGCTTGAGGGCGGGCTCCCTATCGGCGACCTCGGTTGATTGGTTGTTGTGAAAGCTGTGGGACGGAGTCAGGCAAGCGGATTGGTGGATGGGGAATGGGGGGCGTGGCCAGATCCAGAAGGGGCAAGAGGATTGGTGGAGAGGAATGAAGGCGGGACACATCCGGAACGGCCAGAAGAATTGACGGGCGGAGCGGGTTGGGGGCGGGCTTACACACAACGGTCGCACGGATTGGTGGAGAGCCGGCCGGGGGTGTATACTCCTGAGTCCCCACCCACTCCCCACGTGCCGCAGTGAGTGGGTCTGGGAGGTTTTCCTAGCGCCGTGGTGGAGCGGACCCGACCGTCTCTAGCTGGAAGGGGTTTGAACTTTCAAGGCGGCCGGAGTTAATCCGGATTAGTAGAACCCTGCGTGGGCGGAGCGGACCCATCCACCAGGAGTTAACGAGGCCTCACTTCGGTTTAGCCGAGTCCCTCCGGCAGCGGCTCTGGAGGGTGAATCCGCAGGGATTGCCCTTTAGTTCGTCCGGTTTAACTGCGTGCCTGCCCTTAATCCGGATTAATTCACCTGTGTGTAGACAAAGCCTGCGTGCATCCCCTGTGCCTCGGTTGGGATCACAGGGCGTGGTGCGGTGACAACTGTGGGGTGCTCGGACGACAGGGAATCCGGAAGTACCACAGAGAGGGACCATGGGAAGAGTGGGAGACACTGATCATGGGGGAGAGGGTGGGGCAGTAGGTTGTCACTGAGTTTGGGCGAACCTCTTTTGTCCCCAGTGGCAATACGGGCTGTCCTATGTGATCAGTTTAATCAGCTCGTGGCCAGAGGGACTTCAACGATGGGGAGTATTGGGGGTTGTGCCCTTCTCCAGCCGGGGGAGCCCATTAGGAGCTGTTTGCTTGCTGTTGCTTTAGCAGTGTGAATGGAGCTTGCACCACGCTGTGACAGCATCCCCCTTCGGGTGCCTGGCTTTCTGGGAGCCATCAGCAGCCCTCTTTAAGTCTGACTTTCAGAGGTTCCTTTGTGTGTCCACACGGACCCGCTGCCTTGGGGGGAGATGGAGGTTCTCAGCACCCCTTGAATCAGGCATGGCCTTGCCTGAACTTGACGGCTTTGAGGCACGAACGCAATGAGCCCTTGGCTCAGTGAGCACCTAGGCACTCCATCTCCCCCCATTGTCTTACAAGACCCTGAATGTTAGCTCTGCAGCCAGACAGTCTAGGTAACCTTGGTTCTCCGGCTGTGCCAGGGTTGTACCATTACGGACAGTGTCAACAGAGGCAATCAGTGCTGGTGAACTAGCTCCTGTGGAACAATCCATGCTTCCACTGCTGTCCCACAATGCACAGGGGTCATTCCTTTGCCGGCCTGCAAACTGCTGTGCAGAGAGGTATGGTAGAGGAACCCCGACAACATGCTTTGCTGTGCTGCTGTGTGTGGGTGGGAGGCATAAATGCCAGGGAAGCAGAGCTGCTAGTGCAGACCACCTGGGCATGACCGCAATGGCCAGTGTGTCTAACATATTAATCATGATCCAGACCTGTATGCTGCATGCGGGGGATGACAGGTGAGTCAGGCACCTGGAGGGTGGGGGTCTCTGTGCTGTGGGTTGCTAGAGGACATGCTCAGCACAGTGTGAGCAGCTAGTGCTACACACCAGTCATGGCTCTGGTCGGCAGGGTAGATGGCACCATTTCTCTTCTGTACCAGCCTCACCCCTGACGCTGCTGCAGAAAGCCATACTCAGCGCTTACCTGGCCATCTCCTGGCTAGATGTGAGCTGCTGGCCTGAATGAGAACTGCATTCAAAAAGGGAGGCCGAGCAGGTGTGTGAATATGGGCTGCCAGGAAGATCAGGGTTCAAGTCCCTGCTCTGCTACAGGTGCCCTGGGTGCACCGGGTATGTCCCTTAGCCTCTCAGCCTCAGCTCCCAACCGTGCAATGGGGCTCACAGCTTTGCCTAGCTGCACTGGGAGTGAGGGGATAAACACACACGAGTGTGAGCTGCCCAGACACTATGGGTGCTAGATAAGGACCTGAGGTAGAGAGAGAGCGCAGTTGTTTACCGCAGTGCAAATCTCCCCTGACTCGGAGTGAGCCCTTAAGGACCGGCCCTGGGACAGGAGAGATGCCCAGGACAAGGAGAGGAGCTGGCAGCCACGTGGCTGGGCATCTCAGCTGCTCTCATCCAGCCTTCCCCAGGAGGAGCTGAATGGGGAGATCAGAGCAAGTTGCCCTGGGGCTCCTGCCTGCTCTTTGGTTCCCATGTGCCCTGTTGCTGCTCGAGCCCCCTGTGCGTGGGTGTCATCCCCTCATCCTTGGGGAAGCTTTTGGGTGCACTGAACATATCCCTTCCCAGCGGCCTTTGCAGTCCAGGAGCCATTCCACGCCGTCAGGGGACAGCAGAGCACCCCGTCCCTGGCAAGCTGTAGAGGTTTGCTGGTACGCCTGTCCTGATGGGAATACTGTGACTACACCACTATAGCTAGGTGGGCAATGCCTCGGGGAAAGTCCTTTTGCCAGTTTATGGGGGCTCCCTGAGCAAAATAAACTATTGTGGCAAAGGGATTTGGATTTTTGCTGGCCTCGCTGGGTGCCCACCAGGGCTCTCGCTGGTATAGAAATGGGAAGAAATCACCCTCGCAGCCAGCCTTGCTAAGCCAGAGACGTTTCTAGCTTTGGCCAGCTCCAGGTGTCTGGGAACGTGGGCAGGTAGGCATCTGCTGGTGCTGCCAACCCAGTGATTGCCAGGGCACAGACACACGCTGCTCACAGGAATGGCCCATGCTCCCAACCTGAGCACACGCCCGTTTGCCCTGAGCTTTCCCGAAAAGGGGCTGTTTGCTCTCCTCCCCACTCTGCTGGACGCACCATGTCACAGGGTTAGGGCTCTGCTCCTGCTCCCTCCAGTCAGGGGTGCTGGCCCTGGCACCTCCTGAACCTGTCCTGGAGGCTCTGTGCCACCCCAAATGCTATTCCCTGAGCCAGGCTCTGCTGACCCCTGTGTCAGTGGCCTCCTTCCCCACCCACTTCAGGGCCCCTGAGGCCTGGATAGCCCCTCCCACTCCCTGATCGATGCTGGACTGACTGACCGAGGCACTGCAGAACCCAGGCATCTGGAGGCCTGTCCCTCGCAGCTGCAGTCAATGCTTTCCTGCCAGATGGCAAACATGGGAGTGTGGGGCGGGGTGCAGGAGGTGCCACATGGGGTGGGCTGAAGGCCTGTCCAATTGAACCATTTCCTGACTGCTGGGGAGGAGCCGTGAGGATAGAGCAATGGCCAGGGGCCAGGACGTGAGCAAGAGGGAACCTGCCCCAGTGCAGCTGACACCCTGGGGGTTGTCACATGGCAGTGGGGACACACACACCAGGAGGGGGCAGGTGAGAGCTGCACTAATAATGCAGGCTAAGACAGCGAGCTGGGCCAGCCAGGGGGCAGCATGCCTGGGGAGGGGGATCCCTTAGCTGTCTGGGGAGCAGCCACGCTGGCAGAGAGTGTAGGGTGGCAGGTGGCTGTGAGACAGGGGCTGTCCAGGACAGGATTGTGCTGGCTCCACTGTGTTATGATCCTTGCATAGGCAGAGCAGGGATGCTTTCAGACCATGCCTGCTGTCTGAGATGGATGCCAGGTTCCCAAGGGGCAGAACAAGGGGTGGGGTGAGTCCTGCACTAGTCCCAGGAGAGGGACTGGATGGGGCCTTTCCTGTCCCTGCAGACTCCGGCTCAGAGGACCTTGCCCCAGGTACCAGAGCTGAGCTCTGCAGACTTTGGTCCCTCCACACAGATAAACCTCTAATAACCCTTGAAGCAGCACCAGGCTCATCACAGCAGGGTGACACATCGGGAATGCCACGCAGCCGGGAACTAACAGCCATTGCAACCCCCTGGGCAGGGAGCAGACCGGGCGCTGTGCAGAGGAGAGGAATCAACACCAGCGAGGCTGGGGGTTCCTGCACCCCCTCTTACTCAGGAGTCTGGTGGGTCAGCGCTGCGTGAATTGGGGAAGGCGACCCTGTTGGGGCATTGCCAGCTGTGGAGGTCCTTGAGGAGAGTACCCATGGAGAGACACAGGGGCATCGGTGCACAAAGACAGCAGGGCAAGGGCCTCAGGTCTCTGGGACTGCCCGGCCCATGTACACCTTGGCACTGACCAAATGCCTCTGCTAACGCAGGCCTGGGGCAGACTCTGTGCTGGGAGAGTGGGGCAGGCCCTGGCACCCCATCCCTGCACCCAGCAGCCCTGGGGAGTGGGTGGCTTGGTCCCTGTTCTCTGGGTTCTCCTGTAGAGACCGGACAGGGCAGGACACTGGAGTGCTGTCCCTTACTGAATGGCCCAGGCCATCCTGGTGCAACCCTGTCCCCTACAGCACTCAAGTGAGGCCCATGGACCCAGCCCCAGGGGGCGCCCAGGTCAGGATGGCAGGGGCCCTCTGCTGAGAAGACCTTTGAGTGGACAGAGAAGCCAGAGCAGAGCAATACTGTTGGAGTCCCCCATCTCCTGGCCCCCCATCCTCCAGCCCTCCCCCCCCCCCAGCTAGACTGGCCCCATTCAGTGCCTCCCCAGACCCTAGCTCAGCCAACAAACAAAATTGGGGTGTAGACATTTGGGCTGGGGCTGGGGCTGGAGCCGGAGCTCTGGGACCGACTGTCCCCATCCACAAGGGGGGGACGGTTCCAGAACCCAGGCTCCAGCGCCAGCCTGAACATCTGCACAGCTATTGTTAGCCCTGCAGCCAGAGCCCCATAAGCCTGAGTCCACCGAGGTGGGCCAGCCGTGGGTGTTTATTGCAGTGCAGTCAGGCCCTTGAACAGCACCTCTGCTCTGGACCGAGCCCCTAGGCCCAGCAAATGAAGGGTTCACAGGATGTGTTAAGCCTTCATACCCACAGCCCCAGCAGGGCACACCCCCTGCCCCCCAGGTGGGTCAGATGCAGCATTTGGGGGGCATTTCCTCTTCCCTTTGCAGCTAAAAACACTGTTGTCCTTTGGCCTGAGTGGTTCATTCAGGGACTTGCCAGGCTGTTTCCATTAGATGATTAGGAGAAATGGATGCTACGTGTCAGGGCTGTTCTTTGGGTCAATCCCATTTCTCCCCAAAGAATGAAGGCAGAGTCCTGTCCCCTGAACTTAGCAGGGACAAACAAGAGGCAGTTCCCTGGCTCAGAAATCCAAATCTGCCCCTCCAGTGAGCTTCCTACCCAAAGAAAGCCCAGTCTCTCCTTCCTCCTGGGCCATGTTCTTGGCTGCATCTCTGGCAGCTCTAGTCTCTTCCCTCACACACACAGACACAAGCAATCAGTTCTCTCTCTTGCTCCACCCCCCCCCCCAAATTTGCAATCAATCCCAGGGAAATCCATTAGCCTGTGTTTAGCTTTGCCATGAGCGTTGCCTTGGACAGTGGCTTCCTAGTTTCCAGCTATCAGTAGACAAAGGGATATTTAATTGCTCGATTCCTTTAGCCTGAATGACAGGTGCTTAGCACAGCCATTGACTTTAACCAGGTCTATGATTGTCTGTAGATCAAAGACACGGTTGACTGAAGCCACCAACGCCTTCAAGGATAACAGCGTGCCTCAAAACAGAGACACAGGCAAGATGGACTCCAAAGCTGCTGGGTGAGGGACCGACTGCCTATGGACACCAGGAGACCAAGCTCTGAGGGTCACCGTCAGCAGTAGAGCCAAGTGGGTGGGTTAGCAGGGTTAAGGCTTGGGGCAGCCTGACCCCCACACCCCAAAGGGAGTCCAGGCCAAGCCCTCTTGGCTGCCACAGGGTCACCAGCAGGATTAAGGCCTAGGAGGGGAGTGGCAGTGCAGGGGTCTTGGGCTGAGCCGCCAGTCCCAGCCCTTCAGAACATCTCCCTGGGGAGAGCACCCAATGGCAGTCTCCCCCAACCCACAGCACAGGCGGGGCAGACCCAACCTCGGTGAGATGCGGGTCCTCAGGCCAGGCGGGTCAGAGCTGCTGGGGAGATAAATCAGCGCTCCCAAGAACTGCAGGGCAGAGCCAGATAAAACCCATGCGCCCTGGCTCCCAGCTGCCCCTGCCACCACATCCCACTCCCCCCCCCCCGGGGCCAGGGAGAGAACCCAGGAGTCCCGGCTCCGGCTCTAGTCCCAGCTGCTCTAAGCCTGGCCGGGCGCTGGTGGCTCCGGCGGGGATGGGGAGGAAGGTGCAACCAGGAAATAGCAGCCAGCGTAGCGTGGGAAGCTGAACCCGGCACGCCACAGCCACACCCCGTCTCCTTCCCCTGGCTCGGCCCCGGCCCAGCCAATCACAGCCCTCCGCCCAAGGGCCGCTGCCCAATCAGCAGCAGCGCCACGGGAAGCGGGCGGGGCTGAGCCAAGCACAACAAAAGGGCAGTGGCGGCTACCTGGCGCCGAGAGATTCAGGTACGGGGGGCGGGGCCTGTTGCAGGGGGTGGGGCGAGTAGGCAGTGAGGGCGGGGCTTGCTGCATGGCGCTGTTAAGTATGGGGCAGAAGAGGGTTAGGGGAAGGAGCCCAAGTCAGGGCTGCAAGTGCCCCCCTCCTTCCCAGTCCCTGATTTTCCTGTAATCCCCACCCCTTTGGGCCCCTCTGGGCTGGATCACCCCCCTCCCCATCTGCAAGCCCCAAGGAATAAGGGGGCAGGCCCCCCCACTGCTTAGCCCCCCCCCCCAAAGGAGTCAGGGTTGGGGGCCATGGAGATGGTTGTGGTCAGGGGCTCAGAGGCCATGGGGCTGAATGGAGTAGCAGGGTTCGAAGGGGCAGGAGTCAGGTGGGGTAGGGTTGAGGAAAGCAGGTTCACAGGTGCAACAATGGACAGAGACAAACAGTTGGGGCTGTGGGGATGGGCGAGCGGCAGTGGGGTGGAAGGCTCAGAGGCTGTGGGGACGGGCAGAGGGAAAGGATTGGTGGCTGTGGAGAGGGTGGGGGTCGCTGGCTGTGTGGATGGAGAGCTGGGGATGGGGCAGGGACTCCAGGTCTCCCAGCACAGGCTGACCTGCCCCCCTTCCTCCCAGCATGAACCCCTACGTGGGTTTGGTGAGCAGCTTGCGCGATGCCTGGCTCGCGGGGAAGATGCGCACCGTTGAGCAGCGGGTTTCCCAGCTGGAGGCGCTGGGCCGCTTCCTGGACGACAAGAAGCAGCCCATCCTGGATGCCGTGGCCTCGGACATGCGCAAGGTGAGCCAGGCCGGGCAGGGTTATGCTCAGAGCCCAGTGTAGGGCAGGGGAGCAGGTCTCCCTGTAGTGCAGGGCCAGGGGGCTGTGGAGTCTCCCTGGGGATCCCCCACAGCACAGAGCTCAGTGGGGCACTGGGGTCTCATCTGCCCAGGTTCCTGGCCCACCCTCATCCCCACAGGAGCCGAATGCCGTCGGTCGTGCACTAAGCGAGGTGACTGAGGCATGTGATCCCAGCTCTCTCCTCTCCTGGGGTGGGATTGTGTGTGCAGGGCAGGACTGTTTTGGTAGGGTCTTGTTAATGCCCTGGCTGCTCTGGGTTGCTGTCAGCGAAGGCTGGTGGGAGCAGCGCCTGGACCTTGGAGGGAGAAGATTTGGGACAACCTTTAGTTCCCGGAGCAGTTCATTCCCTGGGCTGTGACCGGCCCCCACTGACGCTCTGTCTCTGGCACAGACGAGCTTTGCCCTGGTGGCAGAGAGTCCCCCAGGCCCGAGGACGAGGAGCAGAGCTGTTGATCCCAGCCCCCATCCCAGGGCTTTAGGCTCTGTTAGATACCCTGGGTCCAGGCCATGGAGCACCGTGAAGCTACAGACACAGCCCGTGTCTCTCTAGTCCATGGGGTGCTAGTGCAGGGCAGGAGGACGGGGTGAGGGGCTCCTGGCAGCCCATGGCACTGAGGGGAGGGGCTGTGGTGACTTGCCCCAGCTGGAGTTTCTTGCGGGCAGATGGCTCCGTGCCCGGGTCTCTCGCGTTACTGGGGTCCAGCCAGATGGTGACAAAGGTGAGGAGAACCGAGGCCAGGGATGTCTCACCAGAATGGGATGGCGCCCCACGGCTGCCTGGCGATGGCAGAAGGCCTCGCTCACCCATGTGGCTGTGTGAGAGCCTGGCGTCAGCGAGGAGTCCAGGCCCCTCTAGCCTGGGGACCGCACTGACCCGTGAGGGGCCCTTAGATGCGGGGGGTGGAGAATGGACCACATCTGCCCCCACCTTGGTGAGCTGCACCCAGTTGGTCCCTTCCCCAGGATGGCTGTGTCTCCGCCCCACACCGCCCTTGGAGTCTGTGGTGGTGGATGTGCAGAGCTGTGTGTCCAGGGGCAGGGGAGGTCCCCTCGTGGGCAGGGGATGAAGCTATCGCTTCTCTGTGCCCCCAGCCCCCCTTCGAGGCGGAGCTCTCTGAGATTATCCTGGTCAGGAACGAGGTCAACCACGTGCTCAACAACCTGTCCAGCTGGATGAAGGACGAGTTCGTGGACAAGAACCTGGTAACGGGGGGGACACGCCACTGGGGCTGAGCTGTGGGGGGGAGAGCAAACACATGGCCAGGCCTAGCTCTGGGGTGGATGGGAACAAGCACCCAGGGTTGAGCTGGGACATGTCCCCCAGAGCCCACTTCACTCCCCATCTCCCCAGGGCCTGTGACCCGCTGCCCCCAGCTCCTGATGCTCAGCCTCTCCTGCAGGTGACTCAGCTGGACACGGCCTTCATTCGGAAGGAGCCCTACGGGGTGGTGCTGATCATCGGGCCCTGGAACTACCCCTTGCACCTCATCCTGATACCCCTGGTCGGGGCCATCGCTGCCGGTGAGTCCGGGGCCTCCCCAGCATGGATCCCACCCCCCCAACCTGGAACCTGCCCTAGGGAGAGCCCCATCTGCAGCACGTCCCCACGTTCTCTGGAACAGGGCTCCCGATCCAGCCCCAAACAAGGCTCCCGGTTTGTTCTCTGAGGACACCTCCTGGGGGCCCCCCAATGGCGGGTAGGGATGCAACAGCGAGGCCCTGGGGGACAGGGGTGTCTGCGCTCTAAGTGACGTCCCGCCTGCCCCCCCAGGGAACTGTGTCCTCATCAAGCCCTCTGAGATCAGCAGCAGCACTGAGACGCTCGTGGCTGAGGTGCTGCCCACCTACCTGGACCGTGTAAGGAGCTGCCCCCTCCCTTGGCACCACGCCCACCTCCTGTGCCCCCTTACACTGAGACACTTCCACACACCTTGGACCACGCCCGGCCCTCCCTTGAGCCCCTGCCCTCCCCCCCACTGAGTTGGCCCCAGGGCCCCTTTCCCCATGATGCTCAGTCAGCCCCGGCAGCCAGCGTGACGGGGACAAGGCCCCAAGGAGCAGAGGGGGCACAGTGTGTGGATGGGCTAGGGTGGGGCAGAGTAAAGGGGATGGGACAGGTTCTCCCCACACTCTCCCTCTCCCATTGCAGGACTGCTTTGCCGTGGTGACCGGGGGTCCCGAGGAGACCAGCCAGCTGCTGGAGAACAAGTTTGACTACATCTTCTTCACTGGTAAGTCCCGATTCACCCAGCCCCCCGCCATAGACCCCCTTCCACTCCATGGGGCACAATCCAGCCCCCCCCCCACAGACACAGACCCTGGCCCTTCCCTCTCCCAGGGGACTGCCCCAGAGCAATTGGTGACCACGTGTTGTCCTGATTGGGCCAGGAGCGGGCTCCCAGGGGTGGGATCCCAGCTGAGTGACACTGAGCCCTGAGGTCCCTGAAGATGGGGGCTGAGGGGCACTGGGCCCCAGCCAGATGCAAAGTCCTTCTCCCTCCTGGGTGAGGCCGTGGCTGCCTGCACCCCGAGCCCCTGGCACCCCAGGCGGGGTCAAGGAGCAGCAGGTCTCTGCCCTGATGCGTCTCCCCCACTCCCGCAGGCAGCCCCCGAGTGGGCAAGATCGTGATGGCAGCTGCGGCCAAGCACCTGACGCCGCTGACGCTGGAGCTGGGGGGCAAGAACCCCTGTTACGTGGCTGACGAGTGCGACCTGCAGAACGTGGCCAACCGGCTGGTCTGGGGGCGCTGCTTCAACGCAGGGCAGACCTGCCTCGCCCCCGATTACGTGCTCTGCAGCATGGAGATGCAGGAGAAGCTGCTGCCCGCCCTGCGCCGCGCCATCACCGACTTCTTCGGCCCCAACCCTCAGGAGTCACCCGACTTCGCCCGCATCATCAGTGACCGGGAGTTCCAGCGCATCCGGGCCCTGCTGGGCAGCGGGCGCGTGGCCATCGGGGGGCAGACGGACGAGAGGGAGCGCTACGTCGGTGAGGTCCCCGGTGCCAGGGAGTTGGGCTCTGGGGTGCCCATGTCAGGGAGCTGGGCTCTGTGCTGAAGTGCCAGGCCGGGCCGTGGCAGCCCCGATGTTGGAGATACGCGTGTGGGGCGCTCCTGTGCCAGGGCAGGGCTGGGGGTGGGGCTGGATGGGGGCAGACGCATGGCGGGTGAGGGGTGCCATGTGTCCCTGTGCCGTGAGTGATGCCCACGCCCTCTCCCCGCAGCCCCCACGGTGCTGGTGGACGTGCAGCCGTCGGAACCTGCCATGCAGGAGGAGATCTTCGGGCCCATCCTCCCCATCGTCACTGTGGGCAACGTGGACGAAGCCATCGCCTTCATCAACAGCCGGGAGCGGCCGCTGGCCGTGTACGTCTTCACCTCCAACAACAAGGTGCGGGGCAGGGATCTACGGCCAGTTCTGGCCAAGGACTCATGCCCGGCGTCAGGACTCCATGCTGGCACCGGCCTTTCACCCATTCCCTTCTGGGCCGGGTGGGGGCAGCGTTTGCAGGCGACCCAGCCCTGGGGCCTGTCTCCACAGAAGAACGGCTCTGCTTTAACTCCCAGCTCCCATTGTCCGGCCCAGGCCTGGTCACCCCTCTTGGTGGGACACAGCTGGGTTGGAGGGGTTCCGGGCCAGCTGGTGGGGTGAGCTGTGGGTGGGTATCAGCCGGGAATGGGGCTCCCTTACCGTCCATTTCTGCTTCCCCCAGCTGGTGCACCGGGTGCTGGAGCGGACGAGCAGCGGCGGTTTTGGCGGGAACGACGCCATGATGCAAATGATGCTGGTCTCGCTGCCCTTTGGTGGGATTGGTACGTCTGGGCCCTCAACCCGCCCCCTCTTCTCTGCCTCCCATCCTGGGGCTGAGCCCCTGGGAGGTGCCAGCGCGCACGGCTGGGGGAAGGGGCCTGTCTGTGCTGGAGCTCCTGCAAAGGGCTGTGGCTCGTCGGGGCCTGGCTCTACCAGCTCCAGCCGTCGCTGTCCTGAGCCTCGCGGAGACCCAGCCCTAGAAAAGCGTGCGGCCTCCCCCTGCTGAACCAGCCGCCTGCAGAGACACCAGCTGGGGCAGGGCCCAGCGTCTCAGCCCAGGGTCGGTGCATACTCAGCGCCTCAGCTGGGGGCGTTTGGTCTGCATGGCTCAGCCCAGGACCCCTCTGCCTGGCTGGGTCTCCTCCAGTGTGACTCAGGCCAGCGCCTGCGCCGTGTCTGAGCCAGGGTGTGTGGGGCAAGGTGCAGGGGACTGGGCTTGTACCGTGGGGGTGGGCGTGGCCGTGCCGTGCCCTGTGCTGCCGTGATCTCAGCTGTGCTCTGTTTTCAGGGAACAGCGGGCTGGGCTTGTACCACGGCAAGTTCAGCTTCGACACCTTCTCCCACCACCGCGCCTGCCTCCTGCGCAACATGGGCCTGGAGGCCATGAACGCCCTGCGCTACCCACCCTACACCGAGCGCAAAATGGGACTGGTGCTCTCCACCTCCAGGATCAAGCGCTCTGGCTCCTGCACCCTGCTTTGAGGGATGGCCCAATCCAGCCATCCAGCACCACACAACCCATGGGTTGCCTGACTGCTATGAGGGGAGGGGCAGTTGGCGAGAGCCCCCCAGCTGACCTAGGAAATTTGACACCCCCCGCTTCCAAGGGGTTAAATACTCCCAGCCTTCCTCTTCCCCCACTGATGATGGAAGAAAATGATCTTGAATGTTTATGGATCAAGGTCTTAACAGATAAAGCCCAAGATGGGATGTTAGCTGGTGTCTGCTGCAGCCACCAAATCACACTAGGGAATAGGGTGATCAGCTCCTTACGCACCATCATGTGCAGAAAAAAATCTGCGTGATCATGGGAGGACTTAAATTTGAATGCCATACTCGGGAGGTCTCATGCCGTCAGCACTGAAAGGCCAGTGGAATCTCTACACAGTAGAGAGAACCATTTCCTAACTCAAAAAGCGTTGCCGCCACCACGGGAGAAATTCTTTATTAAATCTTGTCCCAACAGCTAAAGAGGAACTGATAACGGAACTAAAAATGAATGGGGCTTAGCTACAAGTGATCAGGACTTGGTCACATGAGTGATGTGCAAACAGAACAAAGTCCGGACCACTAATATATAATACGTGGTGCTTTCAGAGGGCCGGATCATGAGTGGTCTTTCAGGTCTGATCTGGTAAGACTCATTTCTGTTCAAGAGCAGGTCACAGTCAGGGATCTGCCACAGATGCCTTCCTCTTACCCTGGAATGACAAACTGATGTATGTTAACCCTCTGGTGCTGTTTCTTCCCGGAGTGTTGCTCAAAAGCAAGAAGGCTCACACTCACGCAATCCTTACAGCACTGGCTTCGTCTCCTCAGCAGTGGTTCTCTACTCTGTTGACCCTCTCTGCCAGACCTCCCTTGACACTACCTCCAGAACCAGACCTGATCCCACAAGAGTATGCTCGCTTGCTGTATCCCAACCTGGCGGCTCTTCATCACACGCCATAGATGCTCCTTGGTTGACTTCGCAAGAGATGAAGAGAACATGCAAAACGTCCTCCTGAAGAGCAGAAAGCCTTCTGTCTAGATACGCTTACCTGTGAAAGTGGAAACGGTTCTCTGCATGGTCTCAGAATAAAAACATGTTCTGGACTATTTGCCCGTCTGAAACAACAAGGCCTATCCGTTTGTTCTGCCAGGGATCACCTAGTACCTATCACCGCTTTCCACTCTCCAATCGCAGGTCGCTTGGTGTTCTCCAATCACATCAGTTAGATACTGAAAGGATCTGGATAGACTTTATCCCCAGGCAGCAGATTCTATCCTTCCTTGGGATTTAAATCTACTGTCATCAGGGTGGATTGGGTCCACCCTTTGAACTAGTGGCTACCTGCTCTTTACTTCATCTGCCCATGAAAGTGGTGTTTGTGGTAGCAATTACCTCCCCAAGAAGAATGGGGGAGCGTGAACCTTGGTAGCTAATCTTCCCTTCACAGCTTTTCGCAAGGACAATATGTGTTTACACCATCATCCAAAGTGCGTGACTAAAGTCGGCTCAGACTTCCATCTCAGTCACGCGATATACTGACCGACTTTCTTCCCTAAACCTCGTTCTCATAAGGCTGAGGAGAAGCATTGTACCTTGGATGGCAGAAGGATGTTAGCCTCTTATTTGGACAGAACTAGATTGTTTCAGGCCTCTTCCCAGTTGTTCGTGGCAAGGGCAGAGGGCTTGAAGGGCCACCTGGTTTCGAAGCCAAGGATCTTGTGGGGGGATTCCCTCCTGTATTTGCATGTGCCATGACACTGCCAAAGGAACCCCGCCAGGTGGGTGACAGCACCCTCAACAAGGCCTCACGCAACTTCCGCAGCTTTTCTAGCTCAAGTGCCTACCACAGACGTTCGTAGGGCCACAGCTTGGCCATCAGTTCCTCCTTTTATGAGCCATTCTGCCCTGTCGTAGCCTCCCTGAGGCATTGCTACATTTTAGATGTGCGGTGTCCAAGCCCCCCCTCTAGTTCGAACTGCTTGAGAGTCACCTACAAGTGCAATCACTGGAAGCAGAAGAAAATGGTTCCTAACCTGGTCTATAACTATTGTCCTTCAAGATGTGTTGCATGTGTCCTTTCCACAATCCACCCTCTTCCCCCTCGACATCGGAGTGTAAGAAGGAACTGAGGGGGGGTCAGGGGCAGGTCCAATGCTTAATTTGTGCCAGGGCTCAGCCCTGGCACTTCTCGGCTTGGTAGTTCCTAGCCCCAGCTCCTCTGGGCTTGCTGCATTAGCTATGAATGTAAAATAAAAATTGCTTGAGCCCCGGCCCCTAATTGCTTGAGCCTCTTTCACTACAAATTAAGCACGGGGCAGCGCTGCCCTTTGTACCATTGTGCGGGAGCAGAGGGCACGTGTGCCACCCAAATTGGCACTGCTTAGGGAAAAGCACCAACCCTGGTGCGCTGGGCGTGCACACTGCTGGAGCGGAATGGGTGTGTGCCACACACGTGAAGAATAACAGTTACAGAACAGGTTAGTGACCGTGTCATCTGCTTCCCCACCTCCAGGGAGACACGTGGGCCCTGTAATCCAAGGAGTGCCATCCCACACTTGCACCCTCACTGGCTGCTGCTGTTTTGCCCAGGGAGGGTAGTGAATAGAGAACTCGGGAGACCTGGGATCTATTCCCAGCTCTTCCACTGACTTCCTGGATGACCTGGGGCATGGCATGGCCCCGCTCTGTGCTTCAGTTTCCCCACCTGTAAAATGGAGATGATACTCATAAATTCCTAGTTTCCAAGGCCAGAAGGGACCACTGTGATTATCTAGTCTGACCTCCTGGGTAGTACAGGCCAGAGACCTGCCCCAAAATAATGCCTGGAGCAGAACTTTGAGAAAAACATCCACTCTTGATTGTAATATTGCCAGCAACGGCGAAACCACTATGACCTTTGGTAAATTGTTTCAATGGTTAATTACCCCCACTGTTAAAAATGTACACCTTATTTCCAGTCTGAATTTGTCTCAGTGCAACTTCCAGCCATTGGACTGTGTTTGTAGACTATGAAATTCAAGCTAGGCTGGGCCTACTTATAAAATTAAGCTACCAAATGTTACTAATAAGAAGCATATTGCAAAAGTATGGAGGTGGCTGGAATCCCGTTTTGAAAAGAAGTGATTGCTTCTTACTGCATCACACATGTGCTGTTTTTCCATGTCTGGTATTTCATTAAGGTAATTGCTTGACTGCCCAGTCTCATTAACAAAATTATATTCTGTAATTAACTCATCTAATCTCAGTGGCTCCGTATCCTTGGGGGATACCTTATGATCCTATCTTCTGATGAGTGCCACCTCAGGTATTATTCAACTTTCATCTCAACAAACCCCAGCCCCCTTTTGTTAGGAAAGGGTGGAACTCTGTGACAAAGAAGTGCTGGATTGTTGATTAAACAAAATCCAGGTGGCAAACAACTTCTAAACTGAACAAAAACATGTAGATCTTTCCCGTGTTGTTTTTGTTTCCTTTGTTCTCTCATGTAATTTCAAAAATGCATTGAAAACACTAAACTTAAAGCATATAAAGAGGGAAGTAATCCCACTAGCAAATGGGCTTCAGGACTGAGAAATCATTCCAGACACAGAACTGTCATCTTGCCCAGCTTTCCTCTAAGACTATGGATCCAAGCTCTCGGAGAAGCTGTCAAGACTTGAAAACACCGCCTCTTGCCTGCATTGATGAGGAAAATTGCTTTTGCAGCTAATATATACTGGACTTTTGATTTGGAGGCTCATTTTATAAGTATAATAATTAAAGCCTTTCTGTCAATTTCAAACAAGTGTCATGTCAATTCGTAAATGCATTAATATCAGAACCCAGGTGGTCAGGTAACAGTTAGACCTTTCTCTGCTAGATTGATGAGCCCATTATTAAATATTTGTTCCCTGTGTAGATACTTATAGACCATGATCAAGTCACCCCTTCACCTTCTCTTTGTTAAGCTAAATACATTGAGTTCCTTGAGTGTGTCACTATAAGGCAGGTTTTCTAATCCTTTAATCATTCTCATGGCTGTTCTCTGACGCCTCTCCAATTCATCAACATCCTTCTTAAATTGTGGGCATGAGATGGGGTGTGCTCCCCATGCTTGCCCTGAAGGGGTTCACGTAGGCCAGATGGGTCAATTAATCTATGAGGCTGCAAGATGGGGGGTATTTAATCTGAGAGGAGAACCCCAGTTAAGGGAAACTCACCTGGGGAGGAACAGGAGGAGCTTCTATAAAACCAGGCAGCTGGTGGCAGAAAGAGGCCGCAGGGAGGAGGGCTACAGTTGCTCTCCCTGGGATATGAGAGAGAAAGAGGTGTTGGCCCCAAGAGGAAGGGTTTGTCTAGCAGACCCTGGACATAGGGGTTTAGCTAGAGTGGAGAATGTGAGCCTGGGATAAGCAAGGTAGGAAGTAATGCAAGGGCAAGGCAGGAAGGTTTGGTTTGGGGTAGCACAGACCTTGGCTGCTGGAATCCAGAGTCCCTGGACTGGAACCCAGAGTAGAGGGTGGGCCTGGATTCCCCTACAGCCCCTGAATGAGTGGCAGGATGTGGGCAGTGATCTTGAAGACTGTCTGGGGCTGTTCATCCCAGTCCCTGAGAGAGCAGCTCAGCCAGGGCAGCAGATGTAAGGAGTGCCTGGGATGCTGTAGAGGACTTTGTAGAACCTCGGAAGAGGAGGACCATTGTAACTTTGCTGGAGAGCTAAGCCATGAAGATGAAGTGCTGCAGCTCCTGAGAAGCAAGAGAGGGGCAACGTAGCTAGAGTGAAACGACAGGCTGAGGAACAGCAAGAAGAGGGTGTCGGGCAGAAAAAGCTAAGCCCCAGAGCAGCCAGGGGGAGGTGCCCCTAGCAGTGGGTGGTAAACCCCATGCCAGGACCCCAGAACTGGCCAGTCTATCCAGCAGCAACTATACCAATGCTGAATATAGCAGTAAAATAACCTCTCTCTCCTACTTAAGATTCCCGTTTATGCATCCAAGAATCGTGTTAGTCCTTTTGGTTGCAGCATTGCATTGGGAGCTCATGGCCAGCTGATTATCCACCACGACGTCCAAGTCTTTCTCAGTCCCTGCTTCCCAGGGTAGAGTTGCCCATCCTGTGAGTCTGGCCGACAGTCTTTGTTCCTAGCTGGATACATTTACATTTAATCTTATTAAAACACATACTGTTAGCTTGAGCCCAGCTTACTAAGTGATGCAGATTGCTCTGTCTCAGTGACCCGTTCTCTTCTTTATTTATAACTTCCCCTAATCTTTGCATAAACTTTATTAACAATGAGTTTGTTTTCTTCCAGGTTGTTGCTAAATTTATTAAACAGTGTAGGGCCAAAAAAACCAAACCCTGTGTGACCTCTCCCCCTACTAGAAGTGTCCTGTTTACAATTATACTTTGAGATGTGGTACTTAGCCACTTTTTAATCCATTTAGCATGTGATGTGTTAATTTTGTATATTTCTAGGGTTTTTTTTAATTAAAATGCGCTACCAAATGAAATGCCTTCCAGAAGTCTAAGTATATTATATTACATCAATACTGTTACCTTTTATCAACTAAACTTTTAATCTCATGAAAAAAATGTCAGGTTCTATTTCCCATAAACCTACATTGAGTGGCATTTATTACATTGCCTTCTTTATTAATAGTCCTGTATCAGCTGCTTCATTATCTTGTCCAGGATAAATGTCAGATTGACAGGCCTATAATTACCTAGGTTATTCAATTTAATTATTGGCATAATATTAGCTTTCTTCTACTGTTCTGGGACCTCCCCAGTTTTCTGAGGCTTATTGAACATCAGTCTAGCAAGCTCCTCAGTCAGCTCTTTTAAAACTCTTGGATGCAAGTTATCCAGACCTGCTGATTTAAAAATATCTAACTTTGGTAGCTGCTGTTTAATATCCTGCCAAGAGACTAGTGGAATGGAAAGTGTTATTGTCATATGATACAACTACATCATGTGGCTTTTTCCCAAATACAGAACTGAAATATTTATTGAACACTTTTGTCATTTCTGACATTATTATTGACAATTCTATTTCCAGCTAGTCATGGACCAATACTATGTTATGATCCTTTTTGTTCTTACTATATTTTAAAAACTTCTTATTGTCCTTAACTCTGCTGGCAATAGAGTTATCCTTGTGTCCTCTTGCTTCCCTTATCAATTTTCTACTATTCCTAGCTTCTGATTTCCATTCATTACTATCAACCTCCCTTTTCTTTCATTTCTAATATATATATTTTCTATTACTGACTTCACTTCCCTCTAAGTTAGTGTGGTCCTGCTTGATAGTGACTTCTTTGGCTATCTAGTGAAATGTTCTTAAATAATTCTTAAATCTCATTCAAAATGGTTTCTAATTGTGGGACAAGGACCAGGGTGCGGTTGTGGCTAGGCATGGCAGAGTAGGTGAGGTAATGGGGGCATTTGTGACTGGGTAGGGGGATGGGTGAAGTGGGAGGGCCTGTTTTTGGCTGGGTGGGGGGGATGGGTGAGGTACTTTATAGCCTCATCTATGAAGCACAGTTGTGGCCCCACTGGCTACCACCACTGCACATTTGGCACGTGCCCATCCCAAGTGGAAAACTCTGGCCCCATGACTCGTGGTTCAGTCCCTCTTCTTCTCACTGGGCCAATTCCACAAGTGAGATGAAAAGGAAATTGTAACCCCACAAACTCCTTCATGTGCAGTAAAAAGGGAGGGGATGTCCTCAGCAGGCTTTGAACCTGGGACCCTGAGCCCCAGCTCACACCTCCACCCTTGAGCTAGGAGCATAAATGCTGCAGGGAGCAGTAAGAGGAGGAAGGGACCCACACTTGGCCCGTGGGATGTTATTTGCCAGGGCTCGGGGCACTGGGTTTTCTTTTGGCCCCCTGGAGGGTCGTACGGCTGAGGGGCTACGTCAGGGCTTATGCAGACAGTGATGGGACACGTTCAGTCTGCGCCTAGGTTGTCCCTTGGGGCTACTCCCAGCTCTGCCCCGAGGTATGTTGGGTGAACCTTGGCTTGGGGCTGGCTCTGCTAATGAGTGCCAGACCCCCCCACTGCCCAGAGAGCCCAGAGCCAGCTCTCAGGGGCTGCTCCCCCAAGTGCCTGCTCCCCGGGGCACTGAGGTGTGGGCTTGGGGAAGAATGGGGAGGGGGGGCTCTTGAAGCTGACTTGCGTCACTAGCAGTGAGGGACTATAAAATTAACACAGATCTTGAATTTAGCCCACTCTGGCCACCAAAAGGCCCCTGCTATCCCAGCCCTGGGCTCCCCCCAGAGCTCTTCCAATAGCCCTCAAGCCCAACCTACAACCCCTACTATCCCAGCCCTGTCCCCCACTCCCAACCCACAGGCCCCTGCTATCCCAGCCCTGGGTTCCCCCTACCTCCCAGCTGTCCCTGTGCCCCTCAATCCTAACCCCCAGACTCCTGCTATCTCAGCCCTGCCCCCCAACTCACCCTAGTGCGCCGGAGCCCCTCAACAGCCCCCCCCCCGCAGGCTGTGGCTCCCTTGTCTGTCATTCTCCCACAGGCTGCTCTTGGGCAGCAGGGAGAAGATGAAGGCCAGATCCCGGCCATGCCGGCTACTGTGCCAGGCCCCCCTCACCTCAGCCCCGGCCGTTGAGCCTGGGAAGGCGAAGGAGCCACAGGATCAGGCCAGGCAGGCGAGTTCAACGCAGAGTCATTGAAGCCATTTACTGAAGCAAAAAATTGACCCAGGCCAGAGCAGGGGGCAAAGAAAAGTGCTGGGAGAAGGAGGCTCATGCGGCACAGGGGGCGTGTCTGAGCACAGCTGTGGCTAACCAGGGCTGGGGCAAGAGTGATTCCCTGAGGGCAGGTGGGGTTGCTAGCTGCTCTTACCACCCCTTGGGCCTCCCCCCCTCCTCAGAGCAGGACCCTTTGGCTCAGGGACACCTGCCCCCCGCTCCTCCAACACGCAGTGGGAGGAGGGCACTGCCCTTCCTGGGCAACACTGCAGCAGCCTGTGGGGGCACCAAAATGGGATGGCACTGCTTGTGACAGGGCCCACGTCTCCCTGGCAGATTCCTGGCATCAGGGGAATCATTCCTGAGCAGCCCGCTGGGCATTTCTCTCCTTCCAGCTCTTATTTGAATAGGAGCCCAGAGGGTTGTGGTGGGGGGGCAGCTTGGAGACATGGGGGAAGTTCCCTCCTCCCTCCTCACGCAGCTGGAGATGGGGCAGCAGCAGGCGGGGCTAGGAGCTGGGGCAGGAGCTCACAGGGATGGGACGGAGGAAGCCATGAATCCCCCAGCAGACAGGCAAAGTATATAACCCCTTTGGAAGGGGCCAGATTTCTAAGGTCAGCCAGATTTTCTCACCCCATGGCCACAGCTGTCAGGCAGCCTGGGGGTTGTATGGGGCCCGGTCGGGCCAACCCTCCCCTCACAGCAGGGTGCAGGTGCCCTTGCGCTTGATCTCGGAGACAGAAGTCAGCAGCCCCATTTTGCGCTCGGTGTAGGGTGGGTAGCGCAGGGCGTTCATGGCCTCCAGGCCCATGTTGCGCAGGAGGCAGGCGCGGTGGTGGGAGAAGGTGTCGAAGCTGAACTTGCCGTGGTAAAAGCCCAGCCCACTGTTCCCTGAAAACAGAGCACAGCTGAGATCCCGGCAGCGCAGGGCACGGCCCAGCCACGCCCACCCCCACGGTACAAGCCCAGCCCCCTGTACCTTGCCCCACACAGCCTGGCTCAGACACGGCGCAGGCGCTGGCCTGAGTCACACTGGAGGAGACCCAGCCAGGCAACAGGGTCCTGAACCGCGCCGTGCAGACCCAATGCCCTCAGCTGAGGCTGCGCGTATGCAGCGTCCCCTGGGCTGAGATGCTGGGCCCTGTGCCAGCTGGTGTCTCTGCAGGCGGCTGGTTCAGTGGGGGGAGGCCGCACGCTCTTCTAGGGCTGGGTCTTTGCGAGGCTCAGGGCAGCGACGGCTGGAGCTGGTAGAGCCAGGCCCGGATGAGCCACAGCCCTTTGCAGGAGCTCCAGCACAGACAGGCCCCTTCCTCCAGCCGTGCGCACTAGCGCCTCCCAGGGGCTGAGCCCCAGGATGGGGGGCAGAGAACGGGGGGCGGGCTGAGGGCCCAGACGTACCAATCCCACCAAAGGGCAGCGAGACCAGCATCATTTGCATCATGGAGTCGTTCCCGCCAAAACCGCCGCTGCTCGTCCGCTCCAGCACCCGGTGCACCAGCTGGGGGGAAGCAGAGATGGGCAGTGAGGGAGCCCCATTCCCGGCTGATACCCACCCACAGCTCACCCCACCAGCTGGCCTGGAACCCCTCCAACCCAGCTGTGTCCCACCTAGAGGGATGACCAGGCCTGGGCTGGACAAGGGGAGCTGGGAGTTAAAGCAGAACCGTTCTTCTGCAGAGACACTGCCCCCTCCCGGCCCAGCAATGAACTGGTGAAAGGCCGGTTCCAGCGTGGAGTCCTGGGCCCGGGCACGAGTCCTTGGCCAGAACTGGCCCTAGATCCCTGCCCCGCACCTTGTTGTTGGAGGCGAAGACGTACACGGCCAGCGGCCGCTCCCGGCTGTTGATGAAGGCGATGGCGTCGTCCACGTTGCCCACAGTGACGATGGGGAGGATGGGCCCGAAGATCTCCTCCTGCATGGCAGGCTCCGACGGCTGCACGTCCGCCAGCACCGTGGGGGCTGCGGGGAGAGGGAAGGGGCATCACTCACGGCACAGGGACACACGGAACCCCTCACCCGCCATGGGTCTGCCTCCATCCAGCCCCACCCCCAGCCCAGCCCTGGCACAGGAGTGCCCCGCACGTGTATCTCCAACATCGGGGCTGCCACGGCCCGGCCTGGCACTTCAGCACAGAGCCCAGCTCCCTGACATGGGCGCCCCAGAGCCCAGCGCCCTGGCACCGGGGCCCTCACCGACGTAGCGCTCCCTCTCGTCCGTCTGCCCCCCGATGGCCACGCGCCCGCTGCCCAGCAGGGCCCGGATGCGCTGGAACTCCCGGTCGCTGATGATGCGGGCGAAGTCGGGCGACTCCTGGGGGTTGGGGCCGAAGAAGTCGGTGATGGCGCAGCGCAGGGCGGGCAGCAGCTTCTCCTGCATCTCCACGCTGCAGAGCACGTAGTCAGGGGCGATGCAGGTCTGCCCTGCGTTGAAGCAGCGCCCCCAGACCAGCCGGTTGGCCACGTTCTGCAGGTCGCAATCGTCGGCCACGTAACAGGGGTTCTTGCCCCCCAGCTCCAGCGTCAGCGGCGTCAGGTGCTTGGCCGCAGCTGCCATCACGATCTTGCCCACTCGGAGGCTGCCTGCGGGAGTGGGGGAGACGCATCAGGGCAGAGACCTGCTGCTCCTTGACCCCGCCTGGGGTACCAGGGGCTCGGGGTGCAGGCAGCCACGGCCTCACCCAGGAGGGAGAAGGACCTTGCATCTGGCTGGGGCCCAGTGCCCCTCAGCCCCTGTCTTCAGGGACCTCAGGGCTCAGTGTCACTCAGCTGGGATCCCACCCCTGGGAGCCCGCTCCTGACGCAATCAGGACAACACGTGGTAACCAGCTGTACGCCCTCACAATGGTCTCTGGGGCATCCCCCTGGGAGAGGGAAGGGCCAGGGACTATGTGTGTGTGTGTGTGGGGGGGGGGGGGGCGGCTGGATTGTGCCCCATGGAGTGGAAGGGGGTCTATTGTGGGGGGCTGGGTCAGTCGGGACTTACCAGTGAAGAAGATGTAGTCAAACTTGTTCTCCAGCAGCTGGCTGGTCTCCTCGAGGCCCCCGGTCACCACGGCAAAGCAGTCCTGCAATGGGAGAGGGAGAGTGTGGGGCGAACCTGTCCCATCCCCTTTACTCTGCCACACCCTAGCCCATCCCCACTCTGTGCCCCCTCTGCTCCTTGGGGCTTTATCCCCGTCACGCCGGCTGCTGGGGCTGACTGAGCGTCATGGGGAAAGGGGCCCTGGGGCCAGCTCAGTGGGGGGGAGCACAGGGGCTCAAGGTAGGGCCGGGCGTGGTGCAAGGTGTGAGGAAGTGTCTCACTGTAAGGGGGCACAGGAGGTGAGTGTGGTGCCAAGGGAGGGGACAGCTCCTTACCCTATCCAGGTAGGTGGGCAGCACCTCAGCCATGAGCCTCTCAGTGCTGCGGCTGATCTCGGAGGGCTTGATGACGACACAGTTCCCTGGGGGGGCGGGCAGGACGTCACTGCACAGTGCAGACACCCCCGCGACCCAGGGCCTTGCCGTAGCATCCCCACCCACCACCGGGGGGGCCCCGCAGGGAGGTGTCCCCAGGGAACAAACCAGGAGCCTCGTTTGGGGCTGGGTCGGGAGCCCTGTTCCAGAGAACGTGGGGACGTGCTGCAGATGGGGCTCTCCCTAGGGCAGGTTCCGGGTTGGGGGGTGGGATCCGTGCTGGGGAGGCCCCGGACTCACCGGCAGCGATGGCCCCGACCAGGGGTATCAGGATGAGGTGCAAGGGGTAGTTCCAGGGCCCGATGATCAGCACCACCCCGTAGGGCTCCTTCCGGATGAAGGCCGTGTCCAGCTGAGTTACCTGCAGGAGAGGCTGAGCATCAGGAGCTGGGTGCAGCGGGTCACAGGCCCTGGGGAGATGGGGAGTGAAGTGGGCTCTGGGGGGCATGTCCCAGCTCAAACCTGGGTGCTTGTTCCCACCCACCCCAGACCTAGGCCTGGGCATGTGTTTGCTTCCCCCCCGCACAGCTCAGCCCCAGGGGCACGTCCCCCCGTTACCAGGTTCTTGTCCACAAACTCGTCCTTCATCCAGCTGGACAGGTTGTTGAGCACGTGGTTGACCTCGTTCCTGACCAGGATAATCTCAGAGAGCTCCGCCTCGAAAGGGGGCTGGGGGCACAGAGAAGCGATAGCTTCATCCCCTGCCCACGACGGGACCTCCCCCTGCCCCGGACACACAGCTCTGCCCATCCACCACCACAGACTCCAAGGGAGGTGTGGGGCGGAGACACAGCCATCCTGGGGATGGGACCAACTGGTTGCAGCTCACTAAGGTGAGGGCAGATGTGGTGCCATTTTCCACCCCTTGCATCTAAGGGTCCCCTCACGGGTCAGTGCGGTCCCTGGGCTAGAGGGGCCTGGACTCCTCACCGACGCCAGGCTCTCACACAGCCACACGGGTGAGCGAGGCCTTCTGCCATCACCAGGCAGCCGCGGGGCACCATCCCATTCCGGTGGGCCATCCCTGGCCTCGGTTCTCCTCACCTTTGTCACCATCTGGCTGGAACCCAGTAACGCGAGAGACCCAGGCACAGAGCACCCGCCCGCAAGAAACTCCAGCTGGGGCAAGTCACCACAGCCCCTCCCCTCAGTGCCATGGGCTGCCAGGAGCCCCTCATCCTGTCCTCCCACCCTGCACTAGCGCCCCATGGACTAGAGAGGCACAGGTTGTGTCCATAGCTTCACGGTGCTCCATGGCCTGGGCCCAGGGTATCTAACAGAGCCTAAAGCCCTGGGATGGGGGCTGGGATCAACAGCTCCGCTCCTCGTCCTCGGGCCTGGGGGACTCTCTGCCACCAGGACAAAGCTCGTCTGTGCCAGAGACAGAGCATCAGTGGGGGTCGGTCACAGCCCGGGGAATGAACTGCCCCGCGAACTAAGGGTCTTCCCAACTCTTCTCCCTCCAGGGTCCAGGCGCTGCTCCCACCAGCCTTCGCTGACAGAAACCCAGAGCAGCCAGGACATTAACAAGACCCTACCAAAACAGCCCTGCCCTGCGCACACAATCCCACCGCAGGAGAGGAGAGAGACGGGACCACACGCCTCAGTCACCTCGCTTAGTGCACGACCGACAGCATTCGGCTCGTGTGGGGATGAGGGTGGGCCAGGAACCTGGGCAGATGAGATCCCAGTGCCCCACTAAACTCTGTGCTGGGGGGGGGTCCCCAGGGAGACCCCAGAGCCCCCTGGCCCTGCCCTACAGGGAGACCTGCTGCCCTGCCCTACACTGGGCTCCGAGCATAACCTTGCCCAGCCTGGCTCACCTTGCGCATGTCCGAGGCCACGGCATCCAGGATGGGCTGCTTCTTGTCGTCCAGGAAGCGGCCCAGCGCCTCCAGCTGGGAAACCCGCTGCTCAATGGAGCGCATCTTCCCCGCGAGCCAGACATCACGCAGGCTGCTCACCAAACCCACGTAGGGGTTCATGCTGGGAGAAAGGGGGCGGGTCAGCCTGTGCTGGGAGACCTGAAGTCCCCGCCCCATCCCCAGCTCTCCATCCACACAGCCAGTGACCTCCACCCATCTCCACAGCCACCAATCTTTCCCTCTGCCCATCTCCACAGCCCCCAACCCTGCCCCCTTTGAGGGGGGATAGGCAGTGGGGAGGGGGTTCTTCCCCATTAACCCTTGGTGGTGTGCAGATGGGGTGGGGGGTGGTCCAGCACCAGAGGGGCCCAAAGGGGTGGAGATTACAGGGAAATCAGGGACTGGGGAGGAGGGGCAGCCCTGTCTTGAAGTCCTGACCTTCTGCCCCATATGAATAGCCCCATGGAACAAGCCCCGCCCTCACTGCCTGATCACCCCGCCCCCTTCAGCAGGCCCCACCCCCAGTACCTAATCCCCTGGGTGCCAGGCACTGGTCACCGCTGTGTCACGATTGGCATAGCCCCACCCCCTTCCAACTGCACTGATGATGATTGGGCAGCGGCCCTCGGCTGGAGGACAGTGATTGGCTGGGGCTGGGCGGAGCCAGGGGAAGGAGGGAAGTGGCCCTTTTCCACTCGCTGCAATTTCGTGCTGGTTTCTGCGGCCCCCCATCGCTGCCAGGGCAGAGACACACCAGCACCCGGCCCTGCTTAGAGCAGCAACCCTGGACTCCTGGGTTCTCTCCCTGCCCTGGGGGGGGAGTGGGATCTGGTGGTTAGAGCAGGGGCAGCTGGGAGCCAGGATGCATGGGTTTTATTTGGCTCTGCTCTGCAGTTGTCGGGAGCGCTGATTTATCTCCCCAGCAGCTCTGACCCGCCTGGCCTGTGGCCCCAGACTCCCCGCTGTTGGTGGAGGACCCGCATCTCACCGAGGCTGGGCTGCCCCGCCTGTGCTGTGGGTTGGGAGGAGACTCTGCCATTGGGTGCCCTCCCCAGAGAGATGTTCTGAGGGGCTGGGACTGGTGGCTCAGCCCAAGACCCCTGCGCTGCCACTCCCCTCCTAGGCCCTAATCCTGCTGGGGACCCTGAGGCAGCCAAGAGGGCTTGGCCTGGACCCCCTTTGGGGCGTGGGGGTCAGGCTGCCCAAGCCTTAACCCTGCTAGCCCACCCACTCGGCTCTGTACCACACCTCCCTGTCATCTGTGGCGGTGCCCCGCAGAGCTTGGTCTCCTCATGTCCATAGGCAGTCAGCCCCTCACCCAGCAGCTTTGGAGTCCATCTTGCCTGTGTCGCTGCCCTTGGATGCCTCCCCTGGGGTTTCTCTGTTTTGAGCCATGTTGTTATTCTTGAAGGCGTTGGTGGCTTCAGTCAACCGTGTCTTTGATCTACAGACAATCATAGACCTGGTTAAAGCCAATGGCTGTGCTAAGCACCTGTCATTCAGGCTAAAGGAATGGAGCAATTAAATATCCCTTTGTCTACTGAGAGCTGGAAACAATAGGAAGCCACTGTCCAAGGCAACGAGGCTCATGGCAAAGCTCAGTACAAACTAAGGGGTATCCCTGGGATTGATTGTGAATGCAGGGGGTGGGGCAAGAGAGGGAATTGATCGGTTGTGTCTGTGTGAGAGCAAAGAGACCAGCCAGATAGCAGGAGAGGCAGCGGAGACCGGCATTCCTTTGGACAGAGAGATCATTGGAGGGGCAAACTTGGATTTAGAAGCAAGGGAACTGCCTCTTGTTTGTCTCTGCTGGATTCGGGGGACTCTGCCTGCATTCTTTGGGGATAAATGGGATTGCCCCAAAGAACAACCCCGACGTAGCATCCGTTTTAGCTTTGAATGGCCCTGAATGACCTGCTCAGAGCAAAGAGGCAACTGCTTTCAGATGCAAAGGGAAGAGAAAATGCCCCACAAATGCCCCACAACCCTGCTGAGGTGGAGGGTGTGAAGGGTGAACTGTCGAAGGGGTGTGGAAAACCCCAGGTACAGCAGCCAGGAGGCCGCTGCACTTAGAGGGGGGCCATGTGGTCCGCCTATGCGGCTCTGTGTTATGGGGGCCACATCCACGCAATATATACACACACACTACCTGTATGGCCCTGAGAATGTTCCCTCAGCTGTGCGCTGATGGGCTCACAGGTTGAGAAGCAGGGGGCTAGGGCCATGGGTTATCCCCAGGAGAAACCGGTTCCTTCTATGTGCACAGCCCAGGGGTACAAAGGCAGCCCGCGAAGGGGCCGGCCAACTGTGGGGAATACCCTGCATCCCTGCCTCACCAGCCCCTGGAAGCGATTGCTGGGTTAGAAGCAGCTTTGCAGGGACCCAGGCCTATCCTGATTTCCCCCACTGTTCAAGGGGTCGCTTCCTACCCCACTCCAAGGGGAAGGGAACCCCAGGCTGCAGCCAAGACAGGTGACATGACACCCACCCAGCACCCCACCCCACCCTTCCTCCCCTGCGTTTGCCTGCCAGCAGGAGAGCCGCTGTGAACAGCTGGCTCCGGCAGCGCCTCTGTCCATCGCGCCGGCATCCGGCAGGACTAGGAGGTGTTACCCAGGCCTGAGGAGCCTGCAGCTGGCAGGGAAGGAGGTCGCTGGCACAGTGCTCAGCAATGCCCCGCTCACAGGGGGTCGCTGCCTGCCCCCTGCGGAGGGGGGCAGAGGAGCACGGAGCAACACTCGGCCTGTGGACCCCACCCAGCTCAGGAAGGTGTTACGGGGGGTGCGGTAACAGCCCCGGGGAGCAGAGATTGGGTCTCAGGATTAGCCTATGGGAGCTATTGTAAATAGAAGCTTGAACCTGCAGCCTCCGGCTCCGACAGTAGGAGGTGCTGTTACCCGAGCACCTGCCAGGACCAGCTCCCCTGGCGGGCTGAAGCATGCAGGAGCAGAGGATCTGTGAGAGGGTGCAGGCATGCAGCCAGCAGAGGGGGGGGGCAGGGGAGAGCCCCAAGGGGCTAACTTCACCTGGGGTGCACAGTAACCCCGGCCCCTTGCTGGGCGTGGTGGGCCCCCACATGGGGGGGTGAAGGTACACTTTACCAGGGCCCGCAGGCCCTGGGGGGGCCCCACCCAGGCTCCAACCCCCATGGGTGTGTGCGTGTGGGGGCCTGTGTTACATGTTTGTACTGGGCCTGAAAAAATTATGCTCGGGCAGAGGCCAGGGCTGGGTGCAGGAGCCTGTTGCCCCCGGCCCCCGACTCAAGTTCCCAGGCACTTGGAACTAGCCAAGCCTGTCAGAGCCGCCCACCGGTGCCAGGGGTGTGTGCAGCCTCTTACAGGGGCAGGACGGCCTCTGGGCCACACTCCTCCCCAGGGAAGACATGAGCCCAACAGCTGCTCCAAGGAGGGGGGCAGGAGCTATGCACCCCCAGGGGGTTCCCAGGGTATGAGTGGATCCAGCAGCAGGAAGAACTGACCCCAGGAGAGTAGCTGGGACTGGACTGGGAGCCACGGCCAGCCCTCTGTCTGCCAGCTCCCCTCCCTGTGCTGGGCCTCTCCCCTGCCCCAGGGCTGGGCCTCACGGCACCGTCTGAGGGGATTTGCAGAGGAGTAGGTGCCGCACCATTTACCTCAGTCTTTGGGGACCCCGAGCTCCAGCCTAGCACCCACACCTCAGGTCTATCCTTCCTGTAAACAAATGGCAGCAGAGATCCAGGCCCTGACCCCCCTGGTCACCTGCAGCCTCCGGGTCCCCTGGCCTCTCCTGGTCCAATTTGGTCCGGCTCTGGCCCGCAGGCTTTGCAGCTCCCCCTCGCTCTGCAGCACCTGCAGCCAGCCCCACTCCACGAACCAGGGCTGAGACCCAGAGCTGAGCAGAGTGGAACAGGGCCCCACTGCAGCAGGGCCACACCCGTCTGTCGCTGGCTCCTTCTGGGGCACCGTGGCTCTGCCTGACAGTCCTGGCCTCCCCAGCCCTCCTGCCCGAGTCTGACTCTCTCCTGGGCCTTTCCCGTTCTCCGTGTCCTCCGCTGCGCCTCTCCAAGGAATCAGGGAGGGGTGTCGCCTGCAGCGTAGCGAGGCTCCTGCGGAGCAGGGCAGGGCCTGCCAGGGCTGGGAGGCCCCGTTGCCCCTCTCGTGACTCTGGACGGGTTTCCAGTGGCTGCCTCTCCTAGGAGGGAGACCCAAACCCATGAGAGTCAGGGGGGTCTGGGTGGCACAGTCCAGCAGGGTCTGCCCAGAGCCCAGTTCTGCCTCCTCTTCCCTCCATGGGTCTCTGGCCCTTGTGTCTTGGGTGGATCTAGCCTTACAGCCACCCTGGGGGCGGGGGAGCAGCAGGGCAGTATTGTCCCCTTCTGTGGGGGAAACTGAGGCACAGAGCCAGGAAGGGGCTGGCCCTGTTGTTCAGGCACAGGGGTAGGACTCAGGGAACCTAGGCTGCCTTCTGGGACCCCTGCCTGTCCTAGATCTCTCAGGGCACCGCTTCCCATCAGTACAGTGGGGATGGCAGCTCTGCCCCACGCGTTCCTGATGCTATGGTGAGTGGGCACAGCCCCACCCAGGGACAGGACCATAGCTGGTCCTCAGGCCCCAGCCCAGGCACAGCGTCCAGGGCCTTACTACAAGCCCCTCTTGGCTCCGCTCGCTCACTGGGCAACAGAAAGGCTGGGACCGTCCTGGGATGAGGGGGCAGGAGGCTGCCCAAGGCCCAGCCACGCTGGGCTCTCCCTGCTGGCATCTGCCCCCCCCGGAGCTATTGGCACCTATTACATCAGCTGCCAGAAGAGCTGGTCCCAGTCTACAGGCCCCAACACCGTCCACATGGGGCCACCAGACAGCACCGACTCCAATTCATTCCTGCCCTGGGCTGGAGCTGAGCTGGCATCCCTAGGGGAGAAGGCCCCATGTCCCATTCCTTGCCCCCCTCCAAGCCAGCCAGCTCCCCTGCCCTTGGCTGATCAGAGCTGACCTCCCTTAGAGGGGAAGGCCCCTGCCCCATTCCCCACCCCTGCTCCCCTGAGCCAGCCAGCCACCCTCTCCAGGGACCAGAGAGGAGCCAGCACCCCCTAAAGGGGAAAGGCTGTTCCAGGCCAGGCTCCCCATCGCAGCAGCTCAGCAAGGGGATGGTACCTGAGGTGCTGCCCATGCGGCTCCGGGGTTGGGGGCTGCAGAGGTGGGAGCTCAGCACCGCACAGGCTTTTTAGGGCTTGCCTCCGACTCAGCCCTCGCCGCGGTGGTGGTGTTTGCTCCGTGTTTCACCCTGGCAATCCTCGTGGGGCGGCTGCCAAGGTGGATGGCAGCCAATAAGGGCACAGCAGGGAGGGACGGACAGCTCCCCGCCTCTGTGGAAACAGGGAGTTGGGTGAGAAGCATACAGAGGGGCAGCACCTCAGAGACAGAAGGGGATGACTGCCAGGGGGTGGTATTGTGAGCATCGCAGAGACCTGGCTTCTTGATAACCAGTGTGGGGAATCAGAAGCACAGTTTGTGGCTGGTTGGGAAGTCTGACTTCAGTGTCACCCACCAGTGCTGGGAGAATCTGCTCTCCTTTTACAGCCTGCCCTGCCCTTGGCATTTTCAGGTGGCTGCCCTAGGCATGGACGGGTCACACCGCACCAATGGAACACTGCCCTGGGAGCCCCCTTCCCCTCACACTTCCCCCCACGGGACTCTGCCCCCGAGATTGACTCTCTGGGGCTCAGGCAGATTTCCCTGCATTAGCTTTGCTGGAATTAGTTGTGACCTGAAAACCTCACACCCTAATAATCCCACAGAATCCTGTGTGGGAAGTGGCACAGCCAGGCCTCTGTGCCAGCATGTCAGCCCTTGCCACCGGCACACCCGGCAGTAAGTAACCCGCCTCCAGCACGCCTGCCAGCTCCTTGCCCTGCTAATTACTGCTCCTTGTAAGCGAGGAGTAGAGGCAGCGGCGCCACAGGTATAGAAGGGAAACTGAGGCACCAAGACAGGGCCAAAGTCACCACCAGGAGCTAATGTCAAGGCAAAAGGGCTCCAGGCACCAGACAGTTTTGCCTTGCTCCCCCTCAGTGCTCTGCCTGGGGAGACCCTGGGTTGCCAGTCACTAAAGGGTTCACAAGGCTGCCCGCCTGCCTGGAGGGGTGGGGAGCTCTACAGGGTCTGCATCTGTGTGAATTGCCCAGCGCATCGCCTGCAACTCACTGTGGGCGGGACATAGGCTGCATCCCCAGGTTGGGGGCAGACTTAAGGCACCCTGGCCTGGCCATTCCCAGCCTTTCCCACTGGTTGTTGATTCACTGTAACCCGAATCCCCTGCCTTTCCAGTGTGGACGGGATCCGGTCGCTGCCTCTGCCCAGGCCCCTGATCCCTGGCCCCCCAGGACCAAGGCCCAGCTCCTGAAAGGTCTTTCAGATCCACTGAAATCAAATCCCTCCATCCCTTTGAGGAGCTGGGCTCAAGTTCTTTGCCTTGGAATTTTTTTCATTTGCTCTTAATGGTTGTAAATGGCCTGGGGCCATCAGCGCCTGTGGGGCTGCCCTGGGGAGGCCTGACACTGACCCCTGCCTGCTGCCAGGGGGCCCGACAGTCCCTGCTTGGGGGGTGCTGAAACGAAGGGGGGAGGAAGGGAAGGTCCAGAGGGCAGAGCTAGGATGGAGCTCTCTGCACAGCGGCAAAAAACAGCCACCAGGAGGTGCTCTAGGTGTGCAGCTACAGTCATCACCAGGGCGCAGGAGCTGTGACAGACTACAGGGCCCCCACCCCAGATCACCCCCTCCCCGGGCATCAGGCATGGGATGGCGTGTGACAAAGTGGGAATTTTCTGTAACAGTTTTATGACCCCTACATGTGCCTCAGTTTCCCCTGTGCTTTGCATTGCTCCCCGCTGGAGGGAAAATGGGTAGGTCAGCTCTTGGGGGGCAGTGCAGGCAGGAGGTGTGGGTGTCACCTGGCTGTCTGGGCTGCAATGAATGAGTCATTAAAGAACCGGCGGAAACCGACCCAGATCAGCAGAGGGTCCCGAGAGACAATGGAGGCCTCAGGGTCACTGAACAGTCAACACTCAACAGGCGGGTTGTGAATGCAGCCTGGAGCTGGCTGGTGGTTAGACAAGCTGCACCTGCCTCCTAGCAGGATCCTCGAGGGGCTCTCCCCACAGTGCTCTGCAGCTTGGTCTGGAGCTAAGGCACCACAGATACCCCCAGCGCACCCACAAATACACCCCCACCTGCCCCCTAGAAATTCGAGGGATGGAGCCCTCTGCTGCCCCTATGGAAGAAGGGGAAAAACCAGCTTGGGTCACCTTTATTTCCATCATCAAATTCCCAAATGATCCACAACTCCACGGCCTGTGTGTGGTGGGGTTTGGTCGGCTTTTGTTTCTGTTTCAATTGTCTAAAAAAGGACCGGGCCTGTACTTGCTCATAGGAGGACAGAGGGACTGTGCAGAGGATGTGCAGTGCCTGTTGCTAGTGGACTTTGGTTGGGTAAGGAAATCCTAGCTGGGCACAAGAGAGAAAGGTTGTGTTTTGGGGAGCAGCAGGGCTTTTCCCCTCTGTGTAAAAGCAGGTGTCATCCGTGAATGTGCGCCAGGCTAACCCGCTTTGCAGCAAGGCCTGGGGAACCAATGGATCTGAGTTTAATCGGACCCAGGGAAGTGGTGCAGAGCTGAGGGCGGAATCCATGAGTAAGTCTGAGTGTGCGGCGCCCTGAAGGCACCAGCTCAGTCCGACAGCCTTTGGAGAAAGCGGGTGTGTGGGAGTGAATTTAATTTGATTTTTGACACGCTGATTGTGCACCTAGAGGAGCATGAAGTGAAGAAAGCCTCCTGTCAGTCCTAGGCTGGGTAGCCGCCTAGGGAGTGAAGCCAGCAATTAATGCGGATGTTCTGCACGACTGGCCCACACGTAGGTGGGGCGCGTGACACCCCAAGAAGGGGTGAGTCTAGACCCTCCTAAAATAGAAGCTCTCGTCCCATGGCCAGGCGCAGGTAATTGCAGAGAGCTCAAACCCATCCCTGAATTTCTAGTGGGATCCAGGAAGCGGCAGAGCACTTGAAAATCACAGGAACGCAATGCTGCGCTCCGCCTCGAGGCTGGCGCCTTCAAGCGCACGCCACGCGCTGCCGGAGAGTCACCGAGACGGCACTCCCGAATAGGCAGCAGCCTTGTGCAGGATGGGTCTTGGGGGAGGGTGGCCCCGGCTGGAGAAGCTGAGAGACCAGTGCTCTGGAGGCGATGAGCATGTCATGGAAAAGGCCCATCCTGTGCCAGGAGTAGCCCCAGCACAGCAGTGCAGAGCTGGCCTTGGCGTGGAGCCTGGCTGGAGCAGCTCTGGCACCAGGCTGAGTTGTCCCTGACACAATACCCTTGGGGCCAAAGTATCTTCATGCCCCTCCACCAGGCCTGGCAGAGGCAGAGCTCCTGGTGGTGCCTGGCTCGGCGCTGAAGCCAACGGGCAGAGAGGAGCCAGCCCTCAGCTCCTGCAGAGTGTAACTGAACCAGTGAGTGGGGTTTGGGTGTGCGGCGTTTGCAGTCGGACTAAGAGATCTGGACTTGGCTAAGGCAGACAGAGGCTCCCTAAATCTGGGGGGGAAAGGAGGGGGACAGGCTCCAGAGGGGAGCAGGCTCCGGAAGCACGGAGCTGGGCTTTGCTTGTTTTCTTGTTTGGAAATATCCAGAGGGGATCTGGGTTTTCCTGTCTTCCACAATCGAGAGATCCGTGGGAGTCTGTGTTCCCCAGGGCGCTGAGCGCCTGCGAGGGGGGAGAACTGTCGGCAAAGGGGCAGCAGGGGGGTCGTTAATGTCCCAAAGACAGAAATAGGCACATGGGAGGGAGCTATCGTCCAACTTCCTTTACAGGCTGAGCCCCGCTCTTGTTGCTCCCACAGGCACCTGGCAGATGGGTTCACACAGGCCCATGCACACGTGCCCATACAGGCACTCCAGGCGCACACACACATATCTGTACCAACACACGCACACCCAGGCACACCACACACCTGTATCCACACACACACACACCCAGGCACACCACACACCTGTACCACCCCACACACCCATATGCCTGTACTGACACATGCACACCCTAGCACCCCCATACACCCAGACACACCTGTACCCAGACATACACTCCCAGGCACCCTGACACACACCTGCACCCACATATGCATGCTCAGACACTCCCCCCCACACACCCCCACACCCCCAGGCACACCTGTACCCACACACACCCCCCCCCAGGCACACACCCCCACACCTGCACCCACAAGTTCTCACCGCACCATGGGCACTCGGCCCTTTTGTAGCTCTCTAAGCACACTGGGGAAGCCAGCCAGCCATTCAGGGAACCCATGTGCCTCACTCTCTGGGGCTGCCCAGCCAGCCCCTCTGCTGGGGTCATCAGGCAGGGTAGCGGGGCCCTGCCCCCTCCTCATTCCCAGCCCCTCTGCTCAGCTGGCTGGCCATTCTGTCTGGGCTTCAGGAGCGAGGGCGGGAGCCGGAGCAGCTCCCACCTGTAAAGCTGCTTGGTAGGAAACTGTGGGGAACCAGCAGGTGCATCCCTGACAGCAAGAACAAAGGCAGGCGATCGAGTTACCGAGGGGCCACTGGTGCATCCCATCCCCCTGCCACTCATCACCTGGGCACGGTGCCCAACCCGGCCGCACTGCAACTGTGGCGCTGCCCCGGTCAACCCACCTGACCCAGCTGAGGCCCCCCGCTGGGAAGGCTCTCCCTGCCTTTCCGGTGGGGTTCCCCCAATCGTGGCGCCCACCCGCCTCCTCCTTGGCATCATCCCCAGCAGTGAGCTCCCAGCCCTCCCCTCCTGCCAGGGGGAGCGGAGACTCCGCCCGCAGCTCCCGTGCTGTGCCAGTCTCCGCACGTGTGCCTGTGGGGCCCCTGCCCCGACACCCTCTGCCCCCCCTTACCTCCTCACCACTGAGCCCACAGCGAAGGCCTTGCTGAGTGGGAACAGGACCCAGCCACCAGCTTCACCTGCCAGCCTCGCTGCTGGTTGGATGGCTGCCTGAAATCCAAGGAGCTGATTGGTTGTGCCAGGGCAGGGGGCGGGAAGTGGCCCTTTAATCTCGCCTGGGTTATTCCATACAGTCAGCCCAGGGGTCCAGCTAGCCCAGTGTCCCAGCTCCAGCCAGCTGCACTGGATAGCAGCAGCCTCCACCCTGGTTAAGCTCCTGTCCTCGGTGCCATCTAGTGGCAGGGAGTTCCATAGGTCAGTCCCTCCCAGGTGTAAAATAATGATGAATTTCCTGCCCCTACTTTGAATGCCCCTTGTCCTTATGTGACTGGTGCTGGTGCTGGTGGCTGACCCAACAATTAAGTTATCTAAACACACCCCATACTAATCCTCTAGCGCTCCCCCACCACATACACCTGCCAGCATCACCCCCAGCGCACTCCTCAGCCGTGCCCACCCACCCGTGTGCCATTGGGAGTGTCCCCAACCACTTCCACCTGTCACCGCCACACCAAGAACTCCTAGTCATGCCCACCTGCATGTGTGACACCGCGCGTCCCCCCACCCTCTTCAGTCATGATGACCCATCACTGGCACACTGAGAATGGCCCAGCACCCATTTGCCGGTGTCAGACCAAGAGTACCCCCCAGCCACACCCACTTGTTGGTGTCACACCAAAAGCACCCCCCACCCATGCCCATTTGCTGGTGGCACACCAAGTGTGCTGCCTCATCGCCTCTGGCACCATGCTGGGCACACTCCCCCACCCATGTAGAGCTGCCATCATCACCCTGAAACAGCCCTATGGAACCGAACCGAGGGAAATGGATGTGCCTTCTCTGTCTTTCCCTAGGGGAAAGTGCACTGTATTGGGATCCAGGAGAGCAGGCGCTGAAGGCTGGCCACTTCTGGGGGCTACCTGGCCCCCCACACACATCTGCACTGGCAGGGAAAGCTGCTGTATTACCCAGTTCGCCATGCAGCTTGCAGAGGACTCTATGCCCCCAGAGAGCAAGGCAGGGTAGTGACATCTGGAGGCTAGAGGAGGAAAGCAGGCTGGGGAAGGAGCTGGCGGCAGGAACCTGGCAGCTGGGGCAGTTGGGAGCAGGGAGCTGGCTGGCAGCAGGCGGGAAAATTCTGAGCAGTGGCCTTCAGAAAGTGGGCAAGGGAGGCGTTGCACTGAGATGCTCCCTGCCCGTACTGCGCTGCCTCAAGGGGCTGGACTGGGGACTGCAGGGCTGCTCTGTGCTGTGGCTGTCACAGTCCTGGGCCCTGGGGCACTCAGTTTCTGGTGGCCCTAGTAAATCCCCCTCCGTGACCTGGTATGTGAGCATCAATGAGAGCCCCACACTGATAGCTTGGAGAGCACAGAGCGCCCCCTTAGCCCATGGAGCACCAGCCAGCCAGAGCGGAGGGGAGTGTGCCCCACGCCTCCCCCAGCCGCAGTGGGGCAGGGTGGACTTCGGGCTCGGTTGTGGAGTCTGTGAATGCAGATATAAGCCCCCCTCTCTAGCTGGCACTGGTGCACCCGCTGCTGTAATCCTGTGCCCAATTCTGGTGCCCACAATACAAGAAGGATGGTGATAAATTGGAGCGGGGTCAGAGAAGAGCCATGCGAATGATTAAAGGATTAGAAAACCTGCCCTGTAGTGACAGACTCCAGGAGCATAACAAAGAAAGGTTAAGGGGCGACTTGATCACAGTCTATAAGTATCTACAGGGGAAACAAATATTTAATAAGGGGCTCTTCAGTCTAGCAGAGAAAAATCTAACACGATCCAACGGCTGGAAGTTGAAGTTAGACAAATGCAGGCTGGGAATAAGGCGTACATTTTTAACACTGAGAGTCATTAACCACTGGAACAGTTTACCGCGGATCATGATGGATTCCCCGTCACTGGCCATGTTTAAATCAAGACTGGGTGTTTGTCTCAAAGCTCTGCTCTCGGGATTATTTGGGGGAAGGTCTCTGGCCTGTATTAACAGGAGGTCACACTAGATCAGGAGTTCTCAAACTGGGGTTTGCCAGGTTATTATAGAGGGAACTGTTAGCCCCCCCATGCATGTCAGGGTTCTGTCTCTCAGAAACGCATGGGGCTGACAGCCCAAACCCTTCAGAGCTGGGTGGCCAAAGAGCTGCTGGCCAGGTGCCCAGCTATGAAAGCAGCGTCACCCCCAACAACAGCACAGAAGTAAGAGTGGCAAGGCATGAGGCGATCCTCACTTTTGGGGGGGGGTGGCGTGGGGGGGGAAGTTGTCCCAGCCTCAAATATTTTCAAAGTGGATCCCCAGCAAAAAAAGTTTGAGGACCCCTGGGCTAGATGATCACAATGATTCCTTTCTGGCCTTGGAATATATGAATCTTCCAGGCTGTTATGTGGCTTCCTGCTAGTGGCTGGGTCACAGAGGATAACAACCAACGACTGCTGTCAGCTAATGCACCTCCTCGAGTGCAGGTGCCAGGGGTCCATGCTGCAGTGCTGAAGGCTCTGGGCTCACGCCTGGCTGCAGGGCCACGTGGTGTGGGGCAGGGGGTGTTGCTGCAAGCTCTGGGTTACATCCAGTTGTGGAGCTGCACATGGGGGATGTGGTGTAATTTCTCACCTGAGTTTTAATTTTAGGAATTCCACATGAACAGGATGTGCCAGAGTTGGCTACGGGCTGCACTCGGGTGCTAGGAGATGGCAGCAGGCCAGCCGCGTGGGCCACCTTCCTCTGAACCTTGTGCAATTTCACCAGGCTAGTTTGCAATGACAGGGTCATGTGCCCGATTGTCTGGGCCCTCACCTCCATTCAGCGCAAATGAAGGACAGTGCTCCGGGAACAGAGCAGCTGGTACGATGTGCTGGCTCAGCCAGGTATTGCGGGCTGGATGCAGAGACTCCTGGGTGGGTTCTCTGGCCTGTGTGATGCAGGAGATCAGCCTAGTTCCGGGCTTAAACATCTGTGAATCTGGTCAACATCCCTTGCATGCACAGCCCCTGCCTCGTTCATTGCACCAGTCAGAGCCTGCCTGGGATGGGGAACTGAGAATGAAAGCTGATGGTGGCTGTTCCTTTGGGGATCAGACGCAGCCCCAGAAAGGGAATTTAATAACATGTGACACGCTGCAGAAAGGGAAGTTGGGGCAAGTGAAACTTTCTCAAAGCCGCACGGTGTCAGCTGGGGGAGCAGCTCCCGCCCACTGCAAGAGGCTGGCCTTTGAGCTGCAAGCTCCTTGCCGGAGCCAGGGCTGATGTTCGTGGCACGTGGCACTCTGGGGGCAAACCCCGGGCCCAACTTGGCAGGTATTTTCCACATTCCTCCGGAGCTGCTCCCCCTGCCCCCCCAGCATGCCATGGGGCAGGAGAGACCGTTCAAGTGGCAAGCAAGGGCTGCCCGTTCTTTGTCAGCAGATAAAGCTGCCCGGCTGGGCTGTGCCTGGGGAGGCGCCAAGGCCCTGCCACTAGTTTTAGCTTCAAGTCTCAGCCCCAGAAAAGGCTCCTGGGGTCAGGCTAGAGCAGGGCAGGGGCAGAGAGGAGGCGGGGGCTGGGGTGTCAGAACAGGAAGAAAGGGTGGGAGATTGGGGCAAGAGACATTGACCAGCAAGTAGAAGGGGAGATTCAGCCCAGGACAGGGCCCGTGCTGGGGTTAGGGACCCGCTGCAGGGACCCGACGGGCGGGGATGGCCATGCTATGGCAGATGGTGAATGTACCAAGCAGAGGAGGGCCTGTCCTGACAGGTCCCTTGCCCCATGATGGAGCTCCCCCCTGGGCAACTGGGTTTGGGGGAGCTGTGTGGGGCCTGGGGCACTCTGTCGGCTGTGGATTTCTAAGCCTGCTGCCTCAGAGACCCTGCTCAGCGCACTTTCCTGTAGACTTGCTCTTGTGCCGCCTGCTCTGGTCGTCCTCTTCGGTCTATAAAAAGGGTCCCTCTGATGGGTTCTGGCTGGACAGCAGCACCTTGAATCAGGCTCAGCGTCAGGACCGCAGCCCATATGGACGCAAGCGTATAAGGGACGCTCTCCTCTGGCAGTCAGGGCTGGTCCCATTGCCCCAGGCCAGCACTAGGGGTTGCTGTGATGCAAGGAGCATGGGGCTCAGTATGGGGTGCTCTCCCCTGCTAGTCGGGGCTGCCCCCATTGCCCCAGGGCAGCGCTAGGGGCGTTCTGCTGAGATCCTCTGGGGACTCCAGGAGCTGGGGCTTGCAGAAAAGCTCCAAATATCAAGAGGCGGCGATAAGATCCGAGCTTGCTGTGTCCGTGGTTACGAAAAGGGGTGCAGGAAACCACGCTGCCCTGTCCCCACCCCCAAATATTGGCTGCTCCAGCTCTTTCCCTCTGAGATTTCCTGGTATTGGGTATTTTACCCAGCACCTAGAGACCACCATAGAGATCAGAGCCCTCTAGGGCTTGGGCTGCACGGCCACAGCTCTGCCCCAAGGGGCTCTTGGCCTGAATGACATCCCCATATTACAGACAGGACCTGGGGCCCAGGGACATTCAGTGACTCACCGTGGTGGGGGTGCAGAAGGAGGCTGTGGCAAATCCAGGAACTGAATCCAGATCTCCTGGGCCCAGCCCACCAGGCCAGATGGCTTCTACTTCCCCAGGCCTCGCTGCTGTATTTCTGTAGGTGCCTTTAACAGGCAGCAGAAGCAGGCCAGAGCCCAGCCCCCACCCTCAGGCGAGGTCCCACTGGCCTAGAGATGGGCACTGGCATATTCTCCAGCCAACCAGGGTTACTGGTTGGCTGCTGCCTGTCAATGGCTGGGACTCTCCATGTGAGACTGGGGAGGTGTGGGGTCAGTTCCTGTGATTTCCTCCCATCCCGGTGCAGGGAGCTGGTCCCACTGCCACCTGGGGCTGCCTTCAGTGTTAGCCACCACTGGGCCAAGATCTAAGCCCATGTTTGCCTCCTGCTGCAGCTAGTGACTGAGACTGGTCCCCTCCCCTGACATGGGGCACTCCAGTGATTGTGTGTGTGTGAGGAGCCTTCCTGTTTGCCCCTGGGCAGAGGGAGGGTCAGCCCCATCTTGCTGCCAGGAGATCAGAGACAATTTGCTCCTAGCACTGACACCAAACTGACCCCAATGCCCTTGGGAACTGGCAGCGCCCTGTGCCGGAACAACTTCTTGCATGGGACAATGGCCATGGGGCATTTGCTGGGCGAGTCCCCACTGCTGTCTCTGCAGGGGGCAGAGTTAAGGAGATGCGGGCAGAGTTAAGGTGATGGAGAGGCAGCGCCAGCGCCGAGTCCCCGCCCAAGTAGCAGGTGCCCTCATGTCACCATAATATTCCAGGGCAGGGGCTGTAACTGGGCGTCCCTCGACAATCAGGTCCTGGGGCGCACGGGGGCCGCGGGAAGCGGGGGGGCGCGGATCGTAGCCCTATCTCCAGTCCAAGGCGTAGCCTTGACGGAGGCAGCAGCCCAGAGCCTGGTCGGGCATGTCCTGCCACTTTAAGAGACGGCCCCCCCTCATGCCCACGCCGCCGCTCCCGGCCGAAAGGGGAAGTAAGTAAGTAAGTAAGTAAGTAAGCGCTGCCCGGCCCGCCTCGCCTAGCTCCCTCCACTCCCGGCCTGGACCCGAGCCTGCGGGACTCGGCAGCACCATGGAGCCAGGTAGCAGCGCTGCCCCTGCGTTCGATCCCCGCTCCGCCCCCCATCCTACTTCCTCTGCTCCGTCTCCCCCGCCGCTGCTCCCCTTCCCTCCCCTCCAGCTCCTGCCCCATGTGCTCCCCCTTCCCACTCCCGACTCCGTAGTTGGTGCTTCTTGTTGGGGCAGAAGTTGAATCTGGTCTTTCTGCGTAAGAGGGAACTTCCTGAAACCCCCCCCCCCCCCGCCCGCCTTTCACCCACACTAGTGGGGCTGTCGGTCGGGACTGAGGGGCCCCAGCAGAGCTGGGGGATAGGGGGGAGCCCAGGGCTGGGCTAGCGGGGGTTGTGGGTTAGGGCTGAAGGGCACTGGCGGAGCAGCGCGGGACCCAGGATAACATAGCAGGGGGCTGCCAGGAGTGAGGGGTGCTGGCAGTGCTGTGGCTAGGGAGTGGCACTTGACCCCATTCCCGTCTCTCTCTGGCCCGTGCCTGTGTCCATGCAGGCGGCAGTGTCAACGCAGCGATGGAGAAGGACTCTGATGTCTACCAGGAGGCCATGGGCAACGGGATGGCGGCAGATGGGCTGGTGGTGGGAGCTGGCGCCATGCCTGGACTGGATGTCGGGGAGGCTCAGGTGAGACCCCAATTCCCTGCTGAGCCGGTCTGGCTGTGTGCCATGTCCTGGCGGGCTGTAGGCTGAGGAGGGTCAGGGCCTGGCTGGGGAAGGGCCAGCCCGTCAGTGCCGCCGGGCAGTTGCACGGTTCCCAGGCCAGGCTCTGGGATGCTCCCAGCCTGAGGGGGTCACGCCAGGAATTGGGTGGGAGTAAGGATGGGGATAGGTGGGCAAGGAGTGCAGCTGGCTGGCATTTCCAGAAGTGCCCCGCCACGGAGCAGCATGGGGAGCAGAGTGCCAGCAGGGCCGGGTTAGGGGCTGACCCCTGACCTGCCCCCCTCATGGCTCCCCGGTTCTCCTCAGCTGGATGACTTTGTGAGCGCCCACCCTGACTATAACGAGGAGGAGGAGGAGCGCAAGTACTTCCGCCGCAAGCGTCTCGCCGTCGTCAAAAACGTGCTGGCCGCCAGCCTGGGTGGGATGCTGACTTACGGCGTCTACCTGGGTATGGCCTACCCCCTGCCTCACCCCCTCCTGGCCCTGCTCACTGCTCCCCAGCCTGGGCTGGATGATGGCTTACCGGGGCTACCTGAATATGGCCCGCCCACTGTCCCCCAGCCCTGCCCACTGTCCCCCAGCCTAGGCAGGATGCTGACCTACAGCGGCTACCTGAGTATGGCCTGCCCACTGCCCCTCCCTCCTGGTCCCATCTTCTGCCCCCCGCCACGGCATTACGCTGGGATCCGGCATCTACCTGTGCACAGACCACTGTTCTGGGAACCCCCTCCCCCAAACTCTCGCGGCTGGATGTTTCCCGGTGCCCCCACAGCTTTTCCTCGGGGTCCCGGTCAGGGCACCCCAGGTCTGGTGCTCTCCCACGGCTCTGTAACGGACCTGGGCAGACCCTCCCTAGGGTCACACTCTCTCGCTGGGGTTAAGCCCTTTGACTCCTCTGCCTCCTGGGACCGCCCCTCTGAGCCTTCAGCACGCCTGCCACACTGCGTGAGCTCTGCTCAGCGAGTGCACTCGAACGGGACCCCAGGGGGAGTCTTGCACACCTGGTAGGAGCAATGCACCCCCAGCCCCTTTAGACTGGAGTGACTCTCAGCCAGTGCTGAAAAATGGAAAGGTTTACTTGGAAGTCTGGAACACAACGTAGAAAGTTACAGGATAATCCAACGGGCTCTGTCCCCAGTCCAGGTGGGCTCAAACCCCCCGTTTGTCCCCAGTCAGAAGCAGTTCCTTTTTCCAGCCGACCACCCTATGCTTTCCCCAGCAAACAGATCACCTGGTGACTCTTTCTCTGTAGCCCATGGTTCTCTTACTGGCCAGAACCAGCTTGCTTCCAAGTTGATGAGGGCCTTCAGGTCACCAGTTGCTAAGTTACAAAGGGTCCAGGCTGTTGTCTGGGGTCCAGGCTACTAGGCGGGGTCACACCTGGTCCTTTGCAACAGTAAACACCCTTCCCCACCACCTGGTTAAACATGCAGCACATAGGGGAAACTGAGGTACACATAGTATTCACACAAAACATTAAGAAAATTCTCTATTTTATCACAGTCTCCTCTCCTCCCCTTGAAGATACCTGTGGGGCTAAGGGGTGGGTCCCTGTCCCTGCCTCTTCACTCAGTCCCACCAGGACCTGCCTTGCTGCCCCTTGGACCCCAGGGGAATGTGGGGAGGAATGGAGATGGGTCAGATCTCAGCCTGATTCCAAGCATCTGGGGCCCCTGGGTGTCACCCTCCACCCTTCAACCCACTTCCCCTGTCCTTTCCCTTTCCTTTCCCCCTGCAAGGGGCTGGGGAAGGGGCCCTGTCCCTCTGGGTTCAGCTCCCTCACGTACTGGGCTGGGTTCGTGGGGTGCAGGACGGGACTAACCCTGATGCGTCCGGGCCCCCCAGGTCTGTTGCAGATGCAGCTGATCCTGCACTACGACGAGACATACCGGGAGGTGAAATACAGCAACATGGGGCTGCAGAACATCGACAGCAAGATGCTGATGGGCATCAACGTCACTCCCATCGTGGCACTGCTCTACACGCCCGTCCTCATCAGGTACTGGCCCTGTCCACTGGCCCAGTCCTCAACGTCGCACCACCATGCCTTCCAGAGCCCGAGAGATCCCATCTCCCTGAGCCAGCCCCCGCCCTGTGGCCAGATCAGAGCTGGCACCCCCTAGAGGGGAAGCCCTGTGTCCCATCCCTAGGGTGACCACATTTCCCAAAGGGAAAATGGGACACAGTGTGGGGCTAGCCTGAGCTCTCTCCCCCACCCCTCAGCATGGGGCTGGCCGAGCCCCTTGCCTGAGGGTCCCGCCCCTTAGAGCTGACCCGAGCTACTCGCCTCAGCTCTGCCCCCCTCTCCGCGTGGGGCTGGCATCGCTGAAGCCCTGCCTGCCCCCAGCGTCGCTGCTTGCCTGAGCCCTGCCTCCCCCCGGCTGGGGCTGGCATTGCTGCTCACCCCCCCCCCCCCCCCCCCGCACGTTCCTCCACACCCCATTTTTTTTACCAAAAAGTCAGGACGGCCGGGACAGAGCTTAAAAAAGGGACTGTCCTGGCCAAAACAGGATGTATGGTCACCCTATCCGTCCCCCACACCCCTGAGCCAGCCAGTCCCCCCACCGGATCAGAGCTGGTGCCCCCTAGAGGGGAAAGGCCCTGCCCCATTCCCTACCCCTCTGAGCCAGCCAGTCCCCTGCCGTGGGGCCAGATCAGAGCTGGTGCCCCCTAGAGGAGAAAGGCCCCGTGTCCCATTCTCTGGCCCCCCGCCCCAGCTAGCGCCTCCTGGGGTGACCAGAACCATTTCCCATCCCCAGAGGCAGACAGAGCCTCATGGCTTCCCATCAGGGGGTGGGGATGTGGGGTCCTGTTGCTGACCTGGCTCCCCATGTGACTGCCCAGGTTCTTCGGCACCAAGTGGACGATGTTTCTTGCTGTGGGGATCTACGCCCTCTTTGTCTCCACCAACTACTGGGAGCGCTACTACACGCTGGTGCCCTCGGCCGTGGCCATCGGCGTGGCCATTGTGCCACTCTGGGCCTCCATGGGCAACTACATCACCCGGTGAGCTGCCATGGAGCAGGGACCCCCCGGCTGGAGCTGGGGGCCGGGGACAAGGGGACGGCGTAACAGGGGGCGGGCGTTGCTGCAGGGAGTGGCAAGGGGATGGGTGCTTTGGCATTGGCGTTCCGGAGGAGGGTGCTGGGGAGTGTCCCCCTGGTGGGCACTAGGTGGCTTATGGGGCTGCGGCTCCCCCCAGTTGCCCACTCACGATCGCCCCCCGCAGGATGGCGCAGAAGTACTACGAGTACGTGAACTACAAGGAGGAGCATGTGCAGGAGCAGCAGCGTGTCCCACGCGGCGCCTGCAATGCCTACATCATCGCCTTCCAGAGCCTCTTCTACAGCTGCTTCCACGTGAGGGCAGGGCTCTGGGGGGTACTGCGGAGGGGGCTGGGAGTGGGGCTGGGCACAGGGGCACTGGAGGGGCAGGGAGGGAAGCTGGGCATGGGGGGCACTGGAGGGGCAGGGAGATGGGCTGGGCACAGGAGGGGATGGAAGGGGTATGGGGAGGCAGTGGAGGTGAGCTGGGGGTGGGGGAGCACTGGAGGAAGCAGGGAGCTGGGCCGGGTGCAGGAGGGGGCACTGGAGGGGGCAGGGATGAGGGCTGGGTGCTGGGAGGGGGCAGACTGGGTGCAAGTTGACTCTCACTTGCTGAGAAGGCTGAGAAGCTGGAGGCGAGGCTGCACCAAGTCCAGGAAAGGCAGCTGGCTGCGCTGGCACAGGAGCTGGCCTGGGCAGTGCTGGCCTGGGGAAGGAAACAACCTCCCTCAGCTTGACAGGCCCGGCCTCGCCCCCTCCCCGTTCCTGGTTTCAGCTGAGCTTCGTCTGCGCCCAGATGCCCATGATTTTCTTCCTGAATTCCTACCTGTATGACCTGAACCACACGCTCTGCAATGTGAAGTACTGTGGTGAGTGTCTGCGGGGGTGGCGCCTCTCACTGGCGGAGGGGCAGCGTTACCCAGCTGGTGCAGACTGGCTCCCACACCAGCCCGCCCACCCCCTCCTTATCTCTGCCCCTTCCACTCCTGTTGCTCCCTGTCGTGTCCCCTGTGCCTGGCTCCCGGCAGTCACTGCCCCGGCCCCCTCCTTGCCCGCCCTGAGCCCCACGTTCCCCTGCAGGCAGGGCTCTGAGCGCCCCCCGCAGGCAGTCTGGGTGGTGACTCGACATTTGCTCCTCAGGCACGCTGAGCAAAGGCATGCTCCCTGGCTTCAACGCCACTGTGTTGCAGAGGCTGCCGCGCAGCATCAGCCTCATCATCGTGGAGAGCGTGCTCATGGGTGCAGCCTTCCTCTCCATGCTCATGGTATGGACCGGCGGGAAGTGGGTGGGGAGGGGAGCAGGGGCGGAGCCTTCCTCTCCATGCTCATGGTACGGACCGGTGGGGGGGAGAGCAGGGGCAGAGCCTTCCTCTCCATGCTCATGGTAGGAACTGGCGGCGGGGGGAGCAGGGACGGAGCCTTCCTCTCCATGCTCATGGTACGGACCGGTGGGGGGAGAGCAGGGGCAGAGCCTTCCTCTCCATGCTCATGGTAGGGACTGGCGGTGGGGGGAGCAGGGACGGAGCCTTCCTCTCCATGCTCATAGTACGGACCGGTGGGGGGAGAGCAGGGGTGGAGTCTTCCTCTCCATGCTCATAGTATGGACTGGTGGGGGAGGGGAGCAGGGGCGGAGCCTTCCTCTCTATGCTCATGGTAGGGACTGGCGGGCGGGGGGCCCTTGGGTGCCACATCTCTCCATGCTCACCAGGTGGGTGCAGTGGGGTCAGGGAGCCCATGGTGGGGGCTGGGCCGGAGCTGGGGAGCGGGTCAGTTTGCTGGAGAGAGGGATTGGTTTCTCAGGGCTACACCCCCCCCCAGCTTTCCCCCCCACACATCAGCCCGACCCACAGCCCTGGCCAGCTTCTCCCATCACTCCCTTGCTCACAGCGCAGAAGGAGTGACAGTGCCCCCCCTTGGCATGGGGCCCCTGTTCCTCAGGGACTCCCAAACTGACATCCCCCCCCCAGGTCCTGATCCTATGCGGCTCGGCTTACCGCCCCACGGAGGAAATCGACCTGCGCAGCATCGGCTGGGGCAACATCTTCCAGCTGCCCTTCAAGCACATGCGGGACTATCGCCTGCGCCACCTCTTCCCCTTCTTCATCTACAGCGGCTTTGAGGTCCTCTTCGTCTGCACCGGCTTCTCCCTGGTATGGCCGCGCCACCCTCCAGGGACCCCAGCGCGGGGTGCTTGGGAGGGCCCAGCCGCAGTGGAAGGGGTGGGGCACAATGCTCTGGTGGGGAACTGGGCACGGGCGCAGGGATGGGATGGCTGCACTGTGGGGGTGGGGCTGCATGTAGCAGGAGGGGTGGGGGTTTGGATGAAGGGAGAGTGCAGGGGGAAAGGGGAGAGTGGGTGTGCTCTGGTGAGAGCTGGGTGGGGGGGGGGGGGAGCTGTGCACTTCCAGGGGGTGGGGGAGGAGGGCTGCATGTCCCTCAGGGCTGGGTGAGTGAGAGGGGTTGGGAAGTGAGGGCTGGGGGAGCAGGAAGGTTGCAGGGTCGGGGGGCCGTGCTCTCTTGGACGAGCGGCCACGCCACACTAACCGGTGTCACATCCCTCCCCCCAGAACTACGGCGTCTGTGCCATCGGCCTGGAGAAGCTGGCCTACATCATCATGGCCTACGGCTTCTCAGCCGCGGCCTTCTCCAGCCTGGCGCTGTCCATGCTGCGCCTGCCCCGCCAGGCCCCGCTGCTGACGGGGGCGGCCGCCCATGCCGTCCTGCTCATCGGCCTGTTCTGCTGGGCGCCCCAGCCACGTGGCCCGGCCCAGGCCCCCCTGCTCTACCTGGTGGCCGTGCTCTGGGGGCTTGGCAGCGCACTGAACAAGACCAGCCTCAGCAGTGAGTAGTGGGGTGAGGGGAGGCGGAACTGGAGCCCCGGGCAAGCAGGACCCTGCCCATCGCTCCCCGTGATACACTTCACCCCACCCCTCCCAGCCTGGATGGCAGCACCAGCTGGGTACCTGCCCCCAGAGCCTCCCACATCCCGGATGGCAGCCCAGATGGCAGCCTCAGCTCTTCAGCTCAGCACAGCAATAAGAGGGAAAATAGTCCTATAAATCTCATTGTGCCTTTTTTATTGGGTGGGTTAAACATGATCCAGGTGGCTTGGGCTGCTATGGCCGCTACCCTTGTAACTAGCTGAGTCCTGCCCCGTTCCCCCCCACCTCCGGTACCTGCAATGCTGTGCCCCCCACGGCCCCTGGGAATGGGTGGGGGCAGCGAGAGCTGTGGTTTGCCCGTCTGGTATGTGAGGTGCTGGTGACGCAGCCTTGTCCCAGTTGCAGCCCAGGTGACTGTCCTGGTTCAGACGGCTGGAATGGGGATGGATTCCAGCACACATGGGGGCAGACAGCCCAGTGGCTCTGGAATGGGGCTGTGGGTCCGTCTGTGCAGCAGGGAGCCCCCCGCCCCCGGTCCTAGCCCCAGTGGACCCAGGAGCTGTGACACTGTCCAGCGTGGGAGAGGAACTGCTGTATGATGTCCTTCGTCTGTCTGTCTGTCCCCCCGCAGCACTTCTGGGGATGCTGTACCAGGACAAGGAGCGCCAGGACTTCGTTTTCACCATCTACCACTGGTGGCAGGCGCTGGCTATCTTTGTGGTGTACTTGTGGTCGGAGCTGCCCATGAAGGTGGGTGGGGTTGCTCCCAGCCTGCTCTCCAGTGGGGCAGGGCACGGAGGGTTGGTTCCTTGGGAGGCACAGGCCTGAGGCCACGATCCCCATGGAGGCAGGATCACAAGGGGACTGGTAGGGGGTGCGGGACTGGTGTGGGACAGGAGCCATTTTCCCCAGCCATAGGGGCAAGTGCCCTGCTACCCAGCAGGGCTGCTGGGACTCGGAGGCTCGGGCAGATGGGCTGAGACTTTCCTTTGGTTCTGGATCAAATGGGTTAGTCATGGGCCTGGGACTCCTGGGGGCTGTACACAGCTCCCTTCCCATCATTTCCCCCTCTGGGTGAGCCAGGCAGCCTGGTTTGGATGGTTGGGGGTGGGAGGAGTGATCCCAGCCTGCCCCTCCCCTAGGCCCAGCTGGTGAGGGGCAGGTCCCCATCCTTGCCCCTGCTCAGCGTGCTCTCTCCCCTCCCCCAGGCCAAGCTATCCATCATGCTGCTCACCCTGCTGGCCTCGGTGCTCTCGTACCTGTGGATGGAGCACAAGCTGGCGCAGCACGTGGTCTACCGCATGCCCAAGATTCCCAAGCCGCGGCACAAGGTGCGGGGCTACCGCTACCTGGAGGCTGAGAACTCGGACGAGACGGGCTCGGAGGGGGAGTCGGAGCAGGACGGCGACAGCTCCCAGGGCGAGCAGGCGGGGCTCGGCAAGCAGCGGCGCCAGCAGAAGGGCACCTACGAGCAGGGGCTGGGGGAGGAGGGGGAGGAGAACGTGGGGTAGGGGGTTGCCCACGCACCCCACACCCACAGCCATCAGTAACTCATGCAGCTTCCCCCCTGCATCTCGCTGGCTGGCTGTGGTGCTGAATTGTCCCCACAGCTCTCTACTAGCCGGGGACTGGGTACTAGCCTGGCAGTATTCCCCACCCTCTTCCAGGCATGGTGGGTGGGGACAGGAGGCAGAGAGGGGACCCCACACACCAACGCAACCCAGTGACTGCTACAGAGGACACAGAAGACCTGGTCTGCTGGGACTCCCAGTCTGCTCCACGGGGCAGGTTTGCTATGGAGCTGTTTGCTATGAGCTATCGCCCAGAGCGGCCCCTGCACAGGCTGGGGTTTCCAGGGGCCTTTGTGCTGCCGGAGCTGGTCAGGAATCAACCTGGTCTCCAGGGGCAGGCACTGGCTCATATCTGCTGCGGATTGCGCATGGTGCTGTTCGTAGGGAGCCCCGCCTACGCCTGGCCATTGGTGGGAGGAGAGGCTGATGCAATGTGGGGTAGTGCAGTTACAATGCTGGAATTCTGGAGCTTGGGGGGGCTGGCATTGCTCATTGCCTGGCGTGCATGGGCTCTGGAGATGTGCCCATCTGCAAAGGGCAGCTGTCGCTTTTTCCAGCACAGACGGTGCCCACGGAAAGGGATTATGCCAGCCTCCACAGTTGCCTTCTCCTGGCAAAGCAAGGGAGGAGCATGGAGAGCCCTCTGCCAGTGCCCCCTTCCATGAGGGGAAGACCTGCCAGGGCCCAGCTCCATGCTCCACAGCCTACACCCACTCTAGCGGGTACAGAGGCCTGGCTACTGTGTGAGCCGGGAAGCCTAGGGGGACAGGCCAGCCTGGCACTGGTGCTGCAAAACCCTGTCCTGCAGTAGAGGAGCTGTGATTCCTGCTGCTAGAACAGCTTTTCCCCTTCCCTGTCTCACTGGCTCTAGCCCCAGCAAGAAGCAGAGCACGCTTGGCCTGCAGGCTGAGTTCTGGGTGCTGGAGGCGGGAACTGGACAGACCGTCTGCCCCCCCCCCCACCCCCCACCCTCTGTGTCCTGCTGTGCTTTGTAAAGGCCTTTTCTCAATAAAGATCCCTCGCCCCCCCTGAGCCACTGGCACTCTGTGTATCCAGGCTGTGGGGGCTGCTGGGATGTGTTCTGGGTTGGGGGGGGTCACTCACAGGCCAGATGCCCCTGCACATTGCCTCCCTGGGGCTGGCACCCAGGCCCAGACCAGCTAGTGCCAGCTAGGGCTCATAGCTGCCTTGCCAGACTGGTTCCCTGGCCTCCCGGTGAGGAACCCAGAGGAGAGTGGGGCTGTGACAGTGGTGCCTGGAGGGGCCTTACTGAGATTGCTCAATATGGCCAAACTTGCAAAGAATGGGGCAGATAATCCCCAAAACTGGTGGTTTATTCTAATAATTAAATTAATCAAGCCAGCAACAAAACAGCTTCTACGACACCTTACTGGTTATCAAGAAGCTAACATACAGCTCCCCTAAAGCAATCCAGCCCTGGGCTCCCACCCAGCCAGCCAAGTCAAATATGATGAGGATTATTTAAAATTTTATTCACCATGCAGAAAGTTCTACCAAGAGCGCGGACATATGACCCACCAGGTCAATGAATATTTCAGATGTTACCTAAATACACGCTTCCAGCCACGTCTTACTAACGAATCTAAGATTTATTTACAAAGAAAGAGTGATTGTGGTTAAAGATACAGAGATGAGTAAAGTTCTTAGGTCAGTTTCATAGCAGAGATAGTGAGCTGCTGATTTGTAAAATGTTCTTCCAGTCCATGTGTGGAGTTTGTTCCAATTCTTCCGTGAGAATTAGCAGGGTAATCCAGAATGGAGCTGGAGACCTCAGTCTTGCAATTTAAACTTCCCCTGACAAAGTTTAAGCAAATCAGAGAGGCCAAGACCTGGCCCTAGAGTTCTTTTATAGATCTCTGGCAGCCTCTTGACAGCAGATAACGCAGCAGGCATTCTTTGGATGAAGAATAGTAACGTACATTGTTGCTTTGAAGTAAACCTTCTATTTCCTATGTATACATAAATAAACTAGTAGTATTAATTAACATAGGACAATTATCCATTCAAACTACCAAGGCATTCCATTATGGCACAGTCAACTTAAGCAGAAGACAATGTAACTGATGTCATTTCCTGCAATATCTTATGACTTTGAACTTAAGGTTTGACTGAATCATCCACATGCATAATATAATGTAATTAAGACATGAAAGGGAATTAGCATCCACACACTAATCTGGTTACACTGTTAACATCTAACAAGCTATAGGTAGACAAATAAATACAATTAGTCTTTACCTCTTATTTTCTAATACTGAACTCTCGTTCATTTAACATGGCTTTGATAACCCGACGAAGAATGGCCCTGTTTACCACCTCAATACTTCCCAAATATGTCCTTATAGGTTGATTTTGGATCACTGCTGGCTGTTTAGCCCTCGCTGGCTCAGTATCACAGGGGCACTTTGCGAAGGGTAGGAGCTGGCAGGAGAGGAAGCTCGACTCTGATCTTCCTCCAGAGGAGGGTGAAGCAGCCTGAACCCATAATGATGGTGGAACAGGGGGGAGATTAAAGGGAGAGGGCACTGGGTCAGGGCCAGGCTTTCAGGGGACTGCTGCTGCCCACAGACTTGTCTTGGCGTGGAGTTGGTGGCCCATGTGTTGACTCGGCGTGGGGCTGTGGGAGTGACCCCCGCAGCCTGTGCTCCCCAGAGCAGCTGCTTAGCACCCACTGTGAGGGATTAATTTTCACGGGCCCCTATAGACTATTTTCAATTCCCGTTGCCAACCCAAACTTGAACTGCACCTGCTCCAGCCACCCTGATGGGCACCTGAAAGAGCAGACCGGGGACAGAGCCTAGACCCCCAGGGGGCAGTCTATCAATTACAGAAGACACTGGTGGTTTTCCTGACCCACCCACCCCCTCATGCTTTATGAACAGCCCCCGTGCCATGGGCCCAAGACCTCTTGCCCCACTGCCCGGGCAGCTGTGCCTCCACCCTGCATGGAGGCAGGGCCAACCCCCTGACAGACCTCCACCCACATCTGGCCCAGGTGCAGCCACAGCCTGGAGGCAGGCCCTGTGCGTACACGGTGTAGGCCAAGCGGGGGCATGGCGCAGTGGAGGCACTTGGCTGGAGTCAGAGTGACAGAGGCAAGCGCTGGAGGAGAGGGGTCAGGCGCTGGGTGGGGAGCGAAGCTGCTGAGCAGCCTGTCTGCACTCTCACTCCTTCTCACTGCTGCCCTGGGCTCACTCCCCCACATCCATCCTCTCTAAGGGAGCTACGGCTGGAGGCTGGGCCTCGGACACTGGGCTGCAGCTTCTCCCTCGCCTCCTCCTCCTCCTCTATCCTGGCAGACCCCCCCTGTAGGTGCTTCTATCAGCAAGGGGGCATGATGGTGCTGGTCAGGTGGGCCCTCAATGAAGGGGTTGGGGGACAGCCTCCCCAGGCAGGCTCGCCACAGCCCCACACTGCAAGGGACACAGCCTATGGGAGACCCACAGGAGGAATCAATAGCCTTCCCCTCCCTAACCCCCCATGGGGAGTGCCCAACACCCCAAACCTCAGCTCCCCTTACCCCAGGGAGCACCCAGTGCCCTGTCCCCCCATGTCCTGTCCAAGAGTGTGTCCAATGCCCCAACTCTTCCTTTGGGAAGTGCCTGATGCCCCACCCCTCAGGGAGTGCCCATAGTCCAGGGACTGGAACACTCCCTTGCAATAGGGGATACCCACGTTCAAATCTACTCTCCCCATGGGTGGGGGGACTGAACCTGGGTCTCCCACATCCCAGCTGAGTGCCCTGACTACTGTGCTACAACTCATCTGACCATGCGCCACTCTCACTTCCTCTCACTGTTTTATGACTCACTCCCCTTTAAAAAGGCTGAAAACAAAGCAGTCTGGGTTGAACGACACGTTTGGTATGACTAAAAAAATGGATCTTTTTTTTTTTAAATTTGGTGAATTTTTTGTGTGTGTGTGTGTGTGTGCAGTTTTTGGATTTGGTTCACCATGCGCCGATTTTTTATGTCTTCATTTTTCAGAATTGCCATCAACCTGGGGGGTGAGGAAGATCAGTTATTCACCCAGCTCTGGTTGGGCATGACAGGGAAAGAGCCGAGGTGGTTGGTGAGAGAAGAAAGGTTCTGGAGTGGTTGGGGTAGGGGTGGGGTGGCAGCTGGAGGGCCACACAAGGTTCTGGAATGTTTGAAGGCAGCAGTTGGAGACATGCGGAAGGTTCTGGAGCGGTGGGGTGGGAGTGTGGCAGTTGGAGTGATGCGGAAGGTTCCAGAGCGGTGGGGTGGGAGTGTGGCAGTTGGCGCAATGCAGAAGATTCCGGAGCGGTGGGGTGGGAGTGTGGCAGTTGGAGTGATGCGGAAGGTTCCAGAGCGGTGGGGTGGGAGTGTGACAGTTGGAGCAATGCAGAAGATTCCGGAGCGGTGGGGTGGGAGTGTGGCAGTTGGAGTGATGCGGAAGGTTCTGGAGCAGTGGGGTGGGAGCATTTGGCACAAAATGGAAGGTTCAATGGCAGCTGTAGTTTCATGGAAAGTTCTGGAGCAGTTGGGGGGGCAGCAGTTGGAGTGATGTGGAAGGTTCCTGAGTGGTTGGGTGCAGGGCAGCAGTTGGAGCGACAAGGAAGTTTCCGGAGCAGTTGAGGGGCTGCTGTTAGAGCATGGCAGAAGGTTCCAAAGTAGTTGGGGGGGGACAGGAGTGGAAGTTATGAAGAAGGTTCCAGAGCAGTTGGAGTGATGTGGAAGGTTCTGGAGTGGCTAGGGGACAGCAGATGGCATGACACAAAAGGTTCCGGAGCAGTGGGGGGAAGGGCAGTTGGAGCTATGCGGAAGTGTCTGTGGCAGATGGAGTGATGCGGGGAAGGTTCCAGAATGCTGGGGGAGACAGCAGTTGGAGCAACATGGAAGGTTCTGGCGTGGTCAGGGGTGGCAGTTGGAATGGCTGGGAAGGTTCGGTGGTGGAAGGTAGCGGAAGGTTTTGGACTGGTTGCGGGGGGAGAAGGGGGGCAGCAATTGGAGCGATGTGTAAGGTTCCTGGGCAGTGGGTGGCAGGTTCCAGCGTGGCTGAGGATAGCAGTGTCACGAACAGGACATGGGCAACCTGACTTAGTGGTCAAAGCAGGAGTCGGGAACCCGGCCAGGTCAGATACCCAGAGGTCAGAGTCCCAGACAGACCAGAGGGCAAACTGATAGTCAAGCGTCAGGAGGCAGTTAGGATCAGGTCACCAGGAGATCAGAGGCAGGAGACAAACTTCAGAGCAGAACCATGGATTGGTAACAATAACTCGAGTCAGCCTGGTTTAGGATACCAGGATATTGAGCCAGGGGAACAGGAAGTACAAGGCAGACAGTTCAGAGCAGGGTGGATTGGAGCCCAGCTGCATGGACAACTTCCTGTTCCTGTACTGGGTTTATATAGGAGTTGTGGACCAATGAGGATCCCGCAGCATCCTGCCAATCAGGATTCCTTTATCGCATTGGTTCGCAAAGTTGTTTGATCATGCCTCCCCTTTTTTGTGTCCGAAGTAGTTTACTCTCCCCCTTCTAGCACACAAGTACATGTACTGATTTTTTTTAAAAACATGCAACTCTCACTAAATATTAAAAACAGTAAGGCATTGATGGAAACAGAGCCAACTATCCATTGGAATAAGAGCAAAAGCAACTCTGCGATTGTGGTCTATGCTTACAATTAAATGGGCACATCGCGTCATAGCAAACAGGTTAATGTCCAGATGGCAATGACGTCGTATAATCAATGCTATGCAAGTCTAACAGAAATCCATCAAAATGCACAGAGCCATCTGAGGACCTGATACATCTGCAGGAATCAGATGTGCTAGTTATTCATTGCTGTGGGTAAAATGTGAGCAGTCAGGTTTTGTTTTTTTCCTAATGCTAGGCTTTTGGCTGGGCTAACGCTTCTCATGCCCCCCTGGAGTGGTTGGGGGAGCATCAGTTGGGGTGACAGGGAAGGTTCTGGTGCAGTTGGAGCAACGTGGAAAGTAGTAGAGTGGTTGAGGGCAACAGTTGATGCAACAGGGCAGCTGGGGCTGAGTGGGTGGAGCTGGAGCCCTCCGGGAGGGGGGAGGAGATAGCGGCAACAAGCATGACAGTTATAATGGGGTCAGAGAAGGGGGAGAGACCCAGGGCAGCTATTAGGGTGAAGGGGAAGAGGTGGAGTAAAGGGGGTCATGACCAGATATCCCAAATTGATAGGGACATCCCTGATATTCGGGACTTTGTCTTATATAAGCACCTATTACCCCCACCCTCATCCTGATTTTTCATACTTGCCATCTGGTCACCCTATTATGCCTGGGCCCAGCACTGCCCCCAGCCCCAACCCGACAGGGGTACAGATGGCATCACAACTCATGGCTTCCAGAACACTCCCACACATCATGCAGTGACCCCAACATACACCTCTTTCCCATACCTGGACTGAGCCCTGCGCTGGCCCCAGCTCCTCCCCCAACGCCCCACACTCAATGGGGTCCTGCACCAGTCTTCTCCCCCCGCTGATCTGGGTCCCCTCCTCCACCTGGCCAGGTCCCCCACCAGCCCTCTCTCCCCACCCAACTGGACCCCACACTAGCCCCTTTCCCCAATTGGACTGCATCCTTCCACAAGTGTTTTGGGCTTGCAGGTCCCTCTCCTCTCACTTGGCACCTCCAGCTCCTACTTTAAGCCAACCTGCATCTCAGCTCCAAGTCGGCCTGCACCCACCCCCAGCAGATCCCTTACCCAGATGGGCTGGTGCTGCCCCATGGCTGGATCAGAGCTCCATGGGAGGCTAAATCTCTTTTCCACATCCCTCTGCTTTGCGGTGGGGGAACCTACACAACTAAATGTCCCAGGGATTTGTCATCCCTGATTAATCAAGAAATCAAAGGACATGAAGAGAAGAATGTAATTAATTGCCTAAACACCAATGCTAGGAACCTGAGTAACAAACCTGAGGAACTGGAATTGCTCATTTATGAGCATAAATTTGATCTAGTTGATATTACTGAAATCCAGTGGGATGATTCCCACAACTGGATGTTAAATTCAATGGTTATAACCTATTTAGGAAGGATCAAGTGAGCAAAAGGAGAGGAGGCGTGGTGCTCTATGTCAAAAATGGCATTACCTGTTTCCAAGTCACTGATAACTTAGAAGAAAATGACCTTGAATGTTTATGGATCCTAACAGATAAAGCACAAGATGGGGTATTAGATAGTGTCTGCTACAGCCCACCAAATCACACTAGGGAACATACCAGGTCCTTACACACCTATCTATAATGTGTAAGAAGAAAGGCTGCATGATCATGGGTGACTTCAATTTGAATGCCATATGCTGGAGGTCTCATGCTGCCAGTACTAAAATATCCCTGGAATTTCTAAATATTATAGGTAACAGTTTCCTAATCCAAAAAGTATTGCATCCAACACAGGGAATTCTATACTACACCTCATCTTGACAGACATGGAGGAACTGACAAAAGAACTAAAAATAAATGATAACTTAAGTACAAGTGATCATGACCTGATAACATTTATAATGCACAAATAGAATAAAATCCAGAACCATTGATATACACAGAACATACTCTTGTTTCTTTAAAAGGGCTTGTTTCACAAAGCAGAAAACAATTACAAATGAAATCAGCTGGAAGAATTTAATCAGAAAAATCTGAATGAGAATTATGCCCAAAAAGCCATAATTAAGAAAGAATTCCACATTAGTTTTTAAATGACTTGGTTGAGAGGAGAAGTGAAGGCAACCATAAAAAACTATATATAATAAATGGAAGAAAGGGAAAGTTGATAATGATGAATATAAATCAGAAGCTAGGAAATAGATAAAGGAAGTCAAGGGACACAAAGATAAATCTATGTCCAAGAGTTAGGGGCAATAACAAGGACTTTTTAAAAGTATATTAGGAACAAAAAGAATCCTAACAATGGTATTGGTCCATTTCTAGATGGAAATGGTAGAATCATCAATAATATGCAGAAAAGGCAGAAATGTTCAATAAATATTTCTGTTCTGTATTTGGGGAAAAAACAGTTGGTGTAGTCATATCATATTTTAACACTCTTTCTACTTCACTAGTATCCATTAGGAAGATGTTAAACTGCAACTATTAAAGTTGGATATTTTAAAATCAGAAATCTGGATAACTTGCATCCAAGAGTTTTAAAAGAGCGGGCTGATGAGCTCGCTGGACCATTAATGTCGCTTTTCAATAAGTCTTGGAACACTGGGGAACTTCCAGAAACTTGAAGAAAGCTAACGTTGTGTCAATATTTTAAAAGGGTAAATGTGATGATCCGAGATATTATAGGTCTGTCAGTCTGACATCAGTCCCAAGAAAGAAAATGGAATGGCTGGTATGGGACTTATTAATAAAGAATTAAAGGAAGGTAACATAATTAATGCCAATCAACCTGGATTTACTGACACCAAGCGACCTGGATAATATGTGGACAATATATGTTTTAATATGGCTAAATGTATGTATTTAGGAACAAAGAATGTAGGCCATACCTACATGATGGGAGACTCTATCCTGGGAAGCAGGGACTCAGAAAAAGATTTGGGAGTTGTGGATTATCAGCTGAACACGAACTCTCAGTATAATGCTCTGGCCAAAAGGGCTAATACAGCCCTTGGATACACAAACAAGGGAATCTCAAGTAGAAGTACAGAAGTTATTTTACCTCTGTATTAGGCTCTGGTGCAGCTGCTGCTGGAATACTGTGGCCGTTCTGGTGCACACAATTCAAGAAGCATGTAGATAAATTGGAGAGGGCTCAGAGAAGAGCCACAAGAATGATGCAAGGATTAGAAAACCTGCCTGATAGTAATAGTCTCAAGGCGTTCAATCTATTTAGCTTAACAAAGAGATGGTTGGGGGGTGACTTGATTACAGACTATATGTACCCACAAATATTTAACAATATTTAATATATTTAACAATATATATTTTTAATATATAATATATATTTTATATAATTTAATATATTTAACAAATATTTAATAATGGGCTCTTCAATTTAGAAGAGAAAGGTATAATAGGATCCAACAGCTGGGCACTGAAGATAAAGACTGGAAATAAAGTGTACACTTTTACCAGTGAGAGTAATTAATCAATGGAACAATTTACCAAGGGTCGTGGTAGATTCATCATCACTGACAAATTTTAAAGCAAGACTGGATGTTTTTCTCAAAGCTCTGCTCTAGGAAATATTTGGGGGCAGGTCTCTGGCCTGTGTTAGACAGGAAATCAGACTAGATTATCACAATGGTCTCTTCTGGCCTTGGAATCTATGAATCCATGAAAAAATAACTCCCCAGAACCCTTTGCACCATCTATAGTGGATTCACCCTGTCTGTGTCTCTCCTTGCCCTGGGCTCCTGCTCCTTTCTCTATGTTATCTAGAACATCCCCTTTGTGGTCTCTGATGCTGGTCTCTCCTTATCTTCCCTCTGCCTGTTCCATCTCCCTGATCCACAGCAGAAAAGGCCAATCCCTCCAGAGGGAAGGCTGTTAGGATTTGAGCCACTTTCCTTGTGAGGCTCCTTCCCTGTGGAACAGAGTCAGTTTCTCTTCACAGACAGCACTACCCACAGGGGAAAGAGCTGCCAGCCACTCCCTTCAAGATAGTGTCCCTGGGCCAGCATTTCACCTCCAAACCTGCCTGTGCTGGGACTGCAGGGGATGGAGCTCTGGCCATCCCCAGCTCCTGCCCCTGAAGTATGCACCATCCCCTGTGGAATTGAAACAAGCGCTAGGGTAAGCTGATGTCCTCGGAAGCCTGGAGCTAGGTAGAATACAGTTGAAATATTAGGCACTGGGTCGCTTGCAAACTTTAGAATGTCATAATCTCTTAGAATGTCTTTCATTACAGTTTTAAAATAACATTACAATCATTTAAATGTTGGATGTTTTACTTATTTCTGGTAAGACTTATTTGTTTGCAGAAAGTTTCTTCCACACTACATGTATACACAATGTGGCCATTTTGAATAATCACCTAAGGCGACTGCTTTCCACACGCTGTCAGTTTTGTTAGTGCAGTGGAGACTCAAGTTGCGAGGCTTAATCAACAAACCTTCATCCTGAAAAATGGATCGTTTTGTAATAAGAAAAAGAAGTTCGGAAACACAGTCATCATCAAATCCATCTCCATCTGAAAATGAAAATACAAGTGTATTAAATACAAGTGTCATCTGCAACAGAAAGTTCTAGTTATAATGGACAGACCTTTGCAATGTCGACCTCGCCTGAACCACCAAGGCTTGGTCTACACTACCAATTTATGTCAGTATAATTACGTCGGTCAGCGTTGTGGGAAATCAGTTATACTAACCTAACCCCTTGTCAGGACAGCGTTTCTCCTGTCAAGATAGCTACCACCTCTCAGGAAGGTGGAGTACCTACGCAGATAGGAGAATCTCTCCAGTCGGCATAAGTGGCACCTTCACTAAGCGCTGTAAATGTAGCCAAGCCCCAACTAAAAAGAAAACTAAATAATTGACAAGGCAGTATAATATTGCTTCTTTTGAAATATGGTTTTATCGACTGTGCTAACGCAAACCAAAATCCAAAGCCCCAGTGTGTTATTTGCAGCGAGGTACTTGCAAATGAGAGTTCAAAACCTCAAAGTTAAAAAGACATTTAGAAACAAAACTTGGGGAACTTGTTGATAAGCCTCTTGAATATTTTCAAAGGAAGCAACAGGAATTAAAGATATCCGTGCAAAGTCTTAGTCGGTCAACTACTTTGAATTATAAGGCACAACTGGCATCATATTTGGTTGTATACCATGTGGCAAAAGAGAAAGTGGCCCTACAGTTGCCAAAAAACGTATTCTTCCAGCTTCTCTGGATATGTTGCATACAATTTTCGATGAGAAGTTTGCTGAAAAATTGAGAAGCATTCTTCTCAATGATAAAACGTATCGATGAATATGTGACATTGCAGAGCATTTGGAAGCCCAGCTTATTACTCAGTTATAGTCAGCTGGGATTTTGCTATCCAACTGATGACCGGACTGATATTTCAAATTGTGCAACGTTGTTAATTTATGTGAGGTATGTATGGCAAGATGACTTTATGGCAGTTTTGCTGTGCTATCTGACTTTCCCTTCAAATACAACAGGAGCACAGATATTCGAAACACTGCATGACTGTGTAGTTGGAAAATACAAATTAGTCTGGGCTAATTGCAAAGGAATTACAAGTGATGGTGCAGCAAATGTGACAGGTAGAAATAATGGAGTTGTGAAAAAAGATCTGAGGCAGCTAGTAATTATGATGTTTGGAATCACTGTTTCATTCACCACGAAACTTTGGCATCCAAGGCTATTTCCCCTGATCTTATGGCAGCACTAGGGAAGCAGTGAAAATTGTTAATTTCATTACAGGAAGCTCTCTGAACAGCAGGCTTTCTGAAGCCTTATACTCAGAACTGGGAGAGGCTCATTTACAGTTTCACGCTGAAGTACGGTGGCTGTCACGGGGTATTACCTGACTAACTGGGATCTGATAGTAATGTGTTCAGGAATTGACATGACACTCGTTCAATAATGACTGAACGGCTTTAATTATTACACTTATAAAATAAGCCCCCAAATCAAAAGTCCAGTATATATCAGCTGCAAAATCAATTTTCCTCACCAATGCAGGCAAGAGGCGGTGGTTTCAATTCTTGACAGCTTCTCCAAGAGCTTGGAGAATAATAAGCAATTTATTTTCAAAAAGGATTTCCAGCCACCAAGTAGGCCCAGCCTAGCTTCAATTTCATAGTCTACATGGGGCACTGTGCTTACCAGGCTGGACAAACTCAGGAATTATATTCACATTTTTCTGGCAGAGAAACAGTCTAACTTGGCAAATTTGTTTGACAATGACAGTTGATTAATAAATTTGTCATATCTAGCTGACATTTTCTCAATTTTAAACAAACTGAATTTGAAGTTACAAAGAAAAGGCAAATGATTTGTTTCAACGTTGTGAACAGATCCAAGCATTCCAAAAGTCATTAGCACGGTGGTAAGCACAACTGAAAAGTAATCGTCCGAGCTACTACATGTTCCCAACACTGTTACAACATGCTGAGGAGAACAGCATCAGTGAAGAAAAAGTGAATGAAATGAAAAGTGTCATACAGTTACATCTTGCTGCTCTGTCTGACAATTTTAGTCACTACTTCCATGCAGAGGGGTTTGAAAATGTGAAGGAAAAGTGTTGGGCGAAAGATCCTTTTGCCTTTGAAAACTGTGAATCAATAACGGAACTAAACTTGATGCGAGCAAGAAAAAGAGCTGCTGTAACTCCCCTGTGATAGCACACTCAAAACACGCCACAAGTCATTACATTTGTCATTGTTTCGGATAAGTGTTTTCAAAGAATATCAACCGTTAAATAAGATTAGCGTTCTGTTGTTGCTGCGGTTCACAGCAACCTACTTGTGCAAACTGGGATTTTCAACTTTGACAAGGTTAAATACAAAAGAAAGAAACCGACTCAACAGTGCACCTGATATGTGGGCAGCCCTTTCCTCTTGTGATCCCAACTGGAATGATATCATGAGCAACAGGCAGGCCCACCCAACACATTAAGTAAGTGAAACGCAACCTTATTGGGTATTTTTTTACTGTATTTAGACTATATTTTAAAACGTTTTACAAGTAATGTCACTGTCTAATTTTAGTTATAACATGAAGTGGTTACAGTGAGCCCTTTGTTGTGATTTTTATGAAAACTCTGGTCAGAAGATATTATTCTGGCCCGCGGGGATAACTGTTTTTCTTCCACTGGGTTGCAAGAAAAAAAGTTTGAAAACCGCCACCCTACAGGACACTGAACACAGCCCCTTTCCTCATCCTATGCAGGAGGCAGCGGGCAGGGGGAGCCATTGGTTGAGGGTGCTGAAATCCAGCACACTGCTTGGGGGTATTCGCTCATGACCTCAATCTTTGAGTCTCCATGAACTTCCTTCCCCTTAGAGCCTGCCTCCCCCCTACCTCATTTGTGTGCCTCCCCCCCATGCTTCCCCTCTCCCCAAGTACTGCCACTGGGTCACAGTCTGGTGGGCTGGCCTAGCAAAGCCACTTGCTGTGAATTCTAGGAATGGTCCCACTCCCATACTCAGAACAAGTGGCGGGGCCCTGAATTCACCATTCAGATAGGGAGGGGCCCCTATTCCTCTCAAAGGACTCCCCCCACACCCGATCCCAATGCAAATGGATTAGGGGGGAAGAATGATCCCCCTTTTGGTGTCCTTATTCATCTCCTGCCTATCAGACCCACCCACAGCACTGGGCCTATGACCTGCAGCCCTAAAGAGTGAAGTCCCGGATATGTAACTATCCCACTCTGCCTATGAGCAATCTCTCTGTGTCCAGTCCAGCACCTCGGCCCATCTTTCTGATGTCTTCACGTGGACATCCAGCCAACAACATGGCCCAAACTGAGCTCTTGATCTTTCCCCTCAAACCAACACCTCCTTCTTCGTTCACTCTGGACACAGCACCACCGTCCTCCCACTCCAGGCAGCATCTGTGGCTTGGCCTCTCTCGAGTAGGCCCATGTATTCAGGCTCTGTCTAAATCTTACCATTTCATAAATTCATAGATTCCAAGGATAGAAGGGACCATTGTGATCATCTAGTTTGACCTCCTACCACAGGCTAGAGAACTTCCACAAAAAAATTCCTCAAACAGAGCTTTGAGAAAAACATCCAATCTTGATTTAAACATTGTCAGTGATGAAGAATCAACCACGATCCGTGGTAAACTGTACCAAGGGTTAATTACTCTCACTGTTAAAAATGTACACCTTGTAGGAGAGTAAAGAGTTAAAAGCTGGACAAGTGGTCAGGCCTAAATTACAGGGAACAGGGTCAAGGCAAGGACAAACCTTGTTTCTGTTAATTGGTGTGAATTTTAGTTAGAGCCTGTTATCTTCTTCTCCTCCCTTCTTGGCCATCTGCACAGGGGATGAGTCTATCGCTATTTCTGTGCAAGGCTTTTGGTGGGAAAAAAGTATTATCTTCCTTCTCCCCCTGGCATGCCTTTATTTCAAAGAATGTTAGCATAAAATTTATAGGTTTTAAGGTGATGTGCCTGACCTCTGTATGGTAATCCTGTAAACAACAAACAAGGGCGGGTATAATTATATTCGTTATGTAGTTGTTAATATTCATTTTATAGGTGTCAATGTAACCAAATAAGGGTCTATGCAGAGTTGCTGGAAATGTATACAGTTACATAGTGTTATGGATAAAAGAATTGCAAAGTAACCCCCTCGTTGCTCACTCACGGCGTCGAGGTGGAACGAGCAGGCAATAAAGGGTTCCGTCTCCCCAATCCACCCCCGGGACAACCTATTTGATTATTTCTAACACACCTTATTTCCTGTCTGAATTTGTCTAGCTTCAACTTCCAGCCATTGGATCCTGTTAGACCTTTCTCTGTTAGACTGAAGAGCCTATTATTAAATATTTATTCCCCATATGAGAACTTATAAACTGTGATCAAGTCACCCCTTAATCTTCTCTTTGTTCAACAAAACAGATTGAACTCTTTGAGTCTCTCACTACAAGTCAGATTTTCTAACTCTTTAATCATACTTGTGGTTCTTCTCTGATGTGATCCCTCTCCATTTTATCAACATCCTTCTTGAATTGTGGGCCCCAGAACCGGACACGGTATATCCAGCAGCAGTTGCACCATTGCCAAATATAAAGGTACTGCAATCTCCCTCTTCTTACTCAAGAATCCCGTTTATGCATCCCAGGATCGCATTAGCCCTTTTGGCCACAGCGTTGCACTGGCAGCTCATGTTCAGCTGATTATCCACCACAACTCCTTTTCACAACTCTTTTTTCAGAGTCACTTTTCAGAGTCATTTCTCAGAGTCACTGCTTCCCAGGCTAGAGTTGTTGTAAGTGTGGTAGACGTTCTTTCTTCCTACACAACATAGATGCTTAGATTTCAAGGCCAGCAGGGACCGTTCTGACCATTCAGTCTAACAGCCTATAAAGCACGGGTGGGAAAATCTCCCCCAGGGATCTCTATGTCCAAACCAGTACTCCGCTGAGCCAGAGCACAGCTTTTAGAGAAACAATCTAGTTTACAGACTAGACTCGGTCCTGGCCCTGAGTCAGTTGTTCTGATGGTTATTTTCAATCCCTGTTAAACACTGGCACCTTATCTCTAGTATGAACATCTCATCTCACTTCAGCTCTTAGCCATGGTATCTCACTGGCTGGTGTCTGGTAGATTAAAGATCCTCCTGCAAGCAGAAATCTCCTCCCCATGTAGCTACTGATAGAGCAGGATCAAGTCACCTCTCAACCTTCTCCTGGATAAACTAAACAGATTGAGCTCCTTTAGTATCTCACTAATAAGGCAGATTTTCCAGACTGTGAATCTTCCTTATGGCCCTTTTGGGATTCCTTTCTCATTTGTCAACATCCTTTGTGTAGGGTGGGCACCGGAACTAGACACAGTCTCATGATGGTCTTACTAACACCATATAGAGACTCAGTATCACCTGCCTGCTCCTATTCAGTATTTCCCTGCTTGTACAGACAGGCATCACATTCACCCTCTTAGCCGCGGCTCATGTTTAGTCGGTTATTTGACCCCCTAAGTCCTTTTCAGAGGCACTGCTTTCCTGGATACAGTTCCCCTTCCTTCAAGTTTGACCTATATTTTGTTCTTAGCTGCACTGCCTTGCATTTGGCTGTGTTAAAACACATGTTCAAATGAGCCCATGCTACCAAGCAAACTAGATTGCCTCTATAACTGTCCCATTCCCATCATTGTCTAGAACTCTGCCAAGTTGTGCATCATCTGCAAGTTTTGCCAGCGATGATTTTATATTTTCTTCCGGATCATTGATAAAAATACTGAATAGCATTGGGCTGAGAACAGACCTCTGTGGGATTGTCCCAGGGACACTGGCTCTTTAAGAGAGTTAGGCCTAGTGCTATCTGTGACTAACCAACTGCTGCTGTGAGGCCAGTGATAAGGTGAGAGCTAGAAGATCACCTGTTCCTCATAAAAGCCTGCAAGAGCTCAGGTAGTGGGAGAGCTGTAAGGAGCAGTAAGGCTCCTGTGGGAATCCCCAAGTCAAGGGAAAGAACCCAGTTCTCATGCGACTCCTAAGAGGGTGGCTGAGAAGTACAATCCTGCAGCGAGCAGGCTAGGAGATGAAAGCACAGAGGCTTGCCTTGACCTTCAGGCAGCTGGCTTGCAGAGTGTAATCCTGTAGGGAGAAGAACTGAGGCTCTGGCAGAAGATTCTGAGTCAGGGGAAAGAACATGAGTGAGAGGCTGAACTTGTGTTAAAACAGTTTTATTTTGCAGACGTAACCCAAAGGTGTGGAATGGGGGCTGGAGGGTGTATTTTGGTGTAGGGGCCAGGAAGTCAGTCCACTGGCTGTTAAGGACCCTAAAGGAACTCCCCCGCTGCCTCCGTGGATGACTTGCTTCCATTTACAGGTACTCTCTGTGATCTATCAGTTAGCCAGTTTTTAATCCATTTAATGTGGGCTACATTAATATTGCATAATACCTATTTTCTTTATCAAAACGTCACGTGGGACTATGTATATCATCGTCTGCAGTGTTATAGCCATGTTGGGCACAAGGTATTAGAGAGACGAGATGGACGAGGTAGTGTCTTTTATTGCACCTGCTGTTGGTGAAAAAGACAAGCTTCTGAGCTTCCACAGAGCTCTTGAAGATCTGAAGAACAGCTTTGTGGAAGCTCAGAAGCTTGTCTCTTTCACCAACACCATTTGGGCCAATAAAAGATAATGCCTTGCTTCTCTAAGTAAATGATGTAAACAGCACTACTTTTATCTCATTTAAAAAAAAAGAAAAAGAAAAAAGCAGCAGCTGTGATTGACAAGACCCATTTTCCATACAACCCTGTTGATTTACAATAATTATGCTACTATCTCTTAATTCTTTTCTGATTGGTCCCATATAAGCTTTTCTAAAATTTGCCTGGCAGTGATGCTGTTATCCCTAGTTTATCCTTTTTAAGCACTGGCATGACATGGGTGGGAGTCTCCCAGGTCAGGGTGTGTGGGCAAAGCCACTCCGGTATGGGGCCTGCAGACAGGGGCCCCCACTGGTGGTGGTGTGGGGTGGAGCCCCGGGTTCTCTCCGCCTCTCATCCACGTGTCCTGTTCTCCGCGGAGGAGTCCTTCCTCCTTACTGGAGACTACAACCCCCGGCGGGCAGCGCGCCACCGCTTCTGCGCCGGCGCGCGGGGCTGCGGGGCCGCGCGGGGCCGGCCGGGAGTTGTAGTGCGAGGAGCGAGGGCGCTGGCTGCGGCCTGCGCCCTGACGGACTCCACCCCCCAGCAGGCCCCGCGGCGGCGGCGGCGCTGGCGGTCACGTGGCCGAGGGCGGTGCTGCGCCGTGGATGCAGCAGCGGCGGCGGCGGCGGCGGCGCTGGGGGCTGCGGGAGGGAGGCGGCTGCGCGGTGCGGGCTCGGGCTGTTGTTGTTGCGCTGCCCGCGGCTCCCCTCCCCCGCCCCGCCCGGTTCGGCTCGGCTCGGCTCGGCTCGGCTCGGCTCGCAGCGCCCGGAGGCCTGGCCCGGCAGCATGAGCGACAACGATGACATCGAGGTGGAGAGCGACGTGAGTGGCGCCCCCTGCCCCCCCTGCGGCCCGGCCCGGCCCGTGTCAGGCCCGTGTCAGGCCCGGCCCGGCCCGGCCCGGCCCGGCGCGGGCAGCGGCGCTGACAGTAACGCGTGTGTTTCTCTATCTCTCTCTTATTGCAGGAAGAGCAGCCGAGGTTTCAGTCTGCGGTACGTGCCTGCCTTTCCTTGCTTACCGCCCGGCCCGGCCCGGCTCGGCTCGGCTCGGCCCGGCCGGGGCAGCCAGGCCGCGCCGGGCCGGGCCGGTCCGGTCCGGTCCGGTGTGAGCTTTGGGGGTGGGGGGCCAGGCCGGGTGTGTGGGGAGTCGATCTAGGGCCGTGGATGGGGCGGGGACCCGGCTGGCGGTCGCTCTCAGCTCATGTGATCCGAGACGGACGGGTGTGTGCGACCTGGGGCTGGGATCCAGGCCGCGGGAGGGCGAGGGCGAGCTAGGCTCCGGTGATGCGAGCTGCGGGGTGTCTAGGGGATCTGGAGCTGGGGGGGTGGGATCTAGGCCGGGGGAGGGCAGGCCAGGCTCAGGTGATCCGGGCGGGGGGTGGGTAGAGGAGGTGTCTAGGGGATCTGGGGCTGGGGGAGGGTGAGCTAGGTTCTGGCGATCCAGGTTGGGGGGGGTGTCCAGGAGATCTGGGGCTGCGGAGCATATGTGGTGGGGGGGAATCTAGATAGGGAATGTTGGCCATGGGCTTGGGAAAGGGGGATCTAGATCAGGGGTGTGTGGAGTGGTGGCAAGCGGAGGAGGTGGGAAGGGGCATCTGTAGCAGGTGTAAGTGCGGTGGGGATCTAGGATGGGGTGAGAAGGAGGATTTAGGCCTGGTGTGTTTGAGGGGGAGATGGGTGTGTGGGGTGGTGATTTAGATCGGTGGTGTGAAGGAGGATCTATAGTGTGAGCATGAGTAGGGGTGGATAGGGGCATCTTGTGTGTGTGTGTGATCTAGGTGGGATCAAGTTCAACCATAAGTCGGGGGGAGGGGAGTTGTGGAGAGAGATCTAGACCTGGCATATTAGGTTGGAATGTGTGTGGAGGGGAATCTAGACCAGGCATGCATGAAGGAGAATTTGGAGGGGAATCTAAACTGAGCCCCTATGATGGGGGTAGGATCTGGTCAGGCATGTGCGTGTTGGAGGGGAATCTACATGTGTGTGTATGTGGAGGAGATCTTGGTGAGACATAGGGGTGGTGGTGAAGAAAATCTAGGCCAGGCTTGGGGTGTAGGTGTGTGTGGAGGGGATTTAGGCTGGAAGTTGGGAGGATCTAGGCCAGGCACGTATGTGGGGGATCTAGGCTGGCTGAGTGTGCACGTGTGAGGGAGATCTAGGCTGGTGTGTGAACGTGGGGCATTGGGGAGGATCTAGGCCAGGGTGTGCATGCGGAGGGGTTCTAGATTGGGGTATGTGGGATCTATGCCAAGGTGTGAGGAATTGAAGGGGGGACCTAGGCCTGGCATGTGTGGAGGGGGACCTAGGCTGGGTGTGTGCATGTGTGTGGGGAGGGTTGTGCTGTGGGCTCATTGGGTGTCGGGTTGTGCTCTAGGCTCTGTGTTTGGGTGTACTGTAAGTCGTGTACGCAGTTGTGCTCTAAGATGGGAAGTGGGGGGTAGGTGCAGGGGGATCTTAGCCATGCATGGGAAGGGTGGGTAGTGTAGGCTGGGTCAGGGGGAGAGATGGGGAACACACACACACACCATAAGCTGTGTTGGTTTGTATCTATGGAGGAGTAACTCTGAGCGTGCAGAATCCTAGGCCTGGCAGGTGCTAGTGTACTGAGCCCAGGGGAGAGAACCCATTTTGGGGTCCACTCTTCCTTGGTGTGGGGCAGCTGAGGGCCCTGCAGCCTGCTCAGGACTCAGGTCAGGGGTTGAAGGTGTAACCGCTGTGGGTCTGACACATTCCATAAGCCCATTGTCTTGTTCCCCCGGGACTTGGGAATGGCTCCTTGGACTGGAGTTAGTTCTGTGTTAATGGTCTGAGTCCAGCCAAGGGGGGCGTTGTGGCACCCGCACTGCCTCCAGAGGGTTGAATGAGTACAGAGTGGGCAGTTTTTCTCTTTGGGGTGGCTAATGTGAATGGGCGACACTGGAAATGTCTTGGGTCCTGGCTCGCCTGAGTATTTTCAGCTCGCATTTGGCTGGGGTGGCCCTTCGCATTCCCAGCTGCGTTGCTGTCTGAGGGGCAGCCTCTGAATGGAATAGCAGCATTTCTCTGGTCGGGAGGCAAGGTTTGCGTTTCCGCAGCCTCTAGTCTTTAAAATCTGGATTGCAAGATGTACATCGTGGGGATTTAGCTCGGCCTAGCAGATTACTAAGCCAAATGGATCCTTGATTGCCATCTAGAAGTTGCCTTTCGCAAAGGGCCTCGTCTTTGGTTAGCGTAGCATCTGTAGTGCCAAGAGGTTATCCGTCCGAATCTTTGGTTTGTCTTGAAATTTGTTGTCTGCTTAGACTGTGCCAGATGCTGGTATTTTATAGTTCGAGATCTCATACTGTTCTCGTGTCCCTGCAATGGGACTCTTAAGGACATTTATCCCTGTACCAGGCCTTACATAGACCTGTAAGATTGCAATAAATCAGTTGTTCCTGAATCCTTTGGGGAATGGTGCATGTGTCCCTTGACTGTGTAGAAAGACCCTCCTAGACTGCTGTTGGGATAGGTCTGGGCCATATATCTTGGCTCACTCCTGGATTATCAAATTGAACCTTGCTGTCTGGCTTGAAATCCCAGGTTTGTGTTCTCTCCTCTTCAGGAGGAAAATGGCCACTCCTTCAAATCTAGGCAACTTCTAACTGTGTTTTTGGCCTTGCCAATGGATATGGTTTCACAATCAAATTTTCCTGGTTTAAAAAATTATTTCTCTCCCCTCTTGCTGTGTGAACGACCTCTTGCTGTGTGAACGGGGGAAGCCGTGAAAGTGGCTAGGTGCACACAGCTGTCAAAGGCACGAAGAAAAGAAACTGAAAGTCCAGGACGCTTTCCTGTAGCCTTTCAGTTTCTGTAATCTTAGGTGTTTTCTGGTAACAGCTCTAAGTAAACACATTTCAGACGGAAGTGGCCACTACTTTATTGAAATTCTGGAAGGATTTCAGCTCTCAGCCAGAGGGTGGCAATGTGGAGGGAGCTATTACCAGCAGGCTTTTTCAGGCTACATAGGCCTCAAAGTTGAAGCTATGATTTGCGTGGCCATGTTTGTGAATCTCTCAGAACTGCGGTGAAAACTTTTAATGTAAACCTCTCGCTAGCCTCCTGCCAGTGTGGGAGAAGCAGGCTGTGAAATGCTCCCGTCCGTTTGCGCTGTCCAAACTGAGTGACGTGGACAGTAAGCAGCAAACACGCTCACAGTAAATTAACTTTTACCACTTGGAGCCCAGTTTGTAGCTTATAACTGCTCCTTTCAACTCAGGGCTGGCTCTGGACAACTTGCTGTGAGTTGCTAGTGTGAGAAGTGGGTGGTAGCTTTTTTTTTTTTTTTTTTTTTTTTAAAGTCTTCCTTAAATAAGTCTTGAAGCAAATAACTTTGGAAAGCCCTTTGTCTTCCCTTGCCAGCTGGTGGAAACCCCTGTGAGTGTGAGCTTGGGTTATTGGCCTGAAGAAGCATGATCTCCTGTTGAGCTGTGCATGGTCCTTTCAACTCCCTTTCTGGCAGTTCTTGAGCCTTGCAAAATGATCTTTTTTTTGTAGACAGTGTAACTTACTGGGGAGGGGACGGGAAGCAGGATCCACTGAGATTCAAGCCTCTGTAGCAAACAGCTGCACCTGTTGGCATTGATGGCATAGCCCAAATGACCCACGATGCACTGTGCCTAGCGTCATAGTCACTGAGAGATCGTTCCTGAAAAGCACCCATCTGGTTCCTGGCTCTTGGGGCTTGCTATGGAACAGGACAATTTAGGGGCTGCTTTTAAAAACCTTCCTTCAGAATGCCGCCATGTAGCATCTGCTCCAGCTGGGTAAAGCTCAGAATCAGAGCCCTAGCTTGCCCAGTTCAGACTTGTGCAGAGAGTCTCCTGTCATCTGCTCCCCCACGTCTCTGGTCGGTTTGCAGAGTAGCAGCTTCCAGAGGGCCAAGCTGGAAGCTTTTCTCTGCGTTGCAAGCAGGAGGCTCCTTGGCGCCTGTGCCCGGTGGGCAGCGCCGTTCCTCTGGGGCCAGCATCCTGAGGTCATGCGGTTGCATTGCTGGCTCGTCCAGAATGTTGACTAAGTGTCTGGTCTGGCTCATGCCCTTGGGTGACCTGGAAGGGGGCAGCTTGGATTTTATTTCCAGCAGGTGTCATGAGATGACTTGACCTGGGTTTCCTCCTCTCCTCTGTTAACCGTTCAGCTGCTTCGCAGGCAAGCTGGCTCCCCCGTCCTGGGCTGTGCTGGGCAGCACTTCTGCTGCCGGCCGGGGTGATTGGAGCTTGGAATGCTTCAGCTGTTCCTGACGGAGGGGGTGGAAAGCAGGTGGTGGCAGAGACCAGGTGGGCAGTGCAAAGATTCCACGGACTACTGTGTCAGAGGTGGTGCTGCCCGCCCTCTCTGCTGGGGTGCTGGCTGCTCTGGGGGGGGGGGTCTGCATTTGCTATCCTCGCTGCCCAAGGAAGTCTACGGAGAGCCCTGCTTTTTCTGGTTATTGTGACTTAAAGAGAGAACAGAGCCCAAGGCTGCCCAGCCAAATGTCTGAGCCGGGGTTTGGCTGGTGGGTGCCAGGCACCAGGGTTTGGTATTTTCCTTCCTCTCGTGAGCGTGTGCCCCGAGGCCCATGTGTACGCTCCTGCACCTGCCTAGGGGGTCTGTCTGGACAGATGCTGGTAACCCCTGCCACGGCACCACAAGGCTGGCCAGTGCTGAGATGGCCTGCAACACCTGCCAGCCCCGGGAAGGGCGCTAGGGAGGCACTAATGGAGAGTAACGTGGCGGCAGACCATGCCGGCCAATGAATGGGGCAGTGTTGTCATGCTGGTGCCAAGTGGAGTGATACGGGTAAGAGCCAGGGGCAGCCGTCCTGCTCTTGCATCCTCTCCATTAGTAGGACGTGGGAGAACCTGATGCAGCTTTCATTTCGCTCTTGTCTGGGCTTAGGGTTCGCGGCTCCCACGCTGTGATTATCCAGGGCCGTGGGGCGACGGGGCGTGGGGGGTGCTGGGCCGTCCCATGTCTCAGTTGTTGCAGGTGGCTTCCAGGCTGCAGGTGGCAGCACTTGGCGTGGTGGGCAGCCCTGGTACTGGGGGATTTTTGTTCTGCTGGTACCCCAGCCAGCTTCCCTGCTGCAAGCACAGTGGGCTTCTAGCTCGGGGTCTGCACCCGTCAACCACGGCCGCTGCCTGCATTGTCGAGCCAGCTTCCTGGGCTGACTGGGAACCGAGCCAGATGGAAAACCAATGCCTCTGCTGAATGGTCAATGGCCGTATTCTTCTACAGCCATTCACTCCCGATGCTGCTCGGCCTCTGGGACTGACTGCGCGGCAGTCGCTGCTGGTGGCTTTGTGCCGGCTGAGCTCTCCCGGCACTGCCTTTGTGAGGCCCCGGGGAGGCAGGGCAGCGGTTCAGCCTTGGGGAGCAGCTCCCAGCACAGCTGCCCCTTTGTGCTGCTGCCAGGGCTGGGCTGGGCGGGTGCCCGGGGAATGGGGGAGCTCAGGACGACTCAATTTGGCTCATGGTGGGCTGCTGCTGCATGCCAGTGGAATAGAGGCTGGGGGAAGTGATTTGCATACAAATAGTCTAGCTCCGGGGAGCACATGGCGCTACCGCACGCGGCACCGGTATAGAGCTGGTTTCGGTGCCAGTCGAGGGGCCAGCTCGGCCTTGGTCTCCAAAGCTGCTCTCGTGGTTGGCCCCGGGAAGGCAGGAGGGGTTCACTAGAAGTGGAGAGCGTTAGGCTGCTTTTGGGCTGGCTTTTTGTAAGGCTAAGAGAGCCCGTGGCCGTACTGAAACCCCTGGCAGTGGACCACTTGGGTCCAATCAGCCCCAGGGGGGAGGGAAGGGCGCGGCTGGCACCTGCATTCACCCTGCCTAGGAACAGCCCAGGGTAGGTCTGGCCCTGCGTGTCTGCCGCTGACAGCTGGCACAGAGAGCCCTAGCACCGTGCTAATCCAAGGCTTCATGAAGAGCAGAAATTGGCTGCTGGCCAGAAGCGTTCCCGGGGAGTTGATGGCAGGGCTGTGACGGGAAGTGTTGCGGGAATGTGGTGTTCAGGACTCCCCGTCCTGAGAGCTCAGATCTTTGCCAAGTGGATCCGACACACAGCCGGGACAAAGATAGATGGCATTGCCCGGCCTGGTGGTTTTGGCAGGGCTGTGTCCCTGAAACCCTGCCGATATCAGCCGGCGCGGTCGTGCCAATGAGTGGGTAGGATGCTTGTGGGTCAGTAGCCAGCTAGGCGGCATTTGTGGCTAGGCGGCATTTGCGCCAGGTACAAATGCTGCAAGTTTGTCTGCAAGCACCTGCCAAAACGAGTGCTGGCAGAGCCCGCGTCAGCTCACCTCCAGGGAGTGCCTCCCCCAAGCCAGCGCTGCCCACCTGCTCTCGGCCCTGTACCAGTCAGAAACTGGTGCCTTTGCCAGCCTGGCACCTCCTTCCCAATCAGACGCCAGACGAGATGACCACATGGTCCCATCAGGCCCTGGAATATAGGGGACCTGCTGGGCTCTGAGAAGTCTCATGTGTGCAGGCTGGGAGCAGTGATTGGGGTTTGAGGCGACGGAGGAGGAAGTTTGGTGGCCCTAGATCCTCCCGCAGCCCATCCAGCGTGGGCAGAAGTAGGAGGACACAGTGGGACTCTGCCTCCAGCCCCGGAGGTACCCAGCTGAGTCTGATTCCTCCCCCTTGGGTCTCTGCGGCTGGTGGTGAAGCTCTTTGTGTGGGAGGAACCCGTTGCTGGGGCTGACATCTCCATCAGCCGTTTGATAGGGGCACATTGGCACCTGGATCATTCCAGGGGCTGTTGCCCAGGTAGCTGATCTGCGCTGGCCGTGGCATTCACTTCAGTCACCAAATGATCCTTGTTGGCTGGGCGCATGGGGTGGGGCCGGTGTGAGCGTGGGGCGGAGCCTCCTCCGGCCTGGATGACAACTCTTCCTCTGCGTGCCTGACTCAAGCTGCCTTGCTGCTCTTATTCTTCCCTCTCTTTCTTTGCATTCAGGAGAGCCGTACTCCAGAGACCACTGTGCCCCAAGCGCTGCGCCCATCCTGCTGCGCCTGGTGCCCTCCCAGCCATGTGAGGCCGCAGGTCTCTAACCCCCTTCTCTCTGTCCCTTTCTTGCAGGCCGACAAGAGGGCGCATCACAACGCGCTGGAGCGCAAGCGCAGGGACCATATCAAAGACAGCTTCCACAGCCTGCGGGACTCTGTCCCGTCCCTCCAGGGAGAGAAGGTGAGTTTATTGAGAAAGCTAATGCCCGGCCTAGCTTGGCTTCTTCCCACACGTGCTCTGCAGCCCTGGTTTAGAGACACAGGCCAAGAGCTACCCAGGGAGACCCACCCTGGGCGAGTGCGGCTGAGATCCAGGGTCTGCGTTCGATGCGGAGAACAGAGTGGTGCTTGGAGGCACCCGGGGTATTGTCTGTGCTGGACGCTTCAGTACCAGGGATGAGGGGGCATCTGAGGAAGTGTAGATGTGACAGCCACTGACATGCCGGGGATCGAACCGGGGCCCTCCAGTGCTAGAAGCCTGAGCTGCTAACACTTGAGATAAAAGACCAAGGCACCGGAGTTGGCGGCTGGTGGAATTGGCGATCCACTGGTATCCTCTGTGGATCGGTGCAGAGTGGCTCCCCCAACACACCAGTGGGTGTCCCAGGCGAGGTAGGAGAGTGGAGCTGGACTCCTGAGGAAAGGCGTGCAGTCGGACGAGGTAGGTTGATCTGAAGGAGGAACTGGCATGAGGGTGTCACCCGCTCCAGCTGCATGGTTGCCTGGATCCCATGGTGTGGGTGGCGGAGAGATCGGGGCTGACTGTCCTGCCATGCCCTCCCAAATAGCGGTGGCTCCAGCAGGAATCCCGGCAGGCAATGATGTCTCCTTGGTGACCATCGGCAAAGCACCCTGACATCTTCCAGAGCAGCTGGTGCATCCCTTTTGGGCCCAGAACTCCCTCCTCACGCCCGCAGCTGGGGATGTGCCATGCTAGGCTGAAACTCGTCCAGCACTTTGCAGGGGCAGGCTGCGGGCAGGGCTCGCAGTGGAAGGAAAATAGCTCTCCTCCTCCTCCACGCGTGGTCTCCCCGCAGCGTGGAGACGTGGGCTGGCCCCGGGACTTTCCTGGCACAGCTTGATGGCCAAACCCGTCAGGTCGCCCAGCTTGTTTGCAAGTCAGCCCACCTTCCCCTCGCAGTGACCCGGTGCTGGGCTGCAGCCTGCCCACGGGGAGCCTGGCACACAGCAGCCGTGTCTGGCCTGCCCGGCCCAGGAGATCGCAACAAAGGCACCTGGAGCATTGATATAGACAGGCGTCTCCTGGCCTGTGGCGGGCAAGCCTTGTGCCCCAGGGCAGAGGCTGTCTGGGCAAGGCCCGTCTCTCTTGAGACTTCTTAGTGCTGTACCCGTCGTAACGGGGCTTCCTAAAGGCCAGCTGTGCTGCCTCCAGCCGGTGAAATGGGGGCAGCACTTGTGTTGGAGCTGGCAGCGTCATGCCGCCCCAAGAATGACGCAGGCACAGAGCCACTTTGGGTTTGGACCTGCCATGCAGGATCCTGCTCTATTACTACGGTGCCATCCCATTCCCCCAGGTCTGCCGAGGATACCACCTGTACCCCGTGCTGTTCTGTGACTCAGAGCCGCAGCTGTGGCTTCTCTTCTGCAGGCGGGCACCCAGTTCTGGCCTTCGATTGCTCTGGGTCAGCTGGCAGGGGAGGGCTGGTGGCTCCCGGGAGATGGCCCTGTGGGTTGGAAAGCCGTGCTCTGACTCCGGACCTACCTTCCGTCCTGTGTTGTTTCAAAGGGAGTTGGCGCTGGCATCGGCTCTGAGCTATCTGCATTCTTGTGGAAAGGAGGCCGTTGGTCCCTTCAGTCCGCGGGTGGAGCTAGCTGGCTGGTCAGAGCTTTATGGCAAGAATGAGGAAGCGCAGGCTTCCCTGCCACCCATCTGGGCTGGGGCTGCTCTGTGAAAAGCCCAGAGGGAGTGGTTTGGAGGCTCATGGCCGGCACGCGTCCTGCTAGGCAGCATTCCTGGGTGCAGTCCTATGGATGACGCTGTACCGCAGCCGTTGACAGGCCCGCCCTTCCTTAGACTCTGTGGCTGGGAACAGGGGTCTGCAGTTGGCTCCTGGTCCTTGCTTTGGCCCTGTTTTTCAGTGCTGCTGAGCACTCCTCAAAGCCTGCAGCAGCTGCTGGCGCCGTTATACAGCTGCAAGCCAGGCTGCTCGGTTAGCTGCTGAACTCTGCAGGTAGAAGCCTCCCGCGAGGCCCCCCTTTTTAGGAAATCTCAGCTCGTGAGTTGCCAGGGTGATGCTCTCTCGGCAGAGAGAGGCTCTGAGCACTTCTCCCCCATGTGGAGCTTTTGCTGTGGAATTCCTTACTGCGTTTTAAAAAGATCTGACAAAAGAATCCCATCACGTGTCACCGTAACATCTGCACATGGGTCATCGGGTGGGCTTGAACCATCCAGTCCACAGCACAGAGGAGTAACTCAGTTCGCTGCTAGCGGTAGGAGACTGTTATCCTGACACCAGCCCGTAGAGGGGGATGTGATGCACTCTGCCAGTGGGCTCTCTGCCATGTTAGAGACCTGGTTTCTATGCCCACCGGTGCCAGAAGTGACTGTGCACTCTCAGATCCTCTGCTTCTCCCTTTGAATGCGGAGGACCCACGTTTGACTATCCCCTAAAGCAAGGGCCTTACTCAGTAAGGATGCAGAATTCACACCAGTCAGATAAAGGAGGGACTGGGATTCCTGGCCCCCAACCCAGTGCACCTTCCTCTGTAAGTCCAAGGGTACTGAAGAGATGCTGGAGGATCAGGATTTGTTTTGCGTTTGCTCTGTATGTCAGGTGGCTGCAGTACAGCAGGGGCTGGGTGCAGGCAGCTGGGACGCTCAGGAGCCAGAGTGAGCAGCCAACATGTTCTCCCGATTGCGAGCAAGGGGAGATTTTTTTTTGTGGCTGATAACCTGGGAGAGTTGAACAACTTGGCTGAATTGAACACGCTTTCCTAGAGACAGCAGCCGGCCCAAATCTCTGGTTCTGTGCTAGACTGGGGAAATGCCCACAATAAGAAAATAAATTAAGTCAAAACTTGCTGTTTTTTCTTAACTGTGGTCACGGATGTGGCCGAGTGGGTTTACTCTGACTTTCCAGAAAAATTCAATTGAAACCAGAGACCAAACCTGGCAAATTTCAGCCCGAACACTTAAAATGGGTCAGAGTTACAAGCAACTGAAAACAGGAGGTTTTAACGGGAAGGGCTCGGCAGCCTGAATGCAGGTGTCTCTACTGCTCCCTCTGTAAGCCGGGTAATCCCTTCCCATGCTGCAACCGTTGGGGGCCCAGCGATGCTGCATGTTTGTCAGGAAGCGTGGCATGCTGCGTCCTGCCCACAACGCCTGGGGAGCAGGCTGGAATGACCCAGGCCAGGGTGCACGAGTGCCCCCAGCTCAGGTGCAAAATGCCGCGGACATTTGTGCGGATCCCCTCGGTGGGGAGGAGACCTCTGTCCAGTACGGGCTCTCTCTGCAAGCCCCACCAGTGAGGCACCAGTTCTGGGCTCCTCTTCCTGCAGGCTAGGGATAGCCTTTCAGGTCTCCTGTCTGAGGGCTGACTTGGCCAGATCCTGCTTCGCTTCTGAGCGGTGCTGAGCTCAGACCGCTGTGTGGGAGTGAGCTGCTGGAACGCCCCCCGTGCAGCTGGGAACTGCTCAGTGCAGTCCCTTGTTCTCCAGGCCGTTAATCTGCAGCTGTGAGCTCCTGCAGCCTGCACGCTGGACAGCGGAGGAGGTTATCCTGGGCTTGGCCTTCCCTCCCTGCAGCAGCCGTGAATGGAACAGGGTTCTGCTGGGCAACCCAGGATGGGTCTGGGCTTCGGGCAGTGGGTGGAACCCAAAAAAGCTGGCTGTAGCCTGAGGCTGCCTAATCTGTGCCTCAGTTTCCCAGATGGGCAATGACTCCCAGGGATGTGGCTCAGTGTTGTCAGGCACTCTGCCACACCTGTGATGTGCCAGCGACTCTGTTTGGCACAGCTTTGATGGCGACTAGGGCCAGCGGGCTGCCCCTTGGGCGGAGATTATTGCCTCTCTCCCTGGGCACTGTCCCTCCTGGGCACCAAGTGAGGTTGATCGTGTGATGAATGACTCTATTGCAGTGGGCACCAGAAGGGCAAAGTTAAGGTGATGCTGGCAGCCTTAACCCTATCCCGGTTGTCCCATTTCTCTAACGGCGCTCTTTGCGGGGGGAGCGCTCTAGGGTTTTTGGAAAGAAAAAGGAGGAAACAAGTATTGCCCACTCCCTTCACTTCCCCCAGTGCACCGGGGCTGCAGCACAGCGCTCTGTACTGGGCCCTCGGTCCAACCTGTATTCCCATAGTGGGGGGCCCCTGTCAGGACCATTGCACGTGCCCTCTCGTCCAGTGTTTGGCAGGCTTCCTGAGTAGTGCCAGCCAATAGGCACACCAGGGCAGGCGCACCAAGGGTGAGCTGAGGCCCTGGAGCTGTTTGATAAAATCTGCTGGGTGTTTTTTTGTAAGCAAACCAAATGATCCCCACCCCTGTCCATGGCTGGGAACTCAGCTGGGCTGCGGCCAAGGCTTGCAGCTGCAGGGATCAGCTTGCCCCACCTTGGGTTACGTTCCTTAGCTCCGTTTTGTGACCTTCTCAAAGCCAGAGCGCTTCGTTCCTGGCCCAGGGAGGAGCCTGGGGGATTTGCCAGCCGAGACGCAGCCGGATCGGCTTTGGGTTCAGACTCGGAGAGCTGAAAGCCGAAGGGCCCGTTTGCTCACCCAGTGTGACCCGCATAGTGCACAGGGCAGAGAATTTCATGCGCTTACCCCATCCTGAGCTCACACACTGGGGTTTGACTAAAACATCTTCCTGAAAGGCTCCATCTGGCTCTGAAGACAGCAGAGATGGAGCCTCCGCCCTGTCCCTCGGCAGTTTTGCTCCAGGGGTTCCTCCCTTGCTCTGTTAGACGTTGGTGCCTCCTTCTAGCTGGGATGTACCCAGGCTTCAGCTCCCAGCCCCAGCCGGTCCTGCCCCACCCTTCTCTGTTAGATCTAAGAGCCCCTTAGTACCCACTGTTGATGCCAGCCTCACGCTCCCTGCCCCGGGCCTGCGCTCCCGCCCGGCAGGTCCATGGGACTGGCTGCGGCCCGGGGCCTGTGAGGTTGGTGGAATTCAAACCAGTGTCAGGCGGGTCTGAGCGCTGCCCGACCTGCTCAGCAGAGCCAGCCCCAGTCGGTGCCAGGAATTGCTCTGAGAAGGGAGAGCGGCTGTGAGCGTTGAGCGACGCTGCCTGAGTCTGCAGCGAGCCCGTGGCTGTGGGGAGAGGGGGAGCTGCCCCGGGGCACGAGTGACACAGTGATGCTACCCGAGGACCAGGCTACTCTAGAAAATTAGATCTAGAAAAGTCCACGCACCCGAGCGATGTACTTAAGTTGACCTAAGCCCCTGCACGGACGGCGCTAGGTTGGCGGAAGAATTCTTCCCTCAATCTAGCTCCTGCCTCTCAGAGAAGTGAACTAGCGACAGTGACAGGCGGCCCCTGCTGTTGGCGTGGGGGGTGTCCACACTGAGGTGCTAACAGGTGCAGCGGTTCAAGTGTAGACAAGCCCTGGGCATGGAGGGGGCCTGGACCCGCTGCTCAGGCAGCAGTGGGGAGCTGCCCCAAGTCTGCGGAGTGTCGCTTCCCCCCTCGGCCTGGCTGGTTTCTAGTGCTGCATTGTCCTCTTCACCCGCCCCGAGAGCCCTCCCTGCCCAGCCTTGTTGAGCAGCGCTGGGCATGGGACCCTGCTTTAGGTTCCAGTCAGCACTTTGGTCGCTCTAGCAACGGGCTCAGGCTCTCTGCAGACTCAGGCAGTGTCGCTGCGGTGCTCACACCCAGGGCAGCTCCCTCCACCCCAGCGACGGGCTCAGTCTTGCCGCAGGGCCTGGCTTTGCTGCTCGCGCCGCCCGCTCCGTGCCTAGGCCTGCCCATCTGCGTGGCCTTGTCCCCCTGGCGGAGAGGAGGGGCCCGGGAGCTCCCTCCGTGAACTAGGTCTTTATTTTGTTGTGTTTTTTCCTACTATTGCAACAGGCATCCCGGGCCCAAATCCTGGACAAAGCCACAGAGTACATCCAGTACATGCGTCGGAAAAACCACACACACCAGCAGGACATCGACGACCTCAAGCGCCAGAACGCGCTGCTGGAGCAGCAAGGTGAGTGGGCAGGGCCAGGCTGGGGGGTGTTGGGTACGCCTGGACCCTGGGTATTGTCTCTTGCCTACTCCCATGAGTGACACCCCTTGGCATCTCTAGGGCACTTCCCCCCCCCAGCCGAGCCAGTCATTGTGAGTGCCCTGGGCTGCCCGTCCTGCCTTTGCTCCTGCCAGATCTGCAAAGCACAGCTTCTGGGAAGTGGTTGGTGATGCTTGTTGCCCTGGCACTGGGGTGCCCCAAGCACCAGCCAAGGCAGCTGGCCTCTGGGGTGCCCAGGAGCTGGGGACTCGGGATTGGGTGTGGAGTTGATGAGTTGTCAGGTTTGGGCTGAGGGGCCTGTGTGGTGGAGATTGTTGCGGGGGCGAGGTCTGTCCCATTTCTCTGCCCTATGTGTCTGGCTCCCTGCTGGCATTAGGGGGAAGGGAGGGATCTGCCCCACGTCTTGGCCCTGGGCCACCTGGCTCTCTGCTGGCATTTGGGTAGGGAGATCTGCCCCACGTCTTGGCCCCTGGGTCTCTGCGGTAGTGCCTGCTGGGAGGGGGGTGCAGGTGAACACCTCGGGTGGTGGCAGTCAGAGCCCTGTGCTGGGGCTCTGCCGTGTTCTGGGAGAGTCACTTGGGCCCACTGGGCCCCCCTGACACACTCCTCTCCCCGCAGTCCGTGCACTGGAGAAGGCACGGTCGAGTGCCCAGCTGCAGGCCAACTACTCATCATCGGACAGCAGCCTCTACACCAACCCCAAGGGCAGCGCCATCTCCGCCTTCGACGGCGGCTCCGACTCCAGCTCTGAGTCGGAGCCGGACGAGCCTCAGAGCCGAAAGAAGCTGCGCATGGAGGCCAGCTAGACGCTTGGCAGCGACGGACTGGCCCCGGCCGCCCCGGCGCCGTTAGCCCCCTGCCCGCCTGCTCTGTAAGGACTCTCCCTTCTCTCGTAGAGGCTCTCGGACTGCAGCTTTCTGACCCTCCCCACCCCAACGGTCCTGACTCGGCAGTGTTTCTTCCGGGGGCCAGCCCAACGCACAGGTGGATGGAGTGCCTGGCCCTCGGATAGACTCTGGGAAGCGCTTGGCTCCGAGGAGACGCCCCCACGTTTTATACGAGTCTTTCTATTTATACTAACGTGACCAGTGAATCTGTTCCCCTGGGGGATAGAGGGGGGCAGAGAACAGCGGTGCCCATCATATGTGCCAGGGCTGGCCTCTCCTTGCCATCCGGGAAGGGCCCCGCACTACCCTGACGGAAGCCAGGCGTCTGGGCTCCCGCTGTGATGCACGGGGGGGAGGGGAGGAGTTTTTTAATTTAGGGTGAGTGGTGATGAATTGCTATTTATTTCCTGCTCCCGGTTCAATCTGGCCAGACTGCCGCTGCCCCCAGGAGCCCAGGCGACAGATTCATAAAGTAACTATCAAATTCCTTGTGCGTGGGCGTCCCTGAGTCGCCCGGCCGCTTTTTGGATGTAAATACACCCCAAGCATTAGAGCTGGTACTAATAACGGCAGCGTCATGCCGGCCTCGTCACAGGGCAGCCGGGCTCAGTCCCAGCGTGATGTGAAGGGGGCTCCAGGTCTCTGCCTGGCGAAGGCCGGCACGTGTGTGTGTGTGTGTGTCTGTCCCTCTCTGTCCGTCCTGTCTTCTCCCCGCTCTCCCCATCCCCAGTTTGTGGCGTTCTCTGATTTCTAGTGCACACCGTGTAGCAGGCTCCCTGGCCAGGGTCTGGCTCCCTCCTGCGGAGCCGAAGTATGTTGTACATACTGCCCATGAAGTGTCTTGCAAGTTAAGGCTTCCCCTTTACTATGAGACTATAAATAAAAATCTTATTTTATCCTTCCTGCGGGTGGCAGCGTTTTCTTGCCGGCATCCCTGCAAGGGGACGACACTTGTAGCAGGAAACACCCCCAGAGCTGAGAGGCTCCCCCGCCCTTTTGTGGCAGATCTGGGGGCCCTGAAAACACCTGTTCGTGCTGGGATGCCCAGCTAACCCAGTGCCAGAGGTGTGGCGGGGGGACCACGTTTTGGCCCATTGGGATGTAGTGAATTGGGCATGGGGCGGTTCCTGAGACACATGGGGAGAACTCCAGAACAATTAACACCCAGCTCTTCCTCCAGCCACTTCACAGCAGGTCAGTGTCACCGTCCCCCCATTTCACCACTGGGAAAACAGGCACAGGGAGGGGAGGTGGGCCAGCCAGAGCTCCAGGTCTCCTGAGGGCCTGGCCCAGTGCCCTGCCCAATAGGCCACAAGCTGGTCGGTTTCACTGCTGGACACAGAGGGAGAAAGGCAGGGGCTGTAGGAATCGGGCCCTGTCTGCAGGGTCAGGGGAGTGAGTAGCTGTGTTGTGGGCATGGAGCACGGCTGGTGGGAGGGGGCTCAGTCTTGTGCAGGCTGGCGCCAAGGAAGCGAGTGTGCGGGGAGCTGCCTGGCATCAGCACCCGCCTGCTTTCTTGGGGAAAGGGGGGTCCCAGGATTGGGTGGCTGGGGCCTTAGTTCATCTGTCACTGCTCTTTCTCCCCTGGGCCTGGTGCCTGCAGGCCTGCCACAAGAGAAGCTGGGCTGTCTCCTTGCCACCGGGGCCCCCAGTGTCCCCTGACTGCTAGGAGGTGCAACCAGCTGGGTGTAGGGGGCCTTCAGGGATGGGAAGGGTGAGAGACTGATGAGGGGCTGGCCCAGGGGCCAATACCTGTTGTGCTTCTGGGTGGGCCCGGCTAAGGCAAGCCCACGATGCCCCGTGGAGTCCCGGGCTGAGCAGCAGGGAGCTGTTGCCCCAACAAGGGTGCCCTGGTGCCTGGCACGTGGGTTGCCACTGAGCTGCCAGGACCTGTCCGCAGCTACCTCGAGCTCTGCCTTGTGCCCGCAAAGGGGATTCCAGGGCACATGCTCAGCCCTCGTGTGCACCCCCCAGGCAGGGCTGTGGGGCTTGGCTGAGAGCCTCCGAGAAGGGAGCTGCAGGCGCAAGTGGCTCAGAGGTGGAACCACAGAAGGGTGGCAATGGTCTGGGTCCCTGCAGCTGTGTCTGCATGGGCAGCGACTGGTATGGGTTGGGCGGCTGGGTCTGGCCAGTGGGAGCCTCTGTGGGTACTGCAGGGGGCAGCTCAGGGTGCGGGCAACAGCAGCCAGGAACTGGGTGCCGATTGGTTGCTCTGCCTGTGGAGAAGGCCAGGCAGTGAAGCAGTTGGCCAAGCAGAAGGCGTATCCCACCCCCACAGCTCAGGGCAGGGCCCCCCCCCCTAATTATCCTCCATCTAGCTCATTCTGGCTCCCTCACCTCCCTGCTCTGTGCCTCAGTTTCCCTGCCTGTCACAGCACTGGGCTATTCCTATGGGGAGGGGAGGTGAAGGGAGAAGCTGTCCTAAGATCACCAGTTCAGGCCTGGCCACCCAACACATCAATCCCCGTGTGCATCTAGCCCCTAGCTTCCCCCTGCCTGGATTACAAGATGCTACACAGCAGAGTCGGGGAGGGCTGCAGGCCCCTGCCCTGTTACCAACAGAAGCAAAGCTCACCCTGGAGAGGGGTGAACTGTCTGGACATGCTTGTGTCAGGTTTGGGAGGGGAGGGGGTGTTAGGCCCATGATCCCCCCCCTGGGCTACACCCCCAACTGCTGTTCTGGCTCCACTGGTCCCACCAGCAGGATGATGGCAGCCTGGGGGGCAGCTGTGCTGCTGGAGAAAGCTCAGTGCCCAGGAAGGGGCTGCAGAGCCCATCCAGCACTGGCAAGGGCAGGGGCTGTGAATGAACATTATGTGCCTGCTGCCCCGCAAAGCACAGTAGTTTCAGGGCCGTCGCCCCTTCTGCCCCGGCCCACAGCCTGGTCCCAGCCAGGCAGCAGCACCACAAGGCTGGCAGAATGGTGCCTCCCTGTTGGCCTCTCAAGGGGGGCTGGCCCTTGAGGTTTTACTTGCACAGTGTGGTAAGAAAACTCCCCCTCCCCCCCGAGTGATGTGCCAGGCAAGGTAAGAACAGAGGCCGGGGCTGGCAGCCGCTAGCTGGCAAGGGCAGACCTGGCTGGCCGGAGGGCAGCTGGCGTAGCACAGCGCCTGCCAGGGCAGCACAAAGGTCAGTCAGTGAAGGAGAACATGGTGCTCCAGACGCAGGACCGGCCCAGCGGCCGGCTGGCACTGGGTCCCATGAACTGAGGCCAGGCTGACTCCTGCTCCCCTCAATACGCCCCTCACCTGCAGCAGTGCCAGGACCAGGCCCCTCCGCACACATGGCCAGGGTGCTGTGGGGAGGCTGGCGGAGCCCTGGGCCAGCTTGCTGAGTCCTGGACTGGAGACGACAGCGAACCAGCAAAAGTATAGTTTAATAACCACCTTGGCAGAATGGCCCCGCAGGGCCCAGGACCAGTGGGGACTTCCCAGCAGGGGGAAGGTGGTTCCCACCCTTTTCAATCCTGTCCCCTTATCTAGCCTCCTGCTGGGTTTCCAGTTCCACTCAAGGCACCCAGCAGCAGGGGCACGGCTGCCCACTGCAGGTCAAAGCAGCACCTCTGCCCCTGCTGGAGGGACTGCCTCTGATCTGCCCCTCCTCCTAAGTGCCAAACCAAGACTCATCCAGGCTCCTGCAGCAGACCCCATGACAGCCTCCCTCTGTTCCCTCACATGCCCCAAGCCCTCCCCCACGTAGCACCCTGGGGTAGGGCCCAGGCGGGCCAGGCTGGATCGCAGCAGCTTGATGCCAAGAAAACAACAGGGGGATCAGTTCTGGTTTATTGATGCTAAAACATTCACCCCTGGTTATTTTAGAACAGAAGTGCTCCTGGGGGGAAGGTTAGTGGGGCCTGGGACTCGCATTCCCACAGCGGTGGGGCCAGCATCGCTAGCTGTGGCCGTTGGGGTTATTTTTGGTCTGGCTAGCATCCTGAGCTCACACCGACCCGAGGGGGGTCTATGCCCGTTCTCAAACCACAAGGTTCGCCCCGTGGGGGCGAGGTGCCGGGGCAGCTCTCTGCTGCTCTCCGACTGCAGGGAGAGCCCATCTGTAGTGTCCGTGAAGGGAGCAGCCACGCCTAGTCTCCGGCATCCATTGTCGCTGCTTCTGCCGCCGGCACGCTGGGGACTGGCTGCCGCAGGAAGTACCTGGCTGCCTGCACCACTTTGTCAGGGGAGATATTGTACACAGGATGCGTCTGCTGCTGCAAGGGGAAACATGCACGAATTAACAGTGGGGGGGAAGGAGGCCGGGTGAACGGCTCACATGGCCCAAGCACGTAGGGCAACCAGGCGGGGGTGGCTGCCAGAACTGGGGGAGGAACTGTGGGGCAGAGGCACAGGGGCTGCTGTTTTGCACCCCACACCCTAGGGATTATTTGGGGGCAGTTCTCTGCCTGCATTACCCGGGAGGTCAGACTAGACATCACGAAGGGCCCGTCTCGTCTTGGAATCAATTTTGTACCAGCTGCGACCCTTTAAGATGAGGAGGAGGAAGGCTGCCCCTGCAGCCCAGACAGATCATGGCAATCAGCAGGGCTGGGACCCGGACTCAGGGCTCCGAAGTGGCTGGGGGTGGGCCTGGGAAAGGGTCACGAGTGTTGGCGGCTCCCGCTGACCCAGCCTCCGTCCCCAGGCCACTCCTAAGGAGTCAGGCGTCCAGTCCTCGTGCCCTTTAGGCCCGGTGCTGACATGCACACCCACACCGCCTACAGATCCCAACGCAAGCGCTGGAACCTGCTCGCCTGTCACCCCCTGTGGGTCAGGGACACAGCACGCCTCTTGCCACTGCTGCACCAGGGTGCACTGGGGCATGATGCTGGGTGAGGCTCGGCTGGCCCCAGTCACACACTGCCTGGGAGCACAAAATGTTCAGGGGCCGTCTCAGGCCCAGCCTGTGGACACAGCCTGTCCCCGCTCTGGCCAGTGGCAAAGGTTGATCCCCTGGGGACTGTGGTTGCAGCACAAGGGCTATTTGCAGGTAATTCCCGCAGGATCCGGCTCTAATCCCGCCCCGGGGAAAAGCTGCACAGCAATCTGTATGATCCCGGTCAGCACTGTGGAGTCAGCTATCACCCACTGGGCAGCTCCCTGACCCCCGCTGTGCCGTGCCTGGCCGCGGCCCCCTTACCAGGCGATTCTCGGGGACCCCCAACACCACCTCCTGGAGCAGGTCTCCGCTGCCGAAGTGCTGGGCGATGGACAGCCCGCTCAGGCAGTAGCAAGTGTGGTAGAAATCCCGCGACCTGCAGTCAACCAGGGACACGCTTGGTCAGACGTCTCCCCCTGGCGCAGAGCGGCCCTCAGCGCTCCCTCTGGAGCTCCCCAGCACCGCCCCTGCGAGTCCCGATGAGCCACTTTCTCTGGACCCCTTCAGCGCTGTGCTGGGCCACGCTGGCTCTCAGGGGATGGCTCTCAGGCCCATGGAGCAGCAGGCAGCCAGCACGGTGGCCGCCTGGAGGGTACTCACTTGCCCGGCTTGTCCAGCAGTCCCCCGGCAGGGCACTGGCAGCACAGGAGGATGTACTCTTGCAGCGCCTGCTGGTCGAACATCCAGTGCGTCATGCTGAGGGCAGGGTCGCCTGGGGAGGGAGCACAGGCCGGGGGGAGAAGGGAAGTTGTTAATGAAAGCTGAGGCAAAGTCCCTCCCGTTTCTAGCTCCAGGCCACAACACTGCCCCCCAGCCTGCGGATAAAGAGCAGTGCCCGCTTGCAGATGCCCTCCGACTCCCCCATGCCCGGGACTCCTAGGGCAGGCCGGGGTGTGGCCAGCGCCCACTGCCGCGGGACGAGGTGAGCGAGACTGTCCCGAACCCAAAGTGGGGGCACCATTGTACCGGTGTCAGGGATGGTGTTGGCCAGAATGACCTTTGCTGGCCTCTCAGCCCCGGGAAACGCCTTGGCTTTGTGGACTAAGCAGGGCCTAACGCAGCGATCACGGGAGGCGCCACCACCAAAAGGAAAGGGGGGCTTGCAGGAATAACGGCTGCTCCGAATCCACCACCCACTCCTGTTGGCAGGCAGTGAGATGCGGTCGGTCACAGGGAGATGGGCACCTAACTAACTCCCCACCCACACATTCCTCTACTTGGTGTGATCTCGCACGCTTATCTGCATTGACACAGGGGCATCCCTCCTGTCTCTGCCAGGCGAGGAAGCGCCCGATGCAGCATAATGCAGATCCTGCGTCCCAGCCTCATGCTCCCCTCATGCGGCTGCCCCTCTTTGACAACACCCCAATGATCCTGCAGAGGGGGTAGGCGGAAGGGGCACAGAGCCGTTAAAGAACTTGCCCGGTGTCACCCAGGAAATCAGTGGCGGAGGCAAAGCTGCGGCCCAGGAGTCCTGCTCCCCAGCTCCGACCAGCAAGCTGCGGCTGAGCAGAAATATTTGTGACTAGAAAAAGCTCTCTCCGCCCTCCCTGGAATCAGACAGTCTGGGACAACGTGCCCAGTGAGCCCAGGTGGATGCCCGAGCTCTCCACCCCCATAGAGCCCACGGCAACCCGGGGGCCGGGGGGCGCGGCGGCGGTGTTGACGGGCATCCACAGACCACAGGTGCTGAGAGGGGGAGGGCCTCATGCCAGGCAGTGTCAGGGCTGGGACTCAGGGCTCTCAGTCCCCACTTGGACCCAGGTTGACACAAACCTAGCACAGCTGGCTGAAGAGCTGGCGGGTGGGGGAAATTTTGATTGAAGTGTAAGATAAAATGTGGTTTTGTCTCAGTTTTCCACTGAAAATTCTGATTGTTTGGTGGAAACTCAAATATCCAAAGTTTTCTCAGACTTGAAGGCCAGAAGGGACCATTGTGATCATCTAGTCTGACCTCCTGCACATCGGCAGACACATGACCTCCCCTGCCCACTCCTGCGACAGGCTGAGTTCCTCTGGCTGACTTTCTGAAGTCCTCCAGCCTTGACTTAATATGGCCACCAGGTAGACCCTGAGCATGTGGCAAAACCCAGCAGCCAGAGACCTGGGTAAGAACCCTCTGTGGTGCCTTAGCCCCATCCAGTGTCCCATTTCTGGCCATTGGAGATGCTTGCCAATATGGCAGATGGTCCACATGCCATTGTAGGCAGTCTCATCATACCATCCTCTCCACAAACTTATTAAGCTCAGTCTTGACATCAGCGAGGTTTTTGCCCCGCCCCCGGTTCCCCTTGGGAGGCTGTTCCAGAACTTCACTCCTCTGATGGTTAGAAACCTTCATCTAATTTCAAGCCTAAACTTGTGGATGGCCAGTTTGCATCCATTTGTTCCTGTGCCAACATTGGCCCCTAACTTCAATAACTCCCTCTCCCTCCCTGGTATTTATCCTTCTGATGTATGTATACAGAGCAATCGTATCTCCCTTCAGCCGTCTTTTGGTTAGGCTGAACAAGCCCAGCTCCTCACGTCTCCTCTCGTAAGGCAGGTTTTCCATTCCTCGGATCATCCTAGCAGCTCTTCTCTGCACCTGTTCCAGTTTGAATTCATGGGGGACCAGAACTGCACACACTATTCCAGATGAGGTCTCACCTGTGCCTTGTGTAATGGTACTAACTCCTCCCTGTCTCTACTGGAAATACCTCGCCTGATGCGTCTCCTCCCCCATGCAAGCCCCAGACCCACCTTTGGCATGCAGTGCTCGGTGGAGGAGGGGCAGCAAGCCTGCCTGCCAGAAGGAGTAGCAGCCATCCACCAGCTTGTTACAGCGGCCCTGGAAACCGCCCTCAAAGCGCATCTGCCGGCTCGTGACCCAGTGCTGGAAGAGACAGATAGGGACAAACGTCAGGGCTCAGACAGTCACAGCCCCACAGGATGACCTGCTTCGAGGCACCAGCTCCTGGCTCCATTTCCCACCCTGTGACCCTGGCTAGGGATTTCACCTCCTCCTCCTTCCCCAACAGGGGCAACCGTTAGCATCTTGCCAACTCCCTCCTCCCTGCCCCAGCCTCCATGGTCAGGGACTCAGAGGAGGTACTGCATCCCCTCTCCAAGTGTGGTGCACCATGGGAGATAGAGTCCAAGCCAGAAGCCCAGTCTATAGAGGAGAAGAGCAGGAAGCCCTGCGGCCACATTTCCAAATGCAATTATTAGATTGGGCTTGGGGTGTTCCATTTTTGGAGGGGGGGGGGGGGAAATCAGAGTTTTCCATGGAAAGCATTTTTGGTGAAACCATGATTTAGCTCCCAATTATTCATGCAAACCAGAGCAGGCCCCAGCTGCGCTCTTCCTAGCGCTGCGTGATCTTGCTCTGCAAAGTGATGCTCGAGGATGACGCTGGCGGGAACCAACCCTCCAATAGGTACAGAAAACCACTTCCTTTTGGCACTGCAGAGAGAAGCCCTCAGCCTGAGCAAAGTGACTCTGGAAGGGTCAGCGTGCCAGCCGTCCGGCACACCGCGCCAGCGCTTGGGTGTTGCAATCAGTGAAACAGAGCAGGAACGCTGCCCACAGGACTGGCACGGACTCACCATGCCGCTCGGCAGCATCAGCAGGGGGTTTCCAGGTGGCACCCCCCCAAACCATGCTGGCTGGAATCAAGAAAGGGTCGCAGTGGGGTGGTGTCAGCAAACGGGGCTCTCCTCAGCTGTGTGGCTCTAGCACCCACCACGGGCAAGGAGAGCGCCCCAGGCGCAGTTCACTTACTAACAAGCATTTCAGATTCAGTGAGTGCTCCTGTTTCAGAATGACCAACGCTGCCAGCCCACAGAAAGTATATCCTCCATGGGCCTCCATGCCCGGGACTCCGCCAATGCCGCCCTCCCAGTTCTGGCACCTAATTCAGAGAGAGGCGGACAGGGAGGATGTGGGAACAGTCACTGGTGCAGATGTCGAATGCTTCTCTTCCCCCAGCCCCTCCTGCCACTGCAATACAACCCCCTAGCATGGACCACTGCCCCGGGTCCAGCCCTGCTGAGGCCACGGGATCTCCCACAGCCCTGCCCGAACAGAGAGGAGCCTCCTTTTTTCCCAGGGGGCCCCGGTCTGCAGCACCGCACAGGGCGGCTGCCCTCTGTGCTCTGCTCACCTGGCAATCCAGGCAGCGGTCCCCGTGAAGAGCGTGGGCGTGATGATGTTGGTCAGTGAAGCCACGGAGGCGGCACAGTACGCACTCCTGTGATGGAAAGATGGATGACAGAGTCAACCCCCAGCATTTACCCTGGACAGCCCTGGGGCCACTAAGTTGGCAGCTGCTGCACTGCCTACTCCATGAGCTTCCATCTATCCCCCCAGTGCTCCGGGCTCTGCGGCGTTTGGTTTCTAGTAGCATAAATACGAGATTCGCTGCAGTGCAAGTCCCTTTACGCCAGGAGAGAGATTCACGCAGGGCCCCAACCGAGCAGCACCTTGCAAGATTATCAGAATAACCCCTAGCTTTTACCCAGCGCTGTTTGGCTGTAGATCTCAAAGCACTTCACAAAGCAGGTCAGTATCACTATCCCCATTCTGCAGACAGGGCAACTGAGGCACAGGGATGGGACGGGACTTGCCCAAGGTTGCCCAGCAGGCCAGTGGCAGGGCTGGAAATAGAATGTAGTTCTCCCAAGTCCCAGTTCAGTGCTCTATCCATTAGGCTACACTGTCTCCCTAACATAACCCTGATCTGCAGAGTGAGGGCAAGCCAGGAGACAGCTCCCCAGCATGGGCCTTCGGTGCTGCTCCAGATAAGTGACACTGAAGGCCTACAGCAAAAATTCAGAAGACGTCCCACACTGGACGCCTCCCAGATGGAAACTCTAGATCATCTCATCAGTGGTTTGGTTGGTGATGAAATTAAGGGCTTGTCCACATGGGGAAATTTACCACGATATTTATACCACTCTGCTTATACCAGGATAACTCCCCGTGCGCACACGCCTACTCCAGCACAAGAGGTCCTTTTTCTGGTTTAGCTTACATGGGAGAACTATACTGAACAAGAGAACTACACTGGCAGGGTACTGGCAGTAAGTTGCCCCCACAGACAAGCCCCATGTAGCTACATACTGCCTTTTCCTACATTTCCATACTGTCCACAGCTGCAGGGTTGCCTGGCAGAGAAAGATTTCACTTTGGACACTTTGATCAAGCCTCCTGCCAGGCAGGTGACACACCAGCCACTCCACACCTCCATCACTCAGAGTCTTTAAACGGGGATGGGGTGACTTCCCAACAGCTCTGTTCTAGCTCAGCCACAGATCTTTAGGGTGGGCAATGCAGGAAGTCGGACCCGATGATCAGAACCGTCCCTCCTGGCCAGGGAATTCATGAGCCTACAACAGGGAAAGCTGACGAAGGTGATTCCCCCAAGCTCGAGTGGCAAGTCGAGGGTGCTGGTGGTGGCAGCTCAGCTGCTCCCTCTGCAGAGCACACAGGAGGGGAGCTGGGGAAGGTGCCTCACACCCACTGCTGCATCACACACGGCTCTTGCTCTATCTGGTGCGGAGACGCTCGAGAAGCAACAGCCGCCAGCGCTGTGAGAACGCATCAACGTTGCCCCATGCAAGAAAGCTCCCACCTACCTGACATCCACTTCGCCCCCCACGTGCATGAGGAAGGAGCCATTGGGCTGCTTCAGCGAGTACAGATACTCCAAGAGCTTCTCCCTGAAAAGTAGCAACAGCATTGTTAGGGGCTTGCTCCATCAGACGCAGGAGCCGGGCAGACCAGGGGCCCACTGGCCCAGCTGCATCGGACACGCAATACTGGCCAGAGGGGCCATTCCTGCCTGATCCCGGGGGTTAGTGGTTGGCTCATGCCCTGATGCATGAGGGTTTAAGTGCCCTAGGTAAGAAGACCCTGGATGTTGTCATTGCAAGGTCAGCTCCAGCCAGTCCCGTTAGTGTCTCACTTTCAGAATCACCCCGGGGGTTCGCAATTTGTTTTTAAAGCAAGCACCACTACCTGGCCAATCAAACTGCCACATCCCGCCCCAGGCAGGAGGGCCAGCGGGACAGGATCGCTTTCAGAGAGGGTTCCTGGAAGAGCGCTTTTGCTCTGGCAGTGACCTGGTCCTGGCCTACGTGTTGGGCGTGGATGTCTCTACATAAGGTCACTCCTCACTTCCTGGACACCCAGGGCCAAAGCCGGGGGGGTGCTGGTCCCCCTCGATGGTGGAGAACCCCAATAATTTGCACGGGAGCCCAGCACGGGAGCACCTTGTGCAGCAAAGACCTCAAAGCCCTGCTGGCGAAGTCATAAGCCGTACACTGGAGGCGACAGACGGCTGCTCTCTCTCCTGCACTGCCGACACCCAGCACTTGCACCCCAGCGAGAGCCACACTAAGCCCTCCAAGCAAGCAGGGCTCCCGCTGCGTGCTAAGGCCAAGGTCTCTGGGGAAGAAGGGCTGCCAACTGAGTCACCCCCTTCCCTCCCGCCCCTCCCAGAGCAGGCCGGGAACCCCACAGCAGGGCCAGTTTCACCTGTTGATGACATTGAAGGCCTCTTCGGTCCCGATGATGCAGAGAGCATTGACAGCTGCATACGTGGGAGCGAGATGGGGGTGCTGTCCTGGCCCCCCTCCAAACCCACCACTGGGGCTCTGGCACCGGCTCAGGAACTGGCAGACGCTGTAGGCAAAGGGGGGGAGGGAGAGATGGGGTTGGTCAAAAATTCCTGGGCATAGTTCACCCAAACCAGCACTTCAAACCTCCAGCACAGAGCCCTGGCCTCTCTGCTGAGTGCAAGACATAGCAATCCGTCCTGGGCAGCGCAGGATGCAGAGGACTGCGTGAGAGCTAAGGCAAAGCTTTCTGGCCCAAGGGGATCTGTTGAGGAGAGCAGCAGAAAGGGGACACTCCATGAGGTCCAGGAGAGACTTCACCATCGCAACTGATTCTACATGGAAGGCGCCCAGATACCAAGATGACAGGCAGCAGGATAAAATGCGTAGCTCTTCTACAGCTTCCGCGGGGGCTCCCCCAAGACCTTTTCCATGTGGTTCTTCGAGAACTCAGGCTGAGTCCAGTCTCACCACTCAGGTGCCTTTATTTGGCCTACAGCAAAGCTATGCTGAGTCGATCAGACTCAAGCACGGGGGGCGGGGATGGGTCCAGCACGTAACCACCCAGCAAACCTCTTCCTTTCTACACATTGCCACATCTCGTTGCATTGACTCTGCGTTGCATCACTCCTCGTGGGATTGGCTCACTCCCTTGCTCCGGCTACGCACAGCTTCCTCTTTACCACATCTTACATTCCCGGCTTCTCTTGGCCATTGCTTGCTTGTTCTTTGTAAACGGGGCCCTGGGTATTCCCTCCCATTACCACAGCTCACAGACACTGTCTCAGCTCGCTGACCCACTTACTATTGACCTCAGCACAGACATCCTGTTCTCAGCCTGCTGATCTATTTACCTCCCTTGTACTGCCTCCCAAGAAATGGGGTCTCCTCTATGTCCAATTCCTCAGGTCAAGCTGGGTCTACCCACTCTTTATCCATAGATCTCAAAGCACTTTACAAAGCAGGTCAATATCATTATCCCCATTGTATGGATAGGGAAACTGAAGCACAGAGAATGGGCGTGATTTGACCAGGGTAGACAGAGTTCCCCAAAATCAGTAGCACAGGTGCCATGATGACTAATGACATCACACTCCCCACCTCTGTGGCAGGGCTTGATAAAGAGAAGAGCATCTAATAATGTCTCTGAGGCAGGGCAACGGCCTAACGGGCTAGGGTGCTGAGCCCTTGCAGCTCTCATGGGTTGTGATGGAGTTTGCAGGGGCACCACGCCTCTGGACGTCTGTCTGCTCTCCGTGACACACACAGACAGACAAACGCAGATGAAGAAACGGTGTCTGCGGGACACCTCCGGAAGAGCTCCAGCATCCTTGCCCTGCTTTTGCGGCTGCCGCACAGTCTCCTTCGATGCGCCACTGGCTATTTAACCTGCCACGCACGGCCGGCATCTTGGCAGCCGGACTCAGGCTTCTCACACCATCACGGTCTCCCCATTCCCTTGTTTCAGACCCTCTCACCTCCCATTGCAGGCGGTTAGCCAGATGCCGAGGATGGAGCACCACCAAGTGGCCAGAACAGATGCTTCTTGGAACACAATCACCCCAATCCACTAAAGGACGTCATTGGTCATTGCCACGGTGCTGGCTAGGAAGCCATGTTCAGAGAGACGGTTTAGTGGCCGTGTTTCTAGTTTGTCGGCATCCATCTGGTACGAGAGCATCGCAGAAGCAGCAGCCTCGCTGTCTAAGAGCAGCTACGATGGACTACGTAAAACCACCTCTCTGACTGCCCAGCTAGACTCACTCTGGGTCGGTCTTCACTGCAGTCAGCCCAAGCTCTGACCCAGATGCTGCCCCACCCACTCCCATCCACACACATACAACCCCTCATCCGAGCGCGGTGGGGCTTTCAGCCCAGGGGAGCCGGCCCACTTTCACTCAGGATAGTAACCCACCCACTGTGAAGTGAGGACACAGGCTACACCTCTTAACTGCCGACAGTCCTCCAGTGGCCTGCCCCCCCGCCCACAATGTCCAGGAGAGACAAGCTTTCCCACAATTCACTGGGAAAGAACTGGAGCAGCTCGGCTTACTGCAGCGCACATGCCCCCTGAAGTGTGTCGATGCAGGCAGGGGGCTGTTCACACCCAGCTGCTGATCACCAGTTAAACCCTGCTGTGCAGACTGACCTTGTGTCTTACAGTCCCAGCCGCTGACATCAATGCCTTTTGACTGCTCTTAGCCCTGCACAGCTGAACGGACCACACAGCGAGCCGCTATCTAGCGTGCCTGATGCATCGAGACAGCACTCAGCTAGCACTCAATGTAGCCCCTGGACTGCCAGTGCCAAGGGCCTCAGAGGCGGCTGGATTCCCAGATCCCAGGTGGATCAGCCCCAACGACTAGAAAAATCATCCCTCTGACGTGCAAACTGAGCAGCCTTTGCCATGGGAAGAGGAGATTCGGAGAGAGACCAGGCTGCCTTTAAAATTCTTGGAATGCAATGGAAGCTCGACAGGCTGCAATGGCAACCTTGAAATGACTTTGAACAAGGCACCCATTCCAACCCACCGGGCCTAGCATGCTCTTCCAGAACCCACAGCAGCACAGCTTTTATGGACATGGGGAATGGCGGGTATCAGCCAAGGATTTCTGTAAAACCTGAAGACTCTTTAGGTGACGAAGTAAGTAAGTGCTGAGAACACAACAAACCCAGGGGTGCAGAAAGGAACTCAGGGTTGAGGCATCCTGAATAAAAAGCACAACCGGGAACGTGAGCTAGCCACATTTGCAATGCAGGATGGAGGCTTCTTCCACTAGCTGAGCAGCCCACTTAACAGCCCATGCAATTGTCGTGGCAGTCAGACCTAGTGGTCAGAGCAGTGGTCGGGAGTCAGGAACCGGAGCCAGGGTCAGAGGTGGAGACAGAGTCAGGAGTCAAGCCAAGGGCCGGAGCCAGAGTTAGTTGCCAATGGTGGGGCACAGGGTTAGGAAGTTGGAACAAGGCAGGAGGGCAGGAACCAGACAGGAAGGCAGAGAATCGGGGACATGGCAGGAAGGCAGGGCTCACGAAGGAGTCAAGCAAGAAGACAGAGTCCGTGTAGCAGCCAGCAACTCACCTAGTCACTGGGACAACTTCCTGGACCTCCTACTGGCTTAAATAGCAAGTTTGAGCCAACTGGAGAGGCTGGATGTTTCCTCCCATCAGGAGCTTCCAGGGTGGCGACTTTGTGCTAGGGTCCCCACCAGTCCACACTTCCTGCCCCTCCCAGCAAGGCTGCTGGCTGAGCCTGTGGCCTGCCTGAGGAGCTGGGTTCGAGACCCACGCTCCAGCAATGTGAAAGGGGGTATGTTTAGTCACTGGAGGCAGCTATTACTGTTCTACCCCATTTAAGGGGCCAAAAATGTTAAGGGGAGAGAGAAAAGTTAGAAGGCTTTGGAGTATGAAGCCTTTTCCCCTAAAGTGCACGCAAAATGTATGTCACTCAGACTTCGTTTGCTGCTCCAGCAGCAGGATTCCCTTCAGCTGGGCTCTGCTCTCCACTCTGATCAGTTTTACAGGGCGTTAGCATCATCAGGCCAGAACCAAACAATACACAAAGGAGAGAGATTTCTAGGGCTTGGTACAGTCCGGGTTAGAATCCAGGTTCTCCATCCAGGGCAGGTCTGAACAGATGGCAAAGAGAGTGGTGCTCTTCTCATTCAACCAGAGCCCCACTTGACTCTAGCCGCTGTCTGGAAACGCAATTCCTTCCTGCCCGATTCAGGCATGTTACATCAGAGGAGTTTGCTTAGATATGGATCTGTGACTTGCTCTGATGCCCTGTTCTTTGTTTATTTGCAAGCATAACACAGGTCTATGTGGTATGTGCACCATTGCATTCAGCCAACCCGGGTCTGCTTTTGCTCTGGCTGGATTTAGCAGGCTGCTCAGACCCTGGGAGCGGGACGTGGGCACAGCAGTTTCAAGAAGAGGCCTGGCAAGACATTTGAAGCAGTTGCTGGAAAGCACCTCTCTGCTCGACTCGCAGGGAAAAGGCAGGTTGAATTTCTAGCCCGAGTCTTTCGGGGGTTGAGCTGTCTCCATTGCTTCTCTGCACAGCATATCTAAGCGCGGACAGTTTCTTCTAGCTGCACGTTCATAAGTGTCTCTTTGCTTTCAGCTTCTGGAAGAAGGTATTTATATAACGATTTGCTGGAGTTATTTTTATCCCTCCTAAAAAGCTGGCCGTGTTGGTGGCTTGCCTCACCTGGATGGTTCAGCTCACCTCCTGGCCTTACTTCTAGCTAGAACCTGGAACTGTGCGTGTCAGATCTGGGGAGTCCCACATCCAACTTCCTCTAAACATGGCAGTTCATTCCTTTCCGCTGACACCATCCAGTTGGTGACACGATGGAGATCTTCAGCAGCCACCATCGTTACATGCCTGGTGGTGTCTCACCGCATTTCCCTCCCCTTTGCTCCTTTCACTCCCAGTCACTGTGGGGTTTACGCACATCCCGCTGCTAAGAGGTGTCGTTGGTTGCTTCTCTTCGCAGCGGAGAAGCTGGGATTGTGGTCGGTTTATCAAAAGCAATGGCTCTGACTCCCGATCACTTGTTTTTTGAGGCATTAATGGCTTCAGGTTCTCACCCGATCCTACCCGCACATGACTTCCGTAGATCTCCTTAGATGTCTGGAGTCAATGGCAGAACCTCGAGGGACAATCCAACACTGACACTGCAAAACCCCCTGCAGCGTCTCTGTAACTAGGTGGGTTTACAAAATAAAATAAAGCTGCAAGCCTAGGCAGATTTCATTGGGGGTAAAAATTAATCTTGTAGGATGAATATTGAAGGGCACAATCTGATTAGATTAAATGATAAAACTTCCTCTTTCCACGTCCCCGCCACAATTCACTGAACCTCAGCTTTTCCAGGGGATAGAGCGCTGGACTGGGACTCAGGAAGACTGGGCTCCATTCCCGGCTCGACACCAGCCTGCTGGGTGACCTTGGGCAAGTCACTTCCTGGCCCTGTGCCTCGGTTTCCCCATTAGTAAAATGGGGGATAGTGATATCGGCCTGCTTTGTGAAGGACTTTGAGATCTATGGCTAGAAAGTACTGTCGAAGAGCGAGGGGTTATCATTGTTATTACATCCGGAAAGGGATTTCAGAACTGATTTCTGAGCTGTTCTCTTAGGAATTTAGGATATGCCTGTGTCTTCCTGAGGAAAGAAGTTGGATTCTCAACTCCTGTTGGTTAAGAGCAGATGCACACAAGCCCAGTTTGGAGTCTCCCCATGATTCAGCCTGTCAGGGGGAACCCCAGGCTCCCCCATAGTCTTTACCTTGACCTGCCAACGTGTGAAATCTCCAAAGTGCCTTGTCTGCACCAGGATTTCACCTGGCGTTAGTTCAGTCGTTTTAGCCCGGCTGAGTTAAGGACACAGCTTCCTCCCAGCAAAGACGAGCACTAAGATTCCAACACCAAGGTAGGTGTTGCCGTGACTGGGGCAAGAGCAGAACCGATGTGGGTGGGAGCAGAGCAACAGCGCTCGCTGGCACTCTCGCCCCTGAAACAGAGGCCCACGGATTCTGAAGATCCCGCTGGAGTGAATGGGGAGGGGTGCCAGGGTCTGAGAAAGGGAGAGGAACTCCCTGGCAGGCGTGGAGGGAGAGCGATCACCAGAGCAATCCCACCTTGCTGTTAAAATGCAGAGGAGGGTGGGGAGGAGGGGGACAATCAAGCAAGCACTAAACTAGCCACTAGCCAGTGTCAGCAACATCATCCAGAGTATCTGGCAGCACAATAGCAACCTAGAAGAGAAGCTGGGGCATGCCAGGCAATGGTTCACGGGGACGAGTCCTTTCTAGCTCCCTCTTCCATGGCGTCTCTGCAGTCAGCCTGATAGCTAGGTGATTGCAATACACGCTCCACCTTGCCCGGAGTGCTCTCCCTGCGTCCGGAGGATTTTTACACTCAGATCTTTACAATGTTTCTCTCCTTTAACGGACGACAGCAGGGCTGGCCCCACATGGGGAGGCGTGCAGAGAAACAGCACAGCTCTACGTAAACCACTGGCAAATCAACCGAGCAGTCAAGCTGAAAAATAAATGAGAGAAAAGTGCTTTTCCCCCCTGGTCTCTCTCACTGCTGATAATGTTCAAGAGCTCTTATTATTACATGGCAGGAAAAGGGTTTCAGTCAGAAGGGTGGATTTTAGGTTGTTTGTCCCCTTTAAAACAACAAAGTTTTCTCCTGTCCAAAGCAAACAAGAATAAAGGCACTGAGGAAATAAGAACAGCAATGTGAATAATATTATTAATAATCCCTAGCACTTTCCACCTCTCCATCTCAAAGCGCTTTCCCAAGCAGGTTAGTATCACTGTCCCCATTTTACATATGGGGAAACTGAGGCACAGAAAGGGAAGTGACTTGCCCCAGTCACCCAGCAGGCCAGTGGCAGACCGGGGAACAGAATCCAGGTCTCCTGAGTCCCAGTCCTGCGCTCTACCCGCTAGACAACGCTGCTTCCCCTTTCTGCACCGCTCGCCTTAATCAGCAGCTCCTGCCTGTACGCAAAGCCAAGGAGCTCAGCCCTGAAGCATCAGAGCTGCTCCCCTCCCCCATGTACACCCATCCCTGGCTCAATGATGCCACGGCGGCATGGCAAGGATCATCCGCATTCCCTCCCCGTCAGTGCACACAGCCTCACTGACTGTGCGGCCAGCCTCCCCCATGCTGTATGGAGTAGATCAGCTCAGCCAGCCCTTATAGCACAGCTCCCTGCCCACAAGAGAAGAGGGTGGCGTCCCGGTGGAGGTTAAGGCTGGAGTCCTTATCATCACCATCTACCATTGTCACAAAATGCCCCCGCCATGCAGGAAGGCAACAATGGGAGGTTATTGTCGGAGGGGGATGAATGGGACAATGTGCCTTTGTGCTGCAGGAGCAGCATTATCCTGTGCAGAGACGGCTGAGCACCCAGAAACAAGCACCTCCAGGGATCGTTCTCCAGCATCACTCCGAGGTGCAGGATGGGTGACGCTGAGCCAAAGCCAGGCCTCGGCAATGCGCACTTCCACACCATACCTGGAAGACTGCCAGGACAGCAAGCTGCAATCCGTGGGGCAGAGGGATCCGGGGGATGGGGGGGGCAGGAATTGAAATAGAGTTTAAACAGATATACCATGGCTGCTGCTAGCATATTTATTTCCAGTCTAGAAAAGCACGGGCTGCATCGGCACAGCTGCCAGAGGTGGCTAGGAAGGAGTGAGCTGCTTTGAACAGCAGGTGCTAGCCAGTTAGCTGTTTGTACAGCTCTCAGACAAAGCTGGTTGTCAAGGCACCAGAAAGTAGGGGACTTGCCGTTCATCTGCATTAAGCAAGTGCATATCCCCATCCGAGTCTGGGTCTGAACCCTAGTCGGGCCAGGTGGGGGTTTCGGACAAGAAGCAGCAGGTGCAATCAGCCACAGGAGGTTACGCAATGCAATCGACTGGACAACGAGGCACGGCAGCAGGTTGGAACGCCTGCTGAGGAGGATGGAGATGCAGACACCCAGATTAAGGAGTACTGTTAATCCAGACACAAGGACATGGGTGGCTTGGACAGGTCTCCCATCGCAGCTGCATTGTGGATGTTGCTGCAATATGGTGCAGGGGCCATCGTGTGGTTACAATAGGGAGGGGCGCTTTTAATCAGCACTAACCCTCTCAGTGCCCGTCTGTACAGCTCCCCTCTCTGCTCAAACACACTTAGACTGGAAAGACCAGGGAGACCAAATTATAAACCCAAACTGGAGCACAGGGTAGATTCTGTCCCAAGTCCAGCTGGCTCTCTTGTCACCTACTATGCTCCTCCTTTCATTTCAGGCATGCCCTTTTCCTCCTCCATCGCTCTCTGGCACTAAGCTTAGCCTTTACCTTCCCTTCGGCTTCATCCAGGGTCTCTCTTTTCACAGCCTCTTTCCCTGGGATGCCCTGTTCTCGAGCTCTGTAGTCCCCTGGTTGGACCAAACAGATCAGATCCTTCTGCACCAGCAGGTCCCCACGCAATGTGCCAATGGAATATCTAGCTCTCATCACAGCCTTGCGCTTGACAGAAGCTCCTTCTTCCTGACGTCTGCAACAGCACTCTGCAAGCTCTCCAACCCGGAGGGAGAGCTCCAATTTCCATCCAGACAACAGACCAGCTCGACTTTCAGTTCCATCCTCTGTCGCTCCCCGCCCTCTTCCACAGCTGAGCCAGGCCCTCTCCCTGCAGGATGTGGGGCCCATTCTGGCACGGCCATCGTGAGACGCTGGCAGCTCTGCACCCTCTCTCTACTACAGCTCCATCAGCACCGTCGCAATCGGATACAGCATTTCTGTAACCATTTGGATTGGGGATGTCCCCTCTTTCTCCGGTTCTTGGAGACTGTACATCACCTTCTCTGCCTGATTCGGAGGTCTGTGTGACGTCCCCTTGGCTGACAGATTCCAAGAACGCTCCTCCATCTGCCACACACTTGCCAGCTCTTCCTCCGCAGGGGGCAAGGCTGCAGGGTTCCCACACCTGCTGACAGTCCTGGGACGTCGGCTGGGACACTGGAAACCTGGAACCATCCTGCCCAAATCAACGCTCATGAGATTAAGCCATGAAACACCCCTCTCTGTGGGTCAGGAGAGTTATTTCTATTGCACACACAAACCGCAGGCGCAAAGAGGCAGCCAGCCTGATTGTCAGCAGGTTAAGGCCCCAGGTCCATACACAGCCGCATTGGGAACTGGACCGCTCCAATGGCATGTGGCCTTATTTGTGTGCATGAGGCCCTGGGCTGCATGGATGAGGCAAGCACATGGGTACAGAGAGGCCTCAGATCTTGGCTTTCTGAAAAACCAGGCCCCATGGGACTTGACTATGGTCACACAATGAATCAGTGGCAGGGCACAAGAGACGTGTTCTAGCTTGGCTGGAATCATGGGCTGGATCCCAGGCTCACTGTTCTGCAGGAGGTCAGACTGGCTGGGCAGAAATGGATCCTGCTCGCCTTGAAATCCATCAGTCTGTGATCTGGGAATGGAGCTGAGTGCCCTGCTCTGATAACCAGAGCACAGGAACAGTGAAGTCAGTGCTCTCTGTCTAGCAGCTACATGGAGAAGTGAGAGGTAACCTCCAAAAGGAGAAATAATGAGAGATAAAGAGTGTGATTGATTTATAAACGATGGCTGGCTGCAGCTGACAGGCCCTGTGATACCAAGGCCGGAGCCATGCCTATTGGCGCAACTGCTCTCTCCTATAGCGTCCAAAACCAGCACCGTTCCACTGGTAACAGGAGGTAATGGGGACACCTTATTCCTCCCAGGGGCGAGTCCAACGCAGTCACTGGAGTTACCCCAGGGATGAATCCGTCCCGACGCGCCAAAGCGATTCAGTTTCATTGCCTCTCGTTTAAGTCGGAGCCAGATGCTGACTCCAATTTCCGGTGGCTGCCTCCGGCTTTCCTGGGGGGCAGCTCATGAACCTAGCCGAGGTCAGATGGCAAGGGTAGGAGCTGCACACTGCTCACACTGCTCACCCAGGCAGGAGGCAGCCTCTCAGTCAAGACTGGATGTCTTTCTAAAAGACACCATCTCGGTTCAGCCACAAGTTGCTGGGCTCAGTGCAGGACCCATTGGGTGAGATTCCCTGGCTGATGCTAAGCAGATCTTACTAGGAGGTGGCCATAATGGTTTAAAAGCCAGCCTGATGAGAAGGTCGCATCCCCATTTTGCCCGCTAGACCATGCTCCTCCTTTACAGTACAGCATGGAGCCCAAGAGGAGATCTCCAGGCAAATATCCTGCCTTATTGACTGCAAAGCTCCTGCTGCATTAAGCATTCGCTACACCAAGCGCACGTCAAACAAGACTTACTCCGAAGCCACAGACTCTGGGATGGGCTCGTCTAGCAGCTCCAAACTGTGCAGGATCCAGTAGCACAACCAGGGGCGGCTGGCATCCAGACACTACAAAAGGGGAAAGAAGAAACCGGTCAGATCCCGGACTGGCACTGCTGACAATACTGCGTTTGTTACGCGGCAGCAGGGAGATGGAGACAGGGCTATGCTGAGGACAATCACAATGAAGCTATTCACTTGTAGGGCTCTGGGGAGAGCTAGGGAGTGACTGAAATTATCCTAAGGAAGAGAGGTAGGAAAGTCACGGTGCTTTTCATTGGAAGCAAGGTGGATCAGAGGGGTAGGAAGGCATGGAACTCCCAACACCTACAAAGCCATGGAAATTACAGTGATGATCCAAAAAGAATCTAGGAAGGAAATGACCCTAGCAATGTGGAAAAAAAACAGTAATAAAGGTTTTCATCCAGAAAGATCCCAGAGTGCTTTACAGACCATATACACAGGACAGAGATCACATCGCCCATTGATGAAATGCAGCCACCTCTGGGGCACAATGCTGCAGCCATTTAACGGCGCACAGCAACAGTACAGAAGCAAAGGAGGATGCCTAACTGAAATTAAACCAGTCACCTAGAAAGCTGGGTTTCACGCCAACTGGAAAACGAAACAAAGATAAGCATAAAACGTCCCAGTGATAACCAATCAATGGTACTGGCCCTTTAAAGGCAAGGGCTATAATGGAGCGAGCACCAGAGCTCCAAGGGCTACTATGTGGCCTGCGAAAGTGCCCCTTGACAGAACAGTAACTGCAAGTCCCAGGAGCACACTCTGTACTGGCAGACTAACCCGACGAGGAAGGCCAGGGGGAACAAGTGGAAAGTTTTACAAGCTGGATAGGATCCCTGGTGTCTGCTGCTGCCAGCTCTGGGACTAGAGTGGCTGACGGGACGGCTGCAGAAGGCAGCTGTGATTTTAGCACTGCGTAGTTACCTCGTAGGCATCTGTTAGTTGTCTCAGGCCTCTCTTCAAGTAGTGGAAATGCTTCTCACGCTGCAGGACAAACCTGAAAGACAAACGGAAGGGGAGAGAGCTTTGGGAAGCTTTGCACAGCATTTACTAGTGTATTTGTCTTTTACATGCCAGCAGCTCAGATCGGGGACGCCCTAACATGGCCTCCTCTAGGCCATTCTGATGCCACACACAAGCACTGCATACACACCAAGGGAGAGTAGAATTTCCATTCAAAAGAGCAGACAGCAAGAGCCTGCATCTTTACCGCACTGCACGGCATGACAAATCTCAGCAGGCAGCGCTCCATCTTGTTCAGAGTGGCTAGGTTGCAATGCATGCTGGGATCTCTAGTCCCTCCATGGGGTACATCTCCATAGCCAAGATCAAGGTAAGAAAGGTCTGATGCAAATTAAATGCAATCTACTAGCTCCATGCAAGCTAATGCAGCCCTCCACTGGATGCTGTTCAGGCATCCTTAGCCTTGTGGATTCAGGAAGAGAAATATTGCAGCTGCCATGAATTGAAAGTATTTACAAATTTCCCCTTTAGATTTTCCTGAAGCACTTCTCCAGTAGAATATCAACCAGTTAGTCAGGGCAAAGGAAGACGATATTGAAAAGACCACACAGGTGGGATTTTAAGTACAGGAAAAATAGCCTGTAGAATTATTAGCCCCTTACATGTGGTTTACAGTTGCACACTGTTATTGTGGGTACAAATGCTCTTTGCTATTAAAATCCTGTAATAGCGTAATTACAATCGGCTGAGCAATGATTAGGAACGCAATCACAGGGTTTGGACTACCGTATTTATCAGAGCACTAGCAACCTCTTGTTCTGTGCAGCTCTATCTCCCCCTCTTGAAGCCAAGTGTAATGCTAACTTGGCTCTTTGCATTACCATTGCCTCCGATGTCATTTAGAAACCCATTTCCTTGTCTATATGATGTCTCACATTCCTCCACAAAAGCTTTCAATGGAGAGATGGGGCAGGGACCTCACTTCAAAGTGCAGACAGCGTTACCACATGCGGCCAATCCAGGCAGTCCCAGTGACGTTGGGAAGCGCCAGCTGTGATTGCTATCCACTAGAATAGATGTGGGAAATCTGACCTCCCCGCAGGAAGAGAACAGGAGAAACGGAGATTTGCAGCAGAGCTGCCCCTTCTCTGCATGCTGTAGTTTCTTGCTCTAGATCTTCAGGGTCCGGTCCCCAACTCTCTGTCGAGTCCTTTGTGGTTTTAATCCATGACTTCCCACCCAGTCTCTGCTCTCATTGGTTTTAAGTCGAATACACACAGAGGCTTGGAACTGGTTGTTAACTGAACCACATTATGTCCATGTTCTCACAGAGCTAGAAAACGGAAGCATGAGGCACTCGTTCCCTTTGGGCCACTGAGGGCCAGAATGACACAGGGATTTAGGTACCTAAAGATGCAGACAGGTGCCAAGTGACCCACAAAAGGTCTAGGCACCTAAGCTCCACTGGCTGTTAGCCATCTAACCTGCTTGATAATTTCTAGGAATCTCCTTAGGTTCCTATCTGCACCATCTCACCCAAATTGCTTTGTAAATCTGGCTTCAAGTATGGAAAAGAATCCTAAACTGGACCTTTCCCTCAAAGGCTGGTAACAGTTCTTATTTAGACAGTGAATTCTTTGGGGCAAGGACTGCTCTGTGCGGGTACAGCACCCAGCGCAATGGCCCTGCTCTCAGTTGGTCCGTAGACACTACCATAATGAAAATACTATTCATGAAATTGTGTCCACCTGATTTCAAGTGTCCACCTGACACCTGCTTCAGTCAAGCACCCACGTCTGCACGGTAGGAGCAACAATTGGCAGAAATGACAGGGATTCCTCAGCCATGGGTATGAGGCCTCCCATGTGAGGAAACGAAGGTCACCCTAGATCAGGAACACCAGGACTTGGATTTTAGCCAGAGGAGATTTTGGATGGGGGAGGGACTAGATCACACATGCGTGATAACTGGTGCAGCTCCATTAGTACCGTACGTACTTTGCTGCCGGACTTGACTTGATCTAGTTTTTAAATTGGGGGCAGGGAGGGGGAATGGATTTGGAGGAGTAAATATGAGGAAGGGGAAGAGGGAAAAGAAAACAGGAGGAGAGTAGGGAGCGATGAAGAGGAGGGGGAAGTGCTGAAAAGAAGAAGGGGGCAGGAGGAGGATGGGGCAGAGAGCTATTCAGCAGAGACTAAGGGGAGAACAGAATCCAACCTGGAAAACACAGTCTGGTCCATCCAGGAAACAAGATAGCGCAGTGGTGCCATCATTAGGCCCATCCCCTGCTGTTCCCACCCTTCCAGCATCTGCACAGCGGTGTGATTCGGCACTGTGCATGCGGATGGAAGCTGGCTCCGTGCGGGGAGGTTATGGGATGGGTGCACCAGATGGGCAGAGCAGCAGAGCCGTTGGGTTTGAAGATCCAGCAAGCCACCCTAGCCAAGGACAAAACATGTCCCTTTTCTTAGGGGGCGTTTGGTTAATTCTCCTGCTTCCCAAGCGCAGCCAGGCAGCTTGGTTCAAAGTGGAGCAATGGATGATGGGACCTACTGTTTCTGGATGCTTATTAAATGCAACAACAGGCTGTCCTGAAAGCTTCTACGGCCATATCTCCTGTACAGCCAGCCAGAACACACGAGCAAACCAATCTCAGATGGAAAAACAGAGACAGGGGTGTCTGACCCCTGAGCTCTCTCGATGGGCAAAAGGAGGGTGTTTGCCCATCGTGCTAGCTCAGTCAAGTCCAGTTAACGCGGCCTGACAATCCCTATCAAGACAGAGTAGCGCGTTTGAGGCCGTGTTTTGGCCTAGGTTAAAACACGGCCACCTGACATGACTTCCAAACGCACTACCCTGCAAATTTCACCCAAGAATCCCAGTTCAAACACTCCAATGGCTTTCATTTTGTCTGCTACAGTAACTTACTGTGAGGCATGGTGGTTCGTCTTGTAAGCATTGAAGACCTCTTGTACCAGGTCTTCCACCTTGGTCTGCCGTGAGTGACGGTCGGGAAGCAGCAGAAAGGAGGGGGCGGGGAGAAGAAGAAAAAGAGATCTTTGGTTTTGAAAAGCAACCTCACCATGTTTCCCCAGCAAGCAGCATTTGTGAACACAGCCCATCTAGCCACATAGGCGCGGCTCAGCTAAAACCAGGATTCGCCCAGACAGCAGACTCCTTGACAGAGATACGGGATTACAACACGACAAAGGACCGTGCTGTGTCAAAGCCGCACCCAGATTCTATCATTCTCATCCCAAGGCCAGAAAAGAGGCCTGTAGTAATGCTGGATGGAAATAGCTGAGGATCCATGGCTGCTTCTCACATCTGAACGAGTTCACGCTCACTAACAAACCGGACTGTCACTACGCAAAAGAATAAATGGACACAAATCAGACATAAAAAATAACAACATCCATAAACCAGTCGGAGAACATTTCAACCTCCCAGGACATTCTGTCTCTGACCCGAAAGTTGCTATTCTCTCAAGAAAAAACGTCAAAAACAGACTTCAAAGAGAAACTGCTGAGCTAGAAATCATCTGCAAACTTGACACAATCAAACTGGGTCTGAATCAGGACTTGGAATGGTTATCTCATTACAAGAAGTAATTACCTCTGATCACCCATTCTCATCTCCTACTCAATTGTTGTCATTAGGCCTCAAGTACCCGGCTTTTGTCCACCTCCCCCATTGTTGTCACTCCCTTGGATATGTATATGTTGCCTCCTGTATGATTTCTATTACTTGCATCTGAGCAAGTGGGTTGGAGCCCATGAAAGCTTATGCCTGCTGAAATTAAATTTGTTAGTCTTTAAAATGCTACAGAATTCTTGTTATAATGGGGAGAGGCAAGCAGAGATCAATATCGACTTGTGTTTCAAATCCGCGTAGAGTGTGTGGTAGTCTGATCCCAGGACTGCAAGTCGGGAACTCTTCTGCTCTCATCCCGTCTCCGACCCTCTCTGGGACGTCACTCACCCACTCTGCCTCACTTTCCCTGTGCACAAAATGGTCTTTGGGGTCGATCACTCCGGGAGGTTTAGCGGAGTGCTTAGGCCTGGTCTACCCACATGAGTTGTACAGCTTTAACCGTACCAGGCTAGTGAAAGCGATATAGCCTCTCCCCAGTGTGGATGCAGTTCTCTCAGTACTAGTACAGCTGTTCCCATGTAGGAAAGGAAATAAACTCTACCAGTGTAACCGTCTACACCAGGTGATGGAGCAGTATACCTATATGGGTAAAACAACGACACCCCTAACTGAAATAGTTACATCGGTACAAAACCGTGTGCAGATGATGGAAGGAGCTACAGATGTATTGTCACAGGAGAAAGAAAGCAACACTGGGGGATGTTCTCTTTGGTAACGCACATACCTGGGCACTGCTACAGCATGCCGAGGCCTTACAAGGCATATAAGTCACATGTACAGTCATACTTTGCTACCAACTACCACAGGAGAGCAGCGAGTCAACACGATCCACCTTCTCCAGTCAACAAGAAAGAGCCATGAGTCAATGGACCTTTTAAGGGAAAGGCTCAACAGTAACACCTGGCTGTGAAACACAAACTCACCCCGAGGAAGGTTTTTAAGAACAGGCTGGACAAACACCTGTCAGGACTGGGCAAGGTTTACTTGGTCCTGCCTCAGCGCAGGGCCGGACTAGATGAGTTCCCAAGGCCCTTCCAGGCCTACTTTGCTATGACTCTATACTCCAGACAGACCTTGAAGAATAATCACAGGAAGGGGCGAGGAGTAGCTTAAACACACCAGTCTTGTGCGTGCCATGAATTCCCAAACTCTCTTGCCTAGGTGGCTGGCCACTCCGAAATCTCTCTCTGCAGCAGCAATGAATTCTTAGGCCCCCCCACATCTGGCCAACTCTTAAGCACAAGCCTCACTTGACTCACACGGGGTTGCTCACTGGAACAGAGGCAGGCATGTGCCTTGCAGCCTGCTGGAGCGGGGCCTTGGTCACAGTACCACTCAGTAGATGCAGCACAGTGGCCAGACTCTTTGCTACAATGTGCCTGCTAGTTGGCTTTCTGGCCGGCCCATGTTTTGCTAATTCCACTGTTCCCCCAAAGGAATCAGCTGACGCCATTAACTCTCACAGGCTTTTTCCTCTCTCCCATCTGAACCCCTGCCTGATCAGACAAGGTTTATTTGGCTAAGTAGATTATTAGCTTTGCCTTATCAGAGGCACCTTTTCAAGGCCATCAATCAACCGCCCCCCCCTCACCCCCCCAACATGATATTTAATCGTTCACGGTGAATTCACACATCTCCAACAGAGAAGCTGCTTATCAAGAAGCTTGAAAAGAAAACAGCTCACCACTCAGGCCTCAGTTCAATGGGCCATGAGGGGAAAAAAAGTCTTTAAAAATCAGTTTACTTTACTCTGGGATCTCATATTCCAAAATGTATTACACTATAATTGGATTGTTATTATGGGATATCACTATGAGGCTGCGTTAAGGCCCTTTGAGTACCCTATCTTAACGTGCCATAGATTCATGTATTCCAAGGCCAGAAGGAACCATGGTAAGTATCTAGTCTGACCTCCTGTACAGCACAGGTCATAGGACTTCCCTGAATTAACCCCTGGATGAACTAAAACAGAACGTCTAGAAAAACATCCTATCAATCCACCACCACCATACGCAAGTCGTTCCAATGGTTAATTGCTCTTGCTGTGCCGCATTTCTAGTCTGAATTTCTCTAGCTTCAATTTCCAGCCATTGGATTGTGTTAGACCTTGGATTTCTTTTAAATTAATTCTCAATGTCCTGGGTTTATAATGCTCGTGTTGGGAGATAATCACATCATCTCTGGGATAGTTCTTACTCTTAAATTAATGATAGAGTTTCAATTTTAACTTCAGCTGTTATTTTTTGGTTGGGAATATGAGAGATTGAGACATTTGTACTTTGGGATGGTCCACAAATTCTAAAGCAAGATGGGAGCATTCTGATCATCTAGGATGACATCCTGTATGACACAGGCCCCAAAAATCTCACCCACTGATCCAGCCCAGAACTCCTGGCTGAGAAACAGCATAGAGATCTGAATTTAAACATTCACTCTATTTGTTAGTATAACCTGTAGGTCTGGTTTTTGAAGCACAGTAATTGTGTGTTAGGAGAAGCCTATGGCAATATCTTTTCATAATATAATCATCTGGCTGTGGCATATATAGTTTCTGGATTTGGAAACAATCCTGGTTTTTCTAGTTATACAGGAGACAAAAGGGTTTTTTTTTTTAATTCTGTTGGAAGAGCTGGGAAATTATAAACCCAGCTAGTGATGCTGCTCCCTGGAGATGCAAGTTAGAGAGGCCAAGCATTGCATGAGTCAGAAACATCAAACTCCCCCCCTCATTTCTGCAGGGAATCTCTCCAGGTCAGGAGTGAGGCAGATCAGAGCGTACAGAGCAATAGTGATCACATAGGGCTACAAGTCTGAGGGTTGCCAGGCCAACACCTTTCACCAGCACTAAAATTATTTAGCGTTTCTCTTATGGGGGGACTTAAAGGCCACAATTGAGATCAGGGCCTATCTGCACCAGGGGCTGTACAGAAACAAAGAAAGTCCCAATCCTTGCCCCAAAGAGCTTCCATGAGAAATACACAAGCCAGATAAAACAGAAATAGAGCGGGAGGGACTGTATTTTTGTTCTGTGTCTGTACAGTGCCTACCACCATGGCGTCCGGGCCACGACTGGGGCTCCTAGGTGCTCCCATAATATATCTAATAAGTAATAATCACAAGCAAGATGTTAAGGGATTTTTTTTTCTCCTAAAGTATCCTCCACGCCCTCTCTCTGTCCAACTGGTTCCACCATTGCTGACCCAGTGGACCCTCCCTTTCCACCCTGCACACTTCAAAGAAAGCAAGTCACACTCAGTGTGGGATGATCAGAAAAATCAGCTAATGTGCTCTAATTAAAACAACAACAACAAAACAATCCTCTGTTTCTAGGAAAATACTAACACAGGGACACGTCTCAAAATCCACCACTTTCAGCCAAGGCATTTGTTAAACTCTTCCTAACAAAAGAGGGGAAAGAAATACATATTGACTGAATCAGATACCAGAGAGCTCAAAGAAAAGGGCTATAACAAACGCATTCTTGAGCCACTTGCTCGCTTCACGAATAACGAGAAAATGACCAGGAGCTCTGCTCCCTCCTAAGAGTGCTGGCCTTGCCTGGTGTAGGAGGATCTGGAATTTGCACTAAGTTACTCCAAACCAGGAACACAAATACATTGGGTGCAACATTTACCTGCTCTTCAATATTGGAGACTCTCCAGAAAACACTATGCGGTGAAATCCTGATTTACTAAATTCTGGTAAATGACTGGCTAACTATGCTCCCCAGGGCTGCACCAGCCACGGAGCTTTGCTCCTGCCCATCCTGGGAGCTGCACCGTTTATCTGTCGTATCCACCTGCTGTCTTTCATGTTACCACAGATTCTTGGGGGCAGGGACCATTTATGTTCCTTCCACACAGCACCTGGCACAGTGGGGTCCTGGCCTATGACTGGGGTCTTGACTCCGCAGCAATACAGATAACAAGCAAGAGCACAGCTTCAGTCGTGCAGGACTTTGGAACTCTTACAGAAGTGGCGCTCCTTTCCTCTAATACTAAGTCAGCAAGTCTGAGGGAGCTGGTGAGTTCTCTATAGCAGAGCTGGGGAAAGCCCCACATATCCAAAACCTTGCTTTAGTAAACGTCTCAGGTGTCCCTCTCCACCATCAGACAATCCAGTTCTTACTGACCTTTCACTAGTACTATTTATAATGGCTGCCTTATGTTTCTATAGCACCTTTCATTCTGAAGGATCCCAGAGCACTTTGGGCACTATATACACACACAGAATATCCCTCCAACGCAGCCACTTTGGGACGGGACAGCAGCCACCCATCAATACATGGCATGCTGCACAGCTGAGACAGAAGGGGAAATCTGAGCCAATGACCTGCCCTTGCAAAGAAATCCCTGGATCTTTAGCACCCTCCACTAGGGGTAGCACCAGTAGGAGCAATAGTTTAAACAAGGCACTGGGGGCTGCTGATATTTAAACACTACATTTTGTAGAGGTGCCCCGAGCAGGGTTAGACCGCACCAAAGGTGGCCTGAGGCTTGCACGGATCATGTGTGGTCACAAGCCACAGGGAGGCCATGCATGCCAATGCCTGACTACAAACTCAGTGAAAAGCTGCAGCGTGAGTAGGGTGTTCACAGGTACACCCTGCTGTGATCCGGCCCAGGAAATAAATGCACAGGAACCAATATGGAGCACGTCCATTATATGCAATCTGGCCACTAGGAAGAAACAAGCAGCCCTCCAATAACTAGTCAAAAAAATTATATTGTGGAAAGGGGATGTAGCATTAACTGAACTGCCAGCCACAATGAAAACCATCAACAAGTGCCTCACAGATAAGAATCCAGGATCCGAAAGCATTTTCATGCAAGCTGGCCCTGACCTGGGGGATGAACTCCAGAAGTTCAAGGTACAGCAGGATCCAATGGCTGGAAGTTAAAGCTAGATAAATCCAGGCTGGAAATAAGGTGTAAATTTTTAACAGTGAGGGTAATTAATGACTGGAACAATTTACCAAGGGTAGTGGTGGATTCTCCATTACTCACAATGTGTAAATCAAGACTGGATGTTTTTCTCAAAGCTCTGCTCTAGGAATTATTTGGGGGCAGGTCTCCGGCCTGTGTTTCCAGGAGACCAGACTAGATGATCATAGTGGTCCCTTCTGGCCTTGGAATCTAGGAAAATCTGGATCAGCACTGATGCCCCCCACCTAGGAAGCCATTTCAGATGCCGAGGTATCAACAGTCCCTGCCACCAGTCTGAGCTATAACAGGGAGTCCCTAAGGGCCCTGCCAATTTCCAAAATCCTCCCCTTCACCTAGTTTAAGGGGTGCCCCGGGAAGTGCGGAGACTGGAATCGTTCCTGTTTGCATGCACAAATAAGGGAATTTCATCAGCTTCTCGCTGATCAGCCCAGATACCACAGACAGGGAGTCTGGCCATCCAGCCTGCATCCACAGCATACTTTTCTTTGTAGTGGCTACTTGAAACAACTCGGACTGTGCAGCAACAGGCCACCAGATGCCCAGCCATTCATCGCAGAGAGGAAGCCTCCAACGAGACTCGCTGCTGAAAACTACAGGGCACCAGTACTTGGTGGAGCTGGGAAACGTTTCCTTCAGACGGAAGAAAGACTACACAGGGTTACGCTGACAAAAGCAAAGTCCTCTAACAGCAAAGCGGAAGCGTTCTAATCGATCATCAAGCCAGGGGGCCATCAAGTGAGAGAGATGTCCAGAGAAAGCAATCAGTGGGCAAAATTCTGGATGGATTAAGCAGTGGTTTTGTATTTGACACTTCAGAATACTAGGGCAACACCGGCCTACCAGGGCTCAGCACACATCTCCATTTGTCAGGATCTTTTTCCTGTTGAACACACCAACATGGCTATTTCTCCCACCACATCAGGCCTCTGACCTGACAGCTGTGCTGAGTGACATGGACAAAAAGGGAGAGGGAAGAAACATGCTCATCTTTGCCATTACCAGAGAGAACTTTCTGTTTCCAGCACAGAGGCGCTAGGGTTGAGCCAGGCAATTAATGTAAAGATCTCAACAAATACTGTCTCTGCAACTAGGGGCACACACATTCACCATAGAGCCAGCCAGCGTAGGCACCCGAATTTCTCCAAAGCCTAATTAGCTATGTTCAGTGTGAGGAACCCTACCGCATTATTTAAAGACAGCTGGTCCTGAACCTGAAAGCTATTAATGGATCAAAGCCTGGCTACATTAGAGATTGCTTCTTTACCTCTGTGGCAACACAGAGCCTAAAGCCCAGGAGGAAGTGTGTGAGAGCCTATAGAAGACTGAGATAAGGCACTTGAGGGGATCTGGCTGCAGAACAAACTTCAAGAAGAGATTAAACTAATCCAAAACCTGGACAGCTTTAGGAAATGCCACCACATCTTCTTAATGCAGCTTTTCCACAAGAAACAGAATAACATTTAGTACAACAAACCTACCCCAAGGCCAGCTTCCCATGGCCAGAGAAGGGAGAAGAGCTAGAAGACAAAGTCCACTAGGGAGGCCAATCTAATTGAGGTGGGAGGGGCCCAAACACTATGGTGATGGGCACCAGTCTAAAACCCTCAAATGGACGGATTTTTTTTTGATAATTTTCCTCCGTACAGACCCAATACTAGAGCCCACATGCTTATAGTTGCCTGCTGAAATTGTCACTGGGCATGGAGGTGATAAAGACTCTCATTAGAACGCCCCCTGATTCTATTACCTGGGTTACTAGCACCAGCCTGGATGTTTGTGCTGTCTGTTTTAATAGCCTCCTTCCTTTCCACCATGTATAGACCTTGCCTGCTTCATTCCTCTCACTTTGGGCAACTGAACTAGACAAGCCCGTCTCTCAGATGTCTACAGCCACATTGCCCTTTCTAGCTCTCATGCCTGCATAGAGAAATTCAAGCACCACACAAGAGCAACCTGTTTCCAGTGACATTTAAACTAACTCCACAAACACGTGTTTGCTGTCCGTAGGGTCCATTCATGATGAACGCCACTGGCCGCTGGGCACCCCTCGTGCGCTGCAGGAGGGAGACCACTCACAATCCACACAGACACAGGCTGGGAGAAGAAACTGAGGCACAGGGAAAAGAAGGGATTTGCCCAAGATCACCCAGCAGGGCAGTGGCAGGGCCGGGAATAGAACGCAGGCCACTCAGGTCCCTAGCCTGACTCTCGTTATAAACTCCCCATCCCTGCCAGTGCCAGGGCAGGTATCTTCCTTTTCATAAACCCGGCCCCCCTTCCTCCAAGCCAGAAGGAGCCCAGCCCCCTCCCCTACTATAACCCGCTGCCCCCCAGTCAGGGCCAGCCCAGTTTGGGCCTGTCCAGCTTCCACACTCACACACCTACCCCCCACACACACCCACACTATAACCCCCCCCCAGTCTGGGGGCCTCCATCACTATAACCCCGCTGCCCCCCCCATCTCCCAGCCCATCCCCCCATGACAACCCCGCCCCCGCGGTGCACGCCGGGAGCTGTAGTCCCGCCCCCACCTGCTCGGCCGAGGTGAGGGTCCGCACGCCGTCGTCCCGCAGACGCTCCCGGCCGGGCTCGGGGCCGGGCTCGGGGCACGCGGCGGCCGCCATGCTCCGCAGCGGAGGGAGGGGCCGGCGGGAGCGGGACGGGGGAGCCCGACGGCGGCTCAGCGGGGACAGAAGGGCTCGGGCGCGATCCGTTCAGCGGCTCCCCCGCGTGGCCGCGGGACGCCAATCCAGGAGGCCGAGCGCAGCGCCTAGGGCGGGGCCGGGGCACTCCCCGCTGCCGGCCTGCGCGGCGCCGGCTGGGCTCCCCCTACCGGTTCCTGCCGGGACTGCAGTGCTGCCGGGCCGCTGGCACGCGCGTGGTGGGCACATGCCCTTAGGGTGTGGCCTGCATGGCCCTAGCGTGTCCCCCTGCCACGTATGCCCCTAGTGTGTGGCTTGTGTGACCCATGCGTGTCCCCTACATGTGGCCCTGGCGCATGTGCCCCTGTGTGTCCTCTCCCACGTGTGCCTCTAGCATATCCTCTATGTACCCCCAGCATATCCTCTTCCCACGTGCCCTGAGCATGTCCTCTGCATTCCCCTAGCATGCCCCACTCCCAAGTGTGCCTCCTAGCATGTCCCATGTGTGCCCCTAGTGTGTCCCCTGCATGCCCCAAGTGTGTCCCCCTCCACATGTTCCCCTATCATGCCCTGTGCCTCATGTGCCCTTAGCATGTCTGCTGCATGGCCATACTATGCCCAGTCCCATGTGTGCTGCTACCATGCATGCCCCTCCTATGTGCCCCAGTGTTTTCTCTGCATAGCCCTGGTGCATCCTGCTCCCCTGTGGCTCTAGCATGCCTCCATGTGCCTGTGGTTCCCCAAGAACCCCTCAATGCCAATGGCAGGGGCGGGGGATTCCAGGAATGTCCTGAGTCCTGACTCTGATGTGTACATCCTGAGTCACCAAAGAGTGTCATGGGATGGGAGGTCTTAAAGAAAGCCAGGGTCCCACTGATTACCACTGTGAAATGTACCTACAGCTACCATGTCAGAAGGCACGTGTATATTCTGGAAACACATTCCTTGAGTGTGTATCACAGCAGGGGGGTTTCCTGTCAGACACCAGCTGTTTATTGACCTCTCTCTGTGTCGGGGTGTAGACGACATGCTGCAAGCTAACACTATAGCCCCACTTGCACATGGAGTCAACAGAGAGATGTGACATGAACAGGGAAGAGCACAGAGGAGAAATAAGCCACAGGGGGTTATACTGTCTCCGAGCTCAGGCAATGAACTTTGGGGATACAAGCAGAAGGCAAGAAAGATGTCCTCTTATCCTGCACCTAGGACGTAAACGGGCAGTGAGATTACATCTGTGAAAATGGGATCACAACCGCCCTTGGCGGAAGATGCTGCTAGTGGCTTTGGGTGAGACAAATGTCATTAGACAGGAGGTTAGCCCAATAGGCCATCTTAGTCTCTAGAAAGCATGTTAGGATTTTGGTTTCTATGTAACCTTTTGTTTCCATTATCTTTACCCACCTCCTCTTGAATCTTTGTAATAAACATCCCCTTGTTTTCACTATAAATACATCTCAGTGCTGTGATATTTAGCAAGGTGCTTATCCTGAGTTGAAGCAGACAAGCTGGTGTGTGCGCTGCTTCCTTGGGGACAGCCGAGCCACTGTTCCTGTGAGTAGTCAGTGGATAAGGAGTTTGACACTACAGGGGAACGCTTCACAGGGGCTTGGGGTGCCCCTATTGTTACCCTGCAAGGCAGAGTAAGGGCTGGCACAGCCCAGAGGAGAGTTTGGGTGGCTAACAGGCTGGTGAGGTCAGGGAAATGACACCCAGTTAAGCACAAGCAAGTCTCTCTCATGCTGGAGGCAAGGGGGGTAACACAGTGATTCACAGTCCTGGGTATCCTGAGAACCATCACATCCCTAGTATTGTCCCCAAGGCTGCCTCCTTCCCTACAGCTCATAGCCTATATGCTGGGCACTGGTGCAGACCCCCCAAAACTAATATCAGCCCCCTCCATTGTGCTGTGCAGACCCCAGCTGAGATCAGGGCCATGTTGTACCAGACACTGCACAGACAGACACAGAGAAGGAGAGAGACAGTCCCCGCCCCAGCTGAGATCAAGGTTCCGTTGCGATGACTCACATCAGGAAGCGTACTGGAGCCGGGCCAGAGGGGAGGGGACAGAACTTCCCCAAAAGCTTGTTTGGGCCCAGAGTCCCAATGGGAGCCACACCCTTAGAAATCTCACCCTGGCTCGCCCTGAGCGCCTCTCAAAATCTGTGGTGCACGGGAGTGGTGTCTTCCTGCTGAACCCTCCCTCTGAGCCACTGCACCGGCTAAAGCATCCATGTGGTCCTCCTGACCCACACATCAGTTAGCCACAAAAGGCATGTTAGACAGGGGTGCTTGCCATTCTCCCGCCGAATGCAGAGTGGCCACTGAAGCTCACTGCGGCTCCAGGAACAGCTGGTGATGAGAGCTGGGCAGAGAATGGCTTTCCCTCCCTGTGAAATAGTCTCCGATTTTGAAATATGTTCCTGCCCCAAATGGGATGAAGAGTCAAAAATCAAAATCTTGAACATTTTCACAAACTGAACATAATGGTCATTAGAAAAAGTCAGTCTGGGTCAATCTGAACATTTTGTCTCAACCATTTATAAATATTTAATTTATCTCTAATTAGCTTAAAGGTCAAACCACAAAGTCATTTTGAACTGGAAAACTGGAATTTTTCACTTCCAAAATGTTGAAATAAAATGTATAGACCATTCCAAAACCATTTTTTTCCTTCTGAGTCAAGAAATTAATCAAAACTGAGTATTTCCCTCACCCAATTGATTCTATGATTCTATGATTTCCCACAAAAAGTTTTGGTTTCGGTGACTTGGTGCTTTCCAACAAAAAACCGTTTGGGTGAAAAATTCCTGACAATTCTGGGGTTCCTCCCTGAGCCAATCCCTTAGTAGCAGGGAGAGACATCAACCCCCATCCACTCCCTCTAGCCAGTATCACCTCTATTGCAGCCTTGGCAGCTGGCTGCCATGCAAATCCCGCTCTAGGCCAGGTCCTGGGACAGCAAATACTGCAAGGTTTACCTCCCACGAGGAGGAGATGTAGAGCTGTGTGTCTCCCAAAAGCCTGCCTATGTGTTTGCCCTGTGGGGTGAGCAGCTGGGATGCTGCAGATAGTATTTTTGTGGCTGATCAAAATGTGCAACAAGCTGCTTGGAAACTGGATGGAACAACATGGGGCGCCAGTGCCCGAACGTTACACACTTCAGCCTTGGCATGCTATTATTCAGCAGTGGAGCATTGTGCTCCGGGATAGGCTCACTCATCTCACACAAAGATGATCGAGGTACAGCTGAATTCCTCCCTGCATATTATTTCAGGCACACTTAAATCTACTCCTCCGTCTCCACCACGATTACCGGCTCTCTGCAATATTGCTCTGCCCAGTGTTCGCAGAAAGGAAAGCGCAGCAAAGCTCACGACGAAATAGCGTGATATGCCACATCTACTGTTAATTAAAGACTTGTTGAATCCACCGCATGGTCATCTGCGCTCATGGCGCCTGTGGTGGATAAGTTTATTGGGTGAGGGATTTACAGTAGAGGACTTGTGGCGAGCTTCATGGTCCTCAGAGAAAGTGATAAATAATTATTTTGTCTTGGACCCCACTCAATATCAATCTGAATTTGATTTACCGTGAAGGCAATGGAGCCTTCTGAACCGGTTTCATACCAGACCTGGAATTTGTGCTGCAGTGAAATTTCAGTGGCGTTTTAGAGACAGTCCACTCTGTCTATATGGGCAGCCACAAACCATGACCCACGTTGTTGAGGACTGCAAAATGACTCAACTTCGTGCCTTGAACATTGTTGATAAGAATGCTGTGGCTTGGCTTGACCAGATGGCATATGCCAAATATGAAAGATTCCCAGCTGGCACCTTCTGGGATCTTCAAATCCAGATTGGATGCCTTTCTGGAGGATCTGCTTTAGCCAACCCAAGTGACTGGGCCCAGCCCAAGGGAATGGGATGAATTTCTCTGGCCTGTGCTATACAGGAGGTCAGACCAGATGATCATTGCTATGACTCTATGAATCTCCTAGAGAGGAAACTCAGGGTGGGTTCTCCACCTGGTTCAGACACTCCAGTTTTTGACTGCTATTGGTATTTAGCAAAGACCACACATCTTTCCCCACTCTACCCTTGCTGCTCTGGCTTCAGGAGTCCAGGGAGCAGGGAAAACAGCTGAGAGTTATCAAAGGGGGAGAGAGGCAAGACCCTCACACACAGGGGTGGGAGTGGTTGCAAGATTTGATTATTCAAAGATCACTTTCATGAACTGCAGTTTGTGCAAAAACAAACAAACAAAAAGTAACGGTCATTACAGACTGCATTGTAATGCAGATACACAAGGGGGGAGAGCTAAGGGTACCTGGCAGCTCCTGACGTTTGACCGTGGGGCTGTGACTTTCCTTTACCATAGTTTTATGTGGGGAGCTGGGCAATTGTTGAAGCTCTTGGACATGGCAGCTGTCTGCTACTCAGACTAAACAAGGGAACAATTAAATACCCCATTGTTTAGTGATAGCTGCAAAATTGAAAAACCACCACCCAAGGACTAGACTGCATGCAAGCCTGGGCAGTGACTGGGCCATGTGGTTCAAATGCATTTCCTGGGGTTCTGACAACAAATGCAGGCGCAGGGGGCCAATCTGATTGCAACTGTGTGTCAATGTGTGTGAGAGAGACACATGGAAAAGTCTGCAAGGAAGTCCTAGAGACAGCCAAAGAAGCACTGGCAGCATGACCCTGAGAAAAGGCTTAAAGAGTTTTTGGTCGGAGTACTAGCTGGAAAGAGACTTGGGACTGTAAGCAAAGAAACTGTCTCCTGCTGTTTGATTCCTCCCATGTTCAAGGAACCAGGGCTGTATGTGTATTCCTTCTCAGTAAAAAGGAATTCATCAAAGAAATATTTGACTATTATTAGTTTCTCCTCCTCATGAAAACAACCCACACAACCCTGAAAATCAGCTAACTTCTTGCACCAAATGCGGGGGTAACTATTTTTAAACTGGAATTTCTTAGATTTAAAAAAACCCAACAAACCCTGAAAAAACAAAGAAATGTCATAATTTGCCACTCCAGCAACTGTCATCAATAAGGCTGGAACCCATGACCAAAGACTCTTGAGCTAAAGGAGTAACTCTATTTACTGATAATGGTAGAAGGCTGTTACCCTATATGTTCATTAGCACTAGACGGGGACAAAACACATACTTTGCCAATGAGTTACACAACTATTTGTTAGATCACAATAGAATGCTAGAACTCAGGCTTCCTGGGTTCTATTCCTAGCTCTCGGAGGCTCTTAGAGTCTATTGGGTTAAAGGAAGTCAAGATTCCTGGGTTCTCTCCCCAACACTGGAAGAGGAGTGGGGGCTATGGTTAAAGTTTGAACTTCCAGCTAGTGATTTCTTGTATTTCCATATTGCTCATTCACCTGTGAAGATGGGTATTCATTTTATACAAAGCATAGCCAAGCACATAGTTCTGGCAAATTCATTCTGAAAGGCAGTGTGTTTAAGTGAATGGAATCTGCCATGTAAGAGATTAGGGTTCTAAAAAACTGGATGTGTTTAGTCTTGAGAAAAGAAAACTGAGGGGGGCCTGGGTAACAGTCTTCAGATATATCAGGGGCTGTTGTAAAGAGGATTGTAATCAATTGTTCTCCATGAAGATAGGACAAGAAGTAATGGGTTTAATCTGCAGCAAGGGAGATTTTGGTTAGATATTAGGGAAAATTTTCTATCTATAAGAATAGTTCAGCTCTGGAATAGGCTTCCAAGGGAGGTTGTGGAATCCCCGTCTTTGGAAGTTTTTAAGAACAGGCTGGACAGACACCAGCCAGGATGGTCTAGGACCAGTGCACTTGGTCCTGCCTGAGAGCAGGGGGCTGGACTTGATGGCCTGTCGAGGTCCCTTCCAGCTGTACGTTGCTATGATTTTATTCCTAGCTCTGGCAGATGTGACCTTGCGCAGCCTCTCAGATCTTCAGTTACCTTTTTCTGTAAGATGGCTGAAAACTGTTTGCCAATTCCTAAGCCACAGCTGTGAAATATACAGAATTAACCCAACAGCAGGAGAGGGGAGACTGGTGTACGGGATCCCAGCTCAGTGCACCTTCCCATTCTGTGTGTGGGTGGGAATTGGATGCTGTTGCTGACTTCCCCCTTGGCGCAGCGAGCTGTATTCTTGCCATTGACCTAGACGCTCATCTAGTCCAGCTCCATGCCAGTGCCTGTCCTGGAGGAAGAAGCAGGCAGCCCAAATCATAGGAGATGTCCCCAATGATTGCTGATGCTCTGAGTTTCTTACCTTATGGGTAAGATCAGGCAACCTTCCTCCACATCGGGGAGCACTTACTCACGCATCAGTGAGATGGCTCGTGTGAGTAAGAGCGACAGCCGCGGAGCTCCTGCTGGGTCCCAGGATGCCGGGGCTACCTGCCCCCTCGCTGGAGCAGTCCACACTGGCTGGGGGCAGAGCCCGCACACTGTGGGCACTGGCTGGTCCTATTGAGGACAGAAGGGCAGAATCCCTAGCTCTCGCTCCTCCCCTTCCTGGTTCACTCCCTCCTGTGTGGCTGATTGTGCCTGGAGTTTAAAGCAAGGCAGCTGTGATTGGAGCTTAGATTGGGCCGGGCATGCGAGGGGGCTCTCAGAACAACCCCTGCCACCCCAGTCTGCCTGCCTTCTCCCTCTGCTGGCTCCTGGCCTGTGCTTCCCTGCACTCCGGCAGCGGGGCTGGGGCCACATCTTATTCCAGAATCCCAATCCCCCTCTAGCTATGCCGCTCAGTGGCCCCCCTCCATGCAGACAAGGCCTTTTTCTATTGCACTTGTGCCACGTCGGAAGCAATATGAGTGTAACACCCACCCACACACGGACATAGGAAGTGGGGATCAAACCTGGGACTTCTTGGAGCTTAATGCATGAGCTTCTACTGTATGAGCTAAAAGATGCATCTCTCTGAGTTGAGGCTGTAGCAGGCTCATTGATCTCTAAGGGGCCTAGCCAGCACTAGAGGGGGACAGAGTGTCACTCACAGCAAGCAGGGGTTACATGAGCCTCTTATTCCACAAACCCGCATGGGGAGCTGTCCCAGTGCAATGAGAGTGGTTTACTTGTGCCACAAGAGTCAAGTGGGAACCCTGGCGCTGGCCCCCCCTGCAGCTGGCATGCAGCAGCACAGAATGCTATCCTGGGGAGAGAGACACACATGGAGAGGGGCTGGGAATCTGCCCGAAGGGGAGGGGGGGAAGGCAGCTAGAGAAGAAGGAAGCCAAGAGACAGCACTGGGTGAAGAGGAGATTTGCTGAGGAAGCTGGACCGTGAGGGTCCGTGTGCCGGGAGCCCGGCCGCGAGGGCAGAGCATGTGACCGGAGCGGGTGACCACTGGGACCCTGGCAGTTTGGGCGCCTGTGGAATGGGGGTAGCCCTGCAGGCGAGAAGCTGTCATTCACAGGGGGGACCTGCTGGAAAGAGGTGCTGTCATTGCAGCTGCAAATTTCCTCCCATAGCCACAAAAAGGTGTCTTTTTGCAGGTGAACTTTGGCTAAATCCATATGCAGTTGGCAAAGGCAACATCGTCCAGGAAGTAAAAGGTGTTGATAACTGCATGGAAAGCCCAGATCTCCTTTTCCTAGCACACAGCCCCAGCGCTGGGAGATCATATGGCATTTCTGTGTGTGCTCTCTCTGCCTCTCGTTGGTTGCTATGGCAGATCTCCATGGCTGTGCCCTCACGTTCTGTGGGAACGGGGAGCCTGCTAGATATACAGAGGCAGCTGCCTATTTTCCAGGCCTGAGCTAACACACAGCATGGACTTTGCTCCAATCCACAGTGAGGGCGATACTGTCATTTGATTGTGCCTCCTGCCACCTCATTGCAGTCAGTCACAGGCGCTTCCAGCAGGGGAGGGAACAAAATGATTGTTGTCTCCTAGCACAAGGATAAGAGGGTGATCAATGAAAGAAAAAAGGGGCAAACTGAAAACCGATACAAGGAAATCCCTTCTCACCCAGCGGGTGATTGTCCTGCGGAACTCACTGCCACAGGAAGGTGTGAGGGCCAACAGCAGAGCATGGTTCAAAAAAGGACTGGACATTTCTATAGAGAACAAAAATATCCAGAGTTGGAATAGCTGATGCTGACACACATTCTGGTAGGGATATGAGCCCTCTTGCTTAAAGATTTGAGCCCATCTCTGTGAGAGAGCAGCATGAGACCTGTGTGGGGAGCTACTGAAGGATCCTAAAGCACCTGGTTCTGGCCAACATCAGAGATGGGATTCTGGGTTGGCTGGTCTGGGATCTGATCCAGTCTGGCAATTCCTATGCTCCTGTGAAGATGAGTGACTATTTATTCCATATATTACAACAGCACCCGATCTGTATTGGGACTCATTGTGCCAGGTGCTGTATACCCACAAAATAGGGACAGGCCCTGCCAACCTAGAGTTAGAGGAGACAAAATGCTCACCTCCCTCACCTTCATAGCAGTGCCCTGCAGCAGCTGCCTGACACAGCAATTCACCATGCCGTTACTGCAGCATGTGTGGCTGGGACTCCTGGGTCCTTTCCAGAGTCTGTCAGCTCCGTGTGACCTGGAGTGAGTAGCTCCAAGTGTGCACCTGCCTGTGCTTCAGGTATCCCCTTTGAGAAGTGGGGTAACACACCTTCGTAACGCGACCTGAGACCCTGGGCTGAGAGACGCTCTGTACATACAAAGGGTTATTATGAAAGGGGCAAACGAAGAGCCCCCCTACATCTAAGTGGCCTAACATTTTCTGTTACATTCTTCTGAGTGTTTTGATGAAGAGCTCTAATGTCACCATGGCGTACAGTGCGGATTTGGAAAGTTAGCAGGGGTTGGATAGTCTTAGGGTCAGTGAGCTCACGGGTGCCTTTTGGGGGCCCCATAGCAAGCTGTTCTGGTTTGCAACCTGTTGAAAATCCTCATTTCCTGTCTCTGCTTCACTCAGTAGAGGTTGCTACTAAAATCCACCAGTGTCCCATCAGCACCTTCATGCGCTGCCCCGGTGGCTCCCTTCAGTGTGCTGCACGTGACTGGGCAAATGCTTCCTGCATCAAGAACCTTTTTGGCTGAAAGGAAAGTGCACTAGGTTGGGAACCAGCAGACCATGAGTTTCAGCCTTATGTCTCCTGACTGCTGACAGTAGTTCTGCACCCTCCACAACCCTTATAACTGAGCCTGGCTACCTACCCCACCGAGAGGTTGTGCAGGGTTGGAACAGAAGCCTGCTCTGTAATGTGGGCTGACCCAAGTCTCAGCCACTGTCAGAAAGAAGCTGCCAAATCTAAGCCCTTGGCTATGTTATCTGGAAAATGAAGCTATTCATGCATCTATAACCCACCATTTCAGTGTGTTACGCATTCTCCTCTAGTGGCTGCTCTGCGGATAGCAGCCCATGTCTGCTATCACCTACTGTAGGTGATTCTTTGGTTCAGGTAGTAGAGGCCTGTGCTGAAAGCCCGGCATTCAAACCATGCTGATGCTAGGGATGGAGGTTTAAGAGTCACCCATCATTTCATAGAATTTTTTAAAAACTAAACCAAGGAAATTCTGTACAAATAAATGTGTTAAAAGAATGTTCAGGTTGCAAAGCCCAGCACTCAAAAGTTAGGAAATGTTGGAGTAATGGGGGTTGCTTTTGCAACCTGAGCTGTCTGCATTATGAAACAGTCTATAATGACATGATCACAGATTTCTCTTTCCCACAGGCCCGCTGCATAATTCAATGCACAAGCAGACCTTTGTTTGTTTGTTTGTTTGTTTTTTATTTCAGAGAAAATGCTTCAGCGGCTTCAAAGAATACAATTAGGAGAAAATATCTTCTTTTGCCTCCAGGGCATCGTTTCAGAAAAATTCTGGGGCAGGCAAAGCTGTGTCAGCACAGAGAACATTACATGTGATTATATTATTGTTTGCAAAATTGGGATCTGGAGGACCAGAAAGTGGAGATGTAGACCTATGAAGAGTCAAAGGAGCCCTTCCATGTTTTGCAGCAAGGACTTGAAATCTGGCAAAAGGGTGGCCCTGATGGCCTTACTGTTTCAGAGCAAATCCACCTAAATCTGGCAAAATTACCAACCTTTAAAAAAATCTGTTTGCACATGTCCAGTAGAGACTTGTTAGAGTTATGCAGCTAAAATCTCAGCAGAGTCTGTCCACTGGGCATGCTCCAGCCCAGGGATGCAGGACTGTCCCTACAATTGCTGCTCCTGTGTGAACAGGGGAGAAGAATTGCAGACCACAGGGGATGGGGGGCCAAAGGCAGGAGCAGAGAGGGACAGAAGCCAGGAATGGGGGAGAGGATATAAGATGGGGGCAGAAGGGAAGGAGTTGTAGAGGGGAGAGGATAGGAGAGGAATGGGGAGACAATAGCAGGAGCTGGGGAGGGATTAGAACAGAAAGGGGTGGAGAGGAGCAGAGACAGAAGAGTCTGTAACCACTAGACACTCCTCTACAGACTTTGGATTGGATCCCAGGATCCCTGAGTCTCCACATGCCTCCACTGTCAACAAATAGCTGTTAAAGCCACTATGTCTCCATCCCCCTTTAGTGGCAGGTGCAAATATTGCGCTAGGCACAGCACAATAAGGGGGGCACTGCCAGAGGACCTTGTATAGAGGCAGGGGCACCGAGCACCCTGTAAATCTGTGAGACCGAGTGCTCACAGCGGTAACTGCAGTCACTGGAAGCTGTGTTTTGAACATATAAAGTGCTGTATAATGCTAAGTAGGATGGAAGATCAGGCCCTAGGTGTCTCAAAGTGGGCATCCAAAATTAGTGGGCACTTGGCAATGGTGGCCATAATCACTCTGTGCCTCAGTCCCCCGTGTGTGTAATGGGGATAATATCTTCCATCACGGGGGCTGTGAAGATAATTCATTAATATTTGAGACGTGCTCAGACACAATGCTGAGAGTGCCGCAGGAACGGCCAGGTGGAAACAGACAGTTCTGTGTTTGGGTGGCACAGTAAATAATGCAGGGGCCATGCACTGACTCAGGAGGCTAAAAGGCAGTTTTGAACAACTGCCCAGGCACTGAGCGAGGCAGGGTCCTGTGGAAACAACAGCATGTGATCACGCCCTTAAAGACTGTCACATAATTCACATGTGCAAGGGGGCGGAGGTAAAGCTGCATGGGCATCTCCTAATTTTCAAGGGCTCCACTTTGCAACCTGAATGTTCTTTGAAGGCAGGGCTTTCTTCCCCGCAATTATTCTTATCGTTGTTACTGCCATGGGGATGGCCGTGCATGGTGTAGCGCGGTTCCTCTAAGGGAGCGCGGTGAGGCAGAATTTCACTGCCTGTAGATCTGGGAGCCACTGGCAGAGTTGGTGTCTCTCGGGGATGGGAAGTTGTGTGTCTTGGCTTGCTGAGGGTGCTCTGCTGGGCCTGCACGATGGCAAGAGAGGCAGGGAGAACAGTGAAGGTACCAATAAAGAGACAGGAATATTAGCCACGGTTTGAGCCATAGGAATTGCAGCCGGCAATGCTCAAAGCAGCCAGAACTGAAGGCAGTTTGTCTGAATGGCCGGTTCTGTGCCTGTGGCTGAAGGCAGAGAAATGAAACCAGGGAACAGGTGTGTTATGGGAGCAGTGAGAGACCCTGTGGTGCCAGGTGCTGCCAGTCCCTGCCCTGAACAGTGCACAGTCTAAACAGACAAGGGATGAGAGGGGAAAGCACTTGCCTGAGATCACCTGAAAGGTCAATATTTCCCTGCGCTGGGTGCTCCCCGTCCTCCTGGGACTCTCTGGGGTAATCTGGTCTCATCAGAGACATGTGGGTAGTAAATGTCATTCTGCAACGTCCTCCTCGCCCAGCACATCCCGGGGCTGCTCACACAGCTCAGCTGCCCTGCGCTCAGACCCTACGGAACATAGGACGGCACCAGGGCAAAGGGGCTGAGTCCCTGCTCTCTGCCTTCGCACCTCAGTCTCCAGGGCACGGTGGTATTTGAAAGCTTGATTGCTCTAGCCCCTGAGCTTTCTCCTCCAGGCCAGCACGGTCCGACGCCCACCAGGGGTGCACTTTGCCTTGCAACTTCCACAAGGCCAGGCACCAGAGGCAGAGGGATATCTAGGGGCTGGCCTTGGGACCCTTCCTTTCTGCGCTATGGACCACAGCAATGCCCCGGAGCTTAGCTCTGCAGCTGCCCAGGGTGTGACATGGGCCAACAGAGGCGCTCTGGGGCTGGGAGATGGAACTGCTGGTAGGGCACGACTGACACGGTCCAGGGCTGTTTGCGTACTCCAACATAGCTCCACCCTCATGCTGTGGCCCCGCCCTTTCTTGGGATGGTAATGGCTGGGGCCACCTCACAAAAGCCATCTGGTGGGGCGTGCCCCCCTCCCTGGGTCACTGCTTCTTTGGCTGCCTGTGGGAAAGGGTCTGTCCTGGAGGGTTGGGGGAGGGATTTGGCTCTGCCCATCAGAGAACAGGGCTGTAGGTGGCAGCGCCTGCTGTCCCCACACAATTATACCGGGGTGACAGCAGCGGACCTGCCCCACGAGTCCTCTGCTGAGATGGTGGTGGTGGGTTTCAGAGCTAATAAAAGGGGCAGCTCCACCTCCCCTCGCCCTCCCCCAGCTATGGGCTCAGGCTATCTGCAGCCTCAGATAGCATCAGTGCATCACTCACCCCCAGACGAGCTCACCCCCCACCCCTGCCCCACCATGGGCTCAGGCTCTCTGCAGACTCAGGCAGTGTCACTGTGTTGGTCACACCTGGGATAGCTCCCCCCAGCCCAGTGATGGACTCAGGTTCTCGGTGGGCTCAGGTGGTGTTTCTGAGTCAGTCACCCCTGCCCCCTCCTGCCCACAGCCAGATCACCCATGACCTGCCCCCTCCTACCCCCAGACAGTGCCCCCAGCCCCTGCCCCCTCCTGCCTCTAGCCAGCGCCCCCACCCCACAATGGGCTCAGGCTCTCTGCAGACTCAGGCAGCTTCCCCGCGTTGGTCACCTCCGGGGCAGCTCCCCCCGCCCAGCGCCGGACTGAGGAGGCTCTCCGGGTTCGGGCGGCGTTTCTACGTCGGTCGCCCCTATCCGCGGCCCGCGTCCTTCCCAGTCCGGAGAGCGGCCGGCGGCGGCGGCGGGGAAGGGGCCGGCCCTGGCTCTGCGGCGGCGCGGTCCCGGCTCTCCCCGCCCAGGTGGGCGCTGGGGCTGCAGAGCCCAGCCGGACGCGGGCGGGCGGGCGGCGATGGCAGAAGGCGCGGCGCGGGGCTGAGCCCGCAGCCCGCCCCGCATCCCCGCCATGGCCAAGCAGTACGACGTGCTGTTCCGGCTGCTGCTGCTCGGGGACTCGGGCGTGGGCAAGACCTGCCTGCTGTGCCGCTTCACCGACAACCAGTTCCACCCCTCGCACATCTCCACCATCGGTACGGTGCGCTGCGCTGCGGCGGGCGGGCCCGGCTGGGCCCCTCGGGGCGGGGGGGACGCTTCGGCCACAACGCACCTGGCTCCTGGCTCATCTTCACCATCGCCGGTGCGCCTGGGCCCAGGGGGGCGCGCTGGTGCCGGACTGGGCATGGGGGAGCTGCTCTGGGGTGCCGGGGGGCCTGGGCTAGGGGGCTGCTCTGGAGGGGGGGAAGGGCACACCGGGGCAGGGGGGCTGGTCTTGGGGGCGGGGGCTGGTCCTGAGGGAGGGGGGCGCACTGATGCCGATGGGGCTGGGCTGGGGGGCAGGGGCGCACCGGTGCCCGGCTGGGGGGGGGGGGGTGCGGTGCTTTGGCCGTAGGTGCTGGAACGAGGGATGGGGGGGGGTAAAGTGGTTTCCATCCTATGCAGGGTTTGGGTGGGTTTAGTGGCTCTCAGCTCCCCCACTGCACACGCTGCTCCAGCCCCCCCCCGGTTTAGGGGAGCAGCTGGTCACGGTGCCGGGGAGCTGGGGCAGGGGCGACGGCAGCAAGTTGGGGCCGGGTGGGGTGAGGGGCGCCCGGCCGGGGGGCGGAGCCAGTGCCAGAAGCTGGGCGGCTCTTTGTTCATCACCGCGCGTCGCTGCCTGGGGTGCGGGTTGGGGCCGGACTGGGAGCCGCCGAGGTGGGGAATCGATGGGGCCGGGCTGGAAGCAGCGTGGGAGGGGGGATCGATAGGGCCGGGCTGGGCTTTGAAGTGGGGAAATGATGGGGCCGATTGGGAGCAGCTCTGGGGGAGAGGAGGAGGAAATCGATGGAGCCGGGCTGGGAGCTGCGGGGTAGGTGAGGAATCCATGGGGCTAGGCTGGGAGCCGGCGAGGGAGGGCAGAGGGGGAAACCGCTGGGGCTGAGTTGGGTTGGAGAAGCTCTCCCAGCTCTTGGGTCACTCCTTGCCTATCACCCCTTGCCCACAGAAAATAGCCACTGGGCCCCGTGCAGCACTGGGAGACCCACAGCGAGGGGTTTTCTGGTGGTTCTCTACCCGAAAAGGGGCCCCTCACATCGGCCAGAAAATCTTCCAGTGCTGTCAATGCTTTGGGTCCCTCCTGGACACTGGCAGGGGGGCAAAAATCTTTCAGGCCCATGACCTAATGTGTGTGTGTAGGGGGGATTCTCTGTTCCCTGATCTGGTGACTCCTAAGGGGGCCTGGGTGCTGCAAGACCTGGTGCTGGAAATCCTGGATGTGCTGCTGTAGCTAGTCTCTCTGCATTGCTCCTGAGCCTTCCTTCTCCCCTGGTAGGCTCTGGAGAAGAGTAATACAGAGGTCCTGGCTGCACCATGCTCTGACACGTTGTGCTCGGGCTGTCAGTCTTGGTGGCGGGGCCTGATCCCAAAATTAGGGATGCCAGGTAATTACCCATGCTCCCCTGCAGTTCCGTTCATTTCCGGCATTTCTTCCCTTTCCACACCCGGGTGTAGTGTTGCTGTGCGGCTGCATGTCCCTGACCGCTGTGTGTATTGACTGGGTGGAAGGCGCTATTTAAAGGCCATTACTCTATAAATCCACCATGCAGGCTGCTGCCATCTTTTGCCAGAGAGCTTGCTCCCAGGGACAGCCGTGTAGGAGTTGTTTTTGGCCTTTCTGTGCCGGTTCTGCGCTGTCCCCCTCCTGTTAGGTGTGAATCCTGCCCCTAGGGCAACAGATGTGGCAGTGCCTGAACGCTCCGCTCCATTGAAAGGAGTTCTTCAGCAACGGAACTTTTGGGGCTCCTTCAGGAGAGATCAGGGCGTCACTGCTGGTCTCTCTTCTGACACCTTCCCTCCCCCAGGAAAATGCTCAGGGTCTTAGAGAAGCTCCTGTAGGAAGAGATTGGGACAGCTCGAAATGCCCCCTTGAGAGAGGCACAGAGAACAGCTGAGCGAGAGAGGAAAGCGGGTGCCCCCGTTCGCCTTTCTGGGCACAAGAACAAGGGGATGCTCGAGGCAATGGTAAGACGGCACAGCTGATGGGAGCTTCAGTTGCCCTGTGGAACTTGTTGCCACTGAGGCCAGGAGCATAGCAGGACCCCAAAGGGGTGGCCGTTAGTGTGCCTAATGGAAACCTCCGTGGCTATTTTGTATAGGGAATAGCAATCCTCGGGCTTCAGGGCAGTGAACTGCTGGGAAGGGGCCAGGCCAGAGTTTGAGAGCATGCTGGCCTCTTGGAGTGAGCCCAGGTGAATGCTGAGCCATTGCAGGTGGTGTGCAGGGTGCGATTCGGAGACCCCCGCTGGGCTGCGGCACTCCCTGCCCTCCTGCAATGAAGGGACAGACGTTTTCTGGGCCTGGTCAGGAATGGGGAGCAGGTGCTGGGCAGTGGCTTAAAAAAAAATCCCTCTGGTCCCTGGGGCATCTCCCTGAGCCTGCCTTCTGCTGTGTCCTTTTGTGAGCCTCGGAAGGGATAATGAGGAGAGGGGAGCGTGCTCTACACCGGGGGCAGCCCCTTTGGTCAAGCCAGGATAACTTGGATGTGCACTGCAGGCTTCTGGCTTCATAAATTGGTTTCCTGTGGAGGGGAAACTCTGCCAGCTCTGAGTGGATGCACAGCTTGTCCCAGTGTGCAGGGGTCTCTGCTTTGTTTGCTTCAGAATCCACTCCCCATGAGTCTGGTCTGATCTCTCTTTGCTAACATCTGACTCAAGTAGCACTTCCAGCACCTCATCTCTGGTAGTGTGGCCTAGTGGATAGAGCCCTGGACTGGGACTCAGGAGATTGGGGTTCTATTTCTGGCTTGCTACTGGCCTGCTTGATGAGCATGGGCAAGTCATGTCCCTGCTCTGTGCCTCTGTTTCCCCATCTGTGCAATGGGGATAATAATACAGACCTGCTTTATATAATGCTTTACAAGAACCAGGTGGCATTATTTGCTAGCTGCTATTCTACTTGCATAGTGTGACTTGCATTCAGTGCTGTCATTCCAGGGTATTGGTAGGTGAAAACCCAGCACGCTTTCCTTCACCCAGGGTTATGAGCCTTCCCTGACAAAAGGTGCAAAGCAACTAACTTTCCCTTCCAGGTGGCTGGCCTCCCCAGTATGCTGAATGCGCGCTAGTAGAGAAATAGGTCGGTCCTGTGATCAGTTGACCAGACTGAAACTGTAACTGTTAAAAACACAGCTCTACAAAATTCAGCTCCCTCCATCTACAGCCCTTGATTCCTCTGCAGTGGGCGTTCTCTCCCTTGGAAAGCTTCCATCAAAGAAAAGGGAAATTGAGGTGCTGTGCCCAAGAGCGGTACACTGGCTGCATACGGGAGGTCAGATGCCTCTGGCAAATCAAGCGTCCCCAAGTGGCGGTTCTGCCCCTCTCTCTGTGCACACTCAGGGCAGAGCAGTTGGAAATATTGAGAGTTCCAGCAAACTGACGTACTAAATGCTTAGAAACGCAAAGCTGCATTGGGTTGTGCCAATTACTTTCTTCCCTTCCGCAGTTTCTCCTTCCTTCTGGGGGAATGGGCAGCTCTCCTGCAGTATGATCTAATGGCTCATTTCAGAGCGTAAGGTGAGAAGGGAATTAATCATTTAGTCTGACCTCCTGTATAGCCAAGGCGATTAAATTTCACCCCTGTATTGAGCCCAAAGACTCATTACACTAAGGCATTTCAGTCCTTCTGTTGTGAGCCCCATGCAGAGACCAGGTGGGAACGAGGGGCCACCAACACCCAAGGCCCCTGCAGTGGCGGGGAATGGATTAGGTGAGAGAAGCCCATCTGATTCCAGCAGATACCTGTTGCCCCGTGCTGCAGAGGAAGGAGAAGGTCTCCCCCGCCGGCTCAGGGGGAACATTCCTTCCTGACCCCAGATCTGGTGATCAGTATAACCCTAAGCATGTGAGCAAGAACCAGCCAGCTAGGAAAAAGGGTTCTCTTGTCCACCTCAGAGCACCAGCCCAGTATGCCGTCTCCAGCTGTGGTCAGTTCTTGATGCTTCAGAGGAAAGTGGGGGGGGGGAACCCCACAATACATCTGGCCAATTGTGCATTGGGGAGGAGCAGGAGGAGGGAGAGGAGGAATTCCTTCCTGACCTCTGCAGATTGACCGGCTGAAGCCCTGAAGCATGAGGTTGAATTATAGTCATTGTCTTTTCAGAGCTGCAAGTGTTAGGAGCATGCTGAGGGCAATGCAGACAATCCTGTTTCTCCCCTCCCCCCCAGGGTACCCGAAGCATGAAGACGGATGGGGCCCCTCTGCGGCCATTCAGCCTACCCCTCCCCCGCATGCACAGGCTGTAGAAATTCTCCCATCGGCTGGATTAACGCATAGGGCAGCTACAACCCAGGAACAGAACGCTTGACTATATATTTCCAGCTCTGCCATGGTGCTGTTGGCTGATCTGGGAAAAGACCTTCCCATTTCTGTGCCTTAGTTTCCCTTCCCACCTGGTGTCTGTCTTGTCTGTGTAGACTGTGAGTTCTTTGGGGCAGGGACTGTTTCTGTGAACTGTGCAGTGCCTGGCACTATGGGAACCTGATCTGGGTTTAGATGCTCAAGGCACTACTGCAATACATCTAATAATTAACCGAACCACACTTCTCTCCTCCCACACTTTTGGCCGTTGATGTCATACGGCTTGTTTTCCACATGCCTCTAATTTCTTACTCCATAGCTGATGTTTAACGTTTGCTGGCACCGATACACTATCATTCTGTCAGGGCACAGATGCCCTAATCCAGATCCACCAGGCAGGGTGTCAACTTTCTGCTTCCTGGAGCAAAAACGGGGGTGGGAGGGTTGAGCGCGCATAGCTTAAGAAGAGGCTTTGAAAGCTTCACAAACTATTTGAGGAGCTCTGTAAATCAAATAATTATTGTGGCATCCACTGTCTATCAGCTCCATCCATAGTTAAGATTGCCTGACATTTTCCATTATAAGACCCTATTTTCAATTGCTTACCAACCTTTAACTATTTGTGCTGAAACTTCCCTTACTGGATGTCTGTCTCAGGCTGAATCTCTTTGGAAAGTTTCAGCAAAAATAATTCAGCCGTTTCTGAGACTGAGGCTAGGAATAAAATATTGTTTTGCCCATGTTTATAAAAAATGTGTTTAATTGAAAAGCTCTAGTGTCTCCTTGCATTGGAGCAGTGGCTTGTGAGGGGGCTTGCCCGGATGGTGTGGAGCGTTTTGCCGTCCTTGTGAAAATGTGTCTATTTTTGATCAAATTATAAGCCCTTGAAAAAAATCTCATTTTTCACATGCTCAATAAAGATGTGAGGCAATGTTCCAAAGATTCCCTCTGTCCTGACCTGCCCCATTCAGGAGCTGACCAGGGCTTTCCTTGCAATTGCCCGGGGCACCCTGAATTCTGGTATCATCTAACCCAGCGGCTCTCAGCCTCTCCAGACTACTGGACCCCTTTCAGGAGTCTGATTTGTCTTACGTATCCCCAAGTTTCACCTCATTTACAAACTCCTTGTTTACAAAATCAGACCTAAAAATAAGAGCGTCACAGCACGCTGTTACTGAGACACGGCTCACTTTCTCATTTTTATCATATAATTATAAAATAAATCAATTGGAGCATAAATATTGTACTTACATTTCAGTGCATAGTACAGTATATAGAACAGTACAAACAAGTCACTGGCTGTATGAAATTTTAGTTTGTGCTGACTTCGCTAGTGCTTTTCATGTAGCCTCTTGTAAAACTAGGCAGCTATCTAGATGAGTTGATGTATCCCCCAGAGGACCTCTGAGTACCCCCAGGGGTACGTGTATCCCTGGTTGAGAACCACCGATCTAACCCTGGTTGCTGGCGCAAGCTTAATGTCACTTTTGGTGTGTATTGACCATTTATGTTGTAGTACTGCCAAGTGGCCACAGCCAGGTCACATTCCATTGTGCTGGGTACTGTACAGATATATAAAAAATGACAGTCCCTGCCCCAAAGAGCTTACAGTCTCAGTAGATGAGACAAAGGATGTCACTGGTCACTCAGCAGGTCAGCGGCAGAACTGGGAGCCCAGGTCAATGCTCAGTTTATTGGACCATACTGCCTCTCTACCACTGTAAGTTTGACTTGCCAGATTTATTCTGAAGACAGAGGGGAAATGTGAGCATCTAGGGGTTTTTGGCCAACTTTTAAAGCATCCACACCCCTCGTTTTTGAGTTACAGCTCACTTAAGTTGCTCTGTTTGATGATGAGACTGGTCTAATGTTTCCTTAGGTACCTCTGCTCCAAACACAGCTTATCCTGCAACTTTTCTAGAGCGTGCATAGGTCTCCAGGTAGGTTTAACGGGCTATTTTTGAAGAGAATATATTCTAATTAAGTCAGGTTATTGTGGACTCTAGGGGCCTTGGCTTGCTCTCGTTGATATACAGTAGACTCTTGTTTGCAGCAACACCTTGGAAGAATAACCGCCACTTACAAGGGACATTTCCCTGGGAACACTTTCCCTACTGTGAATTGTCGACACTCCCCATAACAGCAACAGGTGCTTAGGAGCAACGTAGCAATAGGGCACCGATACGTTGCTACTAATGAGTATCTACTATATCGTGAATTTATCACGGACTTCAGTGAGAGCGATTGGCTGGTTTCACCTTAGACAGGCCGCGAGAGATCTGGTGTGGTAGGGATCCAAGTCCATATTATGGGAGACCTGAGTCTTATCCCCTTAGTCACATTGTCACTCAGATAGAATGTGCCAAACATAGGGGCGTTGCTTCTCCTGTCTCTACCCACTAGAGCAGCGGTTCCCAACCTATTCAGCTCGAGGGCCACAGATATAATTTTTACAACCCTGAAGGGCCACCAGTCTCCGCCAGCAGCCCCCCAGTACCCCACTGCAGCCAGACGGAAGGAGTTCAGCGAGGAGGCTGTCTCATTGCTGATCTCGCATCCCCCTGGCTGCAGCAAGGAAACCCCACGGGTCCTGTAGCCCTGTGCATTATACCTGGATCCCTAGGTAGTGGCTCCCTTCTGCAGCCAGAGGGACAGAAGATCACTACTCCCTTCCATCTGGCTCCAGCAGGGACCCCAGTACCTGTGAACCCAGGCACAGTGCTTTGCCGTGCTTCCTGCTACAGCCAGGGGGAGGGGAGCGCTGATCTCCCATCCCCTTGGCTGCAGCAAGAAGCCTGCACCGGTCTTGTAGCCCCGCAGCAACACGCTCCACCTGGGTCCTTAGGCAGCAGCTCCCTTCTGCAGCCAGCGGGAGGGGAGCGGCGGGCCACTCTGAAAGACCCCAAAGGCCACAGGTTGGGAACCACTGGGCTTGTGTGTGTAAAATGCTCAGCACAGCCCAGCCCTGGGTTATAACGGCCTGTGACAGCAACTGAGCCTCTGAACTCCCCAGCTGCCTTGCTAGAGGCCGTGCTCGTAGGCGATCTGCTGTTGCATGGAAACCATGGTGCCTGCCTGGCTGAGAGTCTTTGGCCCTTTTCTCTGATTTGAGGGGCAATCCCCCTCGGCCATCATTCTCTGCATGCCAGGCAGTGCTGGAGGGGCCTCTTGCCGGCATAGGACCACGTTTCGTGCTGTCCTGTGTGTGCAGGTGGAGGGGATGCAGAGAATTCCCACTGCCCCAAAAGCCATTGCAGGGCAGTGCCAATGAGTGAGCCCCTACGGCTCATTTAATGTGGTGCATGCCTTTTCCAGCAAGGGGTGAAGCGCCTGCAAGCCCAGGAAGCATAATGAGAAGCACTGGCCTGCTTTAATGCTGCCAGCTGAGACAGGGGCAGATCTGTGGTGGCTTCCCCTTGAATATCTTCGCTCCCTGGGAGGAATGGGGGTGGGGTGAGGTGACCAGCAGGATCTGACTCAGCCCTTCAGAGAGATAAGTATGGATCTCCACTCGGACAGCCATCATGTACCCTATGAGTGACTGGAGGGGCTTTTCACTTCCTGCCAGGCTTTGGAAGGGTCCCAGGCCTCTGTGTATGTGTGTGGTGGGAGGGGTGGAGGATGGCAGTTCTGCCACAGCAGCAAGCATGAATCATAGGGGCTTACTTGAAACCCAAGCTGGAAAAAACAGCTGCTGTGGTCTCTAGCTATACTGCACAGCACAGCTGTATCTGGCCGCCCTGCCACCGCCCCAGGCAGCAGGAGGAGAGGGGGCCAGATGCAGCCCTGTCTGTGGCATGGGCAGGTGCTGGCAATGGGCTCAGGAGGGGACGCGCCTCTGCTGGGCTGCAGCAAACAGGATGTCGCTCGCACAATCCTCATCTGCGTGCATCTGCGTGCTGCGGATTTGTAAGGCATCGAAGTGGCTGGACCAGGGTTTCCCTGCCCAACACTTACATTGGTCTGTATTGTTCTAGCTTCACTGGGTAAATTCCAAAGGACGCTAGATGGAAGTAAGCTGATGTTAAGTGTCAACCCATGGGTTAATGTTGACTGAACTACAGCAGCTTTAAGTTAGACGGTTACAATCTGTGTGTCGATAAGGCCTTGGCTTGGGTTTCCACCTTTGCTGAACTCAAAGAAATCAAAGGTTTTGTAAAAATCCCTTTAAGATGCTCAATGTTGGGCCTAAGTACCTGGCAGTGTCCCACTCAGAGACGGCTGTGCTGCATTGATCTTTAGGGTCTGGATCGGCCAGGGGTTCTGGGATCCCTGGGTGGGCATCTCTCGCCAGTTCTGCGGCAGGTCAGACTGGATGATCAGAATGGACTTTTCTGGCCTTGCTCTCCAGAAAGCAATCAGACAATTCAGCGGGGCCAGTGTCTTCGTACCGGCCCTGGGAGCAGGGCCATCCCTAGGTGGGTGCGGGGCCCAGGGCAAACCACACTGCGTGGGCCTCCTGCCTAGTCCTGGCACATAGCCGGGAGGCAGGCTACAGCTGCCCATCTCCCACCCGGTCCTGGCAGGAAGCCAGGTCCCTGGCAGCAGCCTCCTGTCTGCTCCCAGCTGGGAGGCGGGCTGCAGCCACCCACCACCCGCCTCACACCCGTTCTGATGTGGGGCCCCCCAAAGCGCAAGGCCTGGGGCGATCACCCCAATTCGCCATACCCTAGGGACGGCTCTGCATGGGAGGCTCCCTGCACACCGTCCCAGATGACTGCGCCGAGCACGGGTTCCCTGATCTACAAGCACATAACGCAGGCTGGCTATTGCAGGACCATTATCTGCACGTCTTTGGCTGGTGACAGATGAGACAATCACAATGAAGCTGCAGTGATCAGACACAATGCAGGGCTATTTTTGGCTTCCGGAGGAGCTCTTGGGATGTTGAGCTGTGGTTTGTGGGAGAGGCAGCCAGGCTCAGCAGCTATGGCATCTTGTAGCAAAAAGCCAAGGATATGTGCATTTGCAAATGTGGTTGCATTTAAGGCATGTGTGGAGGGAAACAGCCGCAAAGGGGACCAAAGACACTGAGTTTCCAAGAGAATGAACAACCTCTTGTTCGGTTTATTTTATGTCCCCAAACTGTGGGGTATCGAGGACTGGGTTAGAAGGGCAAGCTATCACTTTAAGAGTCAGGGCTTTCCCTGGTCATGCTTGCAGGCTAGGAGGATCTGTGGAGAAGCCTCTGATCTGTCTGGAAGAAGCTAGCCTAGTCCAGGGCAGGGCGAATGGGCCACTCTGCCTAGGGCACTGTTCTTCATTGCAAGGCCCAGGAGCCATTGGCAGCTCCCATCGACCCTAAGTGCGGCTCACTGACTAATTGTTTATATTCCAATTTATTTTATTTTTAACATTAGAATATGTACCGAGCCTATCAAAGTCCGCCTTCTTTACACGGCACATTGACCACCTGGTACGATGTGCGCCAATAAGTACATCGAAGTATATCGTTGTATAATAACCGTAATATTACCATAGCAACCAACGTAGAACTCGGCGTGTTCACCCGTTTGTGTCATAGATTATTTTTCGGCCCCAGTGGGTGACTCGAAAGAACGGATAGATTCTTAATTCTGTCAAAGAGCAAATCGGAAAGTGAAACAGGAGCAAAAGCAGATAAGGTCGTAACTGTGGATATTAATGAAACGGACAAACAAAAGTTTTAGTTACACAAGTCGCTCTGTAACATGACATCATTAAGGAGTACAGAGCAATGTGTTAATTTAGGAGTTGATGTGGCTCTCACATTGAAGGTTTTTTGCCAAAGGGGCCCCCGCTTGAAAAACAGTGAAGATCACTGAGCTAGGGAGCTGCCTGCGTCCTGAACAGCTGATTTGGGATTCTTGTGCATCTTAGCAGTAAGCTCGTGTTACATTCTGCAGAGGATTATGGGTTTTTTTTCAATCTAACTTCTGTGTGTGCCGTGAACATAGCACTCCTGGACACTGACTTGGGCCCCGTTTTCTAGGGGCACAGGCAGGGGTGCCTGGGAGGCTGCCCGGTGCTTCCCATGAAAACAGAGGGTAATGAGTTGCTTATCGCTTTGGGAAACTGTTCCCATTCTGGCTGAAGCGTGGTCTCTCTTGCAGGCTGGGTTTCACTGGAAAGTTTCAGCACAAAGAGTGTAACTGTACCTGAGAACAAAGCTAGGATGGAATAGGTAGCGTCGCCGGTGTCCAAATGATTTCCCAGCTGTTTCTGGTTTTAGCACTTCCCGGGTTTGGATCCGGGACTCAAAATCTTACAGGGTCACCGTCTCTGTGACAATCCATCCAGATGTGGCCATGGTGCTGAGCCACAGGAAACTGCCACGTGCACACACACAGGAGGACTTGTGCTTGCTCTTAACACTCTGTCTATTCCAGTTGCCTGGCACGTGTTCCCAAGCCTGTACAAGCTGCCTGGGCCAGCCAGCCTGTCTGTCTCCTGCACCAAATACTCTCCAGCCTAGAGAAGTTGCACTGGACTCTGGGCCAGGATGTTTTGCTTTGAGCCCCTTTCCTCTCCTGCTGTCTGTTGCTAATACTGAAGTGCATTTCACAGCCCTTATTAGTAGGCCTCATATCCCAACTCTCAGAGGCAGGCAAATATCATATCCCCATGTCTTCCAGGTGACTTAAGTTTGCATAAGGTCATGTCGGGCAGAATTGGGAATAGGACCAGAGTCTCATCCACTCAGCTGCATTGCCTCTCAGAGTGCACCTGCCCAAACCTATGTGCTTGGCTATGCTCTTCGTAACCGCTGCTTTGATCGCTAGGCCCCACTGCTGGCCCAGAAGAAAGGAATTCTGAGTCCCAATATACCACTGCTGTGTGTAGTCCACTGGCAAAGAGGTTGTTGTGTGTCTTGCTGGCGGCTGGTCCACAGAGATAAGTCTATATAGCCACCAGTTAGCACAGGTGGGTGAAATCTGCTACTTGTTTAGCACAGATGTTAACCTCTTGTGCTGTGAAGGTGAAAGTTTTGGGTTCAAACTCTGATGGAAACAAAGTGTGTGAGTGTATGTGTGTTGATGCTTAGGGAGAAGGGGGCGCAACTGAGGTTGTCTAGGCAATTCCTGGCTCTCGAGAGCTTCACTCTGCAACTGTAATGTCTTTTGGAGTGTTCTGGTTTTAAATGGATGGTGGAGCGACGCTATCGCCTGCAAAATCTGCAGTGGAGCTGGTTATAAGCCTAATGTTGCATCCACTTTAAAATCCCAAAGGTTCTCTCTGCTTTGTAATCAGCAGGTCAGATCTGGAGCTGAGCTAGAAGGATTTCTGGGAAACCTAAGTGGATCTGGCTGGGGAAGGAGGGGGAGTCCTGATGGACAGCACCCTGAGCACAGAGATGATTCTTCACAACAGGCTTTGTGGAGAGCTGCCACTGGCAGCAGGTCGCTTATTTCTGAGCTGGGCGTGTCCCCCTTCACACAACCAATGTAGACAGGATGCTTTCAGCAAAAGATCATAGGTGGTTATTATGGTTGCACCCCATTGCACTAGGTGCTGTACAACTCTGGAGCAAAAAGACAGACCTTAGCCTCTCTGAATAAGTGGCCTAGGAAGCGCTGATGAGACACACGAGCTGTGCTTGGAAGCTTACCGCCGACTGGCCAGAGCAGTGGGCTGGCCGAGTTGAACAAGCCATGCTCATCTCTATCATTGCATTACTGAAGCCCATTTACGGAGAGCTGCAAGCACCAAGTCTCCTGGCTGTCATGTCAACGGGTGACCCAGAGAATTTTCCATGGGGTTGGTGGAGCCTGTGAAGCGGTGCCCTAAGCCTGTCTGTGCCAGCGTCTCCAGAATGCTGGCCTGTTCCTAGCCCGCAGGATGTTGAAGATGGTGCTGTCGCCCAGTGTAGAAAGTAGTGAGGCTGGGGCTACTGCCCTGGCTTACCCAGACCGCTGCCCCTCAGCATGCAGTACACTGGAGCCTGCCCCACATGGGTCCATCCGTGTATCCCAATTGTGTGGGGCGGTTTGTGGACTCCTCACTGAAATCCAACAGATCCTGGGGGGCTGCGGGTGCTTGGCACTGGAGTCCTGGCGACGTGGCTCCACGCACAGATGCCGGAGAGGATTCTGGGATTGTGTGGCCTGGGGGCATGGGGACCTGTGGGAAATGGGGAGGCGGCTGGGCAAGGAGTAAGCTGAAATCCAGGGGTCACAGTCCTGTATCCCCCTGCCCTCCACTACCCACTGCTCACGCTGCCCCCAGAGGGAATGTGCTGCTGGAGCGGAACAAAACCCGGTTCCTACAGGACCCTCACCCCAGTATCCCGGATTGTCTGTGGGCAGAGCATGGTGAGCCGGAGGGGAGGCACTGGGTGGAGATACAGGGCTGCGTTCAGCAGGCGTGGCTCCTGCTGACTCCAGTTATACCAAGGCACTGTTCTAGCCCTTAGGGCCCTGGACGGATGGGGGTGAATGCATGGGGTGAGAGGTGCTTATATCCTGGACAGAGCTTCCCAGCTCAGTTGCTCTGTGGGTCGTCTCTAGTCTAGCACACCCTGGGTGGCGTGAGAAGCACAAGCCAGTGGAAACCTCTGCTCTCCGTTTCACCCCTGTGCCGAGAGGGCATGGCTGCTGATCGCCTCGACACCTCCCGGGGCCATGCACACCCCATGCCATGCCTCCTGCTGTTATTCAAATAACAGATATCACAGGATCTTTTTCAGGGGATAAGGCAACAAGCCACATTTATTGTGAATACAGGAATTTGGTAAATAGTATCAATAATGCAAATACCAGGGAAACAGGATCAACACTGTAACAATATCAATATTGAGCTTTACTTAGTGAAATAGTATCAATAATGTAAATACCAGGAAAACAGTATCAACATTGTATCAATATCAATATTGTGCTTTACCTCGTGATTACAAATACAGAGACTTTTTAATAAAGTAAACTTCATTGACACATGGTTCGACTGGTACTTTCATTTACACTCATACACACAGACAGGGAGACAGACAAACATACATAGGGATCTCACAGATGTTATAGTTACCAGCCTCTTGGTGCTCATGGTAGTCACTGGCCAGGTGACTGTAGCATGAGGGTGAGGAGCAAGGTTCTGCTGATGTGCACCAGTACTCCTGGGTGGTGTGGTGATGTAGACCCGAACCTCCAGCCTTCATCTTTCTGTCCCATTTTATAGGAAAAAGACCCCATGTAAGTCTATGGGTTTTTGCTCTATCATGCTGCATCTGCATTTGGTGTGATCCTTAATCACCCACATTGTTGCAAGCCTGATCAGATTTTATCCTTTGAAGTGGGATGACTCCAAAGTTATCAGGATGGACTCCTCTTCCACCAGTTCAGTGGTAAAAATTATTATCTTTGCTTCTTTTTTCCTTCCTCAAATGTTTGAGGTGAGGCTGGTGTTTTCTTCATCATGTTTCAATATCCCTTATTTAGACCAATTGTTCAATCACTCTCCCTGTCTACACCCACCTCAATTGCTCAGCCATTCACACTTCAATCACTCAGTGCCAACTCCTAGCTGAAGAACTTACATATTTTTTTAAAGCAAACATTATTTCATTTTTGCCAGGTATATTACATTTCACAGTGTGGCTTCTTTTACTTAAGAGGGTTTTTACAAATATTTGGAAAGTGGGTAAAATCAACAGATAAAATTGGAGCGGTTTTACTAATAATCTTAAAACATAGAATTATTCAAAGTAAAGACAGCCTTGAATTATTACTAAATAATATGATTTGGAACCATGTCAAACTGGAATGTAGGACTGACAGAGAATAGCTTAGACAAAAATCTGGGCTCTCTTGTTCCAATGATATGCAGTAAATGAATATTTTAAAGGACTGAAGTGAACATTTCAAAGGGTAGAACAATAAGAGTCAGTTGAGGTTTTAGCTTTTGATTAAAGGTACAGTGTATCAGGCTGAAGTGCCTCTTGGTAGGAAGAGGGGGAGAGTGTTTGTGGCTCTGTTCTTTCATGTATTTCATAAACACAGGATTGGGCCAACACTGCAACATGCTAGGTAGCAGCCTGGCATCTGAGTTGAGCTCTCCAGTACTGCTTCCCATAACGCCTCTCTTCTCGCCCGCCTAGGGGTCGACTTCAAGATGAAGACCATAGAAGTGGATGGTATCAAAGTGCGAATACAGATCTGGTGAGTGCCACAGTTGGAGGTGGGAGGGGTGTTGGCCAAGGGTGCCGTGGTCCAGTGCAGGGATGCTGCTGAAGATCACCGGCTGAGACCCAGCTGGGCCAGTACTTGGTGTAAAGACCTCTACAGACCATGTGGCCTCTGCAGGGAGTGGTGGCACTGTGGCAGTCAGTAGGAGGCACTCTTCTCTCCCAGTGCTTCTGTGGTTGTTCAAGATACCATGGCAGCCTCTGCGAGAGCAGAAGCGTTGGTCTGCATTTCCTGGCCAAATTCCATCTCAGGTGTGTTTCCCTGAATCCACCTGCTCAGTCTCCATCAGAAGCAGCGTGCCCGTTCGCTTCCTGCCCTAGCTTGTCCTGTGGTGTTGCTGTGCTTAGTTCTTCAGCTGCCATGTCCCTCTGCAGAGGTGGCTGCCTTTCAGTGGTGATGGATGTTGTGTATGTAGCGTGTGAACAGCTCTGGGACTGGAGGGGCCGCCGTAGACAGAAATCTCTCATTTGGGGCTGTGGGCAAGTGTGTGCCGTAGACGGATCACTGCAGCTGGGGCTAGGTAAACTCCGCCACCACAGGCTGGCTGCTGCATGCTTGCCCATGGGATGCAGGGCTCCCTCCCTTCCCTCGCTGCTGGCTGGGGCTGGAGACAGGCTACAGGACTGGATGGGCTGCTGGCCTCAGCCTGCAGTGCCCATGTGGCTGGCTTAAAGGGCCTGGCTCAAAGCAGCTGGAGGAAAGCAGAGATTTGGTCCCGGTGCTCTCTGTGCTATCTTTGTAGGGCCCTGGGGGTGGCAGGCCTGCCCACCCTCCTGCTGATGCGCCCAGCTACCGCCTGCCAGCTCACGGAGAGGGGCTGGGGAAGAGCAGAGCCCGAGAGGGGAGCTGCTGGCTGCTGCGCTCCCCGGCAGAGGGGGCAATGGGCACAGCTGTCCCTTGTCCATCGTGGCACTGCCTACTCGCCCGCCTGGTAGCCAGGTGACGCAGCAGCTAACGACCCCAGGACACAGAGATCAGATAGGGACATCCTCTCAGATCGAAGGTAGTATGTGTGTGTGTGTGTGTGTGGGGGGGGGTGTCGTTGTCATTCTTGATGGCAGGGATGTGTGTGCCCATCTGAGACCCTGGTACGTACTTGGGGCTGCTTCCCCTCCGCTGGCCACCACCAAGTCTGGCGCTAGGGCTTCAGCCGGGCACGTGTTCAGCCAGCTAGCCCCTCGTGCCGCCACGGCCGCGCGCTGTTGTTGGCAGGCTTGTGAGATCAGAGCTAACGTGGGTCTGTCTCCTTGAGCTGGAATTCACATCTCCGGCTGCAAGCGTCCACGTGCCCTTAGTGTGTGGGGCGTGGCTCCCTTGGCACCAATTACCAGCCCCCACTGATGCCCCATGAGTCATTTGCCCCATGGTTTGTGGCCACCCTGGGTCTGCAGCTGCCCCCCCGCCCCGTGGCACTGTTTGTTCTGTGGCTCTTGCTCCCGCCTATGGCCAGGAGGAGGAGCTGGGTACCCAGCGGGGGTGAGGACACCCAGGGAACGCCCGCAACTGACACGATCTCTGCTCTGCTGCAGGGACACGGCGGGCCAGGAGCGGTACCAGACCATAACGAAGCAGTACTACAGACGAGCCCAGGTAAAGCTGCTGCCCTGGGAAGGGGGCACTAGCGCGCTGGCTGTGACGGCAGGGCAGGGCGGCACACATCTCTGTAGGCCCCATAGCTGGGGCGGGATCGGCCCCCATCCCCAGTGGGCCTGGCATGAAGTGGGACCCATAAAACCTGCTGGCCAGTGGGTCACGCGACCCCTGTAGATTCATGGTGTCCCTCTGGCACCGTTCCAAACCAGTGTTGGGGGCCCCCTGGCGTTCACTGCCCCAGGAGCCAGGGGCAAGAGGTGCTCTGCTAGAGACTGAGAGAGGGGCTGGGTAGTTGCGTGGGCAAATGGCACTGTGGGTGTGGGGGTCTGATGGTGCCACAGAGAGCAGGCTTACCTTGAAGGGCAGTGATGCTAACTTCTGCCTCCAGGATCCCCCTTCCCCTCACCCCGAGCCAGCCCCGCCCCAAAGAGCTCGATAGACTAAGGGTGGGAGGAGACACCAAGGCACAGGGATCGGGAGGGGATCCACCCAAGGTCACCCAGCAGGGGGCTGGCAGAGCTGGGGATGGAACCCAGGCATCCAGAGTCCCAGTCCTTACCCACTAGGCCATGCTGGGTCCCTTAAGGATAATTGTGGCCCGGCCTAGGAGGTTTGTCGCTGGGATGATGGCATGACTGCAGGTTAGGTGGGCATGCTCAGATGACCGGGGTTCCCCGGAGAGCTGGTGCAAACAGTAGGAGGAGGGTGGCCTCTTCTCTGCCCCAGTGCATTGTGGGTCAGACTGTCCACTGCTCCCCCACCCCATCCCTTGTGCGCTGGGTCTCTTTGCAGGGGATATTCTTGGTCTACGACATCAGCAGCGAGCGCTCCTACCAGCACATCATGAAATGGGCCAGCGACGTGGACGAGGTGGGAGTCTGTGTGGGGCCACTTGTCTTCCCTGGCTGGCTCGGTGGCCTCTCACTCTTGAGCTTATGCAGGAGATTGGGGGGGGGGGAAAGGGGGTGTCCCCCGGCCTAAGGCAGAGGCCTGAGCAGGCAGCTGGTGCTGGAGCTGAGCCCCGAGCAGCGAGATGTGGCAAGGTTCCCGTCAGTGACAGACAAGCCCCTGGGAAACCAACAGCTGGTGTCTGGGTGCCAAGCAGGCTGTGCTGGAAGGGACGGCTCTGGGGGAATGACCACGCCTGCGGTGTGAGGGAGTGGGCAGCTGGGAGTGTGGGGCACCGCCAGTGGTGGAGAGTGGGCTGCACGCAAGCACAGATCGGTGATGGCCCGTGGCCCGTGCAGAGGGTTGCAGACAACGCGCAGTGCAGGCTTGTGGGAGCAGTGAGCAGCAGAGCACGTGTGGCACCAGGCAGCCGCATGTGTCAGGAGAGCTGAGAGGGGGCATTGGCGCCGGGTACTGCTCAGCCATGTGGGAACTGTGGGGCTTGTGGCAATGGGTCACACTGAGTGGCTGGATGCCATGGTGCATCCAGGACGGGCCTTAGCAGCCAGGGCCGTTGCTTGGAGACTGGAACCTTTGAATTGCCCTCTCTGCCGCAGGCCAGTGTCCGGGGTCGCTTGGGCCTCAGTGTGGGAGGGGTTCGGGGTAGGCCTGCTGCCTGGCCTGCGCCCCTGCCATGTGGCTGTCACTCCTAGCAAAGGCTGCTGGGGGTTGACACACTGCGGCCAAGGCTGCGGTGAGCGACTGGTGATCCTGGGTGCCCAGTGGAGACCTCCTTGAAAGGGCTCGGCGGTCAGATGGGGCTGAACGCTGCCTCTGGGTGCGGTCTAAGCTGAGCCCTGGGGTCTCCCCTTGCTCCGGGGCGTCTTGGCTTGTTGCTGCTGGCAGCCCCGGGGTCGTTCCCTGCGGAACGGCAGAGCTGGGGGTGGGCTAGATGGTGCCCTAGTGCATGCTGGGACCTCCAAGATCAGTGGAGCTAGGTTGGGTTGGGTGGTGCCCCAGTGCATGCTGGGACCCCCGCGATCGGCGGAGCAGGGGGTGTATTGGGTGGTGCCCCAGTGGATGCTGGGATGGGCTAATGATTCTTCCCTTCCCCCCCAGTACGCACCTGATGGGGTCCAGAAGATCCTCATCGGCAACAAAGCGGACGAGGAGCAGAAGAGACAAGTGGGCAGGGAACAAGGCCTGCAGGTAAGCGCCGGGGTCTGGCCTTGCACCGTGGAGCATGTCTTGCCCCCCTCAACAGGTGCCCAGGCCCTTGCTCCTTGTGGGGGCCACACCCCGCACACTCTGTCTTCCTCCCTACCTGCCCACCCCCGGCAGGCTGCCTCCAGCCGCCCGCATGCTCCCAGCATTGAGGAGTGAGAGAGTGTGTCTGGAGGGGGCAGGTGGACTTGTCTCCACGGGGCTGAGGCTGGCGATCTCTGTGTCCTCTCTGCATGCTGTGACTGTCTAAGGGACTCTCTTGCCTTCCAGCTGGCGAAGGAGTACGGCATGGACTTCTACGAAACAAGTGCCTGCACCAACTTCAACATTAAGGAGGTGAGCGACCCGAGATGTTCTGAGATGGGGGTGCAGTGCGGGCTCTTCTCCTGGCCATCGGATGGGCAAACCTTGGAAAAGAGCCCAGAGCCGGTGGTTTCCCCAGCTCTCTCCAGACTGAATTTTGAGCTGATCCCTCAGCGGGTCCCACCAGGAGTTCTGCTTTGGCCCGGGTCAGAAACCTGCTGTTCTACCAGAGTAGTTGTTGTCTGGTCTCACGATAATTATCTCAGGCCATGAATTTGAGACTGAATTTGGGAACGTGTACAAGCTCCTTTGCAAAGGCTTGATCCAAGGTGTCCCACCTTATAAGCCTCACTTTCCTTACAATAAGAACATCAGAATGGCCATCCTGGGTCAGACCAATGGTTTAGCTAGCCCAGTATCTTCTCTTGCGACAGTGGCAAGTGCCAGGTGCTTCAGAGGGAATGAACAGACCAGGGCAATTATCTACTGATCCGTTATCCACTCCCAGTGTCTGGCAGTCAAAGGCTAGGGACACCCAGAACATGGGGTTGCATCCCTGACCATCTTGGCTAATAGCCATTGATGGACCTACCCCCATGAGCGTATCTCATTCTTTTTTTAAGCCAATTATACTTCTGGCCTTCACAACATCCCCTGGCAAGGAGTTCCCCAGGCTGACTGTGCATTGTGTGAAGTACTTCCTTTTGTTTGTTTTAAACCTGCTGCCTATTCATTTCATTGGGTGACCCCTGGTTCTTGTGTCATGTGAAAGGGTAAATAACACTGCCCTATGCACTTTCTCCACAAAATTCATGATTGTATAGACTTCTATCATATTCCCCCTTAGTCATCTCTTTTCTAAGATGAACAGTTCCAGTCTTTTTAATCTTTCCTTGCATGGAAGCTGTTATACCCCTAATAATTTCTGTTGCCCTTCTCTGTACCTTTTCCACTTTTCATATATCTTTTTTGAGATGGGAGCAACCAGAACTGCACGCAGTATTCAAGGTGTGAGCGTACCATGGATTTATAAAGTGGCATTATGATATGTACTGTTTTATCATCTATCCCTTTCCTAATGGGTTCCAGCATTGTTAGCTTTTTTGGCTGCCGCTGCACGTTGAGCAGGTGTTTTCAGAGAACTGTCCATGATGACTCCAAGGTCCTCCTTGAGTGGTAACTGCTAAATTAGACCCCATCATTTTATATGTATAGTTGGGATTATGTTTTCCAATACGCATTACTTTGCATTTATCAACATTGTATTTTATCTGCCATTTTTTTGCCCAGTCACGCAGTTTTGTGAGATCCCTTTGTAACTCTTTGCAATCTGATTTGAACTTAATTATCTTGAGTAATTTTGTATCCTCTGCAAACTTTGCCATCTCCCTGTTTACCCCCCCTCACTAGATCATTTATGAACGTTGAACAGCACTGGTCCTGGTATGGATCCTTGAGGGACCCTGTTATTGATCTCACTCTATTCTGAAAATGACCATTTATTTCTATCCTTTGTTTCCTTATCTTTTAACCAGTTACTGATCCAGCAAAGGACCTTCCCCCTTATACCATGGCTGCTTACTTTGCTTAAGAGCCTTTGGTGGAGGACCTTGTCAAAGGCTTTCTGACAGTCCAAGTACACAATATATGCACTCTAGATCACCCTTATCCACATGCTTATTTACACCATGAAATAATTCTAGTAGATTGGTGAGGCATGATTCTTCTTTACAAAAGCCATGTTGACTCTTCCCCAACAAATCTTGTTCATGTGTGTGTCTGATAATTCTGTTCTTTACTATAGTTTCAACCTATTTGCCTGGTACTGAAGTTAGCTTTACCAATCGGTAATTGCCAGGATCACCTCTGGAGGCTTTTTTAAAAATCAGTGTTACATTAGCTATTATCCAGTCACCTGGTACAGAGGCTGCTTTAAGTGATAGATTACATTCCACAGGTAGTAGTTCTGCAATTTCATATTTGAGTTTCTTCAGAACTCTTGGGTGAATACCATCTGGTCCTGAAGACTCATTACCATTTAACTTATCAATTTGTTCCACTATTAACACCTCAATCTGGGTCAATTTCTCTGATTTGTCATCTAAAAAGAAGGGCTCGGGTGTGGGACTCTCTCTCTCATCCTCTGCAGTGAAGACCAATGCAAAAAATTCATTGAGCTTCTCCGCAATGGCCTTGTCTTCCTTGAGTGCTCCTTTAGCACCTTGATTGTCCAGTGGCCTCACTGACCGTTTTTTCAGGCTTCTTGCTTCTGATGTACTTAATTTGCTGTTAGTTTTTGTGTCTTTTGCTAATTGCCCTTCAAATTCTTTTTTGGCCTCCTTTTTATTATACCGTTAAACTCTGGCAAGGCATGTGTTTATGCAACGTTCAAAAGCATGGGCAGGTGTTAAAGCCTGCTCCTGATCCCTCCTCCAGAGTGGCTATATCTTGGTCCCATCTCTATTGATTTTCAGTCCTGCTGCATGCCCTATCCACAATCTCACGGTGGTGGATGTGATTTTTCCGAGACGCTTTGCTATCGCTCAGAGGATCTGTCATCTTTTGACCGTTGATTTCAGCTAACATTTACCTTGACAGGGTGTCAATATCCTCAACTGTCATTCCAATCTGAGTTTCTGATCTTTCAGCTTTGGCCGGGTGGTCAGCGACCTCGCTGCTGCGTACACCAATGGCTGATGGGATCCGTTGATAAGGCAGCGTTTTGCCAATCCCCTACGCTGCTTTATGAATCCCATTGTCGATAGCATTGAGCGAGTTCCTGTTCCCTGGTCAGAGCCAGGATGGGCGGCAGGGGAGGAAAGTATAACTAGGAAAGGAGAACACAAGGCAGAATATCAGGATCTCTCCTTTGTTTGCATCACGATGGCACCAAGAGATAGCTGAGGGCCTGACAACTAATGGGGAGGGAGGGGAGCCTAGTGGAAGGGGGCAGATCAGCATCTGAAACCCCCCCCATTTCCCGCCTTGTTGGCTGGCATCTTACAGCATTTATGAATTGGAGGAGGCGCTGGTAGGCTGTCTAATGCCGTGCTCTCTCCCACAGTCCTTCACCCGGCTGACGGAGCTGGTCCTGCAGGCTCACAGGAAGGAGCTGGACGGGCTTCGCACGTATACGGCGGATGAACTGAACTTGGCGGAACTGGAGGAGGAGGAGTGCAAACCAGCGGGGGCGGAGAACTCTCCCAAAGCCTGCTGGTGCTGAAGGGCCTCTCTACTGCCTGGGCCCCCCCAGGTGCATCCCCAGCTCTGGCTGGCCTGCTCCGTTCCGGCCTCCGCCTGCTCCCTGCACTGCTGGACTCTCCTCGGGCTCCCTGGCCTGTCTCCTTTGCCATCCCCCGGGTCTGCCATGCTGCATAGGTTCCTCCCAACATGCTGTGTGCGCCAGACGTCCCAGTGTCACTCTGCCCATCCCGGTGGATTTGTGCCCCCCTTCGCCCCAAGCCGGAGCAGGATAAGCCTTGTGGCCTTCTTAGGAGGCACCCACAGGCGCCGCTTGGACTTCGGCTGTGCCTGCGCGATCCAGCACAGCTGTGATTGCTTCCTTGTGCTAACAAGGACTCCTCTTCATCGCGCAGAGTGAGGCCATGGGGCTCCCAGCACCAGGCTGCAGCTTTATAGAGGGGCTTTCTGGATACATGGCTCTGTCTCAAACACTCTGCCTCCTCCTCCCAGCGTCTTCTGGGCTGCCTGCCCTGCAGGTGCCTGGCTGGGTGCAGCGCTGCAGCAGACGCCCGCGCATGCAGTGGGTGGTGGTGGGTTCTGGGGCTGCCTGGGGAGCAATAACCTCTGCTAAACTCCCCCCACCCACTCGGCTGCCTGGAGTCTGGGGCCCAAGCAGGAACCCAGGAGCCCCAGGGAAGGGACTGGTCTCGCAAGGCTGATCCCTCCTAGCTCTCGCTGACCGCGGTAAGCGCTGTGGCCGGCCAGTGCCTCTGTGAATGGGGCCAGTCCTCTAGGGGCAGGGGCCTTGCGGCTGGCTGCTGGGCTCCCACAGTTGGGCCGTGCCGCCCCCAAGGCTGGTGAGTGAGGCGGGCGGAGGAGGCATGGCACGTAACCCCATGGGCCTGTCCCCAGCTTCTCAGTGCCAGCAAGGGCTCTGATGCCGTCTTGGACCTGACTGGTGTCACTGCCTGGAGACCCCCCCGAGAGCCCTGGTAGCTGGTGGAAGACATCTCTTGGCTTGTCTGGGGCTGCCCGGGTCTGGCCTGGGCTGGCGGGCACCAGATGCTCGACCCTGTGATGCCTAGCCAGGGGCTGAATGATCTCTGGATACTTTGTTTGGCTGGGTCCCCCCACTGCCTGGGGTAAAGGGGAACCCCTTGGGCGGATGTATGCCGAGGCCTTCCTCCGCTCCAGACTGGCCGAGGACATCACATCAGGAGTTGCTCAAGCCACATATCCATTTGGCTGGATCCTGGAGGAGATCTCTCCCACCTGTTTATCACTCACCCCACCGGCCATTGGGGGACGTAGCAGAGAACTACAGCCAGTGCTGGGTTGACCCATCCTGTTCCCGGCTCCTGCTTGGCTGGCCTGAGGCCTGGCGCATTCGGTACGTTCCAGGATCTTGGGGCTCACCTGCCATCTTCCCCTGTGGGACTGCGCCCTGGCCCGGCCCAGCGTGGGGTTGTTAGAGCATCTCTGGACCATGCCAGGCTGGCTCTCTGCACTGCATGGCTCTGAGTCCGGTTCCCAGCCTGAATGTGGGCGGAAAGTGGGGCTGCCCTGTCCATGCCACTGGGCACTGATCTGTAAGGCCTATCCCTGCTGGAGCGGCTCCTTGCCAGCCAGTGCCTGGGTGGGAGAGGGACCCTCCTGGCTTTGCGCTGAGCCCCTCTTGCAGCTGATTTCTTAGGAGACTCTTTGGAGCTGACAGACACCACTTAACCAGCCGGGAAATGGGTTTGTTCCTACCCAGGAATGTGTTAAATCGTGCTGTTTGTTTTCCACCCCTTTCCCCTTCTGGTGTTGTCCAAGGATTGTGGGAGACTGGGGAGGGATGGGGTTGGAGGGAGTGTCTCATGTTGCAAGTATTAACCCTTCCTGTGCCGGTGCTGGCAGTTCCACACTGTGCTGAAGTTGGCGTGAGATGCATGTGCAGGGTGGAGGGTCTGCCACACCCCCTGCCAGAGGGGGGCTGCTATGCTAATCAGGGTAATTGACGATGGCCCTCCCCCACTGTCCCTGGTCATCTGGGGGGCAGGGCAAGCCTGGCTGCCAGGTCTGGGAGCACGCTGCCTGTTAGAGTCCATCCTGTTGTCCCACCGCAAGGTGACACTCACCTTAAAACGCAGCAGGGACGTGGGGCAGATGTCCTGCCCCTGCAGGGGCAGTGGACAACAGCAGAGGTTCAGCAACCCTGCAGGAAAGCAGGACTTTGGGTCCCGGCTGCTGAAAACAGAGGGCTGTGATGGGATCCGCTCAGCTTTCCCACCTCTCCCTGGAACGCTCTCTGGAGAGCTGCTGGCGAGACACCCAGGAGCCCTCATACAGAACAAGGGGGAAGCGGGGACTCGTGGCGTGTTGCAAAGACAAGAATGCGGCGGGCAAAGGATGTCTTGGCACCCTGCCAACGGGCAGCGGATGCGGGCGGAGCGTGCTGTTGCAGGAGGCAGACTGTGCCCATCAGATTCTTCCTGCTTGTGCTGTCCTATCCTCGGCACTGCAGGAATCCACCCGGGTATTTCTGCGTTCGTCCCCAAGGACGCAGCTCCCACGCTCCGAACCGAGCCAGTAACGGCTGCCGCTGGGGGTCATTAGACTCCAACTCTCCCCTCACTGGATGGCTTCTGTGGGGCTCCATGTGTCAGCGAAGGCGGCAGCCCTGACTGCCCCACGCAGGGAGCCTTGGCTCTGTGGAGTAGCGGGGCTGCTTCTCTGAAGCACTGCACGGGTAGTCCTGTTGCTGGCACTGGAGCGAGAGACGATGGTCTAAACCTCCCTGCAGCTGCTGTGTTGCTTAACAGGCTGGGTGCAGCGCCGCGTAAGTTACCCTGATGCCACGTGGCTGTACGATTGCATTGTGGGTGGTCAGGTTCCTAGAGAAATGCTCCCAGCTCCTTGATCCTCCACCTCCATGGCTAGCGGACAAGGCTTCCTTCGTTGCACTAGGGAGGTAGCACTAAGGAGCAAGCCCCCCTTGAAGTTCTCCTTGATCTCAGCTCTCGGCCTTGAGCCTCTACCTGGAGACAAACAGGCCCCTCTGAGCCGGGCATCCTGCCTGCCCCATGTCTTGTTAGTCATGGATCTTTGCCACTTGCCTCTTCATCTGCAGCAGCAACTGTCTGCACATCCTGTCCTGAGATCCCGTTAGAAAACATAAAGCCGCCCCTTTGAGTCCTCGGCTGTGTGTGTCCATTGTGCCCGCGGTGCCCTCTGCCTGCCCGGAGGGGGGGCCTCGTGTGACCTGCTCCTGGAGTTCATTATTTTACACACACGTTTACAAAATAAAGGTGATTTCAAACCGGTGAGGGGGCTGCCTTGTTCCTGCTGCGGCTCTGTGGGAATCTCAGCAGCCGGAGATAGGAGCCAGGGATCTGGGAGGAGGGGACAGGTCTGCACTTTGAGCACCTGGCCCAGGTGGCTGCAGGGATTGTCAGCTGCTGCTGCCCTGGCGAAAGCTGCCTCTGGCCAGAGCGCCCTGCTCTCTGGGGCTGGCTGGGCAATGCAGGCCTCGATAAGTAGGGTAGAGCCATGTCTTTCCTGGACCTGTGGACCAGCTACCCGCTGGGACACCCTGTGGGATGCAGGCTGAGAGCCATCGCCCACCTCCCACACTCCCCTAGCCTGTGTGAAGCTGGGACTGATCCCGGGCCTGGATGCTGTAGAAGGCGACCCCAGTCCTGGCACCGGTCTGTGTCCCCTCTGCCTGACCTGGGGCAGCAGCAGCCAGGAAAAGGTAAAGCTGGACGTCAAACCCTCGTCAGCGGGGGGCTCTGGTTTCTCTGCTTCCCCAGGGGTGGTTCTAGTTCCAGCAAGCTGCCTGCAGGCCCCAGTGGGTCAGCAATCAGATCCCACTGGCCGTAATTCCAGCTGCTTCTGCCTGGGGCTGGAGGTAAAGGGCGCCTGGTGGGGGTGACGTTCCCTTTCCTTGGGGGGTGGGTGTCGGAGGGGCAGAACACCCAGGATGGATGGGTGTTCCTTTCCTCAGGGGGCGGGGGACTGAGTGCCTGGGAGGGGGCGGGGGGCTCCTCGCAGCTGGTGGGGGAGGTGTCTGCTTTATTTTAATTCCATTGCCAAGCTCTAATGAGAAGCCTGGGGCTGGCACAGGTTGGGCAGAAGAGATGGCTTCCTCTGGGTGGAGGACAGAGGGAATCCAGAGGTGAGGGAGTTCCCCAGGGGCTGAAAGGTAAAGCTCTCCCCCCCGGCCTCACATCAGACACAGGCTAGGATCTGAGCCACCCCTAAATGGTTAGTGACAGCAGCATGTTAAGAGCAGGGCCAGGAGGCTGGACCGATTCCTTAATGATTGCGGGGACAAGAAAGGAGGAGTCGGGTGAGGCCCAGTTCAGCGGGCAGGGCATTGGCCTGGCACATGGGAAACCCACCCAGAGCAACCCTGTCACTTGGGCTGAAACTCAGGGCCAGGATGGAATTTCTGCTTGAGTGCAACCAGCTTCAAATGACCGCTGAGGCCCCGGGGCCTTGAACCAGAGTCTCCCGCAAGGGGTGTGTGTGCGCGGGTGCCCCAGGGAGCCAGGCTTGGGCACCCCTTGCAGCTGCTGCAGAAAGGACTGTGGCTCCCTGGGACCGGACGCAACAGCTGGCCCTTCCCATGGGACTCCCGGCACTGGCCACGCCAAGAGACATCGATTGCAGGAAATGATCCCAGCTCCTCATTCAGCTGCTTGGGCACATGGGGAGAGCCCCGGGCATCAACTGGGGCAGCCTGCTGGAACCTTGGCTCACCCACCTGTCCTTTCCCAATGGCCTGCAAGCCGCTGCTCCCCTGCCCGCAGCTCTGGCCCAGGCTATTCTGGCTGTTAGGCAAAGAAAATCCTTTTGCTGGACCATCTGCCATGGCAGCAGGAGCAGAGTCCGTTCCAGGCAGTGTGTGTGGGGGTGGGGAGAGGGAAGGGTTGAGGGGTGCCAGCCATGCAGCAGCAGCTGAGTGAGGCAGGAAGCAAGCCTGGCATGACAGCAGTGGGGCAGGTGAGGTACAGGGATGATGGAAGGACCTGGGCTGGGCCAGGCTCAGGCACAGTCAGTCCCAGCCCACACCTCTCCCAAGCTGCTGTCTCGGGCTCCAGCATCTCAGTGGGTTTGTTTAAAGTCAGGCTACAGCTGAGATGGTTGCAAAAGAAACCTCCCTCCGGGCACAGGCCTCAGCTGTGATGCTTGGAGAGGTGTGAGCTGCCCCATTTGGCCCCTGGGAGGGGCAAACTTCACCCACCCAGCGCCATGATGATTTCACGTCTCTACCATTCACTAGTTAATTGCTCTGGGTCTGAATGAATTCTCCCCTGACAGCCAGCAGCTTTGGGGAAGGGGGGGGGATAAGACTTCACATTTGCATAGACCCACCTACTCTGCCTAGGAGGGCAGCAGGCAGAGCTTCGTCCAAAGCGATCCATGTTGGCTGGTGTTGGGGTGACGAAATGTGGTTATCCTGACTTTCTGAGTAAAGGGCAACAGAACTGTGCTTAGCCTGGCCTGAGTGTGGGGGTCACCCTAGCACTAACCTCACTGGCTAAGCCAGGAGTTGGGGATACCAAATGCCACTAAAGATATGTGTGGGCCTTGGCGTTTCCATGTGGCTGTATGCATTCTGGTTTGAGCCTTAGGGTGTGTCTACCTTGCTGTTAAATACCTGGGGGGGCTGGCTTGGACTAAGGGGCTGTTTGATCCAAGTGTAGAGCTAGTGGATGAATGCTGGGGATCTTGTTGCTTTGTGGGGTCCCAAAGCCCAGGCTCAATCCCATGCCCCAGTGTCTGCACTGCAGTTAAATAGCCCCTTAGAATGGGTCAGCTGGCACAAACCAGCCCCAGCTGTGCAACTGCAGTGTAGATATTGCTAGACACCATTTAAAGATACAGCTGATTGGACTCCTTGTTTCTGTGCAGTGATTACTAGCGCTGAAATCCCTGATGAGCAAGGCTAGTCCTGGCATGGGAGCAGCGTGGCAGCAAGAGACAATGAACAGTCAGCGCAGAGATTCCCAGCTAGCCAGTGAAATTGCCAAGAGCTGAAATCGCTGAGCTGGGTTAAGTGGGGAGCATTGGAGACGTGCCGGTGAGCAGCACGCATTGACAGTGGCAGAGATCACCGGGGCAGAGATTGGGGCAGCAGTGAGCCAGTCGCAAAGGTGGCGGTGGCAATGGATGGGGAGGCATCGCTTGTCGTTGACCCTGTCGGGAATGTTCATGTGAACACACCTCTGGGACTTGGCGGATAAGGCCGTCAATCTATGCATGCGGTGCAGCAGAGGGAGTGATGTGTTAAAGGGACATTTGTTTGAACTTCCACACCACAGGGGGGGAAACTGAGGCAAAGGACACAGTTACATTTTCCCAGATTATGGGGCAGGGCTTGAAGCAGTTTTGTTCTGCATTGTTAAGAGGAACTCCTAGATACGGAACCTGTCCCGTGTTGCCGCTGACACCACCTGGCAGCAATGTTACATGCCCAAAAGGCTCACCGTGAGCAACATCTCATGTGATGCCACAGGCGGGGGGAGGCAGGGGGGCTGGAGAGGGCACCCCAATCGAGGATCGGAGCTCAGCTGGGCATGGGCCTGTGCCAGCCCCGCTGGGAGAGCCTGGAGAAAACCCGCTCATGTTTTGATCATCTGCATCATCTAATGGGAGCTGGCTCCTTGTGTGGGTGGCCCTGAGATGGGCCCCCATCTCTTTCTCCTCCCATCTGAGCCCTGGATCTAAAAAGATCGGAGGAGTGGAGACTTGACAAGGGGCTGAGGCAAGAGGCATGGTTGGGAGACGGCGAGGGGGGGCTGTGCCCAGCTCCCATGCGCTCTAGTCTAATCTCACTGCCTATGGCAATGATGCTGTGACCCTCACTGGGGCATCCAGGCACTCAGGGACAGTGGGGGAGAGGGGTGCACGCAGCCCAGAGTGGATGGGCCCAGTGCCCAATCATGGCACCACTCAGGGACCCCCACTGAGATGTCCAGGCTCACTCTGACTTTGTTGCACTGCTGGATGAGTCCAGAAGAAGCCGGCAGGTGGGGGGGGGGGGTCTGTTATAAACTTGGGCCCAGCGATGACACCGTGCCCCCATTTACCATAAATAACCCCCTACTGTGACAGGAGCACGTACGTGCACAGTTGGGACTGGGACCCTGTTGTAAGGTGCCAGCACATGGCCACCCAGAGATAGGCCCGGCCCCTAAGAGCTTACTGCTTCTGTAGCCCATGGGTGGGAGGGAAACTGAGGCACAGACGTGGCAGGACCCAGGGGTCTTGAGGTGCAGCACCCTGCCCCCACCAATGTTCCTGCCCAGTTATTTCTTACAGGTGCTGCCCATGGCTGATTGATCCACCATGGGAAGGGGCATGATCAGGCTCCTCTGAGAGCTGCTGCTTTGGTAACCCCTTGAGGGCAGGTGCTGTGCCCACCAGGCATGGTTCCCATTGCTGCGGGACGTCAGCCAGACCACCTGCCTGCCCGCCAGCCTCAGAGCCTGCTCTGGGTGCTGAGTCTAGCTGGCCAGGATGGATGGAGAGAAATACACATGCATACAGAAGTGGGGCTCATATCCTCCAGCAGAGAGGGACAGGGAGGGACACACACAAAACCTTCCCCCCACCATCAGTGTTAAAGTTACCTGCAAAGGGCTCTACAGAAATTGGATTGGTGCCCTTTAAATGGTGCCCAAAGGCCAGAGAGGTTTATTAACAAAAGGGGGTGTGGTAGTGGGGCTCCATTTACTGCCAGGAGGCAGCATGGTGAGTAGCTAGAACACTGGACTAGGTGCTCTGGGGTCTAGCCCCGGCTCTGTCACTGGCCTGCTGGGCAAGTCCCCTCCCCGTGCCTCAGTTTCCCCATGGGGATAATGATCGTGCCCTGCTTTGAGAGCTACAGACGAAAAGCATTATGCAGGCTCATTTTATTTGCTCACTGCTATATACCAAGAACACACGGTCGGTTTTCCCCTGGGGACTCCTTGGGGGGGAGGGAGGGAGAGTCTCTGCCTCACCTAGTGAGAGTGTGCACATCTCAATGGACAGCGTGCTTTTGAGCTCAGACTTGCTTTCTCCCCTGTGTCCATTGGGCGTTGGAATCAAATAGGCCTGGGTGAGATTTAAAGCCACACCCGCATCACACACACACACACACACACACCCTGTCTGAGTGGAGGGTCCCTCTGCCTCATGCGCTGGGCTTTGGGCATCTCATGACATTGCCTTCACAAAGCCACCGGCTGTTTCCAGTGCCCAGGCCATGCAGCAGTACCCGCCTCCAATTGAAGGCCCTCTGCATAGCTCACCCAGAAGCAAGACTGGCAGAAGGCCTGTCTATCTAAGGCCTTGCCTGGCCCCTGTTCCCACGGTACCTGAGCATGTCACCCTCAGTCACAGAGTTACCCTCATGACCCCTGGAAGGTGGGAAAGGATCAGCCCCATTTTGTGGGAGAAGCACTGGCGGGATTAAGTGATTTAGCCAAGGTCACCCAGCAGTCAGTGGCAGAGTCAGGACTAGAACCCAGGTGTCCTGAATCCCAGCCACTAGGCCATCTTTCCTCCCTTCCTTCCTCCCAGAGACCTTTGTAGGTCACCCCCGACTGGCCTGGCCCGAGAGCAGGAAGGTGCAAACCAAACCCAAGGCGATGACGTTTTCCCTTTCCTCTACCTGTGACTGGTAGCTGTTGAGATGGCAGCCCGGGTCACCGCTTCTTCCCTCTCAGTTGCCCCCTGCCCCCCCATGCAAGGTCTCTGCTAGAGGTGACTGGCGTCAATTATTGAGAACTAGCAGGAGTATCATGTTCTCCCTGAATTTCCTTCCAGTGCTAGCCGGCTTTGCAACAAGACCTGCGCTGGCCTGATCTGTTGCTTTGTCCTGTGGCTGGAAATAGCTGGCTCGCGACCAGGTGAGCGATCTGATTTCCTTCACGGCATGCCAGGGAGAGACCTTTGGAGCGGCTGATCACGTGGCGTGTGGGACGAGCGCTTTAAGGCAGTGCCTACCTGCGGGCAGGGCTCACTCTGCCGCTGCAGCCATGGCTCACATCGCCAAGTCCTTCTACGACCTCAGCGCCACCGACCTCCATGGGGAGAAGGTGGATTTCAACAATTTTCGGGGCCGGGTGGTTTTGATCGAGAACGTGGCGTCTCTCTGAGGCACGACGGTGCGGGATTATACCCAGCTCAACCAGCTGCAGGCCAGGTATCCCCGGCGGCTGGTCGTGCTGGGCTTCCCTTGCAACCAGTTTGGCTACCAGGTATGTGCCCCCTGCGCCACCCCAGTCCTCTACCTCACCAAAGAGCCTGGGGTGTGGATGACCCTGCTTCCCGTAGGATCACCCCCCTCCAGCACGCTGGACACGCAGTGCTTGGAGAGTTCCGACCAGCCAGCCCTTCTTGCGGCAGCTCACCTGGGCACGTGGGATGGGGTCAGAGCAGCTGCTGGGGCATGAATTGCAGGGAGGGGGCACGGCCCCTCTGGGATGGCCACACAGCAGCACGACGACAGAGGAACAGTGCCAGAGCCAGTCAGCTGACCCTGGGATTGGCTGCCACCTGCCCTGACGTTCACACCAGGGACATTCTGCCTTGCAATTGGGGTTTGGGCAGAGCAGGGGCATCCTGCCCTCTGGCTCTGCTGCCAGTACCCTCTTGTGTGGCACAGGCAGTTATGATTTCACTAGCCCATGCTGGCCTCAGCAAGCCCCAATGGTCCGTGTGGGTCTGTGCGGCATGGACCGCGTGTTTGGGATGCTCCTCCCCCAGGTTGGGCTCCCTCCTCCCAGCCTGCATCCTGCTCTTCTCCCACTGCCCTGTCTTGGCAAGGTGCCCTCCCGCCAGCGTAGAGCCTCCTTGGCGACCCCTTCGTGGCAGCACTGATTGGAGGAGGGGGAGCATTAGAGCAGCCCCACCCTAGAGGTGGCAGAGATGGGCCCCAGTGTGCCAATGTTTCACCTGGCTGCAGCCTGCCCCCATAACTGGCCCAGTGCGAGAGGAGCTAGAGATGAGCAGGGTGGCCGAGTCCCTTCAGGGGCCAGGGCAGGGTTGTTGCCTAGAGAGCCTTCTTTGTCGCTGGGACCATACAATCCAGCGTTTGCTGCTGCAGCTCGGGGCGTTTCCCCTGCTCCCACAGGGCCCTGCGGGTAGGGCAATGAAGTGGGACACAGGACACCTGGGTGTCCTTTTCCAGATCTCCTGGGTGACCTTCAGCAAGTCACTTCCCCTCTCTGTGCCTCAGTTTCCTCTTCGCCTGTCTTGTCTGTTCAGGCTGTGGGCTCATTGGGGCAAGGACTGCCTCTCAGGCAGGGTCTGCACAGCACCTGGCACAACGGGGGAGGTGATCTCGGTCAGGGTCTAAGCAGTGCCAGGACAGAGCCCCCGGCCCTGATCTCAGCGGGGGGGGGGGGGGGGGGGCGGAGGGTCAGCTTCTGACACAACAGGCAGAGCGGGGTGATCTCAGTCATATCCTGCACTCCTGACTGTCAGCTTGCGGGAAAGCAAATAAAGAACTGACTGTTGCAACAGACTGGGCCAGCGCAGTGAGGGCTGGGACCATCCAACCAGCTCTGAGTCACTAAGGAGCGGCAGAGGGTGGAGGGGGACAGGGCTGGCTTCCAATCGTCCCTTCCTTCCGCCCCGTCGCTGCTCTGAGTCCCAACACGCCCTGTCCTCTCCCCGGCAGGAGAACTGCACCAACGAGGAGATCCTCAACAGCCTGAAGTACGTGCGCCCCGGCGCCGGCTTCGAGCCCAACTTCATCCTCTTCCAGAAATGCCAGGTGAACGGGCAGGACACTCACCCCGTCTTCGCCTACCTGAAGGCCCACCTGCCCGCCCCGGCCGACGAGCCCTCGGCCCTCATGGGCGAGCCCAAGTTTGTGGTGTGGAGCCCGGTGCGCCGTGACGACATCTCCTGGAACTTCGAGAAGTTCCTGGTGGGGCCCGAGGGGGAGCCCTTCAAACGCTACAGCCCCAAGTTCCAGACCGCCGCCATCGAGCCCGACATCCAGCGCCTCCTCAAGCTTGCCAAATAGTGCAGCGGCGGCGGTGATGGGCCAGGGCCCCAGCCACAGGGCCCCCCCGCCGGAGGGGTGCAGGGCCCATCGGAGCAACATCCGGTCCCTAAGTCTCGGCCTGCAGGGTGCCGCCTGCTGGGGCTGGCGTCAGTGCTTTACCGGATGACGGCCCCCTTCTAAACCACGCAGGAAAGGGGCCCGAAGGGGGTAAAGGGACTGCACGCCTGGCCCTCTGCCCGCCGGCCACCCGGCACAGCCTGAGTCCAATAAACAAGCTGGAAGGTGGCCTGGGTCTCTGTATTTTCTACCCGTCTCCAAACTGCAGCAGCGTCTGCTGCCGCCCACTGGCTAGAGCAGGAGAAACCAGCCTTCCTGGGTGAGGAGAGGAGAGGAGATAGCAAGGGCGCTTTGATGCCTGGTGTTACCCCGGCCTCTGCTGTGTTGGCAGAGCGAGCTGAGTCCTGGCTGCTGCAGGGGACGGGGCTGTGCTGGAGGGAGCCTGGCGCAGAGTGGCGGGCGCCGAGGGCCGTGAGATGGGCATAGGGATACCCGTCACCAAGGTTGGCAGGGAAGGCATGTCAATATTCCACCTACATAAAGAGGCCTCACCAGACAGCTACCTGATAGGGTGCTGCTGCCCCCCCCAACAGCTCCGGGCCTGCCTTCCATGAGCATCAGGAGGAGCTGCTGCCCCATGCCACAAGCCCCCCCAGGACGGCATCAGCCCTGGAGCTGCCCTGCCACCCATTGGGCCCAGTTGGCCTTTTCCGGGATGGCTGAAACAGCCTGCGTGTGAGAATGGGCCTTTGCCACCCCACCCCAAGCGCATCGGGGATTTGCCCCTTGCTCCACTTCCCAGCTCAACGTAGAATTACAGCCCCAGCCCCACTGGGTGTACAGAGCGTCTCAAAACCATGCCCCAAGTGGGACTGACGCTGTCTGAGGCTGCAGAGAGCCTGAACCTGTCGTTGGCAGTGAGCTGCCCCAGGGGTGACCGACCCAGCACTGCCACCGCAGAGAGCCTGAGATTCCCCCACACGCTGATGGCAACGTGAACCCGCCCAGTTCAGGTGCCGTGTGGCTCCTGGCACCGGCCAAGGCAGCTCAACCTGTGTCCCTGCCGCCGTGGCCCCATCATGCTTTGCAGGGTGCAGGTCTCCCCTGGCCTCATCTCATCCCACCTCCACCCTGCCCTGCCTCCAGCCACAGCCCACCAGGGGCAGCCACAGTGGTGCCGTGGCTAGGGTGAGAGTCACTGACGGCATCTTAGGCTGGGAGCAGTAGTGTTGTCTAGTGGCTAGAGCCCTCAGCTAGGATTCAGGAGACCGGGGATCTACTCCCAGCTCTGCTGAGTGACAGGCCTGCTCAGTGCCTCATTTTCCCCACCTGTTGTTTGCCTTCAGCATCGGCCAACTGGGGAAGACAGCACCTTCTGCTCTGTGTGCATGCGCAGCACCTAGCACAAGGAGGAAATCATAATAGTGATGCACCAACGGGGCAGCCTGGCCAGGGCCCAGCCTGTGTTTCAGAAGAGGAGCTTGCTATGGGGAGTGAATTGTGCAGGCATGCTCTGCAGCTCCAACCCTGTGCTCCTCCTTCCCCCTGCCAGGAGGTACCCACTGGGTATACTGGTCCCCAAATGCTACCCAGGGAAGGGGCTTTGGCTTCGGCCTGCTGGCAGAAATGGGGGCTGTTGCCCAGAGCAGCAACTGAGATTTTCAGGGGTTTTAGCTCCATGCCTCTCATTACAGTGCTCTTGGGCAGCACGGCCTAGGGGTGAGGGGACTGGGATGCAGGAGACCTGGGGTCAGCCATGGTAAAGATCAGACCTCACCCAGTCAGATCTCCCATATAACATGGGCCGCACGCCACACCTCTCTGCAGCTGGCCCAGCCCTTGTGACGGAGCCAGGCTCTATTACTTCCAGAGACTTTACAGGCTCCAAGGGATGGAGAACTCGTCCCGGCCTTGGAGCAGTTGTTCCAGTCGTTAATTCCCCTTCCTCTTAAAAATCTGCCCCTTTCTTCCAGTCTGAAGGAGTCTGGCATCAGCTCCCAACCACTGGATCTTGGCCTGCTGGGGTCTGGTAGATCACAAATCCCTCTAGTGGAAACCGCCTTCCCAGATCACGAGGAAGTCCCCTCTTAAACCTTCCTCCTGGAGAAACTAAACCGTCCATGCTCCTCCAGTCGCTCACCATAAAGCAGAGCTGCAGCCCTCAGAGCCTCCTTGGACTCTCTTTGGCGCCCCTTTCCAGGCCGTGGACAGTTGGTTCCTGGCTCTGCTTGTCCCCTCAACTGCCCCAGCTGTATCGGGGGCTAACACTTGAGACTCCTTCATACAGGGCCTGGAGAGCACTGGAGGAAAACCCCCAGAAAGGCACTCCGTCTCTGTATTAAAGCCAAGTGAAAGCACCTGGCTAGTCACAAACGCACTGGCAGCTAGTGGCCAGGGTGTTCCCTGGGTGGCACAGAAATGCATGACCCTGGCTGCGGGGCCAGAGGTAATTCTGCACCGGTCATGTCTTTATTGTCCTCTGCAGGGATGCAGAGCAGCAGCTGCTGCCACAGTGCCAGGGAGCCAGATGGTGACAACGGATCCGTGTGGCTCCCTTCACTGACACATCACCCTATTTCACTGTCCTGCCCCCCAGCCGGGCCATGGGATGCAACAGGTGTGGGCATCTCAATCAACACAGCCCCTTTTCCTCTGCCCAGGCACCCCAGGGGGCACAGGAAACAACCACAGGAGCCCCCCACAGTCCTGTCACAAACAACTGCACCTGGGCGCTCAGTGCAAACCCTCCCAGGGATTTCATTCGGTCTAGCCCAGAACCTGCCCTCTGGGGCTTCGTGGAAAGCAAGCCGGGATTCTTCTCCCAGGCCTGGGTGCCCAGCGCTTTTCAAACCAAACCACCGGTGAGCCTCATGGCCGCTGGTCTCCCTCAGCACCACGAGCAGACGTTTCCATAGCACCCTGTTGTCAAGGCCTCAGAAAGCAAACACTACGATCAACCAGGCTCTGCTCTTTGCCCCACGCTGAAGGGATGACTCACTGTGGGGGGGGAGGGGCTGGGGGAGGCTGACTGGAGCCCTGGGAAGGCAGGGAAGAGGTGGTTTATAAAGGAGGGCAGCCCTCTGGGACGAGCCAGTTGCTGGAGAAATCTCCAAACGTCTAGTCAGTCCCACTCCCCAGGGACAGGATGGCTGCAGGCGGTGACAGGCAGGATTGGGGCCCCACTGTGCTAGGCACTGGACAGATGCCTAGGAAGACACCACCAGTGCCCCACAGCCCGTAGTTTATCCCCCACCCGTGCACAGGAACATTTTGTCTGCTGTACTCTTCATCTGAAGGGGGACGCCCCATTGCAGCTGGTCATCCCTGGGAAGGGCGGCGGCAAGCGACCATTCTCGGTGAAGGGTGGCCGTGAAATCCGGAGCCCCCTTCCCCTTCCATTCGGAGAGAGACTGCAGGTCCTAGACTGCAAGCTTCCACTGTTAGCCCAAGGGGTCTGGCCCCAGCTGCTGGCAAGTCTCCTGATACGGCTCGAAACAGAGCCCAGTTTGTGAGGGCCTGGACTACAGCTCGGGGGAGAAAGCCGAGTGACCACAGAAGAGCGGAGACAGGGGCAGCCGGGAGGACAGCAGGTGTGCGCCCCTGGACTCCTACGAGGGGCACACGGGGGTGCGCCTCGGGGCTTTGCTACTGCCAGCCGGGTCTAATTCCACAGAAACGTGTAAAAGCCAGAGACCCAAGCAGTGCCCCTGCGCTCCGGCTGTCACCTTACCCTCCCGGGAAGAGAGGGGGGCGCATCCCACGCGGGGCACCGTGGACATGACAGCAGATGTTACCATCCCACTCTCTCCCCCTCAGCGTGAAGTATGCTCCCTGCACAGCCCCCGGCCTCTCCCACCATGGCCTATTGTCTCCCGTCTTTGTATTCCAGAGCTGGTCAGTCCTGGCCCCTGGCCCTAACCAATGGAGCTGCAAAGGAAGCCCTGTCCCAGCAGGTACCCACCATGCCCAGAGAGCAGCTCGGCTAACGTTCCTCTTCCCATCCCCCATTCCTCCAGGCAGCCCGGCTAATGCCCCCTCCCCTATTCCTCTAGGCAGGGGAACAGGGTCCTGAGCCTCTCTGCTGCTGAATCTGGGGAGGAGTAGCGTGCCGGACCGCAGGGCGACTAGCGTTCAGAACACAGGGCACGTGTTTAATGACTCTCTCCCGCCACCACGCTGCAACCAGCCTGGGGAGGCTGGATGCAAAGCACTGATGACGCTGCAGCCACTGCTTCAGAACAAGGGGGCCGCCTGGCGAGGGTCGTCGGGCAGGATGCTGATGGAGTCCTCGGCCCTGCCGCACAGCAGGCACAGCATGGTGTACTCCTGCAACGAGACAGAGCGTGCTCACGTGGGGGGGAAGGAGGCGCTCGCTTCGAGCCGCAGGGCTGGGAATCCTTCGTGATGCTCCTTCGTCCCAGGGGGTGGAAGATGGGGTGTACACCCCCACACTGGCCAAGGAGAGGTTGACGAGCTCAGTCAGCCCCACCCCACTACACCTGAAGCAGGTGTCAGGCCTGGAGGGAGGCACTAACAGGGGAGAGCCCAGCTCAGTGGGCGGCTGCCCAGGCAGGGGAGAAGAGCTCCAGTTCTGGCTGGGTGAGAACCAATGGAGTCACACTGCTGCAGGCCTGGGCCTCCCTGAGGGAAGGGGAGCCTGAGCCTGGGCCTGGGCCTGAAGCTGGGAGCCCAGGCAAGTGTTAACTAGAAAGGAGACCCTGAGTAGAAGGGTGGGGTCCAGTCATGGACTGAGCTCGCCGACCCTCCTTTTAGAGTTCGTTGTATTTGCAACTTAGCTACCCTGCAGGGGCAAAGCTTTGGTGTGAATTAGCCAGAGGGCTGAGCCGCCACGGCACCGGACCACGCTGCAGATGGCTGCTGGGCTGGAGGGAAACTGAGGCCAGGTGAGTAATGCCACGGTGGGGCACAGCAGAAGCCAACCCCATCACATGGTTACACAGCCTTGCCCCCAGGACACAGCGTTCAGTCCCTTCCAGCCGAGAGCCATGCTGGAAAGCTGCCTAGAGCACGTCAGACGGCAGACTGGCCCTGCCCCGCTCACTCACAAGAACTCATGCAGGCTGGCCAGGGAGACCAAGGCAACTTCTGCACCCGCACTGGCATGCAATGGAACGGCAAAGAGCATGGTTATGGCAGTCGGAAACCCGTCTCCCCAACATCACTCATCTTGGCTGTGCACCAGAGCCAGAGAAAAGAGAGAGAGACTGGGCACCTGATCCTGAACGAGGGGAAGCTTCGATCACACCTATGGGGCCCTCTGGATTCTCCCCAGGGCCAGTTCTGGATTGCTCCCTCCAAGATATTCATCAGGGGTTGTCGCTCTTGGTTTAAAACATCCCAAGAGCTGGGGCATCCAAAGTGCCCCCAGGGAGACTATTCCACAGCCAAAGCCAGCTCAGCGTCAGCTCAGCATGCTGTCTCCAGCCTCCCTTTATCAGCATTATCCTTTCACTATACAAATAAAAATGATCCTAAAGAAAACTACCACCACTTCCCCTAATGCCAGGCAGGCGGAGGAACAGCACATTCGCTGGGCACCGCTGCATGGGTCCAGCGTGACATTTACGGTCACTCTCATTACCCAGCAAAATCAGGACTCCGCTCTGGGAGCAGCTACTGAGGAGGGCTTTGGGGACAGGAGTGAGCAGGAAAAGGGACTTGCCCTTTGATAGATTCATAAATTTCGAGGCCAGAAGGGACTTTGGAGAGACAATCCTGTCTGGACTGACAGATTCCAAGGGATGGAGCCAGTGGTTCTGTTGGTTAATGTCCCTCCCTGTTAAATATTGGCACCTTATCTCTAGTTTGAACATGTCTCACTTCATCTCCGAGCCCCTGGATCTTGCTCTGCCAGTGTCTGGTAGATCAAAAAGCCCCCTGCTAGCAGAAAACTACCCCCAGGAACTGTGATCGACACACCTTTCAGCCTTCTCTTGGATAAACGAAACAGATTGAGTCCTTTAAGTCTCATTAGAAGGCAGGTTTTTCAGAGCTTGACTGATCCTCTTAGCTCTTATCTGAGCCCTTTCCCCTTTGTAACATCCTTTGTTCAGGGTGGGCACCAGCAAAACACAGTCTCCAATAACAGTTTCTCCAGTGCCAAAGAGGTAACCTCACCTCCCTACTTCTGTTGGATATTCCCCCGCTCACACGTCGAAGGATCACGCACAGCACCTTAGCTACAGCACTGTGCTGGTTCGCATTGGGAGCGCGAAGGCTTTTCAGAGTCACTGCTTTCCAGATGCGACCTGCATCCTAGTTGTCTGATCTTGCATTTGGCTGCATTAAACACATGCTGCTCGGGTGAACCCCTTTACCAAGACCTGGTACAGGAAGAAGGGTTTGTTCACCGATTTCTGGTTAAAAATCGTTATGGGATTCCAGGTCTTGCCTCCCAAATCATTAAATATGGACCAGGAAATCCGATAAGATGCCAGGATTAAAAGCATAAGGAATTTAATTAGCTCTGGTTTCCTTTTCCCTAACCCTAACCTCACTCCTCCTGGTTATACCTCCTTGGACAACACCCAGCATTATGAAACAGGGTATCTGCTTGTAGTAATGGGGAGCGCAAAGGCTCAATCAAACTGTCCCCTCATCTCAAGCAGACGTGCGTGGTCATTTTCCAAAGTCCTTCTTTCCTTTGCACTGGCAATGGCCCTGAAGCCCCTGGTTATGTTTCCCCAATCGGAGCTCCCAGCCTTTCATCACGAGCTGCAGATGGCTAGTCCTGCTCTCCACAGCAGCTTGCCAAGCAACCAAGAGGGCAGTGCTACGCCAGGGAAACGCAGGTACAACCACCAAAAGGAGGGAAGGAAAAGGCTGCGGGAGCTTTTAGCAGTACTTATTGTAAAGGGCTGGCCTTGCTTTCACTCCTCCAACGCCAGTTTCAAAGGGAGCCAGAATCTCCTGCTCCTGCTCCCACACAAAGACCTTGGGACTGCTGGCCAGGGCTGCTATTAGACAAGCACTCCTGAAATGGGCCAGCAGCAGAGCAGGGATCAGCTTTAGAGAGGCCACTAGATACTCTAGAGTCTAGAGCATTGTGCGTTAGGGCCTGGCAGTACAAGGTCTGTGGTTGGCAGCAGTGCCCAGGTAGTAGCCACTGGAAACACGCCCCTCCAAGCAGGAAGGGGTGGCGGGGGCTGTGGTTTCTCACACGTGGAATGCTTTCACAGATAGCTGCTCTGAAAACGGGGCACGCAGTGCAGGCTGAAAGGCTGCTGTAGCTACAGACCTCTGAGCCCGCTCTCTGCCTCTGGTGTTTCCAAAGGGTGAACAACAACCAGAGTTGGAGCGATCTACAGCAACTGTGAGGTTTGAACAGAAGAACGCTGAACTTCAGCTTGTGGAGGTATCTGCTCAGGAACCTGAGACCCAGCCCAGCTCCTTAACCTCCATCTCCCCCGCCCCCGGCTTTGCCTCCTGCAAGGGCAGCCTGAGGGCGTGGATAACGTAAGCCTGCATCTCAGTCTCTAGGAACCGTCACACTGCCCTCGTGGGTGGACTACGCCCAACACCTGTCTTTCAAGCGAATCCGTTGCACAACTTTGTGATCTGGCTCCTCTTGTTGATCTGAGGCCACGCTGACTGCCAGGATGCAATCCAGGGTTTGCCCGAGAAGTCCCCTCTTCCATCACTACCTCCTCCCCACCTGCTTCTACCCACCTTGTCCTTTCACCTAGGTTATGTCTACACTGAGGGCGGCAAAGTCGCCATCATCAGATCGACTTATCTGGATCGACTGAGCAGTCAGTGAAGACCCGCTCAGTCGATCCAGAAGTCAATGTACTAAAACCACTTCAAGTGGCGTAGCGCTGCGCTGATGGGAACGCGGTTCCCGTCGGCACAGTGCAGTGAAGATGGCGCGCAGAAGAGAAGCACAGCAGTCGACGGGAGTTACGCAAGTTCTCTGCGTAGTTTGTGTAACTCCCGTTGACTGCCGCCGAATCGCCGGGGTAAGTGTAGACCAAGCCCTCGTGTACTGCCTGCCACAGTGGAGAGAGAACATGACAAGCAAAGTCAGGAGTCAGGCCACACCCATCCTGCCAGTGGCTGGCAGGCCTGGGTCTGTCTGCTAGGCTGGATCCGGGCCGAAGACCCCCGCAGACCTTCCTGTGCAGAAGAAATGAACAGCTGCGGTTCTTCAAGCAATTGTACCATGACCTTGCTGCGTCTGATTTAAGGCCTGATTCTGCAGGGTACTGCGTAGCCTCAGCTCTCCAGGACTTCATGTGAGATGGAAGGTGCTCAGCCCTTCACAGGAGGTGCGGTGCCCCGCACCCTATGGCATTGGGTCCTAAAGCCTTCAGGCTGGAATTCTCTAAGGGAGTTAGAACCACAAGTCCTATTGAAAGTCAATGGGTCTAGTCATTTAGGTGCTTTTGAAAAATCGCATGCCCGCCCCCCAGTCCCACTGATTTGCAATGAGACTTGTGCTCTCAAATCACTAGGTGCTTTTCAAAAGGCCAGCCTAAAGCCAGGGCTGTAGGGCTGTAGGCATTGAAAGCTACATCCCTGCATGGGAGCATGCAGAATATCAACCCCCACGTTGCATGGCTGGCCCCTTGCCTGATCTGATGGTGCCAGAATGGCCCAGAGTGTTGGGTGCTGGAGAGATGCTCATCAGCGGGATGCACCCGTCATCTGACTCAGGGATCAAGTCACACGGGTGGAAGTGCTGCAGTGGAACACGCAGCTGGAAAGTGAAGCCACGTTTTGCAACGAAGTTTGCCCTAAGAAAGCACCAGTGGGTCTGGCAGTAACTTCAATCCTTCCCTTAGCTTCCTAGCTGAAGCAGCACACAGGCTGCACAGAGCACAGTCCCACATGTGCCAGAACCCTACACACCCAGAGCACCTCCAGATGAAAACCCACAGGGCAGAACTTTCTACTCCAGCCGTGGTATTCCCCAGGTTCCTTGTGCTTCAGGGACATCATTCACCAGGCCTTCCAAGTCTCAAGGGCGTTTGTATGAAGAAATAAAGGAGTCCAGTATTTGCAACCCGTGTATGTGCATGTGTGACGAGGTGGGAATTTTCTGTAACATTTGTATGCCCCCTATGTGCACCTCAGTTTCCCTTACATTTTGCATGGCAACCCAGTGGGGAAAAAAGGACTGTTTCCTCTCAGGGCAGGTTAGAAGATGAAGGTAGGAAGGTTGCCTACCTGTCTGAGCCTGAACGGGTCATTAAAAAGGACTGGCTGAGGCCCACCCCATATCAATGAAGAATCCAAGAAGACAATGAGAAATCCAATGACCAGGACGCTGACACCAATGCCTCCGTTGGAGATGAATTTCCCCACTACTCAGCAGGGACAGGGCTCTAAACCCCCAGCTGGAGAACAAAGGACTGGGAAGGTGGGAGATAAGAACTGGCTGCTGGAAGCAGTTGGGGCTCTCACCTGGGAACTAGCCAAGGAGGTCAGATCGAGAGAGACAGAGCCTGAACATGAAGTTCACCCCCATGGGCTAGGCTCTGGGCTGACCAGAATGGACTGGACTAGGCTTTAACCTTCATTTCTCTGTGCTAACCTAAGGACTTCCTGTGCTGTGTAATGGCAGACTAATAAATCTGACTGTTTTGACAACACTGTTTGAGTGTCACTGCAAATACTGCTGAGGTACCTGAGTCCCTGAAGTGTGGACACACCTCTCCCAGGAGTCTGTCTCAGTTGAACTTTGGAAGAGCTCACGGCTCCTAGAGCTGAAAAGGCTCAGTCGAAGGAGGGGGAAGGCGTGTGGCCTGCCCTGTAGGAACAGTGAGACCCCTTGCAAGTTTGGCACACTGGAGGGATCATCCTAGAGACTGTTTCAAAGCTGGGAGCGTAGTACCAATCCTGTGGATCTGTGACACTGTGCAAGACACCGTACCTGGTAATCGTCCACCACGCTGAATGTATATTCGTGCCTGGCTATCATGTGATGACAGTTCTTACACACATCTGAAATGAAAACCAGAGATGCACAAAGGTTACCAGCTCAGAGGGAAACCTCACTCACCCCAATCTGGGGGCAGGGAAAGTCTTATTTCTTTTGCCTGAAAATTGCACTTATCCAAGGTCAAAGTCCTGATATCCTGGATCGGTGACAAAAAGCCCTCCTGGTCCAAGAGAGCGGTGGTAATCTTAAAGGCAAAGCCAAATATCTTTAGACCCCCCCCCAGGACTAGATCCACACCAGTTCTGTGGATTTACCGCAGCAATTTAAAAATCAGTATTTCACATCCCCATAAATTCATGGAGAAATTGTTGTAATACATAAGGAGCAGGGCAAACAGTTCAAAACTAGTACATTTTTCTAACTACTGGAACCTGGACACTGAACAGAAAAGAAGCTCTTTCACTCCCTGATATTCCCCGAAAGCACAACGCTCATTGGGTCGTCTATACTGAAACCTGTAATCACTGGGGAAAGGCACTGTATCAATTCAGGGGACTAATGGAAACATGCCACCTTGAACCATTCCCAACTCATCACCTGTGTCAACCTAAAAAGCACATTTAGTTAAAAGAAAGATTGCAACTGATCTACAAATGCTTCATAGAAACTACGGCTCTGATCCTGCAATTTTCTGCTTGCACTTGTGTGGAGCGCCACCCAAGTCACTCACTTGGCTGTTCAAATCCAGCAGAAATTGTTTCCGGCTTGTGGCTATTTGGAGGCCTCTGTGAAATAAGGTGGGGGTGTCAGCTAAGCTTCCACCTCGCAAAAGCCACCCACACTAATGGGCACTTCAGTCTCAGCAGGGAGTCCAAGGAGCTGAATGGGCCAGGGCAGATGATTCTTTTAGGCATATGGATGGTTTCCTGGCGGTTGGTTGGGATCCAGACAGGCAGTGAGGGAGAAGTTTGGACTGCCACTGGATTTTAGACTCCACGGGGGTCAATCAAGGAGCACTAATGCAATGGCAATTGTCCATTCGTTCCTAAGAGTAGAAATGTAATAGGTGCTAACAAATGCAAAGCTGGGAAACCTTTTCTACATTTTAAAAGAGACACAGTGAAATGCACAATCAAATGCAAGCCTATTTTCTCCCTTCACATCCCGTCAGTTCTACTTCCTCTCATTTTACATTGCTTTGAAATGGACATACCCTTGGCAAGCAGTCGGTTTATTCTGGTGATAAGGGAGAGCTAAGTTATCAAACTTCTGGAGAATTTCGGCTCTGAAAAAATGCTTAGCCTGCATGGTTGCAAAACGTGAACAGATACAGTGCTGCTTCACTGAGCTGGCAGGCCAGTTAGCTCCCACTCCTCTGCCACTTCTGGGAGCAGCAGCAGCAGATTGACATTAACAAGAGACTGGTCAGTTTCACTGGGGCTGTTCACAACCTGTGAGGATCAGTGAAGCTGTCAAGAATCACATGAATTTCACACTGCAGCTTTCTTGGGAGCACTGGGAAGCAGCACAGGCGGGCCCTGGAGCTAATCACTGGTGAAGATGACACACAGGCAGAAGCTGGGGGAGGGATCCTGGAGACCAGCCCTGTCTCAGCAGCTGAGAAATGGGAGGGGGCAGGAAACCTCTTCAGTAGCAGAGACTCCTCCAGCAGGCGAGCGGGGAGGAGAGCTCCAGCCTCAGACCTTGATTGTGCGAACAGTTAAGCACATGCTCACCTAGCTGCAGGTTTTGTATTGATATAACTATGTCCATTAGAGGGGGTGATTTTTTTTTAAACTAATATAGTTATGCTGGCACAACCCCTCATGCAGACCAAGTTATACCAGAACAGATCATTCCCCTCCTGCACAGAGACAAGGTATACTGGTATAAACACCTTTGTAACTGCATCCACACTAGGGGGTTGTGCCCATAGTCACAGACTCTTAGTTTTAGGCCCAGCTGGGACCATTAGATCATCTTGTCTGACCTCCTGTACAACCCAAAATGGAGAATTTCACTCAGTTCCCTCTGGGCTGAGCCCAGTAACTTACAAAAGAGAAGAATGAGGGGGGATTTGATAGCGGCCTTTAACTACCTGAAAGGGGGTTCCAGGGAGGATGGGGCTAGGCTGTTCTTGGTGGTGGCAGATGACAGAACAAGGAGCAACGGTCTCAAGTTGCAGAGGGGGAGGTCTAGGTTGGACATTAGGAAAAAGTTTTTCACTAGGAGGGTGGTGAAGCACTGGAATGGGTTACCTAGGGAGGTGGTGGAATCTCCATCTATAGAGGTTTTTAAGCTGAGGCTTGACAAAGCCCTGGCTGGGATGATATAGCTGAGGTTAGTCCTGCTTTGAGCAGGGGGTTGGACTAGATGACCTCCTGAGGTCCCTTCCAACTCTAATATTCTATGATTCTATGAAAGCAGATCTTCCCGAAAGGCCTCTAGTCTGGATCTGAAGCCTTTGAGAGATGGAGCATTCATCCCTTCCCTTGGGAGTTTATTCAAATGGCCCATCCGATGGCCATGGTTAGAAATGTGTGCCTTATTGCTAATTTGAATTTGTCTGGCTTTAGCTCTCAGTTACTGGTAAGGGACTCCATGGGCATAATTTAAGCCGTACAACTTTTGTGGGTAGACAAGGCCTCTGACACTTTCCAGCCAGGGACTTATGTGAAAGTGGGCCCATGCGGAAGGTCCCAGGATGGCAGCAAGGTAAAAATTTCAACAATCTTCTCCTTCCCCGCAGTTGGGGATCTGGGCTACTCATCAGATCACTGACTTAGACCTCTTTAGGGAGCCCTAGCCATCTTTCATATTACCCTCTGGCTAAGAGATATCTGGTAATTTTTTCAAGTCAAGTATTAAACTCTATCCCCCACCCCCAACATGTATACTAATAATAAAACCTTACACCTCACACCCTCTGCTGATCCGGTTCCTAAAGCCTGTGGCTGCACACGCACTCAATAGATGCTATGACAAGGGAAACTCCTTACGATCATAAGTGATGATTTCTTCTCCATCCTCCTCCTCTGTCGCTCTGTTTGTGATCAGCACAAAGTCTCTCTTGTTGCACTCCACGCACCCCACGTAGTTTAATAGGAAAGACCCATTCTCCAGGCAGGTGTTACCCTATGATATTGAAAGAGAAAATATCCACATTCACTTCCGTGCTACTGTCAAACACCAACCCCGCCCCCTTCGATTTGTCGCAACATTGTATTTAGTAGAAATTTTTATAGCACAGGCAAATGGGTTAGGGCTTCCCAAAGCTTTGCCCACATTAGCAAACTGACAGGAGCCTGAGATTTGCATCTAACTTGCTCTCAAAGAAGGTTGCTGTCACCCTCATCCTGAATATGGAGCTGCAGGCAAATGGGAAGAAACAGGCCCAACTATGCAACACAGCCAGTCTCTTCTGGTCAAGAAAGGGCATCACAGGATGGGACCTGGAGTCTTCGCAGACTACCCCTGAGTGTGGAGGATAGAAGACATGAGCTACATTGGAAAACTCCACAAGGAAATAGCTGTGAACACAAACCAAGCAAGGAGGATCCTGAAACACCTCCAAGACTGGGGGCTCAGCAATATCAATCATCCAGCTGTGAGTTACTAAATCATCACGGAAGTTGGAAGCAAACTGGGGGTTACTGCCCAAGGGTGCCCGGCATATAGATCATGTGGGATTCCAAACGGGGCTATACAAGAAGACACCGACCACCTGTAACCTCATTTGTTCTCGGCCAGGTGACATAACATTTCCCCTATGAATGGCCAGAGAGCAGTAGACTGCCCAGCCAAGGAACATTTGAGGGCGCTCACCTTCCCTTGAAGGATCAAAGTTCACTCACTAGGGACTCCCTTCTGAAAATCAGGCCTTGTGCATTTAGGAGCCTAATGTTAGGCATCCCTGTGGAAACTATGGCCTAACGGAGCAGCCTGAGGACACATAGTGAGTCAATGGTGGGAACAGAAGCCAGGAGTTTTGTTCCTCTGCTCCAAGCACAACACCCAACACCATCTCTCCTTTTATCAGCACCTCCCAGCAGGGTGCAAATATAATTTTTTCGGGCCGAGTACAAACTTGTAACACGGGCCCTCTCCCACACACATCCCACAATCCCATATCCCATACATACAATCTCATGAGCCATGAAAATTTTTTTCCTCATGGTAATGGGGGTTGCAGCCTGGGCTGGGCACTACAGGGCCTCTGGATCCCGGTAAAGCGTACCCTTTTCCCACCCATGTGGGGGCCCTGCCTCTCAGCTGTCGAAAGGAGCATCACAGGCTGCACTTTAGCATCCACCACCTCCCGGCTTTTGTCAGACCCATCCAGTGCATTCATGATCTAGAACGCAGCTGGTGTAAAAACTAGGGGTTTACTTTTTTTATATACTTTAAAACATGTGTTTGGAAATAAAAAGCACTGTGGTGATCCCGGAAGAAGAGAATGCTCGGAGCCAAGAGCAGGAAAGGCATCAGTAACTTCAGAATACTACGTAACGTGGAACCATCACACCAAAGCGTCTTGGAGCCACCCGGGCCTAACAGATCATATCTATGCAAACACTCAGTTTACAGTTCCTTACAGGCAGATGCTGGAGGCTGATTCAGTTTCTCTTCCCTGACTAGCACAGGGATCTCACTCTGATGGGAACTGCTTTGGAGTTTGTGCCCAGTACTAGACTGGTATATTCAATGAGTCTGGAATAACAGAGGGGAGTGGGGAGAAGTAAGGACATAGAAGTAAACAAGAACATATGACATGCCATCCCAGACCAGTGTGCCATCTAGTCCAGTGACACATACTTCGGAGGAAAGGTCAAGGAAGCCAGCTGCAGCCAATTCTGGAATAAACCTTCCCCTGAGTGGAGTTTCATGGTAAGCCAGTCAGTTAGTGATCGGCATATGTCTTGAAGCACGAGGGTTAACATCCCACAGGGGCAGGTCATGTCAAATCTCCGTGCCTCATTTTCCCCAACTGTAAAATTGGGGTAATGATACTGACTTGCTTTGAGATCTGTGGCTGGAAAGCACTATATAAGAACTAGCTATTATTATTCCTAAAATTCCTCAAATCAGTCAATGTAACTGTATATGAGCTCATCATCCGTGTCTAATTCTTCTTTGAATCCCACTAAGCTCTTGATCCCACCAATACCTTGTAGCAATGAGTTTCACAGGTTTTTATGAACTATAATTAAGTATTTCCTTTCATAATTTTAAATGTGTTGTATTTCAACTCCATTGAATGTTCTTTTGTTCTTGTGTTACAACAAAGAAGGGCCTGACTTGCCTTCTCTTATCATTCATATTTGTTCATATCTCGATTGTATTCCCTCTTATTTAATTCCTCGCTAAATTGTCCCATCTTTTCAGTCTCTTCTCACAGAGAAGTCTTTCTATACTCCCATCGTTTTTGCTACCATCTCAGAACCCTGTTCTTTCTGCTCTATCTATTTCAAGGTAACACTATCCCCCAGGCAGGGGTATGGCTGGTTTATGTAATGGCGTTGCAATGTCTGCACTATTATTTCCTAGCCCTTAAGCAGCCTCACACTGGCACGTCTTTGCACCCTACTATGACAAGGGCAGAGGTTTGCATCAGGCCGAGCAGGGATATTGGAGTCCTGATGCCTGGCACTTCCCGACAAGGGAGAGTTTTCAGAAGTGCCTGGCGTTGGCACCCGTTAAAATCACAAGGAGTTTTATCAGTAACTCCGGTGGGGGCAGTTCGGCCCGAAAACCCAGCCCTGAGCAGAACTGCCCCCGGGGCTGCACAGAGGGTGTATCTGGAGGCCAGAGGTACAGGGCAGCCTCTGGCCCACCCTGGCCTGAGGCTAGTCATGGTGACAGAGGTTGGGAGGCGGGAGTGGGGAGGGGGCACTGTACAGAGGGAGATGGGCGTGACTTACCCCAGGTATCAAGTCAGAAATGGAACCCAGGAGTCCTGGCTCCCAGCCCCTCCCCCCCACTCTATCTCACCCCACCCCAGAGCTCCAGGCGCCCCCATCCCACGCTAAGCCGCCCCTGAGAGCTGGGAGAGAACCCAGGAGTCCTGGCTCCCACAGCTGGGACTCGGGAGAAGAGAGACCGGGACGGACAGACGGACTTCCTCCGTCCCAGCCCCAGCCCCGGGTGGGAGGAGCCACGGGAGGGGCGGGGCCAGGCCCCACCGCCCTTACCCGGCCCGGGTACTCGGTCTCCACGCAGCCCCTGCACATTATGACGCCACCGCCGCTGCCGCCTCTTCCCTCCTCCGGCTTCCCGGGAGCCTCGCGGCGCGTCTCGCGAGAGCTAGTGCCAGCCCCGCCCCCGCCCGCCTGGGAGGGTTAGGGGCGGGGCCTGGGAGGAGCCCCCAGGGCGGAGGGGCAAGGCTGCGTGAGCCGGGCTTGAGGGGTGAGGGCGGGGCCTGAAGGGGCGGGGCTCTGCGGAGCCGGTCAGGGCCTATTGGGTTAGGGTGGGGCGTGGCCTAGGGGAGTGGGGCGTGGCCTGCAGGGTGAGGGTGGGCTCTGTTAGTGGTTTAGGGGAAGAATGTGGGGCTTCGGGCTGGGGTAGCAGGTGGGGGATTAAAATTGACAGAATGCACACAGCAGGTGCAGTCCTAACCCCTTCCCTGCCTCCATCCACCCTGGTTTTGTTTTTTTAACAGCTGCTCCAGCCTCCACTTCCAGCAGCCCTTTCAGCAGCAATGGCATGGCAAATCTCACCCACAGTCCCCTCCAGGACTGGGGGCTAAACCCACCCAAGACTAAAGGCCTGGCCTCTCAGCCAAAGGGCAGGAATCACTAGGCCCAGACCACGAAGGAGTATGGGAGACAACAAATGAAATAACCAGGGACAGCAGTGGGGTAAAAAATGAGGGATCTGGAGTGGGACACCGAGCAGAGAACCCCTGGCAGCGCCCAGCACCCCTCAAAGTCATGTAAGGAGCCAGTGGACATGGCCAAGAGGAATTCGGTCCAGAGATCTGACTGAAATCTGCCTTAGGCTATAGTGCAGTGTTATATATGGTACCTGACTGCTACAAATACCTATGGCAAGAAGAAACCATTGTGCTCTTCTGTTCGCACAATTCATGTAACTCTGCACAGAAATGAGGGGTTCATGATCCCTTCGGATGCAGATGCACCTCTTATGCTGTAGAGTGGGCTGTGGCAACCTACCATAATTAATCTCTGCAACAGTCGATGCAGCTGTCCCTTATGCCTGGAAGGGGGACACAACAACACACCACATCAAATGGCACATTTACGTTGTCACTCCTTATGTCTGCTATTATTGCTAGGGCTTGTGATTTTAGGTTTTAATCAACAAATACTGATAAAGGTACCCAAAAAATGAAACTGGTGTTTATCCAATAAATCCCAGAAAAACACAAAAATGGTTAATCAATTTGTGTTGACTTTACTCCTTCTCCAGTGCAGTTTGTTTATATAGATGATGTCCCTGCTTCCTGGTTTGTATCTAAGGGATTGTCTCCACGGAGCAGTAATAAAGACTGCAGGGGTGTGATTTTTTAAAGCAGACTAATGTGTTGTGCATTAGTTGGTCTGTGTAGGCCCTGCAGGTGCACACCAAAGGTTCCCTAGTGCACTTTAATGTAGTGTGTAGTTTGAAAGAGTGCCATGCTAAAATGCACTATGGAACAAAGGCCCTGAACACTAAACCAGGGGTTCAATAACAAAGATGCAAAGCTTCAACGAACATGTAAGTTATTTTTATATATAGAATACAAATTGAAATAGATCCTGTTTAGGCAAGAATTTTGGGAAGTACCAGATAAAAATCTTCTCATTTCAGAATCAAAGAGAAAGCGCCTCCACCATCCCCTCATTTTTGGACATCTACGTAGAACTCACAACTTGCTAAAAATACCGCCCCCCAATGAAATTAATAAACCCCCAAAACAGAAGTCTTAATTATAGGGCAGCCCTGGTGAGCTCCAGGGACCAGAGTTAAGATTGTGGGACAGGGTGATGTGTACCTTACCTCTGTATTTCCTGGGTTTTAGAGGTTTATGTATAGGTGGAAGGGTACTAGCCTGTTATGAGAATACTGTGTCCCGTTCTGGTGCCCACAATTCAAGAAGGATGTTGATAAACAGAAGAGGGTTCGGAAAAGAGCCACGAGAATGATTAAAGAATTAGAAAAACCTGCCTTTCAGTGACAGACTCAAGGAGCTGGAGCTCAAACTGTTCCTCTAAACAAAGAGAAGGTTAACTTGGGTCACATTTTTAAGCTTTTCTCTGTGACTGTGAGAGCTAGAAACGTACTTGAAAAAAATGAAATCTGAGATTCTCTCATGACTCCAGGATCTGGGACTTCAAGAACAAAGCCAAGGGTCAAGGTTGATTTTTTGGTTGTAACAGGTCTGGTTTGAGACTGGCGTATAGAGAACTAAAAGGCAGCAATCAGTGTGCACTGCTCTTTCGATTGGTGTTTATTTTGATAGCTCTTCTTACAAATGTATGAAGGTAGTTCCATTTCTTTGATTAATTGGCGCCTGGGCTAGATTTATTTTGCTTTGTGAGGGAAGTGCATGGATGCCCCTTTGCCAGGCCCCAAAGTATGTAGAATTCCCATCTCTTGGTTATGTAGTCTGATTGGCCTACAGACACAGACAAGAATCAGCATTGTTTATGACAAACACAGAAGCGGTCATGCCATATAATATAAATACCACCAAGGACGCAAGGTGGCATTTTCCTAAGGGAATCAGGTACCCATCTGTCATTGAGAATCACTGCCAATTGGGTGGTTAATTCCCTTATTCTGCTTTGAGATTCCCAGCCATAAAGCTTATCTGGACTATTTATTTGAATGGTGGTTGTACGAAATAGGGTGGGCACTGGGTCTGTGCCAGTGCAATAAACATCCATGACTCAGGTTACGGGTACAAGCTTGGCAGAAAGAGAAGGAGAGCGGTCTGCGGAGGGCTGCAAGCCTTCTGCCAAGGAGCGGGTTCCTCATTTAACAACTGACCTACGCAAGAGAGTTGTACTGCAAAAGCCCCTTTATTGGGTTCAGCCTGGCATGTGTCCAGTCATCGAACTCCCTGCTTTCAGCTGGGCCACCAGAGATTCCCTCCCCTGGTGCTTCCTGACAGGGCTACCCCTCGGAGCAGCATCCACCCACCTGCTGAGACACATGATCCTCTCTGCAGGCAGCAGGTCCTCTTTGTCTCCAAGAGCCAATGAAAAACAAGCTCACCCCATTCTCTCGGGAATAACATTGCTTCCCTCTGCCCCTGGGTGCCTGCTGATTGCCGTGTGACAGCACTCCAGAACATAGACTAGTAATGGCAGTCACAGGTGCCTGAACCGGGGGAAGGAGGGAATCATCCCCCCCCCACACATACTTTTTAACAAAAGAAACATATGTTCTGTGGGAAAAACATGATCGTACTGCTAAAGGCCGAGATGCACTATACACTCCTGGAGGAATTCTGTTTCACTGCGTAAGCACAGCATTGATGTCCCCCGTAATTTTTTTTCCCCTTGCACAATAATAGATCCTGCCAGAGAGGCGCTGCAATTACACCTTTTGCCCACCAGGGGCTGCTGTAGCACCAGAAGAGAGGGCAGCTGCAGCCAGCCATGGCAAGGGAGGGGCACTTTGGCCTTGGCCCCCCGCCCCCACTGCCACAAAGGTTCCGGTGCCCTTGATAGCAGTAGAATTAGCTGTGTGGGTGCAGAGCAATCACGGGCGCCATACCACCCTCCATGCTGCCACAGGAGTCTCCAGTTCAGGAGATGTGCCAGGGGGTACCAGGGCAGGCCAAGGGAAGGAAGGGAAGGGGCATGGCTGGGGAATTCCAGTGTGCCTGCTATTCCCTGCTTGTACAACATCCCCTAGGGGTCAGTGCAGCTGGAGCACAATTTAAGGCAGCTTTGACCTACAGTGAGGACTAAACCAGGCCTTGGCAACCTCAGGCTAGGGGAGGTGCAAACCACACCCCTCTTGCTCCATGCCCTAGGCTGGGTGCTGGCATGTCAATTAGATCTCTCCATTTGTTGTTAGTGTCTCAGCATCCACTTTTCCTCGCATGGTCGGAGAGGAAAGAATGTGGCATTGCTCTCATCACATCTTGCTGCAGCCAGGAGCTGGTACTAGGGCGTGGTCAGAGCTGCCATTTGCTAGGGTTCCTGGGAAGATCACAGTCAAGTTGGTGATATCCCTGTCCTGTCGTTACTGTCTCTGACAATGTGTTTTGAGAAATGTCCAGGGGACAGCTTGATGCTCAGAGATGACAGAACAAGAGGGCTTCTCTTAATAGCATTTCAGCCCTTCCTTGTTCCCTAGCGCTTCCTAAGGGGAGCTGTTCCATCAAGGACTCTGGTGTGAAAAGGGCTGGCTTGCCTAGTAGCTAGTGCTTGGCAAAATTTTTCTTCCAAAACCTTTTTCTAGCAAAAAAATACAGATTGGGCGGCACTGCATCATTCTGTGAAGTCACATCAGTTTCGCCAAATTGTTTCAGTCAAAAAAAAAATCCTAAGAATAAAAAAAGTCTGAAAAATGGAAACATTCTGTTTTGACATTTTCAAAATGAAACATGCCGAGTCTGTCTGAAACAATTTTTCATTTCAAAACTTCCTTTTCATTTTATTTTTAAAACCATCAAAACCATGTAAAAATGGTCAAAATTGAAATCAAATGTTCTGTTCGACTCAAAACAATTTTTGGTTAGCTGCATAAGAACATAGGAACATTAGAATGGTCCTACTGGGTCAGAACAATGATCCATCAAGCCCAGTATCCTGTCTTCTGACAGTGGCCAATGCCAGGTGCTTCAGAGGGAATGAAAAGAACAGGCAATCATCGTGTTAGCCATCCCCTGTCGTTCACTCCCAGTTTCCGGCAGTCAGAGGTGATAGACACTCAGAGCATTGTGTTGCATCCCTGATCATGTTGGTTAATAGTCAATGATGGACCTATCATCTGTGAACTTATCCAATTCTTTTTTGAACCCTGCTATAGTTCTGGCCTTCACAACGTCCCTGGCAACAAGTTCCACAGGTTGACTGTGTAGTATGTGAAGAAGCACTTTTGTTTGTTTTAAACCTGCTACCTATTAATTTCAGTGGGTGACCCCTGGTTCTTTTGTTATGTGAAGGGGTAAACACCATTTCATTATTCATTTTCAGCACACCATAATGATTTTATAGACTTCTATCATATCCTCCTTAGTCATCTCTTTTCCAAGCTGAACTGTCCGAGTCTTTTAAATCTCTTCTCATATGGAAGCTGTTCCATACCCCTAATCATTTCTGTTGCCCTTTTCTGTACCTTTTTCAATTCTAATATATCTTTTCTGAGGTGGGATGACCCATATTCAAGGTGTGGGCGTACCAGGGATTTATACAGTGGCATTATGATACTTACTGTCTTGTTATCGATCCCTTTCCTAACGGTTCCGAACATTGTTAACTTTTTTGACCGCCACTGCACGTTGAGCGGATGTTTTCAGAGAACTATCCATGGTGACACCAAGATCTCTTTCTTGAGAGATGACAGCTAATTTAGCTGCACATTTTTTTTAAAAATTGGTTTTGGTTTGACCCGAAACAATTTTTTTCCCAATTTTTGCCAACCGAAGAATCCGTTATTCGCCCAGCTCTGCTAACCAGTGCTGGCCTCCTAACCAAGGCGCCTGGGTGCTGTTACCCGTACCCAGCTGCAAGCATTCCACCCCCTTCTGCTGTTGCTTGACATAGAAACTATTGCCCGGCTACCTGCAAGCAGGGCGGTCCTGTCCAGAGGCTTTGGTCTCCATATGTTATTCCACCGGTCTTTTCCTCCCTAATATGAGTTGCCTTCCCATCATTCAGCCTCACACTTTGTTGGCTCTCTCTGCTTCAATGACCTGACAGTGTCCTTCACTGTGAACGCTTCCTCCCGTGGGCTTGCTTGGTTTTAATTACCTTTCCCCCACATGTCATTTGCGTTTTACTTTGTTGTATTGTTTCCCCCCGGAGCCGTGGCAGCGCCAGAGCCGGAGCTGTCGCCCGACTGCCTCCTGCTGTCGGTGCCTACGGTGCACTAAGAATATGCAGCCAGTGCCAGATGTTAATTAAGCAAAATCAAGTCAAGCAAATTTAAATGCTGGGTTTTTAAACTCCCAAATGTTTGGTTTAAGATTAGTTAGTCACAGAGTTTATTTCTTAGGGGCAGTTTGACTCAGCAGTTGAAATAAAAGAGTGCTGATAGTTACGTAGTGGCCTGATTTTCCTCCTGGACGACTGTCACGCAGAAAGGGGCGGTGAATCGGATGGCGGGATGTGATGACAGCAGTCTAGAGGTATGTAACAGAATTGTCTAAAGAGGACAGGGGAAGTTATCCTGGCAGCAATGGTTTATTCTAGCAGCAGGGACAATTCAGGTGTGGTATTAGTTAAAGCCAGGGTTACATTAGAAAAAATCTTTATTGATGAGATCCTCAGCTGGTATCAGAACTGGGACATGGGTGGTCTGACCTAGTGGTCAGAGCCGAAATCAGGAACCAGGCCAGGCGTCAGAGGTGGAATGAGGAACCAGCACAGACATTGGAGCCGGAATCAGGAACCAGGCCAGGTGTCAGAGGCGGAATGAGGAACCAGGGATCAAGTTGCAGGTCAGATGCAGCGCAGCAGCAAATCAGAAAGACAGTCACCTGTTCAGACAACTTCCTGTGTGTCTCCTTCTGGCTTAAATAGGATGGTTGGGCCAATCAGTGGGGCCACTCCTCGTCCCCAGTCAGGAGTCTTGTGGGTGATGCTTTGGGAGGAGGAGGCAGAGTTCTGCTAGCCCCTCGCTTGGGCTGTGTGGGGGTGGCTGGAGTGGGAGGGCTGCCTAGGGCCTGCTGGGCCTGGATTCAAGACCTGTGGACCCCTCGAGCCGATGTAAATCAGGAGCAGCCACTGACGTGAATGCTGCTGTGAAGAGCCAGTGGCGCTACCCTGGTTTAGACCAGCAGAGGATCTGGCCCCAAGTCTCTAAGGGGAAGGTCTGTTAACGGAGATGTGACAATTCACAGCAGTTGAGGCGCTGCCCCTCAGAACGCTTTCTCGGTGAACCCGCTGTGGAGGGCGGCTGTGGAATCGCTGCTCTTAGAGATTAAACTAGATCCTCCTGTGCCAGGGACAAACCCTTCCTCCCCAGAGCGTCACTGCTCCGTCCTCTTCGCTGCACCGCCTGCTCCCTGAAGTCAATGGCGGGGCCTCCCAGCGGTGTGAGTTGTGTGAATGAAGGTTACAGACAGAGATATAAAGGTCACTCCGGAGATCTGAGGATCTGTCTGTCTTGGTGAGGGCTCCCATTGCTGGGGTGTGCAGCAGAGCCTTTCCGCTGGTGCTCATGAGTCTTTTGTCTTTCTTAAGTGAGGGATTCCTTCTAACCCGCCTGATCAACTGTCCGCTGCCTGTACTGCCAGGGCGCCAATTCCTCATCTCAGGCCTCTTGCACGTCAAAGCAAACGAGTGAGATAATCTCACTCGATCTCCAAACAGCAAAATTGATCTCTCCTGGACTCTGCAAGAGAGTTTCCTGAAATGCTTTATGTAAGCGGGGGAATGGTCCCGCTATTGTGGGGAACTTTCCTGGCTCATCCACTACCCCGGTGGAATTGGTTAGTGAACGGATCTGAGTTCTCACTCCTACTCCCTTTACCCAGAGGCCTGCCCGACCACAAGGGCTCCCCTCCCGCTCTCCTGTGTGGCGGAGTCCTTGTAACCCCAACAAGACTGGGCCCAGGGTTCCTGGGGGGCTCAACCCCCAACCTTGTCGTGGTCACTTAGGGCAGGGGCTTGGGTGTCTCGACTGCACAGCTTCAGACTGGGGACCAACGGGCTAGGCAGCAATTCTGCAGAAAAGGACCTGGGGGTTACAGTGGATAAGAAGCTGGGTATGAGTCAGCAGTGTGCTCTGGTTGCCAAGAAGGCTAATAGCATATTGGGCTGCATTAGGAGGAGCATTGCCAGCAGATGGAGGGAAGTGATTATTCCCCTCTATTCAGTACTGGTGAGGCCACATTTGGAGTATTGTATCTGGTTTTGGGCCTCCTACTACAAAAAGGATGTGGACAAGTTGGAGAGAGTCCAGCAGAGGCAACAAAAATGATTAGGGGGCTGGAGCACAGGACTTATGAGGAGAGGCTAAGGAAACTGGGCTTATTTAGTCTGCAAAAGAGAAGAACGAGGGGGATTTGATAGCAGCCTTTAACTACCTGAAAGGGGGTTCCAGGGAGGATGGAGCTAGGCTGTTCTCAATGGTAACAGATGACAACAAGGAGCAATGGTCTCAAGTTGCAGTGGGGGAGGTCTAGGTTGGCTATTAGGAAAAACTTTTTCACTAGGAGGGTGGTGAAGCACTGGAATGGGTTACCTAGGGAGGTGGTGGAATCTCCATCTATAGAGGTTTTTAAGCTGTGGCTTGACAAAGCCCTGGCTGAGATGATTTAGCTGAGGTTAGTCCTACTTGGAGCAGGGGTTGGACTAGATACCTCCTGAGGTCCCTTCCAACCCTAATATTCTGTGATTCTATGATTCCTGGATACGGTCTCTGCACTGGATGCTTCCCTGACCCACTAATCATTACGTACCGTTCAAATCAAATACAATTTATTAAACAGCTATCAATTAAAAAAAATAAAGAAAAAAGGAAAACACCCAAGGCCGCCCTCCGGCCAAGGGGCACCACATACAGTGTCTCTGGGGTGTAAGGGATGTTCACAGTCTGCTTTTCAAATGTCGCCAGCCTGCTGCCCAGGTCCTGGCTGCGCTGCAGGGATGCCGTGGGTCGGACACGTGCTTTGGCAGTGGCCACGCGCCCCCCAGGCTCTAGGGGGCAGGGCCCTTCTCCCCAGTGTCAGCCCCCTGTCGTGGTCACTATCCCCCTCCCTGCCTGGCCTGCCAGGCCTCTTGGCTGGTGATGTCCACCTGCGCTGGGCCCTCCACCCAGGGTCCCACTCACTGTCCCCAGCTGCTCAACTCACCTGGCTCCAGATGGCTCCAGCTCCCGCTTCACTCTGGCTCCGCTCAGCTCTGCTCAGCTCAGCTCCCTAGACTTTTCCTTTGGCCTCCCGCACCCACCTCCAGATGGCTCCAGCTCCGGCTCCGTTATGCTCAGCTTGCCTCTCTGGACTGCTTCTCTGGTTCTGCTGCTGTGGCCCTGCTCAGCTCAGCTCGGCTCCCTGGCCTGGGCTTTTCCCACCTCCCAGCCACTGGCTGCTCTGTCCTTAGCTCGGCCCTGCTCTCTGCCCAGGCGGCTCCAACTCACAGGAGGACGGGACCCACCCCACCACCCTCCTTGCTCCCCCTTGGCCTGTCTGCCCTGTCAATCAGGCTGACCTGGTGTGTTGGCCTCTCCCCACTGGCCCTGGGGTCTGGAGTCTGTCCATTTCAGGGTCCTGCTTCCTCATTGACCCTTTCCCTGTCCTTTGGTGCTGGGAGATGCCAGCCAAAAAGACTCGCTACGTTTCAGTAAGGGGCTAATAGTCCCCTTACATTTAGTCTAACCCTAGTCAGTGGACTCAGTGCAGAGGTAATGGGGTGAAGATCTTTAGCCTGTACTCTCCGGGAGGTCAGACGGGATGATCTTATGGATCCTTCTCTGGCCTTAAAAGCTGTGAAACAATGAAATGGCAGGTCACGGGGTGCAGGGCCTCTGTAACCAGAGCCTGGTGTCCACTTAAAAATTAGTTCGACCCCACTACATCGCTCAAGGCTGTACCAAATGTTGCATCCTGAGCACCGGAGTTAGGCTGACCTAAACCTTGGCATAAAGGCGGCTCAGTCGGTGTGAGGGCTCCCCCCCCTTCCCACCCTCGACCTAGGTACTACCTCTTGGAGAGGTGGGCTAGCCACCGGGCTGGAAAACCGCTTCCATTCCTGTGGGGTGCCTCTCCGCTCCAGCGTGACATAGCTGTGCCATTGTAGCGACTGGTGTGTGGATATCCCCTAGGAAGCTGCTTCTCCGGGGGGGCCAGTTGAACCCATTTGAGTACCTCTGGGGCTAATTCAATTGGAACGATCAGTGCCAGCTGGGGAGGGGCCAAGAACACCTTCCATGAAGAGGAAACAGGGAGAGAAGGGGGCAACAGGCCCCCTCTGGGGTTAGGGGGCAGAGCTGCTGGGAAGAGTGGCCAGAATCTCCCGGAAGAGATAGAAGCCTGGGTGGGAGGTGGGAGGTGGTAACTGGAGTTGGGGTTTAACCTCAGGAGGAGAAGGACTGTTTAAACACTTTGTTTGTCAGGGGACCCTGGGAGGAGGGAATGCAGCGTGCCTTCCTCAGGAACAGGAGTGCCACAAGGTTTAAGAAGGGTCTGGCTGGACAGCCAGCAATAAGCAGTCTCCTGAGATCATTTTGAGGATTATCTTGTGGGCTTGTCATTCAGACTGGGGGTTTGAGGTGGGGCTGGAAGCCCAAATACCAAGAGAGGAGCCCCGGTGGCTGGTGTCTTCCCCTCGAACAAATGGCTGCCGGAATGGCGTGTGAGAGGGTGGATCTGTGTGTGGGGTATTGGAACTACCTACCTGGGACTCTCACTATAACACTTATTCAGCACCCAAGCAAGGGGAAAAACAGGGATTCTCTGTACACTGCAGGATACAATCAAGCGAGCATGAATAATCAGGAATGGTGTGATTAGTTCTTCCAATTAACTACGCTAGCCCACCTTTTTGTTCTTCCATCTTTTACTTCCATTAACTTTCAGTTTCTTTCTTATTCTGTTTTTGATTCCTCCTCACCTTTATTAATGAGGTTACTTTAATTTCACTTTGCCTATACAGCCATCGCACTGCCAGGAGCAATCTCATTGCCTTACAAAGAGCTTTGGAGTAAATGAAGTATGAAAGACGCTGTAGGAAACTATCCTATTCTTTCTGCATTTGGTTTGGGTTATTCTCGGTTATGAAATACACAACTCAGGTATCCACAAGCTCTTGTTTATACAGTTAGCAAATAAAGAGGTTTTATTTGGAGAATCTTAGGTTGCTACATAGTAATTACATCCTTTTCTGCATTATCGGACATAAATGTACAGGTCAAATAGTACATAATTGAGATGAGAGAAATGGGCAAAAGAGGACGGACGAGATTAAAATTAATACATGTAAAAAAAAAAGTTCTTTTCTGATGTCACTACTAACATCTTAACTTCTTCAAAACAAAACATTTTAAAGGAATATTGAATATTGAATTGGATATTGAAAATAGGCTAGACAGTTTCACTTTTCTTTATCATTAGGTTCATTGGCACAGGTCCCTGTTATGTTTGTAGTAGACACACATAGAGAAATTGGAAAACAACAAAAAATCCTCTTGCTGAAAGGTTGCAATGGAACCCAACTTTATTTCTTAAAATCCATAACAATAACATGCAAGAAGAACCCTGAAACAGAGGGAGACAAAGCAGGCTGCTCCCTAGCGCTGACAGGCACAACTCAACCCTCCTTACTCAAGGGTGGCTGGCTGCAGAACTGACAGCCGCTAAGCTCAGATCTCACACTCCCCTAAACAGCCTCCTAGCCTGCAAGCAATAGCAGAAAAACCCCTGAGAATTTAAAGTGATATAGCACAATTTCTCCATACCCCTCAGTCCCAATTCAGGAAAGTACTTCAGCACAGGCTTACATACCTTCCTGAAGTGGGGTCCTACTGCTGTTATATTTCTGTTGCAAACAGTACAAGGGGAATATTCAGTTTTTAAAAAAAGCAAAACAAAGTGTTTCCAACCCCAGGCATTCACAAATAAGGATCAGCATCCAGAAAATCATGAGATTGGCTTAAAATTCATGAGATTTAAAATAATAATAAACAACAATGTTGGGATTCATTTTATTTGCCTTTTTTTTGGTTGTTTTTAAACCTCAAGGACATGCCCTGGTCACGTTCCATCTTTCCTCTGCAACCAGGAGGGCTAGAAATGTTATTTGCTGAATTTAAAGAATGAAAGCTGAGATGCTCACAAAATCAGATGACTCCAGGAACTGGAGCCTGAAGGAAACCACAAAATATTGCAAGAATTGGCAACATGGAAAGCAAAAATCTGATTCCATTGGAATGTTTAAACAGTGCGTGGACATTTTTCAGTTGGTCTTGGATTTTGTGCAAGCTTGTATTAACATCAACTAATATCGCACCCTTTAAAATCCACCCAGCATACATTAACAACCACGCTATTCAAGGATTTTGCCAACATCTGATGGTTGAGTCATGAGTACAGCTGGTCGGAAATTTTTCAACAGATTTATTTTTTGTTGAACAGTGCCACTTTATCAAAACCAAAACTGTTCACCAAACAGTGTTAAGTTTGACGAATATCCTAGCTTGAAAAAAAAGTCAAGAAAAAGTTTTGAAATGTTCAAAACATTTAATTTCAACATTTTCCAAATGAAAAATTCTGGGTTCCTGACTCAAAATGACTGGTTTAGAAATGTAAGATAATTAGACTAAAAAACCAGGCTTTAAAAAAAAAAAAAAGTCAAAATCAAAGTGAAACATTTCAAAATTGTCAAAACAAACATTCCAATTGACCTGGAATGAAAATTTCAGTTCATGAATATTTTCATGATTTTGAATTTTTTTTTTGTCCCCGTTAGAGATGGGAAAAACATCTGAATTCTCAAAAATATTCTCTGGAGGGGAAAACCATTTGCTGCTCAGCTTTAGTCAATGAATGATGGCCAAGGGAAGAGACCACCATCAGCCATCGTGTGTAGGTAAAGGGAACAAATATGGTGCAAAAACAGTGTGACTGGGTTCTTGGGGACTGGGCATGGGAGGATAATTGGGAAGTTACCAAAGCTGGACTGTTATAGATGTGAAAGGTAACAGCTGAGCAGAATGAGACCTGGGGTCCGGGGCTGTGTGCTATCTCTTGTCTGTCTGCTGGTGATTGCTCCCTTTGAGCGTTTACAGTTGTGTGTATAAGAAATCCCTCCACACTCAGCTTGCTTGGCCCTGTGACGGTTTAGCTGAGACAGGCCCTTATCTTAACTGGCCCGAGGCTCCGAGGGAGGCTTTGTGTTCCGCACAGATGTCAGCTGCCGTTTATTATTTGTGCTCTAGTTTGTTCACTGTTTGATTATGTTACTTTATATCACACCCTCCCATGCTTAGGCCGGCAGCAAATGGCCCAGCGTGTAAAGGAGGGATGAGCAAACTGGAACTGACAGTAATTCATACTGTAGCACCTCCAGGCCTCATCCAAGCTCAGGCCTGCCAGGTGCTAGATGCTGCCCAGACATAGAGGGCCAAATTTTCCATACAGCTCACGACCAGGTTTCTGAGAGCTTAGCACCCACTGTTGGGGGGACAGGTGACCAAAAGGGCTCAGAGCACCCCACATGTGGAGCTTTTCGGAAAACGTGGGTCTTGGTGCCTTTTGAAACTCCTGGCCCTAGTAATCCATGGACCGTGCCCCAAATGTTTTTAGATTTGTAACCCTGCCGGATGTCTGGCCCTTCTTATAAATAAGTGTCTTGGGAAGCTTTTAAAGTGCTTGGTCTCCCACTCTCTCTTCCAGCCTGTGTTATATTGGGTTAGTTCTGCCCTTCTGGAGGTTCTTCCCCATGCGCCCCAGGCCAGGCGGGACTGGACCTGATTCTCTTCCTGCAGCAGCATAGCCAATGGGGGGGATGTGCTGGCCCGGAGAAGAGGAGCTGGGTCACCCTGGATTTAAGGAGACACAGGGAAGCTTTAGGCTGAAAGAAGCAGGTTTTGAGAAAAGCCTCGGGTAAATGGAAGCATCCTCCTGGAGACCAAGCTCCCTCTCCCTCCTGTGGGGGGCGGGGGAGGGGGCTGGGATGCAGACTCCTCTGGGGAAGGCCTGGTTGCAGTGTCCAAGCCAAAACCCCTCTCTCCAAGTACCCAGAGGTGGCACAGCCAGCAGGCGCCACTTGGCCATGGCAGCTCCCCCATGCTGGAGGGGGGCTCCCTACGTGGGATCCCTCCTGCCTCAGCTCCTGCCCCCTTGGCCAGGCTGGCGCAGGACCCCGCCCCTGGCTCTGGCCCACCGGGCTGCCACGGCAGAGCGCAGGGGCGGGTCCTGGTGCCACCCACCCAGCCGCAAGCAGCGGGCGGCCGCCAGCATCCTCTCCCCCTCCCCGCAGGGCCAGCCCCGCCGCCGCCCCGCGCTGGGTGTGGCCGAGCTTTAGCACGGGCCCCGCTGGGCATCGCCCGGTGCCCGCTGCTGGCGCCGGCCCGGGGGGGCCGCTGTGCTGCAATGCGGGGCGGGCGCCTCCTCCCCCGCCCTCCCCTGGAGGCAGCGGGGCTATCTGGGCCGGGCAGCAGCGCTGTCCTCGAGCAGGAATGTCCCTGCTCGCTCAGATAATGTTATTTATATCGCAGGGCAGGGCGGCTCCGCTCGGCGCTCCCGGCACTGCCCCAGCCCCAGCCCCAGCCCCGGCCCCGCCGCCGCGCCTCTGCCTCGCCGCTGCCAGGGACGCTGCGCTGCTGCTGCTGCTGCTGCTGCCCTGGACAGGTGAGTCCAAAGCGGCCGGGAGTTGCACGGGGAGGAGGCCGGGCGCACGGAGGGGGAAAGGTCCGGATCCGGGGCGCACGGAGAGAGAACGGGTCCAGATCCGGATCCGGGGCGCATGGAGAGAGAACGGGTCCGGGTCCGGATCTGGGGCGCTCGGAGAGAGAACGGGTCCGGATTTGGATCCGGAGCGCACGGAGAAAGAACTGGTCCGGATCCTGGGCGCAGGGAGGGGAAAGGGACCGGATCCTGTGCGCAGGGAGAGAGAACGGGTCCGGATCCGGATCCGGGGGCGCACGGAGGGAGCCGGTGCAAGGGAGGAGGCTGCAGGCGCGCCTAGAGGGACGCAGCCGTGGTTTACAGAGGGGACCCCCCCACACCCTTCTCGGGGCACCGGCCCGGCCGTCTGCACTGGCGGGGCTGCTGTGCCGCTTGGAGCTGCCTGGAATGAGGCGCCCTGGAGAAGCCTATTTATAGCGTGGACTTGGAGGAGACAGTTCCCTGGCAAACACCGGGAAGGTGTGGGGGTGGGGTGGGGTGGGGAGTTGTTTCAATCCCTCCCTGTCCCTCCTGGCTGAGGCTCCCCGGGCTGGTCTCCTTAGGGGAAGCTGGATGGTGGTCCCTTCCTTCTTGCCCTTCTGGGGTGCTAAGCAGCTAATCCCCAGTGTTTCTCTGTGTCCGGGGGTCAGGGATTCTCTCCCACCTGGGCCCCCAGTGGCAGTGTCTCTGGAAAGATCTGATGCAGAAAGTGCAGTTAGGGCCTGTGTGTGCTCCATGCCTTTCACCAAGGGATTTATTAGTAAGATTGCAAGTTCTCTGAGGCAGGGCCTTTCTTGGTTTTCCCCTGTTCCGACATCACCCAGCACAATGGGGTCCAGGTCCATGACCAGGGCTCCTTGGCCTTATCACAATGCAAACAATAGACAATGAGAGGAAAAGCGGGTGGAAGCAGGCTTCTGGATACCAGGATGATGGCCAACCTTGTAGACACCCAGCGGGTCCAGAGCCCCATGTTGGTAGGTGCAGCGTAAGGACAAGCTGGAAAGAAGGGGTGTGGTGGGTTATGGAGCCTTTTGCCTGTGTGTGTCTTGCTTTGAATCCTGCCTGGGTTGGTTATTAAGAAACCGCTGCCATCCATATGGTGTCTGTTGTGTCAGGAGGGGGGCTGGGTTTTGCTGTGCCAGGTGCCCAGCCCCCAAGCCAACCCCAACTGCTGGCATCTCCTGTGGCCTTGCAGAAGTCAGCGTCCAGCTGCCTGCCCGTGCAGTATGGTTCCTTATGGAGTGGATCCTGGTGCTTGCTCCAGGCTTTTGTGAGCCTTGAGTGATGGGACCGTCTGCATTCCCCTGGGGAAGGCCAGTAATTGAAAAGACACCCCAAGGAAAGTGGCACTTTCCTTACTTAGAAGTGGCACTTCCCCACCGGGCTGTGGTGCGGTGGGGGCGTGGGCCGTTCGGTGGACTCCAGGCTGGTAGTGTTGGTGTCTTGTGCTCTAAAACAAGGTCCTCGCACTTTAAAAAGGAGTGAAGCTTCCTGTGTGGACAGTGTTGCATGTGTAGTGTCAGGTCAGAGCCCTGGACGGTGAAAGGCTGCATTCACCCAGCTAAGATTGGCTTCCCTGCTAATGCAGCTAGCCTTGGCCCATTCTTCCTGTTCTTTACCTCACCATCTCGTCCTCTGCCCCAGCCTGAGTTCTCATCTGCATGGGCCCCATTCAGTTTACGTCTCTGGGGCTTTGTCTCTCAAGCTGTGTACATTGCCACTGTGGGGCTTGTAACTGACAGGAGCCAGGATGGGCTGGCTGGCTGGTCCATCATTTCTTCAGTTGTTTTAAAGGTAGCAGCACTTTGATTGTGCCTTCCCATATGTCCAAGGCCCCCACATGGGGGTGAGAGAGGGTATACTTTACCGGGACCCAGAGGCCCTGGGGGCCTGGCCCAGGCTGGAGCCCCCATTGCCCCCATTATGGGAGGGGGCCCATGTTAAAAGTTTGTACTGGGCCCGGAAAAATTATGCTTGGGCCCTGCATATGTGCAGGCGTGATCCAGAGAGCACCCCCTCTGCCCTTCATTAAACACAGCAGGGTATCCTGACGGAGAACCTACGGGCCACAGTGTCAGGAACGCTGAAGTTATACTTCCTGAAGCAATGCTAACGCGGCCACGTTGCACATAGTAAGTGTACATCTCGAGCCCTGGGCGCCTCAGATCCTAACCCCATCGCTAACTTCGGTTCTGCAGTTAATGTATATAAAGGCGATGTGCACCCCTTCCGGTGGAAGGCTTGAGATCACGTCTTTGCTTCAGACGGCTGTTCTGATGTCCAGTTCAATGCGTGTTTTCGTTGCTGAGTATGTGATCTTTCACAAGGAACGCTCTTCTACATGGGGTCCAAATGTGTCAATGCAGTCCCTGTGCTGCTTAGTGCCTGCCCTGTGCGTCGTCTGGGCCAGAGAGGGCAGCCCAGGTCCAGAACTTGAAAAGAAAATATCAGACATTGTGTCCTACCTGAGTTACGGCTTCAGGACAGAGCTAGCGGGAGGGGTGTGTGTGTCCGTTCGGTGTGCTGTGGTTTTGAAGACTTTGCTAGAGAGGCAGGGTGGCCTCGTGGCGTGAGTGCTAAGCTTGGACATGAGAGCAACTGCTCTCATTTTCCTGCTCCTCCACAGACTCCCTGTGTGACGTCAGCTTGCCTGTGCCTCAGTTCCCCATCTGGACAATGGAGATAATTGCCCTGCCCCCCAGAGATGTGTGAAGAGACATACAGATTGTGAGCTGCACAGGCATTGTACACGGGGCGGGGCATGTGATTTAGACATGTGACTTAGTGAGCTCTTTGGGGCAGAGACCCTCTTTTGTTCCGTGTCTGCACAGAACCTCTTCCAATGGGGTCCTGGGCCATGGCTGGGGCTCCTGGGCGCTGCGATAATACGAATAATAAATAAGAATAATGTAAGTCCGAGAGAGAAAGAGAGCCGGGTGGCCAAGTGCGTCAGCTGTGGTTGCAATGGCTGCGTGTTTTGGGCTGTTATTAGGTTTTATCCCTCTGCTCCTTCAGCAAGTGTCCCAAACGGCGCTAGCATCACCCTGTTCCCAGTTCTGTCTTGGTTCTTTTGGGCAAATGGACATGGATAGCCTGTCCATAATGCCCAGCTGGCAAACCAGCTGGAAAGCCCCTTGCCTGGCCTAGGGCCCATCTGATATAAAGGCTGGGCTTCAGGAGACCTGGGTCCTAATCCCGCTGTGTCACTGCCCTGTGGGGTGGCTTTGGGCAAATCACTTCACCTCCCTTTGCCTCCGTTTCCCCATCTGTAAAAGAGGCGTAATGATCCTTTGTAAAACACTTGGAGATCCACTGATGGCAAACGCGACGTAAGAGCGAGCTACTATTATTGTTGTTTATCCTATCCTGTCCCCTGGGCCGCCCAGGGAGCCCATCCGCATTGACCCTGCCACTAAACCTTTCTAAGAAACGCCCCGTAGCCTCGGCAGGTGGCCTGCTGCTGCCTCATTAATATCTCGGCTTCCGGAAAGCAAATCACTGGCAACACGGGGCATCCGGATGCTGCGTGCCCAGTTAGCCGGGTTATAAACAGCCGTGCAGAGAGTGAGGCACGGCTTAGGCGAGTAGAGTGCCCCGTACACCTGAACCCTGGGCTATGTTACCTTACGCAGCTCTCCACACACCCAAGCAACGCCTCCCCCATCTGCACTCATGCTTTTAGCCGCATAGCATCCCAGTAGCAGTGCCTCCCCGCTGCCAAGGTCTTTCCCCACCGCAGTGAAAGGCTCCAGCAGTGGGGAGCTGCCAGAGCCTTTCCCCACTGCCCCCCATTGCCGGAGCCTTTTCCTGCAGCTACACATGCAGTGCCCAACCGTACTCCACACGCTGCCAGGAGCATAGCCCTGGCCTTATCAGTATTTCTATTCCTGGCCCTCTTGTCTCAGATTCTCCCCTTGTATTCTACACCCCGCTGTCCCACCTTGTCTCCCTTTAGAGTGTCATGTCGGCTCTTTGGGTGCAAGGGCTGTCTATTTCTGGGTGTCCAAGCCGTGGCTGTGAGTCTGATCTGCCTGCTGACTCTCTAATTAAGAGGCCAGATAACCCAGCTTCCTAACAATCCTGACTGGAGCCTCTGGGTGCTGCTGTGACAGGAACAAAGTTAATTCTCTGACCCCAGATGCCCAGCCAACCGGCAACCGGGTCCCCAGCCCCAGTCACAGGGGGGAGGGGAAGGTGGTGGCAGGGCTCTGCTGAGCTCCCCCCACCAAAGTAGTCCACCCACATGAGTCACCGGCACTGCTCCTGCTAGACTGTGTTGATGTTCAAGACAGGGTTGTGTTGCTGCTGGGCTTCCTCTCTCTGGGGCTGGGATGAGCCCAGGCTCCCTGATTGGAGGAAAAAACTAGCACCAGTGTGCCCCAAATGCCATGCACGTGGGGCACTGAGGCGCCGTGGCGCGCAGTGAGCCGGCCCGGGCTGTAGCCCCTCTCCTTCCTTTCTGCACAGAAGCTGGGCTGTTGTTAGCAGTGATGACATCCCCCCTCTGCGAAGAACGGGCAATTCACACATCTGCGAGCCATTGCCCTAGGCTCTCTTCAGACTCAGGGCTGCTTATGCTCGGCCACATTTCTGAGATATTGGTTTTCACAACCACAACGGGGAAAGAGTGACTTTTTGTTTTTAAATGAAAGCTGAGATTCTGGAAATTGAGACAGCAGTTTCTGGCAAGGGTTGCTACGGCAGGTAGGAGCAGCTGGGCTGTTCCTGAGTTAACGTCTCCTCTTCTGGAGGCCTAACTTCCTCCGGAGCTCCTCCCGGTTCTTAAAAAAGTCAGAGAAGCAGCAGAAAGTAGAAAGAGGGCATCAGAGCCACAGGCCCTCGCATTGTGAGATGCTCTAGATGTTAAATGCTAAAGTGAACATGCAGAGCTTTTTCTTTTCCTCTGAGTTTGCACAAACAAACCTGCTGTTTGCCTTGCTACAGATGGTTTATCTCCCCATGCAGGGAATCTAAATAATAACGCTTAGCACTTCTCCAGCATGTTTAATCTTCAAAGGGATTTCCAGGCACTCCCTGATCCTGGGGAGGCCCTGAGCGAACAGTACAGTACGGGATTAGTTTTCAGAGCATTGCGTTTCCTGTAATGTTGTTTTCATGGGGCAGCCTCTAACGTCAGCAATTTACACCAGTTAATTAAAATGAGACCTTCCCCGTCCTCCCCGGCCTGACCCAGCACTGTAAGAGATGCAGGGGACATGTGAGTGACAGTGACTATTTCCTGATCATTCCTGTATGCTGCAGACCCCAGACCCTCAGGAGTAGTCTGAAAATTCGCATTGATCAAATACAGCATAAGCCCCGTGTTGGCTAAGTTTTTGATCAATTTAGTAAATTGGGTGAACAGGAAATCTGGTTTTGTATATCATAATCTGCCATTAGCTTGGTGAAAGTCACCAAGTGTCTCAGTGACGGGGTGGGCACAGGCTTCTACAATACCTACATCTAACTGAGAGGCACTTTTCCCGTTGTTGTTCTCAGCAGCAGGCATCTCGGCTTATGTCCAGTCTTGAAAATGTTCTGACTTTTTTCTGAGCCAGGCTCTGTCCCAGCAATTGCAATGCGTTTGACCTGCCCATAAGTGCCGGCTCTCTGATTACTAGGCCGGATACACTGTTCCGCCAGTCTAGCTGAGTGTCAATTACCATGGAGAATTCCTACCCTTACACCTCATATGCCTCATTAAGACACATACCCAACATGTTGGCAGTGCTCTGTGTGCTGGACGGAAGCAGCAGTCACATGTTACACTCCACCCCACCGAGGCCCCTCTCTCAGACCCTGCCCAAGTTTCCATGAAGGGCACTGATTTCCCACTCTCCTCGCTTAACTTCTGTGTTGAAAATAGGCACGGATTCTCCCATGGCTCTGATGCTCGTAAGCTTTGTGCAGTTCCCCAAACATTAAAGTGTTTCTTTATCATGATCTCCCATGCCAGCCTCATTTCTGGTCCTTATTGTTCTGCCCTGTGACTTTGGGCATGCTGGTCTATCTAGTTTAGACATTTCTACAGTCCCCCATTGCTGTAGTATGCGTGTGTCTCTCAGTCCTTAATGGATTTATCCTCATGTCATGGAGTCACATGTTCTGGTCTATGCCCCAGCTAGTCACCAGTCCTCTGGGAGTGATCCCTTTAGTGTAACCAGGCACCAACGACCCACACAGCTCCACAGGGGCAGGCCCACAGCCTCCACCACTTCCACACTGGGCCTTCAGCTTCAGTGTTCCCTGACTCTTCCAGTGACTCCTTGCAATGAATCCAGCCACGCCAGACCCCTGCAGGAGGTGTGTACACTGTCCCTTCAGGCCCAATGTTCCCCTGCGTACTTACCGTGACACCGGCAGCCTTTGCAAAAATAAGGTAACCTCAATTCATCACCTGGCTGACGAATCTGAAAGTCCTTAGAACAGCCCAGAGAGGCAGAAGTTAAAGCCACAGCCCATCCCTGTCCAAGCAGAGCCAGCCAAGCTGTAAAGGACTCCATCTCTGGTTCCCTCTCTTGTCCCTTTGTCCACCCACGAAGGGCAGCTCTTCTCCCTATCACCTGACACCTTTTCCCCTTGTTCTCCAGCTCAGTTCCCATGTCCTGCCTGCCCGGCGTTTCCTGCTGTTAGGTGGATGGCTGAGGCCTTGTGGGGGGTGTCTCTGTCAGGCTGTTGATTTGGGTCAGGTTCAGCCAGCTCTTTAATGGCCCACACATGGACGTGACACCCGCTCATCTATGGCTCTTGTTCTGCCCTGAGAGCAGACCTAATCCTTCCCCTTTCCCCTCCCCTCATTGGGTAGCCAGGCAAGGTGTAGGAGGAAACTGAGGCACACCTAGGCACCCTGAAAATATTCCAAACAACTCCCACTTGGTCACAGCTCACCCCACCCTGGTGAGGCAGGGATTTGGGAGGGGTTGTGGGTGCTACACAGTCCCTGCGGGGACTAATGAGGCCCATTAATCCCTATGCGAGTGAGAAAGCCAGGGGTCTGAGGGAGCAGCCCTTGCCTGCCAGCTCCTGGGTCCCTGGGCTGGAGCCTAGAGTAGAGGGAAGGCCTGTGTTGTCCTCCCAGCCACCAAGGAAGGTGGGATGAAACCCCCTGAGATAAGGGGTGTGAGGACCATGGAGCCCAGAGACAGAGGGAAAACCTGCTGCAAGCCCCTGGACTATAGCCAGGTTGGACTCTCTGTTACCCTGCAAAGCATGACCAGGCTGGAGGGCTGAGTTGCGGGAAGAGAGAGCACTGCAGAGGAGTGACCGTGGGCAGGGGGTCCATACAGGGATATCCCAGCTGTGCCACACCTGGCTCCAGGGAGGCGCACTTGCAACAAGTGGACCCATTTATGGGATTATTTTGCTCACTTCAAATCGCTTGTAAGCGCCTTGGAGTAGGGCCCATCTTGTGTGTTCTGTATTCGTACAGCACCTGGCACAATGGGGTTCCCAGCTCAGGACTAGGCTCCTAAAAGCTATGGTCATACAAATAATGATAATACAGATGGGATACTGAGGCGCCCAGAGACTAAGTGACCTGGCCAAGGTTACACAGGACGTGTGTGGCAGAGTAGGGACTTGAACCGAGGTCTCAAGTCCTGGGTTAATGCCTTAGCCACTTCCTTGGAAAAGGCAAGTTTAAGAGTGAGCTTCGGTGCTTCCAACTCGCCTGGTTTTCTTCATGAATCTCACAATGTCTGGCATTGTCGTAAAGCCCCGGCTGCTGGAGTCAGGTGAGAATCTTTCATCCCTGAAAAAAGTAAGTCTCTCTAGCCCACGTGCTTGCAAAGAAAAGCTTGAAGATGTGACCTCTCGAGACTCTGAAAGCCGGAAGGCAAAGGAAGAGAACCTCGGCTATTGTTTTGGGGAAAAATCTGATTTTAAAGACGATTGTATTTTTGGGGAGAGCCTGAATGCTGATTCCTGACCCGTGCGAGACTTGGCAAGGCAGAGGAGTACTGTGGCGGGGGAACATCTTTAGAAGGGAGCAGAGATTATGCTCTACTTCATGCAACTGTGCTCTATTTTTAGGATGTGGAGTGTCAGCGTATGCGTGCGTCCTCTGGATTAATTGACACGGGACAGTCACGGCAGCCTGGCCCTGCTCTCAGGATGTGCCCAGTGCTGGCTAGACGGACAGGGCATTTTTGGTCATTGGCTACGGGGGAAATGTTAGATGTCTGGAAATGGTTGTTTCTTTATGTGCTTCCCCTACCCTCGTCCCACCAAAAAAGAAAGTTATTTCCCACAAACTCTGCTCTCCTGTGCTTCTGGGCTGAGCTTCTGTCTGGGCAGAGGCAGCGCTGAATTAGCCTAGCCAGGGAAACGTGGACTGATGGTGGCACTCTAGGAGGAGGATGGGTTTATAAAGACCGTGGTGAATGTCTTTCTAAATAAACGGGGAAAGAGGGATTGGGGTAATGTGTGCGTCTGGGGGCAGCGTCACCCGCTTTCTCGGTTTTATCATGAGACTCATGATGATTTAGTATTTTAATTTAAGCCCCAGCTCCTGGAGCCTGGTGTTTTGGGGAGGATCTCGGCACTCGTATTGTGCTGTTAAAGAAATGACATTTCTAGCCTTAGTCATGAAGAAAAGCTTGAAAACATGACTTGTGTGAACCTGAAAAGCGAGTAGAAGGAGCCCCAGATGAGTTTTTTTTAAAAGTCACTCATGATTTTCATGCCAGTCCTCATGATTTTTTGGGGCGGGGAAGCTGGTGTTGGATTGAACATTGGAGCTGGTGATACCACCAGGCTGGAACGCCTCCGGCCTCTATGGGGCTGAGGAATCAGAGGCAGTGGCAGCAGAAAGCCGGTTATCGGCTTCCCTGCATCTGTCCTTGCCCCACTCCCAGGCCCCAGCGCTGTCACATTTCTGCGTTGCTTGGGTCTCTTGACTCCAGCCGCTCGGAACATGCTCCTGGGGGAGGTGGGAAGAGCTGCAGCTGTGGGGACAATAACTTGGCTTGCGCCGTTAACCTTCTTTTCTCCTCCCTATCAGGGCTCCTCGGCTGGCTCAGGCTTGCATGGAGGCCAGGGTGCCCGCCGAGGCTGCCAACTCCCTCCCCCATGCCAAAAATAAGACACCCAGCTGCTCTGGAGCCAAGAGACACTTTTATTGTTCCCCAGACCAAGGCCTAGCACAGATGAAGTCAGGCTGAGTGTATCTTATCCCCGTGTGGGACTGGGCGCTGTGCCATCACACTAGTGGGCACAGTCTGTCTCAGGGTGGATCTCCCTCTCCCAAGATACCCAATCGACAATGGCGTGGGAGTACGAGGCAAGGGGAGATGCACTGTTTATAGACACAAATACTCCTTTGCTTTTTTGCTAGCTGGTTTGTTTTGCAATTTCATAGATTCCAAGGTCAGAAGGGCCTGTTGCGTACATCTCATCTGACCTCCTGCATAGCACAGGCCAGAGAACTGCTCCCAAATAATTCCCAGAGAAGAGCTTATAGAAAAACATCCAAACTTGATTTAAAAAATAGCCAGTGATGGAGAACCCACCACGACCCATGGTAAATTGTTCCAATGGTTAATTACGCTCACTGTTAAAAATGTACGCCTTATTTCCAGTCTGAATTTGTTTAGCTTCAACTTCCAGCCACTGGATCATGGTAGACCTTTCTCTGCTAGCTTGAAGAGCCCATTATCAAATATTTCCTCCCCACATAGGTACTTATAGACTGTAATCAAGCCATCCCTTAACCTTCTCTTTGTTGAGCTAAATAGATTGAGCTCCGTGAGTCTATCACTGTAAGGCAGGTTTTCTTTCTAATCCATTAATCATTCTCATGGCTTTTCTCTGACCCCTCTCCAATTTGCCTACATCCTGGAAGTGTGGGCACCAGAACTGGACACAGTATTCCAGCAGCAGTTGCACCAGTGCCAAATTCAGAGATAAAATAACCTCTCTACTCCTGCTCAAGATTTCCCTGTTTATGCATTCAGGGATTTTGGCCATAGCGTCACACTAGGAGCTCATGTTCAGCTGATTATCCACCATGAGCCCTAAGTCATTTTCAGTCACTGCTTCCCAGGATAGAGTCTCCCATTGCGTAAGTACGGCCGACGTTCTATGTTCCGAGGTGTGTACCTTTACATTTAGCTGTATTAAAATGCATATTGTTTGCTTGCGTCCAGCTTACCAAGTGATCCAGATCCCTCTGTATCAGTGACCTCTCTTCATTATTTACCATGCACCCAATTTTTATGTCATCTGCAAACTATATCAGTGATCATTTGATGTTTTCTTCCAGGTGGTTGATAAAAATGTTAAATAGCATAGGGCCAAGAACTGAGCCCTGTGGGATCCCACTAGAAAAACACCCACTCCATGATGATTCCCCGTTTAGAATTGCATTTTGAGACCTGGTGGGTGAGCTAATATCTTTCATTAGACCAGCTTCTGATGGTGAGAAAGACAATCCCTTGAGCTTGCACAAAGCTCTTCTCCAGGCCCTGAAGAAGAGCTCTGTGTAGCTCAATTGCTTGTCTCATTCACCAACGGAAGTTGGTCCTCTAAAAGATAATATTACCTCACCCACCTTGTCTCATGTTAATTTTAGTTTTTCCATCAAATTGTCGTGTGGTACCAAGTCAACTGCCTTACAGAAATCTATTACATCAATACATCTATTACCATTATCAACCAAACTTGTAATCTCATTGAAAAAAGATATCACATTAGTACGGCAGAATCTATCTTCCATAAACCCCTGTTGACTGGCATTATTTGCATTGTCCCCCTTTTATTCTTTATTAATCGAGTCCCGCATCAGCTGCTCCATTATTTTACCCAGAATCGATTTCAAGCTGACAGGCCTATTATTCCCTGGGTCATCCTGTTTATCCTTTTTGAATATTAGCACAACATTAGCTTTCTTCTAGACTTCTAAAACCTCCCCAGAATTTCAAGACTTATTGAAAATCAACATTAGGAGTAAAGCAAGCTCCCCGGCCAGCTCTTTTACGACTCTTGGGTGCTGATTTTAAAATGTCTAACTTTCGTAGCCACTTGTTAACATCCTCCTCAGATACTAGTGAAATGGAAAAAGTGTTGTCATCATCATATGATGTTTTTTCCCAAATATAGAACAGAAATATTTATTGAATACTTCTGCCTTTTCTGAATGATTATTTATGATTCTATCATTTCCATCTAGTAATGGACCAATACCATTATTAGGATTATTTTTGTTCCTAATATATTTAAAAATTCCCTTTTATTGTCCTTAACTCTGCTGGCCATAAATGTCTAAACATAACATAAGAATGACCATACTGGGTCAGACCAATGGTCTATCTAGCCCAATATCCTGTCTTCTGACACTGGTCAATGCCAGATGCTTCAGAGGGAATGAGCAGAACAGTGCAATTATCCAGTGATGTGTCCCCTGTGGTCCAGTCCCAGCTTCTGGTAGTCATAAGTTTAGGGACATCCAGAGCCTGGGGTTGTGTCCCTGGCCATCTTGGCTAATAGCCGTTGATGGACCTAAACTCCGAGAATTTATCTCATTCTTTTTTGAATGTAGTTATACTTTTGGCCTTCACAACATCCCCTGGCAATGAGTTGCACAGGCTGACTGTGTGTTGTGTGAAATACTTCCTTTTGTTTGTTTTAAACCTTCTGCTTTTTCATTTAATTGGATGACTCCTGGTTCTTGTGTTATGTCAAGGGGCAAATAACACTTTCTTATTCACTTTCTCCACACCAGTCATGATTTTATAGATCTCTATCATATCTCCCCTTAGTCGTCTTTTCTCCAAGCTGAACAGCCCCACTCTTTAATCTCTCTTCGTATGGAAGCTGTTCCACTCCCCTAATCATTTTTGTTGCCCTTCTTTGTATTTTTTCCAGTCCCAATATATCTTTTTTTGAGATGAGGCGACTGGAACTGCACACAGTATTCAAGATGTGGGCGTACCATAGATTTATATAGCTGCATTATGGTATTTACTGTCTTCTTATCTATCCCTTTCCTAAGGAGTCCCAACATTCGGTTAAGATTTTTGAGTGGATGTTTTCAGAGAACTATTCATAGTGACTCTAAAATATCTTTCCTGAGTGGTAACAGCTAATTTACACCCAATCATTTTGCATGCATAGTTGGGATTATGTTTTCCAATATGCATTACTTTGCATTTATCAACAGTGAATTTCATCTGCCATTTTGTCACCCAGTTTTGGTAATTATTCACTGTCAGGGTTGGGCTTAACTATTTTGAGTAATTTTGTATCATCTGCAAATTTTGCCACCTCACTGTTTACACCTTTTTTCAGATCCTTTATGAATATGTTGAACAGCACTGGTTTCAAGACAGATCCTTGGGGGAACCCCACTATTTACCTCTCTCCATTGTGAAAACTGATTATTTATTTTTACCATTTGTTTCCTATCTTTTAACCATTTACTGATCTATGAGACGACAGCTTACTTTGCTTAAGAACCTTTGGTGTATGACCTTGTTGAAAGCTTTCTGCAAGTCTAAGTACACTATATCCACTGTATCACCTTTGTCCACTTTTTTGACACCCTCATAGAATTCTAATAGATTGGTGATGCATGATTTCCTTTTACAAAAGCTGTTTTGACTCTTCCCCAACATATCAAGTTCATCTATGTGTCTAATAATTCTGTTCTTTACTATAGTTTCAACCAGTTTGCCTGGTACTGAAGTCAGGCTTACTGGCCTGTAATTGCTGGGATCGCCTCTGCAGCCTTTTTAAAAAAATTGGCGTCACATTAGCTATCATGTAGTCATCTGGTATAGAAGCTGACTCAGCTTGTCCCTTTGCTTCCCTTATCAGTCTTCCACAATTACTAACTTCTGATTTATATTCACCACCATTAACTTCCCCTTTTTGCCCTTTCTTCCATTTGTAATATATTATTTTTAATTTTTTTATAACTGCCTTCACTTCCCCTTTAAACCATGTTGTTTTTTTAACCAGTATGATCTTATTCCTTGATTTTGTTTTTTTGGATATCTACTAAAATGTTCTTAAACAATTCCCAATTATCATTCACATTTTTCTGATTAAATTTTTCCTCCTAGCTGATTTGGCTCATAATTGTTTTCAACTTTGTCAAATTAGCCCTTTTAAAGCACCACTTATATATAACATAGAACTGGTCTGGACTTTATTCTGTTTTCACATCACAGATGTGACCTAATCATGATCACTTGTTCCTAAACTGCTACTGATCTTTAGTTCTGTGATCAGTTCCTCTTTATCTGTCAAGACAAGGTCTAATATGTAATTACCCGTGCTGGATGCAACACTTTTTGAGTTAGCAAATTGTCATCCTGTAAGGTTTTGAAATTCCAAGGATGTGTTAGTCCTGGCAGCATGAGACTTCCAGCATATGGCACTCAGATTGGAAATCCTCTATGATCACGCTGTTTTTGTCGTACATATTGTACATAGGTCTGTAAGGAGCCAGTCATGCTGTTCCATAATGTGATTTGGGGAACCATAGCACCATCTAATATACCATCTTGTGCTTTATTTATTAGGACATTAATCCATAAGCATTCAAGATCATTTCCTTTTGAGTCATCGGTGACTAAGAAAAAGGCAATGTCATTTTTAACACAGAGGTCATATCCCCCTCCTCTTTTGCCCACTTGATCCTTCCTGAATAAGTTATAAGCATTGACTATAACATTCCCAAGAATGGGAACCATCCCACCAGGCTTCAGTGATACCAACTTGATCAAATTTATGCTCAGAAATGAGCAAGTCCCCATTAAAGATGGACCAATGCTCCTCAAAACCCACTCCCCCGAACTTGTGCCACCTCCTAGCCCATGGTTCACCTACATATTCCATAGATAAGCATCAATTTCCCTCCCTGGCCGAGGTGTGAGGCTCCGGCTGATTGTCTGAGTCAGTGGCTCGACACAAGGGGAGGAGCTGAAGGACCATGGATCCCATGGGAGGGTGCGCCAGGCATGGGGGGCGGTGTGAGAGAAAGCCCGAGGCAATAAGAAACTGGGATGAAGACAGGATAAAGTTGGGTGGGCTGGGAGTGGCCTGGAAGGTTGGATTGGAGGACAGGAGGCTGGAACCTGCTGGAGTGGAAGAGGGCAGGACGGTTCCAGGGGAGGTGTTCTGTGTGGGTCGGGGTGAGGCAGGCCTGGGGAGTGGGTACAGCTGCGGGCCTGGGCGAGAGTGTTGACAGCTGTGCAGGTGGAGAGGACAGGCTGGCGTTTAGCAACGCCGGGGAGGAGGAAATAGGGTTTGAATGCCGGTGAGCTCCAACTGAGGTGCTCTGCCATTTGGGGTCCTGGTCACATTGTCTCTCTTGCAGAAGTTGTGGTGGACCATCGCTTTGGGCATTTCTCTGGGAGGCGTGTGCCAGTGATCAGGTGCATGCCACGCCCAGAGCCTGCTCTTGGGGTACAGGCCCTGCTCCGGTGCATGAAACGGAGGAATGGGGTGAGCTCCCCATGCGTGGGGAAGGCCAGTGAGGGGCCTGTGGGAGAGGCCGATCAATAATGCGATGGGTGGGTGACCTGGTCTGAGAAATAAGGTCGCCCCAGCTGGTGGTTGCCTTGCATGTACACGGGTGGCTTTGGCGCCTATGCAACCTGCGCAGTTGAGTGCCATGGTGGCGGGAAAGTAGCACGCAGCCTGGTGGGTTACGGGAGGGATTCCCAGGCCAGCCGGGCTCTTTGGACCATCCAGGTTGAACTCCAAGGACAGGCCCGAGAACCTCCCATAGTCTTCCCTGCGCCCAGCCCTTGGAGCGGATCGGTCTGATAGAGACATCCCCTCCTGTCCAATAATCTATTCTCCACCTCTCTCCCCCAGCCGGGTCCCACTTCCAACCCCACAATCTTTCTCAGGCGTTTATCGGCCCCCGTCCCCATCGCATCCGGGCACCCTTCCATGCAGCAGGACAGCACTATTATCCCCACCTTGCAGATGGAAACTGAGGCACAATGAGGCTGGGTGACTTGCCCGAGGTCACACACAGCAGCTGTGACAGAGCAGCGGCTTGAATCCCAGTTTCCCAAATCCTAAGCTTGTGCCCTAGCCCCGGGGCCATACTATTCACAGCACAGAAATGGTTTTGATGTTAGGTGAGATGGGTTTGCCCGGCCATCGTGGCTTGCTGTTTCATAGCTGGCTGCCCGATGCTGGCTGCGTTCGGCTGAACAGTGACATCTGCCAGCTCTTCCCTTCTCCGAGCCCACAGGCGGGGCTTTGGCCAGGGATGGCCAGGGGCCAGCTCCGCCTGCCCTCCCTGCATTTCGGAATGCAGCGATCCCCGGAGGCATTGCCAGAGCTGCGCGCGCCTGTCTCAGACCCACAGCGTGTTGGGGGAGCTTCCCTGCATGCCGGACTCTGCTCTCTGCCGCGAGCGGAGATTAGCACAAATAACGGCAAACCGCCCACTTCGCTCCCAGGGCTTGTTTCTCGCTGGGGCTGTTGCTGCAATTTATGGACTAACGCGTGGCCTGGGGGTTCTCCGTGAGAAATCCTTATGGCCCTTTTAGGCAAGGGGCGTTCCCTCCCACCGCCCACCACGGGCTCCTTCTGCCCTGACAGGCTAGGGGGCAGTGCAGGCAGGGTCTGAGCTGGGGCTGGCACTGGGGCATAGCTCACCCACTGAGTTCAGTGCTTGGACAGGAGCCTCCAGGGAAAGGCCATGGGGCCATGGGACATGGTGTTTGTGCTGAGCAGTGCTGAGCCCAGGCCCTGAGGTTGCCCTTCTTGGGCGCTGCGCTGCAGGCAGTGCCAGCTGACTGTGAGATGGAGAGCAGAACTGCTGGTCACTCATGCTCATTGCAGGACCCCCGGCACTTGTCCTTAGGGAAAGGACAGAGTTATGTTGTGTCTCCTGTGATTTCCCTGGATGTCCTACCCTTTCTCTCTTCCTGCCCTGCACTGTTGCGTAGGGTTGCTATGCACTCGCTTTTCATCAGCTGCTGTGTCCCCTCCTTGAGGGGCCTGCCTGTCAGTGATGGGTGGAGTGACACTGATATATGATCTGTGAAGTGCTGCATGAGGACAGCTGCTCTAGACATGTGACAGCATCTTCCTGGTACAGCAATCAGGACATACAGCTGCATTGCTGTAGCGCTTAGTGAAGATGCTACCTACGCCAACGGGAGAGCTTCTGTCGTTGGCGTAGTTAATCCACCTCCCGAGAAGCAGTAGCAATGACGACTGGGACACGCTCTCCCAGCAACGTAGTGCTGTCTACACCAGGAGTTCGGTCAGGGGGTTCCTCAGAGGTGTGGACTTTCTGACCGACGTAGTTATACCATCATAAGCCTGTACTGTAGACCAAGCTGAAGTCCTAATCCTCCTTCCTTCGCCACCAAGAACCATAAATGACAGGCTGGATGCAGGGACAGCGGGTGTGAGCCTCTGGCCTGTGAGATCCAGGCAGTCAAAGGAGATGATGATAAAGGTGCCTTCTGGCTGTGGAATGTCTGACTCACTGCATTGCTTCAGCCCTACCTGGCAAGAATCATTCTTGGCAGTAGCACTGGGCTTTGTCCGCATAGCCAGTCGCATCAGCGCTCTGGGAGCTTGGCAGAGGCTGGTTTATAGAGATCGGGGATCGGTTTGTTTAAAGAGAATGGGCTGTGTGTGGCGTCCAAGGCATCTAGGGATGGCTGTAAGTGATGGGAGCTGGACTAGGGGACACTAAAGTTCCCTCTCCCAGGTACAGGTGCCAAGCCAAAATCCAGCAAGTCCTGTTCTTTACCCCTTGCTCTGTGCCTCATCTAGAGGAAATGAGCTTCTCCCCTCTTGGCCCGATGGAGGAATTTAGTGCTAATGTGTCCGCACATCCCTGCCGCTAGGAAGAAAAGTTTGTAGACTCCCGGTGTTACCCAAATAACAAATATTACAGGATCTTATTAGGGGATAAGGCAACAAGCCGCATTTATTGTGAACACAGAAACTTCTGTAGATAGTATCAAAGAAAAGAAAAGTATCAACACTGTAATAACATTAATATTGTGCTCTACTTAGTGAAATAGCATTAATAATAATGTAAACACTAGGAAAACAGTATTAACATTATATCAATACTACAAATTACAGAGACATGTTTCAATTGATGCTTTCATTCACATTCACACACACTGACAGACACACACAGATAGAGACAGACAAACATACACAGGGATCTTCCAGATGTCATAGTTACCAGCTTCTTGGTGCTCATGATAGTCACTGGCCAGGTGACTAGAGCATGAGGATGAGGAGCAAGGTTCTGCCGATGCGCATCGGTACTCCTGGCTGATGTGATGTTGTAGACCCGAACCTCCAGCCTTCATCTTCTTGTCCCATTTTATAGGGAAAGGACCCCATGTAAGTCTATGGGTTTTGCATTGTCATGCTGCAACTGCATTCTTGGTGTGATCCTCAATCACCCACATTGTTGCAAGCCTGATCAGATTTTGTCCTTTGAAATGGGCTGGCTCCAAAGTTATCAGGGTGGGCTCCTTTTCAGCCATTTGATCATCTTTGCTTCTTTCTTCTTCCCTCAAGCGTTTTAGGTGAGGCTGGTGTTTTCTTCATGTCTGTTTCGATATCCCTTACTCAGACCAATTGTTCAATCACTCTTTTTGTCTACACCCAACTCAATTGCTCAGCCATTCACACTTCAGTCACTCAGGGCCAACTCCTAGCTGAAGAACTTACATATTATTTTTTTTAGAGCAAACCTTATTTCATTTTTGACAGTGTCTTTCACAATTAGATAGATACATTACATTGCAGTGTGGCTTTTGTACTTAGAATAGGATTTTTACAAATATATTGGAAGCAGGTAAAATTAACAGATAAACTGGCCAGTGGACATAGCACAGACATTTACAAACAATCTTAAAATTATACAAAATGCAGACAGACTTGAATTAACATTTAAAAGGGTAGAACAGTAAGAGTCAGTTTGAGGTTTTAGCTTTTGATTCAGACTGATGTGCCTTTTGGTAGGAAGGGGGGGGGGTGTTTGTGGCTCTGTTCTTACATATATTTCAAAAACAAGATTTTGGCCAACACCGGGGGGGATGGGAGGGGGAGCGGGCAATTTTGCCTTTTGCTCCAAGCTGATGGAGAGCAGCTACAAAGCATTGCTTGCTTTATAATCCTGAATACTAAGCAGAGTCACTGCTTCACTAAAGTCTGTTTACGTTGCAGCTGGGCGTTCTAAAGGAGCGGAATTGAGTTAGGCGCCCAATGCCCAATAGCTCCGGGGGGAAATTTCCAAAAGCACCCAGCTAACTTAGGGGTCCCAGTCCCACTGTCTGTCAATAAGACATGGGCTCTCAAGTCACACCTCATCCATAGACATTGGGAGCTGGGCACCCAACTCCTATTGCAAGTCAGTGGGACTTGCACTCCTCAGTCATTGGGGGTCTTGGAAAATTTCTCTCCTAACTCTAACGGAGGCAGGGAACCCGGTTACAATCTGGCTGCAATTAGCATTGTACGGGGCCGCGGGTAGGCACGATATAACTTGGCTAAATCCTTGGGTAGTTGAGGTTTTAATTTAGGCCAGGTCTATGCTACAGGGTTAGGTCGCTGTAAGCTGCCTTGCGTCGACCTCGCTGTGATATGTCTTCACTTAAATTTGGTTCCTGCCAACCTAAGTGACTCTCTGCACCCATGTTGTCACACCACATCCCCGAGCGGCGTAGAGTCACGGTCCATGTCATTTATGTGGAAGCAGTGTCAATGTAGACACTGCGTTGCTCATCTCGACTGTCACTGGTGTTCAGGAGCTGTCTCACAATGCCCCAGACTGACACCACAATCAATACGAGCGTTCGTGGTGAGGACACGCCCCGCCAACACGAGGAGCCAAGTGTGCGCCCGCATGAGTGATTCAAGAATGGCGGTGACTGTGTGCCGGCATAAGTCAGGTCGACGTCGTTTAGTAGTGTAGACGTGGCTTTAGTTCCAGGACCAGAGTTAGGTCTCAGGTAAAATGTCCTAAGTGCCTGTGCCCCTTGGACTTTAAACGAGATGAAGGGCGTTTCCACCTGGGGAAGCTGCCTGACTCTGCTGTTCCGGGACGGCTGGTCAGCTGTCGCTATTCCAAAACAGCTCGTCCACGTGGACACTCTATTTTGAAATAAGTCGCTTCGTTGTTTATTTTATTTCTAACCACATCGGTCAGTTTCTCCCGTGTAGCCAAGGCCTTACCCTGCTCTTTTTGAAATTTAAGTCTTAGACAAAACCCATTAAAAATCACAAAATTCTCCCAGCCTCCTCCGCCCCCATAATCCAATGCTTGTCATGCAATGGAAGCGTAACACACCTAGCAGCTCATACGACCGATGAAAATCCCAAATGGGAATTTCCTATTTTCCCACGTACTCCAGGGGATGTTTCTACTCTCTAAGCACCCTGTTCCAATATTAGACAGGACTAATCTGCTCTTCTAGTGCTAGCATCGATTCCTGCTTCCAATAATGTACAATGCAATCCCTCATTTCTGATGGGACCACACCAGTTGGTTGGATTTGATGCCCATCTAAGCCAAGGGGCAACAGAGTGATAATAACACAACCTCCCAGCGGAAGGACACCTTACACTCCAACTCCAACATCCAGTTCTGGCGTCCAAGCTATAAACAGGAAGTTGAAAACTGGATGGAATTCCAGGTCTGTCTACACTGCAAATAAAATGTCTGTTAACTCCAGTTAGCTAACTCTCATTAGAATACCAGTGAAGACACGGCAACGTGGCTTTTAACTCAGGACAGCCGCTTGAGTTCAACCCCAGACTGCCGTAAAGGTTTAATTCAAGTGGCTAACCGAACTTAAAAGTCGACGTTTTTAATCTTCATTTCTATTTTAACCTGAGTTAGTTAACCCGAGTTAAGAATGCACCTTTTTTGTAGCAAAGACGTACTCTCATAGAAGAGCCACAAAAATGATGTGGTGAAAGCTTGAAAAACCTGTCTTACAGGGAGAGAGTAAAGTAGCTCTCCTTAGACCTGGTCTACACTTAAAAATTAGATTGACTTAGCTATAGTGGCTCAGAGCTGTGAAAAAGTTTGCATCCTCAGCACTGTAGTTAGGTCACCCTAACCCCCAGCATGGACGCAGCTAGGACAATGGAAGAATTCTTCTGCCTCTCAAGAGAGGTGGATTAACTACATTGCTGGAAAAACCCCTTCTGTCAATGTCTATCCTAGGTACTCCAGCAGCACAGCTGCAGTAGTGCAGACACAGAAAAGGTTAAGAGGGGAGGGTTCTGATAGCAGAAGTTTATAGTAGATAAAGGCCGCCCAAGATCCAATGGCTGGCAGCTAGCCAAATGTCAACTGGAGATAAGGCTCACATTTTAACTGGGAGGGGAATTAGCCTTTGATCACTGGGTAGGGGGCCCTGGCCTGGGTTATTCAGGAGGTCAGACAGGATGATCAGAATGGTCCCTTTTGACCTTAAAGCTTATAAACTTCTACCGTGTTGTCAACACGATGGAGCCCGTCGGAACTAGTGTCCCGAACTCATGTGCAGTTGTCACACAAACGGGGCCCGTGAGAGACTGTTTCAACACCGGGTCTGCCCTTCTGAAACACCTCCTTTGCCCAGCTTGGATGTTCCGCATGGGGCACGGGTGAAATCTCAGTCAGAGGCAGCCCCTGGCTGCGTTAATTTCGGTGACCGCTTTTCTGTGTGTCGTTGTACGCTTGGAAAAAAATAATCAGGGAAGCCGCCTGTCCTGCTTGCTGCTGTTCTGGGGTGATCAGCTCCGAACACAGCTTCTGTCTGCAGTAAGCCCCTGGCACTCCCGTGTTGCCAGGCGAGGAAGTGTACAAAGCCGGGAATGTGCCCGTCTCCTTTGCTGGAGGAAAGAGGTGGAGGTGCTGTTGCAAATTAACTGTTTGAATGGCTGCTGGTTGGCCAGGTCGAGTTTAAAATCTCGCATAATGAGAAATCAAACAGCGCCGCATGCTAAAAGTTGCTCAGTTCCTCGGATTTGCCTCATGTTAGACTAAATGGTCCCTTCTGGGAATTAAAAAAAAAATCTGCATCTAAGATTCACCGCATTTTAACAACACTAAATATATCAGGTGGGATTATCTCAGTCTAGGCCCACAGGGAATGGAGGGTCTGTGTGATGAGCATGTGGGGCCTGTGAGCGGGGTGGTTGCTGACTGCTGTGATTCCAACTCAGGCTGTGCTGCAGGGATGGTGGATGGAGCTTGTAGAACAAAAGCAAATAACCATCCCAGATTCAGTGTGGCCGGTTGTGGGCTGGTATAGTATAAGTGACTCTGTTCTGATGCAAGGCAGAAACACTATAATCATCTGCGGGAAGCAGTAGGTTACGAATACTCTGGAAGTCTAACAAGACATTTCCAAAAGCAGCACGCCATGGATTGCATTGCTGGACAAATTCCCTTGCTTCTGAAGGGGTCTCCCTTATGAACATAATAACATAAGAACGGCCGTACTCGGTCAGACGAATGGTCCATCTAGCCCAGTATCCTGTCTTCCGATGCCAGGTGCTTCAGAGGGAATGAACAGAACAGGTAATCATCAAGTGATCCATTCCCAGCTTCTGGCAAACAGACACTTGAGAGCATGCTTTTGCTATGAGGGCCAATCTTACTGTATAGCCGCTGAAAATGAGAACTGGTTGGAAAGTTTTCGAAAATGCTGATTGACAAAAACTGAAATGTTTTGTGGGAACATATTGATTTCACTGACGCTTTCACAGGAAAGCATCAAAACCGTGCATTTCAGCTTTATTGCTTAGACTTTTCTGTTGTATTAAATGAGATTGGAAGCTCTGTGGGGCAGAGACCATTTCCTTGTTCTGGGTCTCTGCAGCACCTAGCGCAATGGGTCCAGGATTGGTGGCGCTGAGAAGTGACAGCCATACAAATAATAATAAATGATCATCACATTTTATTATCAAATCAGAACATTTAGACTGTTATATTAGAAACCATAAAGTAACATGAGCTCACCTAGAAGTCTAAATAAAAATGAAACGCTTCGACAAGGTCGCAATGAAATATTTCGAGTTATTTCATTTCTCAGAAATTCTGACCTTTTGTCCCAATTGGAGGCTGAAGCCGGTGTTTGAAATCTCGGGACGTTCTGCAAGCTGGCGAGCCCATTTTCCAGCTGGTTCTGTTTAGAATAGTATGAGCGCTTTACTTTCCCAGCCCTGGGGAAGAGGGTTCTGGACCAGCATAGACGGAAAATGGAGACATTTGTTGAGCTACTGCAAAAGATGCCCTCCTCGTTCCCCCACCCCAGCTACCTTCCTAGAAAGGTCACGCGTCCACTGCCTCCTGAGTTGCAGGGCTCCAGCAGGCCGCTGAACAAAACCCAGACAGGGTGAGGTGCTGCACTATTGGACTTGCTTCATTCTCCTGTTACCACCTCCATCCACCCTGCAGGGTGAGAGGAAGAATGGCCCTCTGCTTAGGGTGCTAGCCTCTGTCTTAGATGAGTGGTGTTCAAATCCCTGCTCTTCCTGTGTGACCCTAGGCCAGTCTCTTAGCATCTTTCATCCCCATCTGTAAAATGGGGACAATACCACTGCATGGGGATGAGGTTAAATATATCTTAAGTGAACCTTCAGCTGTGATGATGGGGCCAAATAAGTATTATAGATAAGTTCTCCAATTTTTCCCATGGCAAATTCAGATTTGCACGAGGCTGGGGGTTGGCTGTGTCTGGCACAAGTCCTCCCTTCAAGCAAAGCCCGAGTTGCAAGCAGATTGGCTCTTAACCCTCTGAGGAGCTGATACTGCTCTTTGCTGAAGTTGCCATTGAAATACCCACTGTACAGAAACCCAAGAGAAGGTGAAAGGGCAGCTGGAGAAAGCAGAGCAGCTTCAGGCTTTTCCCCCACAGCCAGTGCAACAGAGACTGCCAGACAGCCGGCCGGCGCGTTCTCGCACCCATGCACAGTCCAGGTTTGGCGTTTGGATGAGCAACTGGAAAAAGTTGCGGGGCGTGGGAAGGTCTAGTCTAGTCTCATTGGGGGCGGGGAGCGTGCCCCTTTCTCCCGGCTGTCCTGTGGAAACGTGGCTATTGAATCAGCTCAGGGTTTCCACGGTTTTAACAGTAAAAACGTCATTCCTCTAGCTGATTTGCAGACTGACTCCAGGCCACGGGAGAACCCCTCCTAAAGGCACGTGTTGTGGAGAGCCCGGAGCCTGCTCCAGCAACGTGTGCACGCTCCCGGCTCCGGAACGCAGGCTCAACGTGCTGTACGGGGAAGAGCTAAATCAGGGTGAAATGGGCTGGCCTGGGTGACCCCCGCCAGGCAGCACTCAGTCCCCACTAGTGGTAGCTGGGCCAGGGCTAGCAACTGAAGGAGCTGCTAGAGCCTTATCTAGGGCTGTGCTCTTTAATGTGCTGATCAAGAGGCTGTGCAGGTTCGATCCCTGCTCTGCTCCTTGTGACAAGCACAGTAGATCTGGCGAGGTCTCATCAGGTTTGCTTTGCTTGCCTGTGACAGGGTAGGGGTGAGGGTGGTTACCTGCCATGCCAATCGTGGGAGCTCACGCTGGCCTCTGATGAGCTCTCCCGTTGGGAGTCAGAACCTTGCTGCTTCATTAGCGCAGCAGGGGCAGCAGAGAGAATCCATCACTGCACAAAGGCCGTTGCCGGTGGCCCTTCTCTGTCTGATGTTATTTCTAAGGCACCGCCAAGTGAAAAGACTTAAAAGGTTTGAGAGCAGCTCTTTCAATGAACGCTGTCGGCACAATTTGATCCCCCAGAAGTAATTACGTTCAAAGCTGTTTTTCTTCTCGGGAGGCCTGTTCTGTGACATGGCTCGTCTACCCTCGATCCGTGCCAAAGGAGAACAGAGGAGCCCCTTGGACGTTGTTTATAACTCATATTACAGTAGTGCTCACAGACCCCTGCTGCTATCAGGGCTGAATCGTGCTGAGTACTATCCCCACAGCGAGGGACAGCCCCTGCCCCAAAGAGCTTACAACCTCAACAGACAAAGGGAAACTGAGGCACAGAGGGGAAGCAATTTGTCTAGGGTCACAGAGGAGAGTTGGGAATAGAACCCAGGTGTCCTGATTCCCACCTCAGTGCACGTGACCTTGCTGCCTCTCACTGCATTGTGCCTCCTACACATAAACAAGATTCCACACGCCAGCCCACGGCCTGGGCCCATCTGCCATTCCATTAATCTATTAGTCGATTTCTGCGGCCCACTTCACGAGCCTCAAGGCACTTCGCAGAGTTACGTGGCGTATAAATATTAAAGGCAAAGACCCTCCCTTTGCAGCATGAATGCAATGTAACCTCTGCCAGATCAAGTACTCAAAAATCAGGGACCTGCAAAACTTAAAGGTGCTTCTACGGGGTTCTCCCGCCCATATTGCTCATCTGAGACATGAATGCTCCGAATGTCTATGAAGAGAGGGTTACTAATGGGAGCTGCACTCCACACTGAATACCTAACAGTGAAAGGAGGAATAGAAAATAATAAGCCCTGGCTTTTACATAGTGCTTTCCATCAGCAGATCCCAAGTACTTTACCCCTGTTTTTACACATGGGAAACTGAGGCACAGAGAAGCAAAGTGACTCAGCTAAGGTCTATTCCTGAGCTGGGAATAGAATCCAGATGTCCAAACCAGTGCTCTTTCCACTAGGTTACATGCCCTCGCATACAGTGTAGACACAGTTATGCCCGTATGGCTTATTTTATTTGGGGAACTGCTATAAACGAAATGTGCAAAAGCACTTTTTTGCTGGGATAAGCTGTATCTCCACTATAGCAGCAACCCTTTCTTAGTATAGACCAGACCTTCTTTGCACTGATATCATCTTAAAGTTCCCGAACCAAACCTTCCATCCCTGGCTCAGCTCAGCTGAGGCCTACTTTTATGCTTAGTCGTTCTTGAAGTTCTTAACCCTTTTAAAAGTCAGGCTAGAAATAAGGTGCAAATTTTTAGCCGTGACACTAATTAATTATTGGAACAGCTGATGTAGGCATGTGGTGGAGTCCATCAGACTGGATTCTCTTTCTAAAAGCTCCACTCTGGCTCAGCCAGAAGTTCTGGGCAGGATTCCCAGATGGAGGTCCCGGTTCGGGAGAAGGTTGCATGAGATGATCATAATGGTCCCTTGTGACCTGGAAATGGATGACCCTATGAATGGTCTAGTTCAACGCCTTCTTTTCTTTGGTGTCAGGCCGGCCTTTGCATTCTTTTGTGCGTGTAGTTTGTAGTCACAGCAACACGTTTGGACTTGATGTTCTGGAGCCTCAAGACACCCCTAGTCTCGGACCTAGAATTAGAACTGCTCGGGCTGCCATCAGCCGAATAATGGATTGCTCAGCAAAACAAGAGAAAAGTTGCTGCCTAATTGAGCCCCAGAATCTTTTGTTTGAAAGGTCGCTAAGCCAAGGTGTCTCAGTTGTTCTCGTAGGATGGCCCCCAGCGCAGGGCTGTGGTGTATTGGAGCTTGCTATTGCTGCAGCTGCTATTCCAGCACCAACCTCATGCAAAAATCCTTAGTGCAGAAGGGCCCTGGAGCCTACCCAGTACCCCTTGACGTTGCAATGCAATGATTCCTTGGCCTGCAGAGCAAGGAGGAGGTTGCGGCGCCTCCTCTCCCACCCGTGACCATGTGGCAGCTACAGGGGAAAGTAAGATCGGGGGCCGGGGGGATGCCGCTTAAGGTCGCGTGGCTGCTGGAAATGAGAAGGAGGAGCCAGTGCCGTATGACCAGCACCGCAGCAGGTTGAGCAGCGCACGGCTCACCTTGCTGTTGTGAAGATAATCATCAGAGCACGGGCGGCCGGTGCAGTGAGGCAGCGACATGTGCCTGAGGTGGCAGGCGGCCTGGAACACCAGCTCATGTGCCCTCCCCAGGGATGTTGCTGCTTCACTGTCATCAGTAGGCTTCAGAGTTGGCTCTATTAACTCTTTCAGTGCTGCTCGTTCTAGGAGCATTGTCCGGCGGAGGTGATGGCAAGATGTTGGGGAGCTAGTTGCTGTGACGTGTTGATGTGGGAAGTAATGAGGGACTCTGGCCCTACCGCTTTCCGACAAAGTCACCTCCATCCTGCTTCAGCGGGGGTGAGGGGTAGGAGCCTCTCACCCTGAACTTTGGGGGAGGAGTGAGGAATGGGAAAGACAGCTACAGCTACAACAGGGGTCCTTCCACTTCCTGCCCCATTGAAATGCAGCCACTTCTGGGGCAGAACACGGCAGCTGTTTAATACAATACCCTCTATTTAAACCCCACACTTTCTCCTGAGAACGTTTCCCCTGCTGCTGTTCCAGCAAATGTTCTTAAAACATGCGCAAGATTAGCGGAAACAGGTAGGGCTTGGGTAGTTGGTTTGCTCTGCCCACTTGGCAGTGCTTTGTGGTATTGGTTTCATGTCGGTTTCCCCTCTGGTTTGTGTGGCTCTTTCATGTGGCAACAGGGGAGGGAAAAACACTTTTTTAAAGACCCAGGGAAATGTGATTGGAAACCCCCAGCCGTTGTCAAGGGTGCCCAGCTCAGACTTCATAATCGACTAGATTTGACCTTAAGAATGGCCCTTAGCGGCCCCCAGCAAGACTACACGGCCATCTGGGGGGTGACGAGGAACCCTGGATCCAGATGAAACTGCCAGGGAAAGTGAGGTTGGCAGGAGGTATTTACCAATGCTGGAACTGGGCCAGGACAGCGGGAGAGCACCACGGGATTTTGCATGACAAGTGAGGAGGGTCTCGCTTTCCATCTGACCCAAAAGAGAGCAGCCGTAACCCCACCCTGGGGCATTGGATTTCCCCTGGATTCCTGCCTCTACATACCAGTCAGGGCTGGCCTGGCGTAAGAGTGTGCGATTGGATCGGAGTCGGTCTGGTGTAGCGTGCTTGTTGTCAGGACCGAAGCGCGACACACACGCTCTTCTCTCTCATTACTTGGCAGCCATCAGCTGTCAGGGCACACCTGCTGTTGGCCGTCACTGCAAACTCACTCTGCCAGTCTAGCGCACAGGACGCTAGCCACTCATGTTGGGTCCATGAATGCTGCTAGCTGTGCTTACAGCACGTGCTTTATAGCGCCCCTGCATGCCGTCATGCCATGTACATGCGTGTCTCTGCACCTGTCCGCTCTGACAGTGTGGCCATGACATTTATCATAGGCACGGTAGCATCTGTTGCAGCACACCAGTGCCGGGTATTGGAGGGCGTGTGCTTTCATGCTGGCCGCTCCCCATTGTCGCGCGTGCGCTGCCCACTCTTGTGCCCACCTGCTGTCAGAGCAGACACACACGGAAGCCGGGTGCCCTCACCGGACGCTTTGTGAACACTCGCTGTCTGCTGGCGTTAAGCGCACATGCAGAGACTCTTCTTTCTAGCTGCCTGGCTGGGGGTCAAACTGATGACCAGATTTGGAGTCAGGAAGGAAGTTCCCCTCAGGTCAGATTGATGAAGACCTTAGGGGGTGTTTCTCCTTCCTCTGCAGCTCGGGGAGTGGTTTGCCTGCTGGAATCAGCTGGGCATCTCCCACCTAATCCGTTCCCTCTCACTGCATTGGTGGCACCTCAGTCTCACCTTGTCTCTGCCTATGGCTCACAACAGGTTGGATCGGGGTTCTCAAACTGGGGGTCATGATCCCTAAGGGGGGTCACTAGGTTATTGGGGGGGGGTTGTGAGCTGTCAGCCCTCGCGCTGGCCGGTAAGGGTGGCATGGCATGGGGGGGTCATCACTTTTTTGGAGGGGGTTGCTACAGCCTGAAATATTTTCAAAGGGGCTCCCAACCAAAAAATGTTTGTGAAGCTGGCTGGTTTTGGTGGCCTGTGCCATCAAGGTCAGAGTGGAATGGTTTCAATGATCCGTTCTGGCCTTAAACTGCAGAAACTGCTTGGAGCGATAGCCAGAGAAACACGACACTTGACAAAATGTCTGCGGCTCCGGGGTGAGGCAGATCATCAATGGGCGGAGATTGTCCTAGCTCCAGCTGAAGATTTGCCCCTGGCGGGGTGTGACGCATGGCTCGCTGCGCGCTAGGTGGTCACCTCTGAGCCACGACCGCTCTGAATCTGTTGCAACTTCCACCTCCGGGAAGGGATCCTGTAGCTTTAGCCGCAGTGCCTTGCGCTCCGTGGCCCCGGTTCAATCCCACGTCTGACCCACATGCTCACGTCATCCGAGCGGGATGGCGGCTAGACACCTTACTAGGTGCCCCCATGTAGGAAGCCAAGTTATCCCTCCCCCGATGAAACCATCAAGCATCTTTCAACTGCCAGATGCTTTGGCTGTCTCTGTGGAAATAGACGTTAAGGGGATGTGCATCACACACACGCTGCCCCCCCCCAGGCCCCGATCCCGCCAGCAGCTCGGGGCATGTGCCCCCTGCGATTCTGCCTGCACAGAACAGCCTGCAGCCTGAGTCCCTGCTACTGCTTCCAAGCGCCAAAGCGGTACTTAGCCAAGTGCCTGCCCCTGGTATTGCTGATTAGGGCATTCCTATAGGTGTGGATGTAACAAGCTGTGAGATAAACAAAGGGCGCAGTACATCTCTGCCAGCCCCAGATAAAGGTGTACGGAGGTTTTCAGCTTGCTCTTTGTAGCTGGGTTTGGCTTTCGCTTGTTTTTTCTCCCTCTTAACAAGTGTCTCTGTACATCAGCACTGGAGCTTTCCAGTGTCTTGAGCAGGGGGCCTGGAGCAAGGATTCCTCCATTTCAAGGCCAGAAGGGACCACTGTAATCATCTAGTCTGGCCTCCTGGAAACACAGGCCAGAGACCTGCCCCAGAATAATTCCTAGAGCAGAGCTGGGATCAAAAATTGCAGTGATGGAGAATTCACCACAGCCCTTGGTAAATTGTTCCAGTGGTTCATTGCTCTGAAAGTTAAAAATGAGCACCTTGCTTCCAGCCTGAATTTGTGTAGCTTCAACTTCCAGCCATTGGATCATGTTAGCCCTTTCTTTTCCAGACTGAAGAGCCCATTATTAAATACATGTTCCCTATGTAGGTATGTATAGACTGTAATCAAGTCATCCCTTAGCTTTCTCTTGGGCGCTTTGAGTGTATCTCTATGTAAGTCAGGTTTTTAGCCCTTTAATCATTCTTGTGACTCTTCTCTGAACCCTCTCCAATTTATCGACCTGCTTCTTGACCTGGGGACACCAGAACTGGAGACAGCATATCCAGCAACGGGAGCCCCAATGTCAAATTCAAAGGTAAAATAACCTCTCTGCTCCTGTGACAGGATTCCGGGGGTACAACCTGGAACTGTGTGACCACTATTCCTCCTTAACAATCCAGCCTGGGCTGTCGCTTACAGTGCTATGCCAATGACAAGCACAGCACCCCTCCAGGAGCTGTGATCACTCAGCCATCAGCACGTGGGGCCTCACACTCAGCTGAATTGCATGAAGGCTCTCTAAGCTGCTCATGAATTGTATGAAGGCAGGCACCAGCAAACCACCCAACTATACCCAGAACTATACTGTCTTACACTGCTCAAGACTCCCTTGGACAGGGCAAGCTCATTAATTAGTTTGCCGCTCCAGCAAAGGGTGGTGGACGTGCAACAGCCCTTGTTAACTGAGCTGAGATTTTCTAAGCACTTCAGCCCAAAACCCCACTGTTTGAGGTAAAATATAAAATAGATTGATTAACTACAGAAAGCTAGATTTGAAGTGATTATAAGCAGCAGGAATAGAAATCAAAGTTGGTTACATAAGAAATAAAAATAAAATCACAGTCTAAATTCTACAGACTAAGCAAGATTTGAATCAAGCGGTGTCTCGCCCCACTGGATGTTTCAGGCAGTTTATACTACTTATTACACAGGCGGGATTTTCCTTCCCAGCCTAGGACCAATCTCCCCAGTTCAAAGTCTTTGTCTTCCAAACAATCTTCCAGGTGCTGAGATGGGGGAGGAGAAAGGCCCTGTGGTGATGTCATCAAACCTCATTTATACTCTCTCTCCAGGTGCTAGAAAGAGCCTGGCTGTGACATGGGGGTTAGGTAGCCCCCCACTGTGTACCTTGCTCTCTCCAAGGAGTCTCTGGGAGAGTCGATTCTTCTTGATGGGCCATCAACGCCTGTCTGGCCAGTGTTAGTTGCTCCTTTGTGGCCACCAAAAGGCTAGCTGTGGGCGTCTCCCAACCTCACAACATATTTCAGTCACACACACATAGCAAAACTTCATAACTTCACATACAATGGTAGCACACATAATTTAACAGGACCGTAATAATATTCAACAGATTATGACTTCTCAGATGGTACCTCACAAGCATACTTTGTACCAAACATATCATAATCATATCACAGTGGTGAATATGGGGGTTCCAGGGTGCTATTTTGAGGTACAGAATGTCACAACTCCTACTTGAGATTCCTCTCTTTATACATCCAAGGGTTGCCTTAACATTTTTGGCCACAGAATCACACTGGGAGCTCATGTTCAGCTGATTATCTACCACGACCCGCAAATCTTTTTCAGTCTCTGCTTCCCAGGATAGTCACCCAACCTGTAAGTAGGACCCACATTCTTTGTTCCTAGATGTATACATTTACATTTAGCTGTATTAAAACACACATTGTTTGCTTGACCCTAGCTTACCAAGTGATCTAGATCACTCTATAACAGTGACCTGTCCTCTTCATTATTCACCACTCCCCCATCTTTGTGTCACCTGCAAACTTTATCAGTGATCAGGCTCACTTCCAGGCCATTGATAAAAACATTAAACAGTGAAGGGCCAGGAACTGATCTCAGCTAGTCCCCATTAGAAACACACCCGTTCGATGATGATGATTTCCCATTTACAGTTATATTCTGAGACCTATCAGTTAGCCAGTTTTTAATACATTTAACATGTGCCTGTTCACTTTATATTGTTCTAGTTTTTTAATCAAAATGTCGTGCAGAACCAAGTCAAAGGCCTCCCAGAAGTCGAAACAAGGCCCAGCCAGCCACATTAGTAGTTTCCAAGGGCTTCCAAGAGAGCAGTGCTATTGGCTGGCATGATGCAGCCCTGGCTCCTGGAGGAAGTCAGTGGTGCTCCCCTGGTTACTGGACGGGAGGTGAACAGGGTGCTGGACAGCCTTCCGTTGCCCCCGTCCAAACCTGTGCCAAATATCCTGGCATGGTCACTGTCCTTAAAGCAATAGCACCTACAGCAATAGCCAATGATTAGCATGGCCAGTGACACCGGGGCCATCCCTGACTCCTTTAGAAAAGGGCCTAGGGTTCTCTATCACCCCCTCACAGTACTCCACACACCAGCGGAAGGGACCAGGGAGCAGGGACAGATCCCCAGCTGGACTCCATTGGAGTCAATTTAGCAGGTTCCCAGCTGCAGATCGGCCATAGTTCCCTTGGAATCAGCGGGGCCAGGTTCCCAGCTGCACTGGAGACCGCGGGATCAGCTGGTGCAAATTAGTGCTGTGCCCTGGGTCTCTGCCGACTTGCACCGGCTGAGGACCTGGCAGTGAACGTCTTAACCCCAGGAGGAATTTGATTTGTAGACATTTCCGTTTCACATCACCAGCAAAAGCAAGGCGCTCACTGCGGCTGCAGCTCGGATCTGCGCTCCTCTAGTGCCTCGTCCCTGCGTGGCCGTTGGCAGCGGACACTAGCAGATCCCGCTGCATCCCTCCATGCCCTGGGAGTGCGGGGCAGTGAGCGGGATGGGCTGTCAGTGTCTGATTCCTCGGGATGTCTGAGTGCTCCGGCAGCTTTGCTTCTACAGCCAAAGCGAAGTAGCTGCTGGGCCCATGGTCACCGCTGATTGGCAGGAAGTGTTGGTGTGAACGGACGTGGAAAAGGGAGGGCCCTCCTGGGTCATCGAGTCCAGGTCATCCTGTAAATGAACCAATCTGGCCCCATCTTCAAGCTAGTCATGTTCTTTGCCCTCCACTGTTCCTCTTGGGAGGCTGTTCCTGGACCCCCTCCTTGGGTGGTTAGTAGCCGCCTTCTCATTCCCAGCCTCAGATCATTGCTGGTCAGTCTATCCCCATTTGGACTTGTTCCAACTTCATCTGTTAGCTTTAATAGCTCCTCACCCTCCCGGTTGTCTCCCGGCCCCCTGGCATATTTATAGAGCGCAATCAGATCCTCTCAGCCTGCGTTTGTCAGTCAACGCAAGCCCAGCTCTTCCAGTCCTATAGAATCATAGAAGGTTAGGGTTGGAAGGGACCCCAGGAGGTCATCTAGTCCCATCCCCTGCTCAAAGCAGGGCCAACCCCAACTCAATCATCCCAGCCAGGGCTTTGTCAAGCTGGGCCTCTCCTCTCATAAGATCGGCCCTCCGGTCCCCTGACCACCCTTATAGCTCTTCTCTGCGCCTGTTCCCATTGGAATTCATCAGCCTTGAATGGGGTTGACCAGAACAGAACTCGGTGCCCCAGATGAGCCCCAGACAATGGCATTACTACTTGTAGCGGAGAAGAGGTGTGGGACGGTTCTGTGCCGGGGGGAGGCCAAACTATATCATCAGATTGGTTCTTTCTGCCCATAAGATCTATGAATTACTGCCCCGCATCCTCCGCACTAGAAAATACTTGATGGCCAGAGCTAGAAAATAGGGCTTTTCTGAGTGGAAATTAAAATGCCGGCCTCTGTTTCCCCTGGGGTTACTCGGTCCCCTGAGAGTCTTAACATTCTTTGCCATCAGCTGTTTCCCCAAATGGTGAGAGCAGCCTGATTCTCTCCCCTGGAATTCCTTTTGTTCTTAGCAAGGATAACGTTAACCTTCCTAAATCTCCCGGGTGGGGCTTGCTGGCCGATGAGCGCTGGCGCTGCTGGAGACACCTTAGCCTTCCTGATCCTTTCTGAATTGACAGTTGCTTCCAGGCAGTTATAGATAGTAAGGGTCTAGACCTAAATCTTTCAAACGACCGGCACAGGTATGCAGTGCCCCCGGCCTGCTGGGAGAGGAGGGAGCATTGGACAGCTGGTGCCGATATCACCTTAGCCTGGCTATTTGAAGCTGGGCTACTTTTAGAGGGGAATTTCTACACCAGGCGTGCTGGAAAGAGCTCTTTTTAATTCCAGGCGGAGGAGGAGGCCGCCTGGGGAACTCACAACCCGGCGGCTTGGCTACAGCTGTTTCGGGTGATACTGTTATTTGTGTCATTCAGTAAACTGGATGATAATACTATCAAGCTGTGCCTTGGGAGCGCTGTACTCAGGCTCCAGTGACACCCAGAAAGGGTCCTGTTGCTCTCTGGTACAGCTTACAGCAGCCTGCCACCTTTCAAAGGGAATCGGGGAACGGTTGGGGTCCCTCCCGCCTTGACTATGCAATGGCACCGACAAATCTCTTCTGCATCTAGCATCGGCTGTGAGTGGCCCCTCTCCCTCCAGTGTGTTCGCTGGGAAAGCAGACCAGTTAGGTCAAGTCTATGCTTTTAACTTGGTGACAGGCTTTTTTTTTGCCGTTCCCTCCCATGTGAAGTGATCCACAACCACTATTACGCACTCAGTTTGCATCCACTGCATTGTCCAGTGTAATGTTGCCTCATCTTTTTCAGAATGAGCGTAAGCATTCCACTCAGACATCTCATGGCGCATTGCTCAGCTCCTGGTCTGCATGCGTTCAGCGATGTTGAGTGCTGTGCCCCGGTGGGATGCCTTCCTACCAGGCGGCCATGGAATCATGGCTCCACCACTATAATTCCCAGCATTCCTCTTGTTTGAGCCCATCATCTGGGTCGCGGGAGCCACAAGAAAATATTTTGCTTGTGGACGCAAGGCACTTTAAGGCAAAACATCTCAGGAGGTTGACCCACCACAAACTGAAGCGCAGACCAGCTCTTAGGTTCCTTCCCTGGTGGGCAGGCAGAAGGTATCGGGAATGCAGACCAGGTCGCGAGAGCCGGCTGTTTTCATGCAGCACGCCCCATTGGCATTCTGAACAAGACGGCCTGCTCATCCTTCCCTTCTCTTCCCCTCTGAGAATGAGATCGCTGCACCACACCGTGCTCCGGAGTCAGCTGCGCACTGTCTCGGCATCCTGTTGAGAAGCAGCCTGGCCGGCACATGAAAGGGAAACACGTCCTGGAAAGGAGGTGAGGAATTGCTCCCAGGAAGGGGGAATTTGCCCAGTGAGTCAGTCGTGTGTGCTTCCTTCCCAAAAGAAATCTCATCACGGAGAAGTGTCAGCTGAAGCTTTGCTGCACGGCTATTGGGACTGTGTCTATAGCAGTGCAGCTCTGGCCCCACCAGGGAGCCCAGATCCTTGGTGTAAAGGAAACGGTATGTCCCACAGCGCAGTCAGGAAGGGAGCCTTCTTTCATGGGCAGGCCTCGGGGCTGGAAGTCTGGAGAGCTGGGTTTTGTTCCTGGCTGTGCCACCGACCTGCTGTGTCTCTTGGACATTTCCCGTCCCTGTGTATTTAGACGGTAAGCTCTTCGGAACAGGGCCTGTCTCTCCCTGTGTGTCTGTGCAGTGCCCAGCCCAACAGGGCCCTGATCTCAGCTGGGGCCCCTCGGTGCAATCGTAATGCTACTAATGTATCATAGGACAGTGCACGGCGGATGGTAGACAAGCTCAATGTCTGTCTGACCTTTCTAGAGCAGCCACTCGAGCCGGGCCGCTATCAATGGCTGCACATGGGGCAGGTGGGTGGGGCCAGGGAAGCGGTCCAGCATTGAAAACAGATCTGCAGCCCTCCCTGCAGTTTTGACCTGTTAACTAGTGATAGGCTAAACCTTAGGAGGGTTGGAAAGCGCCTAAAACCCCGGCTTGTTCAGCTAACCCCGGTCCCCCGGGAGATCCTGCCGCTCTGTTTCAGCCTGGCTCTGCCTTAGCTCAGCAAACCCTCCGTTAGCCTAGCTTTACGTTAATAACCACTGGGTCAGTAACATTGGCACCACTTACCTAGATGTGGGGTGACTCTGTTACTCTGGGGCACCTTGGCCAGGGCCAGGTCTGTCCTAAGAACTCTGCTGGCGTAGCTGCGTCCGTCCCAGGGGGGTGATTTCTGGTGACGTTTCCATGGGGCCCCATGGCAGATGGCAGGAGGGGGAAAGGATCCATTCAGCTAGATGGGAACAAGGTTTGGCCGCTTCCGTATCTGAACAGCGGAAGCTGCCCTCTCCCCTTCCCAACCCCAACAGCCATTCAGTTAGGCGAGAGCCAGGAGTGCCGGCTGCACTGACGCTGGATGCTGTGAGCTAGGCTGCCAGTGCAGGGGAACCTGACAGCAATTCCCCCAGGGTGTCCTGCTGGGCTTGGCCCTCCAGGTTGGGCCAACAGACCCGCTGGAGGCACAAAGCCGTCTATACCGAGGTGCCCGTCTAAAGCCAGCCCCAGCCTGCGCTGAAAGCCGAGCGGCTGGTACCCGCCCCATCAGCCTTGCCGCCTTTCCACATGCGGCTCCTGCAGCGAGCCCCCAGTGGGGCTCTGGGAAGGGAGCAGCGGGTCCCCCCGCTGCCAGGCAGAGCAGTCGCAGGGTCCCTGAGAGGCAATCTGGCTCACTTCCTGTCCTAAACTGAACGGGGGCTAGTGACCAGGAAGTGGCTGTCCCCCAGTGCAGGGTGGTTCCCTGTCTACGTGCAGGCCGCGAAGCACTCCTGGGGATGAAAGGGACACTGGAGCTGCGTGTGGTTATTAGCAAGGCACCTGTCCAGCTCTGGCAGCCAGCGTGTGCCAGGCGTTGCTGCTTCCCAGAGAACCTGGAGCAGGACCACCACAGCATCAGCACAGAAGAAGTGCAAATAAAGTGCAGGGGGTGGCCTGAAATACACCTCGGTGTGCGAGAGAGGAATGAGCTGCGAGCTGTCTCCTACCGCGTCGCTCGGGCTGCTCTGGCCCAGAGCTGGGACAGTGCAGGCAGGACATCCTCTTGGGAGGAGCATCTGTGTGCCTTGCCCCAGAGAAAAATGCCGGAGCCTGCAGTAAGTCCTGGACAAATGGCAGGGGTGAGCCTGATAGCAGAGATGAAATGGGCATTGCACGACTGTGTCCCTACAGTCTGGGGTAGTGGTTTCATACTTAATGTGAAATGTGCCTGGCGACTTTCTGTCTGGGAGCAACCTCTTTCCGCAATCTGGTATATTTAAGGTGTTCCTTTTCTCCTGTAAATACCAGAGATGGCATCTCAGCTATGTCCCCAGAGGCTTGGCTGTGCTCCCAACGAGCCAGTGCCAGAGGAGCTCTTCCAAAGTGGCATGAGACACTAAATCCTCATTAGCAGATTAAACACGGACGCTTTGCAGCAAAGCCCCATTCAAACTCATCCCTGAATTCTCTGCTGGTGCAACTCCCCCGGCTTCCATGGAGAGAACTCAACCGGCCAACTCCACCCATCCATCCTCTCTCTGCCGGAAGGGGCCATGATAGAGGCATACCAGGGGCTTCTCTTGTGCGGGGTGCCCAGGAGAAAGGATGCTCATTGGGTGGCAGCTTTCTCATTCTGATCCCTCTCCCATCCCCGTACAGAGGGCCACAAGGAGAGGAGCTGGGCAGGGCTTTTTCAGCAAAGCATTTCCTCATCAGAAAATGCTGATTTTTTGAAGCCAAAACTTTGCACGGCAGGGACCGGTTTCAATGGCATTTGGACTGGGAAGGTATCTGAGGACCAGGGTCGTGTTTCTCATCCCACCCCCACGTAGCCCAAGGGGTAGGAAACTCTTCAGGGATGTGGGAGACCCAGCGTCAACTCGTAGCTGGCATTTGTCATCAGCTGATCTCAAAGCACTTTACAAAGTATCATGGTCTCCACTGGGCAGATGGGGAAACTGAGGCACAGGGACTTGGGGGAAGTGACTTGCCCAAGCTCACCCAGAAGGGCCGTGGCAGAGATAGGTCTCCTGTGTCCTAGTTCAGTGCTCTAACTGGGCCACAGTGCCCTTGGTTGCTAAAGTTAGGCTGCTTGTGTTTGAAGCTCCTGGCTGGGGGTTTAGTTGCCAGTGAGAACTGGGCCATCCTCCAGTGTTAATCAAAATCTAGCCTGGCCAGACGTGGTAGCGAGTTTGGCACATTTGAAATCTCAACCTGCTGGTGCGATTTCTGCTTCCAGTTCCCCTGGCACCATGATGTGTCCCGGAGAGTCGGTCTGTGTGCTGCCAGTGTCTGTCCTGCCCCACACGGGACCATCTGAAACCAGAAGGGAGGTGTTATTGCACTGGATGGTTCGTTTTTCACATGCAGCTTCCATTGGACCTGAGATTGTTCTTTAGTCCCTGCCTTTAAAGTGTTGCTGCACGCTGTTAAACAGTGGATGGGCTTCACCCCAGAGGAGGCTGCATTTCCATGGAAGGCAAAATGACCATGAGAGCTCTAGCTAGAATGGGAAGTGCATCCTTGGAGCTGCTGGGGGTGGGACACCTTGCCTGTTGCCCACTAGGAGATGACCCCTCTCCCTGGTCTCTTCCCCCTTTGGGTTTCCTGCAAGAGAAAGAGATTAGTCCTCATCTTTGCTTTTGGCCAGGGCATGCTTGTTAAGGAAGGTAAAAAGTGACCGAGTGACTTTTTGGTGTACCCACTCAGCAGGGATCTAGCATGGCTTCAGAGAGGACCCAGGACTGGAACCATCACCAGCAGCATATTGGCTTCCCTAAAAAATGAAAGCGGTAAGTCTCTCTGTTTCATGAGGACTTTCCGAGGAAGCTGCAAACCTGGCAAATCTTCCCTCAAAATGTTTTTCCCACAGTAAATTGCACTTTCTGCAAAATTGTACCCAAAAATTTTGATTTTGATTTTTTTTCCCCACTGGGGAAAATCTAAAGAAAATATTTTGGAGTGGTCAATTTGACGTTGATCTGTTTCTTCCTGAGCTGCTGTGGGTCCTTATGGGAGCTGTAGTTCTTGTATCTCATGCCTTCATTCTCCTCTGGGGGCCTGGCTGGACTATATCTCCCATGAGGCACTGTGGCAGCTCAGTGGGCATCAATTATTGCCAAAATATGCCGATCGGAAGTGCAGACAAACATTTCAAACTGAGCTTTTTCTTTGGAGCTTTCCATTGTGCAGAATTTTTTGATATTGCAATTTTTCATCCTGATTCAGGACAAAACAAACGTTAAAGTATAGGAATTTCCTTTAGCCCAGGATTTCTGGCCAGCTGTGATAACGCAGTGATGTACAAATGCCAGCGCTGTTTTGAAGCTGGCCCGGTATTTACAGCTGTTCCTTTCAGCTGTGCTGCTAGGGAGATATAGGCCCTGATTCAAGAGAGTATTTAAGCATGTGCTTAAAAGCAAACATTTGCTTGTCTTTATGTAAAATCAATGGTATTTAAGCATTTACCTAATACTGGGTCGCCAACCTGAAGCTTTCAAAAATCCTAAACCAGGCCCCAAAATAGCATGAGATTAGTTTTAAAAGATCTTGAGATTTTAAAAAAGTAATCCCTTTTAGGTCACATTTCCCAGCTTTTCTCTGCAACCGTGAGGGCTAGAAATACACTTTAAAAAATTAAATTCTTAAAGTTAAATTAAAAATAAATACATTTTAAAAATTCTGAAATTCTTGCCTTATCACAGGACTCCTGAAGTTGGAGCCTAAATATACAGCGAGGCTTGGCAATACCGAACCTGTGTGTCCACACTTTTCTGAATCAGGGCCTTACTTTCTGGATAATATTCCTGATACTTATTTCCCCAGTCAGACGGGCACTTATGTCTCACTTTAACTCCATTCAGTGATAGGTTATTGGCAGGACAAATTATAGAAGTGTTGCGCCAGTATGAGGAAAGAGACTGTCTCTGGATAACTGTATGCACAAGTAGACTGGCCTCTGGGGAAACAGGCTTCTTGGGAGTTACGTCTCTGCCTGCTGGGTGCAGTGGCTTGAGTGCCTTCAGCTCTGCCGGGCTGATCTGCTTCTGGGGCTGCTGCGCTATTTCATAAAGTGCCGGAGCTTGGGGCAGAAATCTGTCCTGGTGGCCATCACGGCATGTTGCTCCACTGAATGAGCCGGTTGTGTCTTGGGAGGCGGCATGTAAGTTTCCCCGGAGAGTCACAGGAAGAGGCTGACGTTCCCATGTGCTTTTCTGCAGGGGCCCTTTTTTCCCCCCGTAACCAAAGCCAGAGAAGCTGTGGAAGGCCCGGAACATGACCTCCACCCCCGACTACGATCACCTGGACATTCAGCAGCAGTACAGCCGGATCAATGCACGCTGGGAGGCCTCGGACGATGAGCTGGATAATGACAACAGCTCCGCTCGGCTCTACGAGAGGTCCCGGATCAAAGCTCTGGCAGGTACGGCGCTTCGCTCCTTTAGGGCGCCCTTCTCTTGAGGTCGCAGCACCTCCCGGATGGAGCCCTTCTGGGTCTCTGGTTTGCCTTACCTTCGGAGGCCCCAGTTCAGGAAAACGCTTGAGCCCGTGCTTCATTTTGAGCTGTCCAGTTGTCTTAAAACTGAGCAGCACATGCTTTGCTGGTGAGAGGATGCTTTGCTGAATCTGGCCCCAAAGAACACAAGCGGACTGGGGCAGGGCAGGGTGCAGTACAACACAGACCTCCCAAGCACCACGCAGGGGACCCTGGGAGAAACAGGGTTTCATTTGGGTAGATGAACTTTGCTGGGAGCCGGGGGAGTCCTTCCCTAGTGAAGTACATGACACCCCTGGGCTTGGCCCAGCCAGTGTGAACTAAACTCTGCCCTAGGGGTGATGATAATTTACCGGGGAGGCACTTCTGTCTCTCTGTCAGTGTGCCAAGCAGCACACACGCACCCTTGGGAAAATAAGGATCAAACAATCTACCTGGGGCTCAGACACATCCCCAAACGGGCACAAAACTGTCTGGAGAAGATCCCAGCTCGGGACTCGAACAGGCACCAGCCAAGCCAAAACCCTGCAAGGTTCTTCTGTCCTTTCTAGGCCCTCCCCCTCCTCTCCTCTGTGGGCAAAGCACTGCCACCTAGGTCCCCCTCCCAATATTATCCCCCACCACACAGCCTCTTTTTGCCTCTTCCTCACAGCGGCCTCTGCCCTCCAGCCATTTAACCCCTCCCAGACTTGGCAGGAAATGGGAGTTGTGGGTAAAGCTGGTGAGAAATGCGGGTTTTTTTTCTTTTTTCCCCCTCTGCTGCAAATTTCAAGCTTTCGTCAGAAACCCCCAAATTTTGGGCCAAAACCATTTTGGTTTTAGTGCTTCTAGTTTTTTGACAAATGCTGGCCATTTTCTGCAGGGATCGGATGCTTTTCTTAAAAAGTTCAGTCAAGAATCCAGTCATCTGTTGAAAACCGCTGTCAGTGGAAAAACAGTGACCACTCTTTGTTGTGATCTTCAGCTTTCTCTGGACACCTTGGCTGAGCTGCCCAGGGCTCCTGCATTGGGCAAACAATGCCGTGACTTGCAGGGGGGTCATTAATAGTGAACCTAGCTCTTATCTAGGGCTTCTCACCAGTAGTTCTCAAAGCATTTTACCAAGGAGGTTGGGATCATAATCCTTGCTTCTCAGGTGGGGAAACTGAGGCACAGAGCAGACAAGTGACTTGCCCAAGGTCACCCAGCAGGCCAGTAACAGAGCCAAGAATAGATCCCAGACCCACTGCTCTGTCCCCTAGGCCACGCTCTCCCCTCTCATTAAAGCCTCAGCATTTGCCAGAGTGCTGTGATTACAGCACAGTAACACAGTGTCTCCAGCCTGGAGATTTGAGTGGTGCTCATGGCACATTTACAACCAGCGCTCCTGGGGGAATTCTGGGCCAAAAAATTAAAAATTCCGCACAAAATATTTCAAAATTCTGCATCTTTTATTTGTCAAAACAACACAGTATAATCACGCCAGCTTCAATTATTTTGGTAACTTATTTCAAAATCCCTGTCAGCAACTATGTCTGTAGCAATACAGACAATGAAAAAGATTCAGGAAGTGTCTTTTGACAAATAGATTCCATACGAGGCATATTGATACAGAACTTTGGTGAATCATTCATTTAAACTACAAAACAGAAGCATATTTTCCTGCCCCCCTCAGGAAGCAGCACAAAGGCTTGGGGGAGTCGGGGGTAAAGGAGGATCTGAGGGAGGGGGAAGTAAGTGCTGGCCAGGACCTGGGTTGTTGGGTGTGGGTGGGAAAAGTATGGAACGGGTTTTTTTTGGGAGGGGAGGGGATAGTTAGGGAATTGGGGAGCCTCTCCCATGCAGACCCTGGCTGATCCTGGCCACCCCCCACTTCACGTGAAAGATGTGGCTGAGAGCCGAGGTGTCTCCCTCTGGAGATGGATTATATAAAGTGAGTCAGAAGCCGCCTGGCACCTGTATCCAGCTGCAGTTCACACGCGGCAAATGATCAGCGCACTGGTTTCCTGGCCCAGCCCGGAGGGAGCCTGACAACCCAGAAGCCCTGATGGTGGCTGATGAGAATCACTTCCTGAATGCTTCTCCCAGCTCCAGGCTCCCCCTACCCTTCGCACCAATTCATGAGGGAAATTCCTTAAACAAATTAATTATCATTTCTTTAATTTCATTCCTCCAATGTCTCAGACTCCCCCGTAACTACGCAGCCACCTTCCAAGCATGGCGTTGCAGGGCCCTGCCTCAATTTCCCCATTGGCTGTGGGGAGAGCTCCACATCACAGTCATGATCATTGAACTGGACCCCTGGAGGGGAATGTTTTCTAGTTAGCCCTCACACACACGGGCCCTCCAGGACCCAATCCCAGTTCAGTGTCTCTTTCCCTGAGTCAGGAGCCCCTAATCTCAGGCCAGGTCCAACTGTCTCTGTATTGCCTGCAGCAGTTAGCTCAGCCCAGCTGCAGCTCTCCAGCCCGGCACGCCCAGTAGGACCAGTACTGACTGGAACTGGAGCTCCTTGTAAGTGCCACCCCCTCTCCCTCCTGCAGTCAGGTGTGGTGGGGCAGGACTAACTGGCAGGACTGGCTGACTCTAGTCCCCATGGCCCTTAAAGGGGCAGGCCACACCGGCACAACCCTGGCGTGTCGCGCTTTCCCAGGAAACTCCATGCGTTTCATGCAGCAGAGCCGCCCTCTATGTGTGTGGCGGCCAGGCCAGGCGGTCAGGACCCTGCCAGCATTTTCGTTTTAATGTGTGGGGCCAAGTGGAGAAGAGGGGAAAAGAACCCCTCTCCCTGAGCAGCATTTTCTTGCCAGGGAAGAATGGAGTGAGCACGCCAGCGACGGTTGCCCACGTGTCTTTCAGTCTGTTAGTGCAGCTGCCAGTGGAGCGGAGGCTTGGTCCCCAGAGCCGCCTCAGGGCCCTGCACTAATCAAAATGGTAATGGAAGGAAATGCAGGCATCCTCACTGTGCTGATATTCCTTCCTCCCCAGTCCCAGCTTTGTGCTGCAACCCATCACTGTCACTAAGTGGCTGCCTGGAGGAGCTTTGAGTCTATCGAAGCCGGAAAGAGCGCTGCCAGCTGCATAAGGCGAAATGCGCTTCCCCCCGGGCAGCCAGAAAGTGCTCCCCGTGACCTGCACACCCAGAGCTGGGCGCAGTGCAAATGCAGAGGGGTGCATGGAGAGGAAAGGGGATAGAGACACAGGTACACAGTAGCTGTGGGATCAGGCTGGCTAAGTTGCAGCCTCAGTGGAGCATCAGAGAAACCATACCCAGCGCAAGAAAGCGCGGTGCAGTGCCCCTGGATGGGCTGTGGAAGGGCGGGGCATATTCTTCTTAACAGTGTTTATTAGTACTAATAATAACTTGTACTGGACTGCCACCCGCAGCCCACAGGCAGGATTGCAGCCTCATTGCACTGGGCACTCTACAAACACTGGGGCTGGTGGGAATTTTTCCAGTGAGAAACCCTTTTTTGATGGAAAGCTGTGTTTTTGACGAAAGATTTTTTTTTTTGAAAAAATGTTCTGCTTTCTAAGGTGAGCATCAATTTTTCATAAAAGAACCTGAATGCCCCCAAACTGAGATATTTCCATTCAGAAATGTTGCCATGGTGCCTCATAGGAGTTGTAGTTTGGGTGCTGCATGTCCCCATTCTCCTCTGTAGGCTGGGCTTCCACCTGGCCTACATCTCCCATGATGCACCATTGCCAGGGACTCTGATGATGCATTGCTTTCCTTCTCCAAGAGCGGGGACCATGGTGCATCCTGGGAGATGTAGTCTGAGGAGGTAGCTTGGCCTACAGAAGAGAATGGGCAGAGGAGGCACTCGAACAACTGTTCCCAGGAGGCAGCATGGCTGCATTTCCAAATTGAAATGTTTTGGTTTTCAGCCAACATTTTTTGGTATTTGAATTCCTACAGAAAAATCATATTTCCTGGGTAAGATTAAGGGGTGACTTGATAACTGCCTGTAAGTGACTAAATGAGGAACAAAGGAACAGGGCTCTTCAATCTACCAGACAAAGGTCTCACAAGATCCAATGGCTGGACATTGAAGCTAGACGAATTCAGACTGAAAATAAGGTGCAAATGTTTAACAATGAGAGTAATACCAAGGGTCGCAGTGGATTCTCCATCATTGGCAATTTTTAAACCAAGACTGGATGATTTGCTATTTTGGGGCAGGTCTCTGGCTTGTGTTACACAGGAGGTCAGACTAGATGATCACAATGGGCCCTTCTGGCCCTTGGAATCTGTGAATCTATGGAGTGTCTTGTACCATGGCCCTGGTTCAGGGAAGCATTGAAGCATGAGTGCCATGCATTGGATTTGAGCATGTTCTTCAAACTTGTTACCCAAATAACAAATATCACAGTATCTTTTTAGGGGATAAGGCAACAAGCCACGTTTATTGTGAATACAGAAATTTGGCAAATAGTATCAATAGAAAAAAAAGTATCAGCACTGTAATAACATCAATATTGTTCTTTACTTTAAATAGTATTAATAATGTAACCACTAGGAAAGCAGTATTAACACTGTATCAATACTACAATTATAGAGACATGTTTCAATTGATACGTTCATTTACACTCACACACACTGACAGGCATACACAGACAGGGAGAAAAACAAACATACGTAGGGGTCTTACAGATGTTATAGTTACCAGCCTCTTGTTGCTCGTGATAGTCACTGGCTAGATGACTAGAGCATGAGGATGAGGAGCAAGGTTCTGCCGATGCGCATCGGTACTCCTGGCTGGTGTGGTGATGTAGACCCGAACCTCCAGCCTTCATCTTCTTGTCCCATTTTATAGAGAAAAGACACCATGTAAGTCTATGGGTTTTGCACTGTCATGCTGCAACTGCATTTTTGGTGTGATTCTTAATCACCCACATTCTTGATCAGATTCTGTTCTTTGAAGTGGACTGGCTCCAAAGTTATCAGGGTGGACTCCTCTTCGGCCATTTGAATGGTAAAAGTTATTATCTTCGCTCCTTTCTTCTTGTCTGTTTCAATATCCCTTACTCAGACCAATTGTTCGATCACTCTCCCTGTTTACACCCACCTCAATTGCTCAGCCATTCACACTTCAATCACTCAGTGCCAACTCCTCGCTGAAGAATTCACATATTATTTTTAAAGCAGACATTATTTCATTTTGCCAGTATCTTTTACAATTAGGTAGGTATATTGAAAGTGGGTAAATAGTAAAATTAACAGATAAAATGGTCTTAAAACAGATAGACTTATAGAAAGTAAGTGAACATTTAAAAGGGTAAAACAATAAGAGTCAGTTGAGGTTTTAACTTTTGATTAAAGTTACAGTGTGTCAGGCTGAAGTGCCTTTTGGTAGGGGGTGGGGTGTTTGTGGCTCTGTTCTTTCATGTATTTTTCAAAAACAAAATTTTGGCCAACAAACTAAGTGCACTCCTATGTGCTCTCCTGAACGGGAGTGCATGCCTGACCCAGGGTCCAGGTGTGTGGTGCTTGTGGCAGTTGTTTCTCTGCTCCCTGTTCAGGGATGTTGCTGTGGGACTGTACAGCTGGAGTCTGGCCTTTCTCCCATTGCAGATGAGCGGGAAGCCGTGCAGAAAAAAACCTTCACCAAGTGGGTGAACTCACACCTCGCTCGTGTGACCTGCCGCATTTCCGATCTGTACATGGACCTCCGAGACGGGCAGATGCTGATCAAGCTCTTGGAAGTGCTTTCAGGAGAGTTCCTGGTGAGTTCCATTCCTCCTTCCCCTCTGTTGGGCCTGGGGCCCTGCTGAGTCTTTGCTCTGGTGTCGAAAGAGCTCCTGGAGCTAGCAGTCGGCAAAGCATCTGGGGCGTGTGTTGCTGATGAGAAGCTGCAGCTTTGAGTGGGTGCTGCTGAGACAGTGGTGAAATGTGACTGTCTCAGAGGGCGTGGCAGAGCTGGTCTTGAAACGCTTTTCTTTGCAGCAGAAAAGCAAAGGCAGAAATATTTTGATTCAGAAACACCACCGCAGTGCCACATGGGAGTTGTAGTCCAGGTGTCTCACGCTCCCGTTCTCCCCTATGGACCAGACTCTCTGGTGGGACTTCATCCCCCATGATGCACCTCTGTATTCCTTTTTGGGGTGGGTAGGCAGTGTATCATGGGAGTCCCTGCCTGTTGGAAGCTAGCCCAGGGCAGGAACATCCAGCAGCTCTGTCCATCAACGGCAGAGTGTTCCATGGCCTCCAGGAGACGGATGGGAGGATTCTCTGCTCAGGGTCCAGAAAAGCCACTCTCTAGCTGGCCCCTTGCTAACAACCTAAGCAGAGCAGCCATGGACTGACCAAGCAGGGGGTCTACACGTGCCAACATGCTCTGCTGCTGCCCAGCCTGTGCTAGCCTGCAGGTGCCCGCTGGGCTTGCTCACACTTGGGCGCCTGTCGCTGCCACCTCAAACTACTGGGTATTAAAACAAAGGACTCCAGAAAACACCCCTTCCTGGGCCGTGCGTTCCCCTGTGTAAGGAGCTGGTTGCCCAGCCCTGGCCTGGCCCAGCTGCAGCTTCCAGCTCCGGACTCGCTGCTTTAAACACGCTGGGCCGGAGTCTCTGTTGCAGCTGCAGAGGAAGGTGGTGGAGTGGCCCCTTGTGGTGCCCCACATACAGCTGTGGGCTAGTCTAGTCCCTGAAGGCGTCTCTGGACTGAGGCGAGGGGTGCTTTGCACCAGCAATGTGGCTGGGAGCATCGGCTCAGGCCAGGATCGGGACTACCATCCATAGGCAGAAGTCCCAATAGATCTGGGCTGAACCCTCTTTCTCTAAGTCTGAGGCACAGAGCAGCGGGGGGGGGAGGGGAGGCTCCAGGCGGCAGGGAAGGGGGTGAGTGAGACCAGCAGTGACGCGCGGGGGCTAGGCATTCTCCCAGCAGCCTGGGGAGGGCAAGATCTGATGGTAACAGGGCAGGAAGGGCGGCGCCAGCGTGTTTCCTCTGCCCCCAGGGTTAGTTTGTATTGTAGGCCCTGTATCGCAGTGGCATCTTTGCCCGCTCCTGCTGGCTGGGGGGCACCATTGTACCAGGCACTGAATCGACGTGCACCCTGGAGTGAGGTCCAGTCATTGTTTGATTGCATGAGGGCTGGGCTGGCAGGTGACTCCCCAGCAGCTCGGCATGTGCTAGCTGCAGGAGCGTGCGCCTTGGGTGACTGGCTCCTCTGTCGGCCCCCAGCCCAAACCCACTAAGGGGCGGATGCGTATCCACTGCCTGGAGAATGTGGACAAGGCACTGCAGTTCCTCAAGGAGAAGCATGTGCATCTGGAGAACATGGGCTCCCATGACATTGTGGATGGCAACCACCGGCTGGTGCTAGGCCTCATCTGGACCATCATCCTCCGCTTCCAGGTAGGCCTGGCTCTGAGCCCAGCCAGGCAGCTGAGCTGTGGGCACATGCTCGTCGATGGCCTTTGGCTGCCAGCCTGTGCTGTGTGTGGGGAGCCAAGAGCTTGGGGCACAGAATGAGGGGTGTTGGGTGCCCATTTGCTCTCTAGTGCCAGGTCCCCATTACAGAGAGGGAAGTGGCCTCTGCAGAGTTGCCTGTCCCTGCCCGTCCCATGTGGGTGGACAGGAGTGGCGGGGCATGGCAGCTGGGAGGGAAACAGGTCTTCCATCCTGTGACAACTTTTGAGATTTCAGGCATTTTTCCAATCCCAAACTGGGGCGAAAAGTCAAAATGTTGAAAATTTTCCCAAACCGAAAATCCAAAATAATGGACCTGAACCAAAAATGTTTGGTTTCCATTTCAACCATTTTCAGTTAAGCAGAAAGGGTTTCATGTGTTCTGATTAGCGTGGATTTCCAAACAAAACAACATTTTGAGCCAGAAATCTGAAATTGTCTCAAATGTTGAAACGGGACATTTCTGCTGTTTCCAGACTTGTTTTTCTTTAAAAAAAAATTTTTTTTGAGTCGAGAAATTCATCCCCATCCAGCCCTTCCCTGCAAGACATTTCAGTTTTGCTAAATAAGCATTTTTAAAAAAAAAAATTGTTTTGTTTTGTCAGGAAATTGCTTCCCAGGGCTGCCCCTGGACCAGCACAGCAGGGATGTGCCCTGCACCAGATATAGGGGCTGGTGCAGGGGGACAGCGGGAGACAGGCCATGACTCCGAGTCACTGTCTGCTTCCTGGGCTGCTCCTGGGCAGAGCCATGGTAGAACCCTTGAGGAGCAGGGACATGCCATGCAGAGGGGAGAGCTGGCTTCCCAGCCCAGGGGTGCTCGGGGCACAAAAATCTCCTGCCTCTGCTTCTTTGGAGCCAGGGCTCTCAGGGTTCCTTGCTGAATGTCAGGCTCCCAAAAGCAGCCCAGGGAGTCCCACGGGAGGCAGACCCAGTGGTAGGAAGTCTGGAGATCTAGGGCACCTGGCCGCTCCGTTTCGTTTCAGAAAAATCCAAACGTTTTGGTTCAGTTTTTCCACTTTTGGGCATTTCTGTCCTGCAGGAAATTTCTAAACTTCTCATTTTGGGTCTGATTTGGAAGGAAAATGTGGCTGAAGTGCTGGCCTTTCCTGACTATTGCAGATCCAAGGCGTTCCCGAGTAGCTGGGCATAGAACCAGGGGTTCTCAAACTGGGGGTTGGGACCCCTCAAGGGATCGCAAGGTTATTTGGGCGGGGGGTCGTGAGCTGTCAGCCCCCGCCTGTGCCGTGGCTGCGACTGTCAGCCCCATGCATGGCTGGCAGCCAGAGCCCTTCGGAGCTGGGTGGCTGGATAGCAGCGGCTGCTGACTGGGTGCTCTGAAGGCTGCGCCACCCCCAGCAGCAGTGCAGAAGTAAGGGTGGCATGGCATGGGGGGGTCCACACTGTGCCGGGGGCGGGTCATCACAGCCTGAAATACTTTCAAAGAGGGTCCCAGGAAAAAAAGTTTGAGACCCCCTGGCATAGACGAACCTAAGATGGCGAGATAACTTGTCCCCTGGGGGAAGCCCCTCCGCAGTGTCACTGGCCAGAGACTGGGTTTTATTCTGGAATGCTTTTTTCTGATCTCAGATCGAAGACATCATCGTGCAGACTCCGGGAGGCCGCGAGACGCGCTCTGCCAAGGAAGCGCTGCTGCTGTGGTGTCAGATGAAGACTGCGGGGTACGACCCAGCTAATGCTAGGAGCTCGTAACAGTCCCTTTTCCAGCATCGACAGAGAGGCAAATGTGGAGGGAGTCCAGACCGGCCACACGAGTCTGGCGTACGGTATCCAGCGTTTTCCAGCCCGGCAATGAATCAGAACAGCATCTTGAGTTCATATGATCTAATGTGCACACCAGTCCCATTTGCACCAGCAGGGGGGCATATGTGTCTCTAAGAAGTCGAGTGTCTTGCTGGACTGCTAGGTGCATCTGGTCTTCCAAGAAGGGCTACTAGGATGATCCGAGGAATGGAAAACCTGCCTTATGAGAGGAGACTCAAAGAGCTTGGCTTGTTTAGTCTAACCAAAAGAAGGTTGAGGGGAGATGTGATTGCTATGTATAAATACATCAGAGGAATAAATACCAGGGAGGGAGAGGAGTTATTGAAGTTCAGCGCCAGTGTGGACACAAGAACGAATGGATATAAACCGGCCATCAGGAAGTTTAGCCTTGAAATTAGACACAGGTTTCTAACCATCAGGGGAGTGAACTTCTGGAATAGCCTTCCAAGGGGAGCAGTGGGGGGAAAAAAACCTAGCTGGCTTCAAGACTGAGCTTGATAAGTTTATGGAGGGGCTGGTATGATGGGACAGCCTAGTTTGGCTATTGACTGATCTTTGACTACTAGCGGTAAATATGCCCAATGACCTGTGATGGGACATTAGATGTGGTGGGTTCTGAGTTACTACAGAGAATTCTTTCTTGGGTGGTGAGTCTTGCCCATGTGCTCAGGGTTTAGCTGATCGCTATATTTGGGGTTGGGAAGGAATTTTCCCCCAGGGCAGATTGGCAGAGGCCCTGGAGGGTTTTCGCCTTCCTCTGTAGTATGGGACACAGGGTCACTTGGTGGTGGATTCTCTGCACCTTGAAGTCTTTAAACCATGATTTGAAGACTTCAATAACTCAGTCATAGGTTAGGGGGTCTAATACAGGAGTGGGTGGGTGAGGTTCTGTGGCCTGCGTTGTGCAGGAGGTCAGACTAGATGATCATATTGGTCCCTTCCGACTTTAAAGTCTATGAGTCTAAGTTCCTGGCATTGTTAAAAGTACATGGTGTTTGTTTCTTGTGCTGAAAAACATGCACAAAAATGGTAAGGCTGAGATCTCCCAAGTGGCCTCCTCTGGGATTCTGGCTCCTTGTTCCCCTTTGGTTTCAGCAGGTTCCGCTGCATTCACATCCATGTATCAGAGAACGACCTGGCCCCTGCCTCCCAGAGCCAGCACCTCCAGACAGCCTAGTGGGCAGGCCAAATACCCGTCCAGAGCTGCCTTGCTAGGAACCCTGCCCAGCGCAGCGCTTGGGCCAGAGGGTGACGCCGCGTTTCTTCTTTGTCCCGCAGCTATCCCCACGTTAATGTGACCAACTTCACCTCCAGCTGGAAGGACGGCCTGGCGTTCAACGCCCTGATCCACAAGCACAGGTAAGAGCCGTGCGGGGAGCCGGCGCCCGCTGCAAATGTTACAGTGACAGAGCCAGCCTACCCATGGGACACTCTCCCCTATCACCACCCTAGCTAGCTGCGTGGCAGCACAGACACCTCTCCCCCTCCCACTAACCCCTAACCCCATCGTTACCACGGGCTCTGTGGCTAGGATGGCCCAGTGCCCTGGGACTTGGGAAACCTGGATTCCATTCCCTGCTCTGCCACAAATTGGCTGTGTGACCTTGAGCAAGTCACTTAGTCACCATGCCTCAGTTTCCCTTCTGTCCACTGGGGATAATAGCACTGCCCGGCTGCAGAGGAGACGTGTGTTAGTGACGGTGAGGTGCCCAGGTATCCCAGTGACAGGGGCTGCTAGGCTATCAGTTATAAAGTACCCTCGCCACGTGCCGTTTCATTCTGCGCCAGGGAGCGGAGCTCGCCTCGCGCAGATCTTAAAGTTCCTCTGAATTCTCAGGCCCGACTTGATCGACTTTAAGAACCTGGAGCATTCGAACGCCAGGCACAACTTGGAGCATGCGTTCAGCCTGGCAGAGCGGCAGCTGGGCATTACCCAGCTCCTTGACCCAGAAGGTAAGGGCTCCCCGGCTTCCCATTTATACCCCGCCCAAGGTTACTGCAACGCACTATGCATTGTCTCTCCCACAGCCCTAGTATGGGGCTGGAGCTACACAGCAGAGCTTAGTGCAAAATATTAAAGGCCACTTTAAAAGTGAAGCGGTGCCTTAGCTGTGTGTGCAAAGTGCGCTGTCCCCCATTTGCAATTTCCTATGACATAAGGGAAGAAGTGTGGCCTAGTGGTTAGAGCACAAGACTGGGCCTTTCGGTTCTATTCCTGTCTCCACCATTGGCCCACTGGGTGACCTGGGACAAGTCACGGCCCCACTGCACCTCAGTTTCCCCATTTGTAAAAAAATGGGGACAATGCTCCTGCCCGCCTTTGGCTGGCACTTTGGGATGTATAGATGACAAGTGCTAGATAGGAGCCAGGAGCCGTTATTCGTTTGTAATCTTCACGTGGAATGCTCTGCACAGGGTGCGTGAGTGCTTCTGTTAAAAGCGGCAGCCCGCTCGCACTCTGCCACGTTCCCGCTGGTGGGGAGAGTCGCGCGGGCCTTTTTAGAACAGCAAGTGTCGTGTGGAAAAAGGGCCTTTTTTTGAAAGCCCAGGACGTCATCACTGACGTCAGCGGGCTTTCCAAATCTGATTCTTTTGGGTGATATTTATAGGCAAATGATGACAGGTATTTCACAGTTTACCCAAAACCTGGGTTTCCGGTAAACGAGACCTTGCGACAAGGTTTTCAAGAGAGGTTTTGGTTTTAAAAATGGGGACCTTTCCGACTCAGTGCAGTGGAATTTTCAAAATCTTTTTTTAACTCGCTCAGCAGCTGCCATGGCGTGTGGGTGATTCCAGCCCAGAGGGAGGGTGTCGGGCTAAATGGGACGCACCGGCACACATTACCGGGGAGGACGGTTTAGGCTTAGGGTTCTGTACCAGTGCATCACAAGCTTATCATGATTTCAAGCCAGCATTTTTCTCCCAGAGTCCTTAACTGCCTTCTCTCCCACTTTGCTGTGCAGATGTCTTCACGGAGAACCCCGATGAGAAATCCATCATCACCTACGTGGTGGCATTTTACCACTATTTCTCCAAGATGAAGGTTCTGGCAGTGGAAGGAAAACGGGTTGGCAAGGTGCGCACGGAGTCATTGGCCCCTTGCCCGGTGCTTGTGCCTTCTCTGCCATGAGCTTCCATTTCTTCCTTTATGGCTTCATTGAGCAGGAAGCAATTATGCAAGTTCACAGGAATTAAAATAAAATATGTACAAGCCACAGAAACCAAGCAGACCCCACCAAAACATAGCCCTAGAGATCTGTACCACAGCACCTCCTCCGCAGGGATCTCCCTGGCCTCTCCCTTCATGTGCCTGCTCTGCTTTAGATCATGGTCAGTTCTTCAGTGTCGTCCTTAAGCTAAATCACCGGATCCCCAGCTGATGTGAATTGGTTCTACTTCCTTTGGAGTCAGTGGAGTTGCACCCATGCACATCAACTGCAGATCTAGTCCCAGACGTTAATACAAAGCAGTGTCTTCCAGCCAGCATGCCAAACCGTGACATGCCCAAGCTCTTGCATCTTCTCAGGATTGCACAACTAGGTACTTACAGGGCATGCATGAGCTGCCCCTTAACCTCCTCTTGGATTAGACAGCAGAGGGCTCTTTGATCGAGTGGACAAAAGCAGAATGCGATCCAGTGGCAGGATGCTGAATCTAGCTAAATCCAGGCAAGAAATAAAGTGCAAATTCTTAACAGGGAGCGGAGTTAACCAATGGACAAACAGACCCAGGGATGGGACGGGTTCTCCAGCACTGGGCATTTGTAAATCCAGACTGGATTGTCATTCTACAAGCCTGAGTTTGGGGCTGACCACCAGGATCATTGGAGGAGGCTCTTTGGCCTGGTCTGCAGAAGCTCAGAGTGGGTGGGCAGAATGGGCCCAGCTGACCTTTAAGTCCTGTGAATCTGTGAAACCAGCGTGTTCCTCTTTAAGGGCCACCCACCCTCTGCCAACAGCACTTTCCTTCCCCCTCGCCTCTTAGCTCCAAAGTCCCTAACTCAGTCCCTTCCACCAGCTTCTGAACCCGAGGGGGGAACCCAAGGTCAAGTCCCGGAGCTGCATGACTGAAAGGAGGGCCGTGAAGCTGCTGGCTCTCCCCCATCCCAAATGAATGCCCTGATCATTGGCTCTTCTGGGGTCTTTTTTTTCTGTACCATTGCTTTAGTGCTGACCTACCGTCAGCAACACCACTTAGGAGTGATTCAGAGAGGTAGCCGTGTCAGTTTGTTTTTAGCAAAACAGCGAGAGTTCTGTGGCACCTTAAAGACTAACAAATTTATTTGGGCATCAGCTTTCGTGGGCAGAAACACATGCAAGGGTGGGTGAGTTACATCACAGTGAGGATGAGGCGAGTGTTAACAAGGATAATACAATCAGGATGGATGAGGCTGTTCACAACAGTTGATGAGAAGGTGTGAATGTCAAGAGGGAACATTATTTTTTTTTGAAGTGGGCTAGCCACTCCCAGTCTCTAAAAGGGACGTGCTTCGTGACCGTGGCTTTTCGCGGAAAGGTCCGATGCATCCCGCTGCATCACCTCACCTCACTGGACACATGCACATGGAGGAGGGGAGCTGGGACGCCGTCAGTGGAAGCAGCTGGCCGTATTCATTGCTCTCTCCTTGTCTAAGGTGATGGACCACTTGATGGAGACAGAGAGGATGATTGAGAGGTACGGAGGGCTGGCCTCTGACCTGCTGACCTGGATCGAGCAAACCATCGCCGGTCTCAACAGCCGCAAGTTTGCCAACTCCCTGACCGGGGTGCAGCAGCAGCTGCAGTGTTTCAGTACCTACCGCACCGTGGAAAAGCCACCCAAGTAAGTGGCTCCTGGGTTAGGAAGCCAGCTCTGCTGAACGTGCCATTCCCGCTGTCTTTAAGGTGCTTTTTGTCCATTGAGCTCAGTGAGTTTCACGAAGGAGGTAGCATTATCTCCATGCTGCGGGTGGGGAAACTGAGGCACAGACTCACCCAAGGTTGCAGCACAGAGACTCAGACCAAGGCCTGCTTGGCTCCCACGCTGGTGTCCTGCCCACTAGACCACACTGCCTCTCTTAAGAATGATTCTTGAGTAAAACAAAGTCCGAAGCAGTGGTTCTCAATCTTTTGGGGCTCAGGACCCATTTGTAAATGTTTATGGCCTGTCACAACCCTGGAGGCCCTGGGGTGGTTTAGGTCGGATCCTGTCCCCCCGGGAGGTGTGGGTTCTGTCCGGCATTCACCACACAGTTGTGATTCCTGCAGCTCCTGTGCTGTGGGGCTGACTGGGCTTGACTCTGGGCATTTCAACCACTTCTCTGCACCTGGTCCAGTTTGAATGAATCTTTCTTGAGCCTGGATGACTAGAGCTGGTCAGACTATTCCAGATGAGGTCCTCCCCCCAGTGCCTTGTCCAGTCATGGTACATTAGCTATCCTCCTGTGGAAACACGTGTAAATTCACCCCATCACCACCCTGATTTTCTGCCACCTGGGTTGCCTTACCCTGAGCCCTGGTCAGCCCATCTGTTACTGATGCCGTAAGCGCCGTTGGGATCAAGATGACTCAGGCACCAGTTTGGAACGTGCTGTCCCTCGGTGATGGCGTGAAAGGGGCTGGCTCCGTCCGGCCCTCGTCCGTAATCTCTCCCTTTCACCGGGCAGGTTCCAGGAGAAGGGGAATCTCGAAGTTTTGCTCTTCACCATCCAGTCCCGGATGCGAGCCAACAATCAGAAAGCGTACACGCCTCACGAAGGGAGGCTGGTCTGTGACATCAACCGGGTAACCTGGCACTCCTGCTTCCCGGGTGGGGGGCGGCCATGGTCACTCTGGGACAGGCTGCACTGCAATCAGAGGGGTTCCCCAGTTCCTCCCCCAGCGCTGTGCGCACCTGACCGCACCCTTTTGCCCTGGGGCTGTACTCCACTTTGGATGCCAGTTTTGGTCTCCCGTGTCTGTGCCAGTTGCTGTCACATACCCCAGGGGAGGGGGCTGGGTGGCAGGGTTGCCAACCTTGCATTTTAGTTTTTACTGACATGAAGCTCGGAAGCTGATTTTTTTTTACTGACACGATAAACTTTTTAGTTTAGTAAAAATACTGTAAACAACACCATAATGTCCCACAAGTGTGTGCTCATGCATGATATTCTGTACACAGGAATTTGGAATTATGCAGCTGTTTTAGCTGTGGTTAATTGACCAATCATTGGGCATGTGCAATAATAGAAAACAGGAAATTGATAAAGTCATGATCAGTGTAGTTTTATGATACAAGAAGTGATTCTGAACGACGACAATCAATGTCCAAATACCATGTTTTATTGCTACCCAATTTTACGGACATTTTCATTTATTTACAGATTTAGTGACAGAGTTAAAATTGTACTTTTTTTTTTACAGACTATCAGTAAATTTATGGACGGTTGGCAACCCTGCCAGTGGGTGGAAAGGGGGCACATTTCAATACGGCTACAAAGGAGAGAAGATCTCTCCTGCTGGCCTGTTGCCAATGCAGCATGATGCCCGTGGGACTAAAGGGGGAGGCAGCCGGCAGGGTACCAGGTACTTGCTGGCGCCACAATGGGCCATCGGCTAGAGACTGCCATTAACCTTTTCCGGGCCTGCACCCTGGCTTAATATGCCCGCTGGAGCCTCATTCTTTCCTTTGATGCCTCCGACCAGGCCTGGGAATGGCTGGAGAAGGCGGAGCACGAGCGGGAGTTGGCCCTGAGAAATGAGCTCATTCGCCAGGAGAAACTGGAGCAGCTGGCCCGGCGCTTTGACCGCAAGGCGGCCATGCGGGAGACGTGGCTGAGCGAGAACCAGCGCCTGCTCGCACAGGTACGGGGAGCAGGCGGCCGGCAGCAGGGAGACAAAGCAGCCCAGGCCCTTGGCTGCGGGAAGCGGCGTTTTGCTGATTTGCACCAGGCGGAGGGTGCTGGGACCTGCAGTGACTGCCTGGCAGCAAGCAGACAGCTCCTGATGCCGTCTGTGCTTTACCCCACTTCTCTGCAAGCCCCCTCCTCCGCCCTTTATCCTGAGAGCATCCCGCAGCTGCACTAAGGGCTGGTTCCAGCTGCTGCTCCATGTGGAGGGTGGGGCCTGACCTGTGTCTGTGCATGTGTCACTCTGGTCACCTGTAGGATGACCAGATGTCCCGATTTTATAGGGACAGTCCTGATATTCAGAGCTTTTTCTTATATAGGCGCCTATTACCCTCCAGCCCCGGTCCCGATTTTTCACACTTGCTATCTGATCACCCTACTCCAAAGCGAATCGCAGGCGCTGTTACAGTGAGAGCTTAAGCTCTGTAACTGGGCTGGAACAGCTCATATCCTCAGTGGATCTGTCCCAGAGAGGGACTGGAAGTAGAGCCAGGCACAATTATTTTGTACAAAATCTTTGGGGGAGATTCAGCAAGGTGGAAATGTTTCCACCACTTCCTGGCGGTTTTGCCAAATTGTCAGCAACTTTTGTTTGTTTAAAATCTGAAAAAAAAAAAAAAAAAAAAAAAAATGGAAACTTTTGGGTTTTTCTGGTTCAAAACGCCCTTTCGTCTTCAAGTTGCCTTCCATTTTAGTTAAAAATCCATCAAAAATGTTTTAGAAAGAGTCAAAATTGAAATGAAACGTTTAGAAAACGTCATTTTAGGGGCAGCCTAAAACAATTCCCCTCTCTCCTCCCCCCGGCCAAGTTTTCAGAATTGCCGGCAAAGCGAAAAGTCCATTATCCAGCTGTCCAGGTGACACTCCTCCCTGGTGGGTTCCACGCAGACCCTTCTCCCCTTAGAGCACAGCAGCCTTGCTCTCTGTATTGCCCAATGCACACAGGCCATGTTGGGGCAAGGATGGGGCGTTTGGTGCTTCCTGCTGGATAGAACTGCTGGGCTGTTGCTCAGGGGATTTCCCTGCCCCCGGCTCACAGCCCCCAGTGGGGTTTGGAGACTCCAATCCCGTTAATGGCGTTGGGAAGCCCCCCCACACACTCTCATCCCGCTCTCTGCGGGACGGAGGTTGGGGGAGGTTGTGTCTGACCAGAGCTGCGTCTGCTCCGGGCAGGATAATTTTGGCTGCGACCTGCCGGCGGTGGAGGCAGCCAAGAAGAAGCACGAGGCCATCGAGACGGACACGGCGGCCTACGAGGAGCGGGTGCGGGCCATCGAGGAGGTGGCCCAGGAGCTGGAGGAGGAGAACTACCACGACATCAAGCGTGTCAAGGCCAGGAAGGACAACATCCTGCGGCTGTGGGGCTACCTGCTGGAGCTGCTCCGTGCCCGGCGCCAGCGGCTAGAGATGAGCCTGGCACTGCAGCAACTCTTCCAGGACATGCTGCACAGCATCAGCTGGATGGAAGAGCGGAAGGTGAGGCTGGGGAACTTCAAGAGCTGGGGTCTGCTCCCTGCGGGGCGTGTCCCTGTCATGCATCTTTTAGTCCTTGATTAGCCCCTAATGTTGTCTCTCTGGCAAACGGCAGCAGCTGTCAGAGCCATGGCAGGTTGGTTTCCCAATGGAGGAGAAATCACAGCTGTGGAGTCTGGGTTTTTTTTTAGTGCCCGTTGCTTATTTACCCTAGCTGTACACAAGTCCTGGAACAGAGGTGGCCACAAACAGCACACAGGCCAGTCCCCCCATCTAGGGTCTCAGCGCACACACCCAGTGCCAGGGTCCCAGGGAGAAGCCCTGTCCCAAGAACTGTCTCTAGGTAGAGAGAGGTCAAAGCAGAGAACAAACCCTTCTGCTGTTTGCAACAGCTCCCCGGCCGAAGACCGGGCATCCCAAAACTAACAACAATGCAGCGTTTCTTCAAAGCCCCTCCACTGCTTGCATGCTGAGAGAAGAACTTGTAAGACTGTGTAACATTGCCCCCTGCCTACTTCTGCAAGACCAGCGTAAGGCAGAGCCTGCACTTCTGTGCCAGGCCTCCCTTCTCCCTGCTGCAACACGTTTGTGGTCAGGGCTTTTGTCTTGCTCTGCAGCTTTTTGGTACAGACATTTAATTAATGAAGCTTCCAACCCCCTCGCACCTCATGAGCTATGGACAAGACTATTCCCCCCCCACAGGGGAAACTGAGGCACATGGGGCTTAAGTGCCTTCCCCAAGGGCACACAGCCAATCAGTGGAAGGACAGGGAGCAGAACTCGAGACTCTAGAGCAGGGATCTGGGAATCAAAACAGCCAAGCAGGCCCCATGGCGTGGGCCCAGCGTGCTGCAGGTGAGGGCCGCGGGGCAATAAACGTAGCTTGTCTTCCATGGTATCAGCTCCGGGGTAAATGGCTGGCCCTGCCGCAACGGGGCTGACTCTTGCCGCGTTCCGCGTAGGCGCGCCTCTCATCGCCTGAGGTCGGGAAGCACCTGCTGGAGGTGGAAGACCTGCTGCAGAAGCACAAGTTGATGGAAGCCGACATGGCCCTCCAGGCGGAGAAGGTGCGCGCCATGAGCACCGCGGCCCTCACGTTTGCCGACGGCGACGGTAGGTGGAAGCGGCGAGTGGTGCGTCTCATCCCAGGGCCAGCTGGGTGGGGTGAGGCGGGGAGAGCGCCCCTCGAAGGGGCCACGCTGCCTGCCCACCGTCAGGCTCTGACCTCTCCTCAGCCCTGCCCCACACCAGCCTTCCCGCCTCCTGCCGGCTCTGCTCTTCCCTGAAGGCCTCTGCTTTTGCCTGCATCTTTCTGGTGAGGAAGAGTAGGGCTGAGAATTGAAAGCCAGCGGTGTCCTTACTTCCCCAGGGCAGGCTAGCGCATTTAAAACTAGCCTGGCCAGAGGGTGCACAGCAAGAGGGAGATAGCCTAGAACTAAGGAGACCAGGTTCAGTTCCCAGCTGTGCCGCAGGCTGCGTGATTTTGGGCAAGTCACTTAGGGTGCAGTTACACTGTAGCTGGGAGGTGTGATTCCCAGATTGGGCAGCCGTCTGCTCACTGGTTCTGTGCGGGGCGGCTGTGGAAGCGCTGGGTGTGCAGGGGGCGGCCGTCGACGCGCTGGGTGTGCAGGGGGCAGCCGTCGACGCGCTGGGTGTGCAGGGGTGGCCGCTGGCACGCTGGCTCTGCAGGGGGTGGCTGCTGGCACACTAGCCTGGCTCAAGCTAGCGCCTAAAAATAGCAGTGTGTCTTTGGTGGCTTGGGCTGACCGCCTGGGTAGAATCCCACTCCACCCCCTGGCTATGTGCTCAGTGCATGTACATCTACCAGAGCTGGGAAAGACCCCTCCCAGCTGCCGCGCAGACCTAGCCTTAGTCTTCCTGGGCCACGCCTGTGACATGGGGATAACAATAATATCTTAAATCGAGAGTTCGGTTCCAGCCTGGTGGCGCAAGGGACAGGATAGCTGTTGAGAGCTAGAGAAGAGATATTTTATGCTTTAAAGCTGCCTGCCTTCTGTCGCCCCCCCACCCCCCACCGGCGCAGACTATCGGCCCTGCGACCCCAAGGTCATCCAGACCCGCGTCAACCACCTGGAGATGTGCCACCAGGAGCTGTTGGCGATGGCGGCTGAGAGGAAAGCCCACCTGGAGCAGTCCAAGCGCCTGTGGAAGTTCTTCTGGGAGCTGGACGAGGCGGAGAACTGGATCAAGGAGAAGGAGCAAATCTATTCCTCCTTGGATTACGGGAAAGACCTGACCAGCGTGGTCCTCCTGCAGCGGAAGCACAAGACCTTTGAGGACGAACTGCAGGGCCTGGGCACCCGCCTGCAGCAAACCCTCCAGGACGGGGAAGACATGGTTGCCCAGAAGCATTTTGGCTACCCCAAGATCCGAGGCAGGATGGAGGAGGTGAAGGCGCTGTGGGCGCAGCTCCAGGAGCTGGCATTGTTCCGCCGGAAGAACCTGCAGGATGCCGAGAGCTTCTTCCAGTTCCAGGTGGATGCGGATGAGCTGAAGGCCTGGCTGCAGGACGCCTGCCGCCTGGTGTCCAGCGACGAGGTGGGCCCCGACGAATCCTCCACCCAGGCCCTGGTCAAAAAGCACCAAGACCTAATGGACCAGGTGACGGACAACAAGAGAGCAATGGACCACCTGAGCCAGCAGGCCAAGAGCTTCCCGGCCGAGCTGCGGGGGGCCCCAGAGTACCAGAACCGGCTGCAGACCATCCAGGCACTCTACGCCGAGGTGGTGTCCCTGGCTGACCTGCGTCAGCAGAAGCTGCAGGATGCCCTGGACCTCTACTCTCTCTTCAGTGAGACGGATGCCTGCGAGCTCTGGATGAGCGAGAAAGAGAAGTGGCTGGAACAGATGGAGATCCCCGACACACTGGAGGACCTGGACGTAGTACAGCACAGGTACCTGGGCTCCCGCCATCCCCTCTCCTCACCCTCCTGACCCTAATCCCCGCCCTGCCCGAGCGAGACACATGTAGGGCCTGGGTGGTGCACAGCACAGGTGATCCGCTTCAGAGGCAGCCTCCCCGTGTTCCCACACCTCAGGCTTTGCCCCCTTCCTGCGAAGCCAGGCCCATGGGGAGTGCCCCCCCTGAAAGCTGGCTGTCCAGGATTTGGAAGTGTGTGTGGGGGAGAGTGGCTCCTAGCCCCCTTGGCTCCCTTCTCTCCTTGCTCGGTGTGCGATGGCTCCCGCCACATTCCTAGCGCACCCCAACTCCGCTCGCAAACACCATGTAGTCATCGTCAGCATCCTCTGCTGCTGCTCCATCCCCAGTCAGTGCTGGCGCAGGGCTCTGGGCGCTTTGCTTGGGGTGCATGCCAGCACCAGAGGGGAGGCAGGGGGCATGCCTTGTGCCCGGGTCCTGTGCCCACCTCAGCCAGGGAGGGGACCTTTGGTTGTGAGGTTCTGTGGTCCAGATCTGGAGGATAGGGTAGATTTCACCCCCATCAAGTTTGCAGATGACACTAAGCTAGGGGGAGTGGTAGATACCCTGGAAGGTAGGGATAGGATACAGAGTGACCTAGACAAATTGGAGGATTGGGCCAAAAGAAATCTGATGAGGTTCAACAAGGACAAGCGCAGAGTCCTCCACTTCAGACGGAAGAATCCCATGCAAAGCTACAGGCTGGGGACCGACAGGCTAGGCAGCAGTTCTGCAGAAAAGGACCTGGGGGTTACAGTGGACAAGAAGCTGGATATGAGTCAGCAGTGTGCTCTGGTTGCCAGGAAGGCTAATAGCATATTGGGCTGAATTAGTAGGAGCATTGCCAGCAGATCGAGGGAAGTGATTATTCCCCTCTATTTGGCACTGGTGAGGCTGCATTTGTAGTATTGTGTCCAGTTTTGGGGCCCCCACTACAAAAAGGATGTGGACAAGTTGGAGAGAGTCCAGCGGAGGGCAACAAAAATGATCAGGGGGTTGGAGCACAAGACTTACGAGGAGAGGCTGAGGGAACTAGGCTTGTTTAGTCTGCAGAAGAGAAGAATGAGGGGGGATTTGATAGCAGCCTTCAGTTAGCTGAAAGAGGGTTCCAGGGAGGATGGAGCTAGGCTGTTCTCAGTGGTAGTAGATGACAGAACAAGGAGCAATGGTCTCAAGTTGCATTTGGGGAGGTCTAGGTTGGATATTAGGAAAAAGTTTTTCATTAGGCTGGTGGTGAAGCACTGGAATGGGTTACCTAGGGAGGTGGTGGAATCTCCATCTGAAGAGGTTTTTAAGTTGCGGCTTGACAAAGCCCTGGCTGGGATGGTTTAGCTGAGGTTAGTCCTGCTGTAAGCAGGGGGTTGGACTAGATGACCTCCTGAGGTCCCTTCCAACCCTAATATTCTATGATTCTATGACCCTACCCTGCGAATTGCTGCGTGTGTGGTTGCAGGTTTGACATCCTGGAGCAGGAGATGAGCACGCTGGCCTCCCAGATCGATGGTGTCACCCGCACAGCGGCCGGCCTCATCGAGAGTGGGCATCCACGCAGCGGCCGCGTCAGGCAGTGCCAGGAGCATCTGAACACCAGGTACCGCCCCACAACTCTGCTGCCCAGAGCGCGGTACCACCAGCTGTGAGAGCTACGTGAGCAGTGTCCCTGGCCGGCCAGTCTGGGATGTCTCTGTCATCCAGACAGTGCTTTACAGGGATCCTCTCCCCAGGAGCTGCATGTTCAGCTTGTGCTCATGCTAAAACCACAGTGGGCGTCCCATCCCAATGCTGGCTGCATTAACCCTTTGCTAGGATCCCCAGAACCAAAAAAAAAAAAAATAGATTAGAATTGGAAAAGGTACAGAGAAGGGCAGCAAAAATGACTAGGGATATGGAACAGCTTCCATGTGAGGAGAGATTAAAAAGACTAGGGCTTTTGCTAAAGAAACAGCTAAGGGGGGGATCTATAAAATCATGAATGGTGCGGTGAAAGTGCATAGGGAAGTGTTATTTACCCCTTCACATAACACAAGAACCAGGGGTCACCCAATCAAATGAATAAGCAGCAGAATTAAAACAAACAAAAGGAAGTACTTCTTCACACAACGCACATTCAGCCTGTGGAACTCCTTGCCAGGGAATGTTGTGAAGGCCAGAAGTATAACTGGGTTCAAAAAAGAATGAGATAAGTTCATGGGGGTAGGTCCATCAATGGCTATTAGCCAAGATGGTCAGGGATGCAACCCCATGTTCTGGGTGTCCCTAGCCTTTGACTGCAAGACACTGGGACTGGACGACAGGGGATGGATCACTTGCTAATTGCCCTGGTCTGTTCGTTCCCTCTGAAGCACCTGGCATTGGCCACTGTCGGAAGAGAGGACACTGGGCTAGATGGACCATTGGTCTGACCCAGTATGCCTGTTCTAATGTACTTATGTGTTAACTTTATATGATGCTCTCAATGCCCAGCATCAGTGAGAGACAGTGCTAAGAGGCTGCTTTCCCGTGGCATTGCCAGAGTTTCTGATTTAAAATAATAATATCCCTTCCTGAGAATCCAAACATTTCCAGTGCCTGACAGAGCCGGCCCCAGGTGAGAGAGCAGTCAGGGAATGTTTTCAAAGCCCCGTTTGCAAAAGTGAACCTAGGAGCTTAAATCTCGCTGAAGTCATTGGGATTTAGGTATATCTATACTGCCGCGGCTGTGCCGGCACTGCAGGATTGATGCCACCGGATCGATTGAGCGTGCAGTGGAGACCCACTCAATCGATCCCAGAAGTGGTCTCTGGTCGACACCATAAATCCACCCCTGCGAAAAGTGTACGGCTGCCTCGACCGGAGGTGCATTTCCCGTCAGTGCAGTGCAGTGGGGACGCTGCGGTCAGGGAAAGTTAGTACGTCAATGGCAAATATGCAATCTACACTATGTAGCTCGCATATCTCCCTTTGATGGCCGCCGGCAGTGTAGACCAGGCCTCTGTCACCTTTGAAAATGGGATTCAGCTTCTGAAAGCTGACCTACGCTTCCTGAATTCTGACTGCCTAAGGGCCCACGATTCCTTGTCACCTGGTCAAACAGGGCCTGGATGCACAGCGTCCAGAGCCAGAAATGCATTAGATCATCTGCTCTGACCTCCTGCTCAGCCCAGGCTGGAGAATTTCATCCAGTCGCCCCTGCATTGACTCCAGTCTCTGGTGTTTGGCTCACCCATCTTCATGAAAGGCCTCCAGTCTGATACGAAGACATCAGAGATGGAGAACCCAACCCTCCCCTTGGGAGTTTGTTCCAGTGGGCAACCATCCTCCCTGTTGGACATCAGTGCCTTCTTTCTCACTTGAATCTGTCTGGCTTTAACTCCCAGCCATTGGTTCTTCTGTCCTTCTGCACTAGATGAAATACAGAATACTTTTGGTTTCACTCAGCAACGCCCGTGTTTACAACAGCTACGTGAGCTCAGACTTTGTGGCATTTTCCTGGGTGCTCACAAATTCTGAGCCGTGCAAATCGGTGAGGTCAGAACTAGGCCCGAGCACCGGCAAACCTGCTGTAGTGCAAACACCCCATCCTCAGGGGGCAGCTTCACCCACCAGGACCCGGCTAGTGCTAGCTCACATTGTGATTAGAGAGGCAACTCACTCATCCAGGATTAAACCGGACAGGCCACTTTTTGAGACGTTTGTCCCCTCTTTCGGTACTGGGACAAAACCGGCCCATGGTTTTGTCCAGTATCCGGCGGGAGATGCCGCTTTGTCCCCTCTGGCTCTTAGAAATGGCACCTCCCAGGTGGTGTGACCTCACACACACCATCTCGCCGGCAGGGGCGGGGCCACACCGTTCCCAGAGGTGCTGAAACGTCTGGCATCCTGGGAACACATGAGTGGCCACCCTTGGTCTCGCTATATGAACCATGTGCTTTGCAGTGGTTGAACATGGCGACGGACGCAGGCGAAGGGCCGCATGTGTAATAAATAACCCAGAGCTGATTTGGGGCGCCGTGATCCATCTGGATCTCACTGAGACCCTCTGCCATTTTCCTGCCAGTTAGTAGACAACCAACAGGCCAGAGTGTGGTGCCTCTGTTTTTGGGAGCCCAGACTGAGAAGGGACCGTAGGGATTTTACACAGGGCTGAGCTCTCTCCCCCTTCTGTAAATCAGCCCTTTTCGTGGTCCTGCATTCCAGCCCTCGGGATCACCAGGCACTGGCAAACACCCCAGTCCTGTTGCCTTTGATGTCTCTGCACGGCACCGTGGCTTGCTGAAGAGACAGTGCTGTTCTGTGCCATAAGGAGTTGACATCTCCTAGATCAGGCAAAGCGGACGTTTAGCCCAGCTCACTGAACAATGCCTGGTTCTGTGGAGGGTTCTGTGGGGAGGGGACATGGCCGTTTTCTGTCCTCCCCCTCCCTTCCACCGGGTCAGGACCCCAACTGCCTGAGAGTACGTGGGTGGCTTGGGGGCGGGTACCTCTGGAATCCGGGCCGTGTTTTCTTCCCAGCCAGCACTGCCCACTTTGGGGGCAACCCTGGCCCAGCAGAGTAGGGTTGTGGGTGCCTGGGGATGGTGCCATCCGTGTCAAGAATGCCAGCACAGACCCAGCACCAGTCAAGTTCCTCTGGGGTCTGGGATTGCAGACACTGACTGCTCCGGCCGGAGAGCATCCGGAACCCTTCTCTCCCTGTCTCTCTCTGGTCCTTGGTGCTCTCATACAGGGTGGGGCTCACTCTTGAACCAGAGGCTCTAGGATGCCTTGACAGAAGTCATCACGGAGGTGGGGCTTTTTGCCGTGTTCTCTGCAGGTGGCACGTCTTCCAGGAGAAGGTAGGGCAGCGGAGGGCAGCAGTGGAGCTGGCGCTGAGCCTGCACAATTACTGCGTGGACTGCGAAGAGACCCGCAAGTGGATCCTAGACAAAACCAAAGTGATCAGATCCACCCAGGAGATGAGCCGAGACCTGGCAGGCCTGATCGCCATCCAGAGGAAGCTGTACGGCATCGAGCGTGACCTGGCCACCATCCAGGCCAGGCTGGGGGAGCTCCAGCAGGAGGCCCAGCGGCTGGCCCAGGAACTCCCTGACCTGGCCTCTGACATCTACAGCCGGCTGGCAGTTGTCGACAGCCTCTGGCAGGACCTGCAGAGGACGCTGCAGAGTCAGGAGGCCTCTCTCGGGGAGGCCAGTAAGCTGCAGAAGTTTCTGCAGGACTTGGATGACTTCCAGGCCTGGCTTTTCAAGGCGCAGCAGGCCGTGGCGTTGGAAGAGGTGCCCAGCTCCCTGGCCGAGGTGGAGCAGTTCTGTCAGGAGCACTCCGCCATCAAGGAGGCCATGGACCGGCACGAGGGCGACTACCACAGCGTCAAGGAGACGGGGGAAAGGGTGACGCAGGGACAGACGGATCCGGAATACCTGCAGCTGCAGCAACGGCTGCAGGGCGTGGAGATGGGCTGGAGCGCTCTGTGGAAGATGTGGGACAGCCGGAGGAAGTTCCTCGCCCAGTGCCTGGGCTTCCAGGAGTTCCTCAAGGATGCCAAACAAGCGGACGCCGTCCTGAGCAATCAGGTAGGGAAGCCGCTGCGCTTGTCTGTGACGGTGATGATAATGTGCATCACCGTAGTGGGATCCCCGCCCCAGCGCGCTGGGAGCTGCCCGTCCTGCAGGGTTCACTGAATAGACAAAGGGGGAAAATGAGGCACAGAAAGGGGATGGTAGAGCCGGGAGTGGAACCCAAGTCCCCAGAGTCCCTAACCACTAGGCCATGCTGCTTTTGAATTACCCTTTGGGCTTCCTTGCGCTGGGCTACCAAGTGAGACCGTGTTTATAATGGTTCCCTCGTCTTCCATAGCCCACCGATCTCTGCAGAACAAACCCCACTTCCCCTCTGCTGCACCCCAAGGGAGCAACAGTCTCTGCATCAGCTGGTTTGCAGAGTTCGAGGCCAAAAGGACCCAGGAGATCATCTGCCCAGACCACCGATGGCCCAGCCCATTCAGTCACACCCCTGTGGAGCCCCACGAATTGCGTTTGGGCTAATCAGGATTCTGAGAAGCGTAGGCCCCTGCGAAGTGGGATGGCCCGGTGGTTAGGACGCTGGTCTGGGGCTTGGAGGCTCAGGTTCAATTCCTTGTTCTCTCACAGGTGGCCTGGGAAACGTCCTTTAGGCTTAGAGCTTTAAAGGTATTGTGCCCAGTGTCACAACGCTGAGCTGATTTAGGAGCCTAGGTCTCATCTTCCAAAGGGAATTAGGCACTTAAGAGTCTAAATTCAGTGCAGCGACACCTAAATACCTTTAAAAATCTGGGCCTCTCTGTGCCCCATTCCCAATAGCCCTAGGGCACAGGGGGGGGAGGGGTGCGGAGGATATACACATTAAAGACTGGGCGGGGCCAAGGTACAATGGTGATGTGGCACAGATGGAGACCCTAGATAGAATGCTGCGTCCCCTGTGACCGGATGTGATACAATCCTGTACTGATGCAAGAGCAGACAGCCCTTGATTTCACGGCCATTCCAATCACCTCCCCTGCAGAGATCCCAGCATGCCGTCAAGCAGTTGCGCTGTGATTCAGGCGTACTCTGCTCCACACAATGAGGTAACTCACTGAGCCTGCACCAGAGAGGATTTTGGCCCAGTGCCTCCTTCCCCAGCCCCCTTTGCCTGGCAGGAAATCTCTGTGGCAGAGGTTCCCATGCTTCTGGTCCGTTAGCATACATCAGGCAGGGCAAAGAACCCTGTGCCGTGCCCTGGAGAGTTATGTGTGGCTCAAGAGTCCCAGGAACACTCAACACATATGCTAGAGCTAGGAGTGTGCTGGAGATGGCACAGCACCCCTGGTGCTAAGCATGCTACTTTTATTCTTGGCAATTCAGTGGCCTTCCTGGAACACAGCTTGTCCTAGGTGTGGCTGGAGCAGTGTGTGTGGGGAGGGAGGAGGGGAAGAGGAGTGGTACAAGACCCTGCTAAATCACATACCCCCCCCGATCACCCTCCATTCCAGGAGTACACCCTGGCGCACATCGAGCCCTCGAACACCTTGGGAGCGTCGGAAGCCGCCCTCCGGAAATACGAGGATTTCCTGGCCACCATGGAAGCCAACAAGGAGAAAATATCGGGGCCGGTGGAGAGCGGAAAGAAGCTGGTGGCTGAGAGGAATATTTACTCCGACAAAGTGAATGAAAAGGTCCAGCTCATACAAGACAGGTAAATTCAACTGCATCCATCAGCCCCCTTCCCCACACTCAGCGAGTACAGTGAGGGGCACCCAATCCCACTGCTGGCAGACAGCTCTGTGGTTTTGATCTGGTAGCGGATGTCAAACAAGATAAGCTGCTGCAGCCGTGATCAGCATCGTTGGCCTCTCTCCTTTTCAGGTCCAGGACGAATGTGGCTAAATCGAAGGAAGCACTGGTTCTGCTGAAGGACAATCACCACCTGCAGAGCTTCCTGCAAAATTGCCAGGAGGTAAGCAGCTGGGCGAGCTGGCGCTGATGGCCAGGAAGGATGTTCTTCCATTCCATTACACCCCCTGCTTCCTTTGGGGGGGACAGTCGGAACTAGAGGTGGGCAGGAAAACTTTGAGGAAGCCTTTTTCCCCCTGTTTCAGTCCACATCGAAACGCTTCACAAAATCACGTTGCTTTTGCCAAAATTTTGTGTTGGAGAAAAAACAGGGCAGGGGAAGTTCCAAAATTGAGACATTTTTTTAGAAGGAAACGTTTCAATTTTGTTTAAATGACTTTTTGTTTTGAATTTTTGTTGTTGTGCATTAAAGTCTATGTTGCTGGAACCCTTCTGCCAGGTGGGATCAGCAGCAATACGGGCTGGGGTCAGTATTTAGGGATTCCTCTTTACATTATCAAGCAAAGGCATCTCTAGCCTCTAGCCAGAAATATGGGAAAGCTAACCACCACCTTGGGCACCTCTGAGAAGCAAGACTTCCCCGCTCACACGCACTGAGTCTGTGTAACAAAAGAAAACATTTTTTGAAGGAAAGGAAACACGGCAGTAATTTGGGAAAACATCGCGACACTGTGAAAAACATTCACTCCACAGCAGTGGTCCCCAAAATGTGGGGTGTGCCCCACAAAGGGGGCACGGAGGAACTTTCAGGGGGGAAGGAGGAGCGCAGTGGAGCTGGAGCTAACCCTCATGAGAGGGCGGGGAGGGAGCACCATGCTTCCAGCCCTGCTCCATCCACAGATCAGCTCTGCCCCCAGCCTCATTCCAGATTAGTGTCACACACTTCTATGCTTGCATTGTAATGCCTAGCAAAAGAATACGATAAATATTTTTCAGTACAGACACATTATTTATTTTTTAAACAAGTTCTTTCCACGCACTAGTGCGACATCCTCCAAGACTCTGTCAGTCATATTTGGCTGCGGGGCGACACAGTGAATTTCAGCCCAGAAAAAGCCCTTTCTATGCTGACTTGCATAGCACGAACAGCAATCACAATGTTAGCCAATTGATTATAGTTCAGGTCTCGTTATTTTTTGTTGCTCCTAGTAGCAAAGACTATTCCCACGTGTATTGAGATGAGGCTCATCGGTGAAAGAATCTGGGAAGGGACTAATATGCTTTTTGGCCTTGCTCTGATCAAAATTTGTCTCTTGCTTCTTGGACTTCTCACACGCTTTGAGGAGGAGCTCAAGATCGTCCTCTGTCTGTCAATCAGTCAGTTAATCATTTTGGACAGACTATAGTAATTCCCAGTTAGCCCACATTTAGTTAGATGAATTGTAGCTTTTTCCTTAGCCTCATCTGAGAGAAGCAATTTGTATTTGAGGTCCAGGTAAGTGCAGGATCAAAATGCATCGTTGTCCAACATTTTCTCACGGTTCTTCATTGAGGCCAACAGTGTTTCAGTAAAAGGTGAAGAGGATGCTTTTGTGTCAAGCTGGTATTTTAGCCAGGCTGTGTAAAAATCACCCAGAGTAAGTTGTTCTAACTGATGTGTCTTTGTTGTTCATTTATCAGGCATTAGTGCTGCTGTAATATTTTTTAACAGCATCCATTTCTCATCACTTATATAAAGGTCTTGGTATGAAGAAGCGGCCACCATATCATTGCAAAAATCCTTGAGCTCTAAGAGTCTTTCAAGCATATCACACATGGAATGCCATCTAGTTGGGCTATCTAGGACTGGCTTCTTTATATTAAGCTTTTTCTTAATCACCATAATTGTTGGGTTCCTAAGTCTTTTGCAGACCAAACGTTCTTTTCCAACTATATGGTTCACAGAGCATTCTTTCATAGCATCCTCAACAGCAAGTCGCAAGGTCAGAACTGAATAGGGAACTAACTCCCCGTAGAGTAACACCACTGCACTTGCCATGTTGAATTCTGCCTCTTCAATCATCTGAAGTTGGTCTTGCTGTGTAACATCTCCTGGAGTCCCTTTTCCTCCTCTTTTTCACTCTTATCATCAGTTTCATCTTCTTTTTCCTCTTCTTCCTGATCCTCAATCATACACTTGAGAGATTTGACCGTATTAGCTGCATCATCAGTGATAATGCGCCAGATCTGCTTCAGAGAAATTCCATAGCAGCTTCTGACTTCGAGTATCATTGCCTTCAGCTGTTCAGAAGTGTGACGCTCAGCTTCATAGCAAGAGTGCGGAGGATTTTTCCATCTGCACTATGCCGCATATTAACTCCTAATGCAGACCTGCCAAGATGAGCAGCACAGTCAACTTTCAAAAAAATAAGCTGGCCTTGACCTCCTGCTTAATTTTGTATCGTACTCGGCTTGCCAGGGCAGTAACTTAGTCTCAGCTATTTTCATCATTTATTGACAGTTTATTGCCAAAACTTTGATGAAGAGGGTTAAGGATTTTTCAGAAGCCAGAATCTTCCATCAACTTTAAAGGTCTGTCATTCACTGTTACTAATTTGAGGCAACCTTCAAGCACAGTAGATTCCTCAGTCTTCACTTTTATTGACTTGCTTGTCAACATGGAATCTAGAGAACATTGGTTTGAGGCCAGAATCTTTTCTTTTCTTTTCTTTTTGTCCGGCAGTTTAGGATTATCCTCATCGGTGTGTGATCTTGTCTCACTCGGGACTAGCTTCTCTTGAGTAAGGACAGGATACTCATCTGGGTGATGTCTTTGTAATAGCTTACCAGCAGCCAGTGGCAGAGGAGAGGTTTGAGGCAGGAGCTGACAGAGGCTAAGGGGCGGGTTTTCTGGCTGTTAGAGTGACTTAGAAGCAAGCCTAGGACAGGTTGCTGTGGGCTGCGTTGCGAACACTCTGTCCTGTGCTCTAAGCCCTCATGTGGGCCAAGCCTCTTGACACTGCAGGGAAGTCTGAGCAGCAAGACAGGCTCCCTGGGAGGGCATGGGGCTGCATACCTGTTAGTTCCTCCACGTCCCCCATTCCTCAGGCACACGCTCCAGCCAACGTGTCCCTGTGCATGCAGGGTCCGTGCCAACGTTGCTGATGGCTCTGCTGGTGTGGAGGAGGGGGCAGATGGAGATTTCAGGCTGGGATTTCCAGAGGAGCCCAGAGGTTGGGTGCCTGGATTCCACAGGCTCCTCAGAGAAGCCCAGCCTGCAGTGGCAGGGAGGGCACTGGGACTTGTGCTCCTTTTCCTGCCTTTTCAGCTCACTCTGTGGATCAACGAGAAGATGCTGACGGCTCAGGACACGTCCTATGACGAAGCCCGGAACCTACACAGCAAGTGGCAGAAGCACCAGGCCTTCATGGCTGAGCTGGCCTCCCACCGCGGGTGGCTGGAGGAGGTGGACAAGGTAGGCAACCTTCCGTGGGGGCTGGAGGGGAACCCTCCCACGCCTTGCCGCGCCTTGGGTACCTTGATGCTCAGCGCATGCCTGAAGGCCAGCGCTGGCCAGGCAGCTCCTGGGCTGAGGTAGGACCCCAGCTCCCATCCACATCAGCAGAGCCTTAAGCAGAGGCTTGACTTTAAGCATGTGCTAAAGAGCTGCCTGGGGGTTGGGCGAGGCTGGCGCAGGCGGCGGGACTGAGGCAGCAGTGGGGCAAGAGGGAGGGAGTGGGCCCTACCCTGCCCTCCGGCTGGGCCTTGCATTCATGGGATTTCATGACCACCCCACCCCAACCACCGCGGTACAGTCGACAGTCCCTGCTTTAACACGAGTGTCACAGGACATGGGAGGTGATTGTCATGCTCTGCGGGACGCTGGTGGGGTCTCAGGTGGACGCTGTGTCTGGTTTGGGGCATCACGCTTTAGGAAAGATGGGGACAAAGTGGAGAGAGTCCGGGGAAAGCAACAGAAAAGATCAGGGGTGTAGAAAACCTGGCCTACAAGGCATGGCTTTAAGGACTGGGCTTGTTTAGTCTAGAGAAGAGAAGGCAGAGGGGGGACCAGATAACAGTTACCCAATATGTAAAAGGTTGTCATAAGCAGGACGGTGAGTGGTTGGTCTTCATGTCCACGGATGGCAGGACAAGAAGGAATCAGCTTAGCTTGCAGCAAGGGGGATTTAGGTTGGAAGTTAGGAAAAACTTGGATCAGGGTCCCCGAGGAGGCTGTAGAATCCCCGTCGCTGGAGGTTTGTCAGAGCAGCTGGACAGATGCCTGTCAGGGGTGGGCTAGGTTTGCGTGGTCAGTGCCGGGGCTGGACTAGATGACCGCCCGGTCCCTTCCAGCCCGACATTGCTATGATTCTCTTTTCCCCCAACCTCTCTGCAGGAGGGGCAGCTGCTGGCCTGGGAGAAGCCCCAGTTCGGTGTGGTGGTCTCGCAGAGGCTGACGGAGCTGCACCGGCTCTGGGACGAGCTCCAGTCAACGACAGAGAAGAAGGCCCAGCAGCTCTTTGATGCCAACCGCTCGGACCTGTACGCGCAGAGCTTTGATGACCTGGACGGGTGGCTAGGAAAGACGGAGGCGCAGCTGCAATCGGACGAGCAGGCCACCGACCTGACAAGCGCCAACCGGCTGCTGAAGAAGCTGACGGTATGTGGTGAAAGCTGGTGGCAGCGTGTGGCTCCCGTGAGCACCGGGCGCTGCAGGGTTGTGGGGTGATCTGCCGCTGGGGGAGAGAGTGGGAGCGCATTTGAGACTGGCAGGGCTAGGGAAGGGATCGCTCCACAGTCATCCCTTCCCATCTCTTGCCCCTGTGGCGTGCAGGAGCTGGGGCTGCGGAGATAAAGCATTCGGCCTGTGGGGCAGGGCCCAAGCATAATTTTTTCGGGCCCAGTACAAACATGTATCACAGGCCCCCCCCCCCCCCCCCCCCCACACACACACACACACACACCACAATCTCTCATCCCATACATACAGTCTCATGAGCCATGAAAATTTTTTTCCTCATGGTAATGGGGGTTGCAGCCTGGGCCGGGCCCCCCAGGGCCTCCGGGCCCCGGTAAAATGTACCCTTCCCCCCCATGAGGGGGCCCTGCTGCCGAGCGGTGGGTTACAGTAAGGAAATAGGAAAAGAGGTACATGAGTAGGAAAAGGTGGGCTGTAGGGGAGAGGTCTGGCATTCTTTGAGCAGACCTCAACGTGTTTTATCCAATGGATTAGTCGGCGGCCATTGCCGGGGCCCCGTGGCCACCGTGCCGTCACCTGGCTGGCGGCCTCGAACCGCGAACCTTTGCTTTCAGAGACTCAACGAGCAAGTGAGCGGGCGGAAGGGAGAGATAGCAGAGCTGCTGTCCCAAGCCCCTCCTCCCGGAAGGGACGTGCAGGAGGCAGACAGCAAGCAGCAGAGCCTGGAGAGGAGATATCTGGATCTCCTGGGGTCTTTGGACGAGAGGAGGAAGGAGCTGGAGTCATCCGGAGCCAAGTACCAGCTCAACCGGGACCTGGCAGACGAAATGGTGAGCTCCCTGCAGAGCCACACGCACCATCGACGGCTCCCGATGCTCCTTGTCTTCCCATCAAGCTGTTCGCCCAAATGCCCCCAGCTCCTTGCGAGTGTCTGCTCCGATGCCCTGGGTGACACAGCAAGGTGCTGTCCGTCATTTATTATACATAGGTGTGTGTGTGACGGTAGTTCTTAGAAGCCCTGGCCATGGACCAGGCCCTCGGGGTGCTAGGCGCTGTACAGAGACAGAGCAAAAGGACAGTCCTTGCCTCACAGAGCTTCCGTTCTGTATCCTTTGGTTTGCTAGTGAACAGTACGAAGGAGGGTCCCAGACCAGCTCCTGGGAACAGCCCAAGTGCCAACGGGGGTTCAGTGGGCCTGGGGTGCCCGGGAGTCGCTGCTAGATCGAGCCCCTTTTGGGACAGAGTCAGGGGGTCACGGTGCAAGGGGCTGGCGCTGCAGCTGCCACTTGAGTGGAGCCTGTTGACTGGCCAGGCCGAGGGCGTGAGTGGGCAGGTTGCCACATGTGTCAGATTGCCAGTCCACTGTGCCCCATGCTATGCCACAGCCTCCCGCCGCCCGGCTTGCCCCTCGGCTGCCGCCTCTCCATTCTCCACTGCTTTCATCTTGCAGCTCTGGGTGCAGGAGAGGCTACCCCTGGCCACATCCACTGACCATGGCACCAACCTCCAGGCGGTGCAGCTTCTGATGAAGAAGAATCAGGTGAGTCTGTCCGTCCGTCGCTGGGTGCTCGTTCCAGCCTCGAGATCAAAGCCGGGCAACGAAAGGCTAAATGGGCACTTGGTAAATGGCACCAGCGTCCTGGCCTCTTTCCAGAGGCATCTGGGGTGCTGCAGGTACAGGACGCGGCCAGGAACTTGCCCCAGATGCATCCCCTAAGAGTCCGGTAATACTCACCTTGAAAAGCAACATAAACTGAGGCTTTCAGCCTAAGAGATTTGGACACTTGTTTTCCATTAAAACGAATGGCAGCTGGGCATCCAGACCCCTAGGCGGCATGGGAGGATCTCAGCTGCAGTGGAGCTGTGGAGGGCCACAAAACAATCCCAGAGCAGCCACGTGACGTGGCACGCTGTTGCATCCCCCTGGCCCGGTGCCACTGTATGGGGTTGTTACATCACGGAGCGACGTGGACACGTTGGGGTGGGAGGAGTTTCTCTCTCCTCTGCCCTGCTGCCCGTGCCGTGGGTCGCCAGCACAGGAGAGTCAGAGGGCACTGTACATCTCCTTCCTCCCCTGTGCGGGGGTACAGGCCGAGAGCCCACCACTTGTAAAGGCCCCTGAAGTCAGATGGTTATGGTGCCGATCCCATTGCTACAGACAATGGCCTCGGTGGAGCTAGAGGTCATCTGACTCACCTCTTCCCCTGCAGAGGTTGACCCCATCACGGGCCATATGCCAGCCACAGTACCAGCCTCCCTCTCCTGATCATTTACCCCTTCACACACCTAGGCCGGTATCATGCCCTCCCGCCCCTTTTATGGGCCTCTGTCTTTGTGGAGATTTTGATATTATTATTTATGAGATGTATTACCATCGTGCCTAGGACCAGGTCCCCACTGTGCTAGGTACTGTACAAACACAGAACAAAAAGATGAGAGTCAAACAAATATTTGTATCCAAATTTCCGGGTGCCTGGGTGCCAGCAGGACGGATTCATTGCCTGCACACCAGCCGGGCTGGAAAAAGCCTCTTTTGCCCCTGCCTTCAGGGTGGTTAGCTGGGAAGTCGCCCACGTGAATGCAGAACTTCTCAGGTATTTGGAGACCTTCGCGATGCCCGCCGGGGAGCCAGGGGTGTGTTTCTGGGCGGTAATGCCGGCTCTCTCCCCGCTAGACTCTGCAGAAAGAGATCGTGGGCCATTCCCCACGGGTGGAGGACGTCCTGCGCAGGGCAGAGCACACGGTGGCGGCCGCCGACGGGGACTGCAGGGCCGTGGAGGAGCAGCTGCATCTGCTGAAGGAGTCGTGGAGCGCTTTGCAAGAGGAGACAGGGAGAAGGCTGCGGCGGCTGCAGCAGGCGAACGAGGCGCAGCAGTATTACCTGGACGCCGGCGAGGCAGAGGCCTGGATCAGCGAGCAAGAGCTCTACATGGTGGCTGATGAGACGCCGCAGGTGAGAAAAGCCAGAGCTTAGCAATAAAACTGGCTTGCTGCAGCAGAGATACTTCATTTGCCGGGGTCCACGTAGAAAGCTGGCACCAGGCACGGTCCCGCCCCGGTCAGGGAGATGGGGTCTGGGTGATGGCCAGGGCTGGGTTTGGCCCCAGGTGTCTCTCAGGGTACATCTACACTGCAGTCAGGAGGAGTGGAGAGAACACATGTAGATGCACCTAGCTATAGCAAAGCCAGCAGCTCTCACAAGGGCACTGAGTCTTGTGTAAAAGGTGGAGGATTTACACGAGCTGGAAAGAAATCCGCATGCGGCAGCTATGTGAGTACGTACCACGGGCTCCCCGGCTAGGCTGGGCTGCCGCAGCCCCGCTGTTATTGTTCCCCTTGGGTTGCTTTCCGCTAGCTCTCGGGCTGCAATCGCAGGACAGACAGTCCCCATGAGCCTCTGTGGGGCAGCGGCTCCTGACCTTCCCAGCTGCGGGAAGGCCGTGTCATCGGTCATGCTGCTGCGGTGTTTATCCGTCTAACTGCCACGCAGTCCCCAGGCATTCCCCGACAAATGCTGGCACCAACCAGCAGCTCCCAGGTTGCACCGGTACCAGGAAGCTGCTGCTTCCTTCTGGAACTGAGTGTGCTCTGGCGCCAGAGGCTTCCATTGTGTTTGGCTGCAGAGACAAGGTGCTAACCTCTGCAAGGCTCCTTCTGGCCCCGGGCCCCGGCTGGCTGAGCCATGTCTGCGTTCCCCACAGCGTGCCTATGAATCTGCATGTGCATGTGCACCAGGGTTTACTCCTGCCTCCTGTGCGTAGCTTTCCGCTTTTCAGCAGCGGACACGTCTTGCTAGGGGTTGTAACCACAAGCAGCAGTGACACCTGTGCGGCCAGCTCCAATGCCTTCCGAGAAGCGAGGGCCCAGTTCCTGGCTTTGTCTCCCGCGTTCTGTCCCGGTGTGTGGCTGGCGCAGAGGAGCGCAGAATGGGAACCGGAAGGTTGACCCCCTCTGGCAGGCCCCCAGCGCTAACAGGAGCGGGACTGTCTGGTTGCAGGATGAAGAGAGCAGCATCGTGATGCTGAAGAGACATCTCCGCCAGCAGCGCACTGTGGAGGACTATGGCAGAAACATCAAGCAGCTGGCTGGCAGGGCACAGCAATTGCTCTCTGCAGGCCATCCGGAGGGGTGCGTATGATCCGGGCAGACACAGCATAGGGGAGCCCCTTCATACCAGAGCATCGACCCACCCAACTGGGGACACCGGGGGGAGGGGCGTCCTGCTGGCCAGCTCTCTCTAGCGACTTTGACTGCCGCTCCTTGGACCCATAAATGTGCCGGGACTAGCCCCTGCCCTGTGGGCTCTGCTGGGTGGGTTTAGGGTATGTCTGCTCTGCGCTGTAGCTGGGGGGTACCTTCCATCCAGCGCAGACACACATGCATTAGCCCCGTTTCAGATAGCAGTGTGGCGGGCGGCTAGTCACCTGTGTATGTACCTAGGGTCTCGGACGGGATAGCACGAGGGGCAGCTAGACCGTCCTGCTGCCCACGCTCCTGCAGCCAGGCCGATTTATTTAGCTCACTCTCTCGATCAAAGCTAGCATGGGCACACCTACCAGAGCTGGGAATGATACGGCCTCTACGTGGCAGTGTCCAGCTGCACAGGTGGACAGAGAGACAGACAGATGGCTGGTCTCCCGTTCCACTCAGAGATGCCCAAGCCAGGGTCTTTGGCTTCTGGCCTCTACTGTGTGGGCTAGGAGCAAATCCGTCCTCACTTTATATTAAGGTTCCATTTGTAAAGGGTGAATAGATGCTAGGGCCATGAATAGCGTGTGTGGCAGATGGCTATAAGCCAAAGGCAGAAGGTCTTATAGATGGGTATAAACCATGATTACGAACGGCCTACTGGATTCTGCAACCATCTGCGACAATGGCTGAACCATTCATTGAAACATCTCCACGTTGCTGACTAGCCTCCTAGGAACTGTTGATAAAGGGAACCTCCCTACGCCGAGTGACCCAGCAACTCCCCTTGGGAGCCGTGGGCCTTCCACTGCTAGAGAGGATGCAGAGGAACTAGCATGTACAGTAGCTCAGAAGCAGAGGTTTGGCCGGGATGTTGTGAGTTAATAAATGTTCTAGCAAGTTTCCCTTCAGTGATGCTGTTTGCTGGGATTGCCACATATTTTATTGTCGGCATTAGAGTAGCACATAGAGACCCCAGCTCAGATCAGGATCCTGTTGGGCCAGGCGCTGTCCAGACACATAGCGAGAGACTCCCTGTCTCAAAGATCTCACATTCTAAACAGACACTGGTTGGGACAGGAAATATAAACACTGACAGGGGAATGGACTTGCCCAAAGTCGCCCGGCAGGTCAGTGGCTGATCCAGAAATTTAACCCTCAAGAAATTCAATCTATTTAGTTTAACAAAGGGAAGGTTAAGGGGCGACTCGATCACAGTCAACACGTACTGACGTGGGGAACAAATATTTAATAATGGGCTCTTTGACCTAACAGAGACAGGCATAACGTGATCCAATGTCCGGAAGTTGAAGCTGGACTGGAAATAAGGTGTACAATTTTTAACAGTGAGGGTAATTAACCATTAGAACAAGGGTCGTGGTGGATTCTCTATCAAAATGCTTAGATTAAGACGGGATGTTGTTCTACCAGATCTGCTGTGGTTCAGCCAGGAATTAATACAGGGCAGCTCTCTGGCCTGTGTTATACGGGAGGTCAAACTAGAGGATCCCTTCTGGAGTTGGAATCTATGAACCCAGGTCTCCTGACTCTCCACCCCAATGCCCTGCCGCCTCAGCCACACTGGCTCTGACTGTCATGAATAGACCTGGCTCCTGAATACAGTTGGTCACAAATTTTCCAGCAGACAAGGTTTTCCCTCAGAAAATTATTATTAATTTGTACTGTGGTAGCACCTAGGAGCGCCTGTCGTGGCTCAGGCGCTGTGCAGTCACAGAAGGAAAAGAGAGAGCCAATGTGGCCCAGGGGGCACTACACTGCAAAGATTTGCTGGCATGGCTACGTCAGCTAAGAGAATGGAAAAAGTCTCATCCCCTCGCCAGCACAACTTCCAGTGTCGGTGCAGCTGTGCTGGGAGACGAGTACTTCTGTCCGCTTAGCTGATATCATCCAGAGCTGCTGGGAAGCTGTGCGGGCAGAACAGGTCCCGGCGGCTTATGCTGCGTCTCCACTAAGGGCTCTGCCGGCAGAGCCATCTCTGTCGTGTGGACAGAGCCGAAATGTTCTCTGCGAACGTGTCAATTTTTATGAAATTTCATTCTGAATAAGAATGGGGATCTCCCGTTTCGAGGCTATTGGAATGGGATGTCCCGATGGCTCGTTTTCTGTGGGATTAAGTTGTAAGTGTATTGTGTAAGAGACGTTCGTTTCAAAAAGTCGAAGTTGGGACAGCACTTTTTTTTTTAAAACATGTTGTTTTGTGGGAAATTTGGACATTGGTTTTGGTTTTGACTGGGAACACCAACATCTTCCAAACCATGGGGTTCCCACCTGCCGGGGCCCCTGACCTATCTGCTGTCTGTGCTTCCCAGGGAGCAGATCATCCGGCTCCAGGGGCAGGTGGATAAGCAGTATGCGGGGCTGAAGGACATGGCAGAGGATCGCCGACACAGACTGGAGAACATGTACCACCTGTTCCAGCTGAAGCGGGAGGTGGATGACCTGGAGCAGTGGATCGCAGAGCGTGATGTGGCTGCCTCCTCCCAGGAGATGGGGCAAGACTACGACCAAGTCACTGTGAGTCAGCATGCCGGCCAAGGGCTAGCAGGGCAGAGGGCACGGCTGAGGACACGGGGCCTCGCTGAGCGCTTGGCTGTCCTGGCCTGGGACACCGACTTGGCATTTGTGCGGCTGCAGTGTGTTGTGAGGCGGGGCCATTCTGCGACCCGGTGAGGTGCGGGGGCCTTTATGGAAACAGGACTGTATGATGGCCTGGCCATGCAGGCAAAGGGAGGAGAACTGCTCCCACTAGGTATGGGAGGGAGGTATGGAGGAGTGCTGTCATGGTGAGGTGGGGGGACAAGTGCACCCACAGTGGAGGGGTAGGGGGGTATGGTGAAATGGGGGACGGGGACGTATGGAGTAGCCTGCCCATGGTGAAGTGGGGGGTATGGAGGAGCATGCCCGCACTGAGGGCTTTTTCTCTGCCAGCTGCTGCGGGAGAAGTTCCGGGACTTTGCCCGGGAGACGGGCACCGTGGGGCAGGAGCGTGTGGACAATGTGAACCTGGTCATCGAGCAGCTGATTGACGCTGGCCACTCGGAGGCCGCCACCATGGCGGAGTGGAAGGACAGGGTGAACGAGAGCTGGGCCGACCTGCTGGAGCTCATTGACACGCGCGTGCAGCTGCTGACTGCCTCCCACGAGCTGTACAAGTATTTCTACGATGGCACCGAGATCCTGGCAGTCCTCCGGGAGAAGCAGCGGGAGCTGCCCGCCGAGCTGGGCCAGGACATCAACATGGCCGAGTCCTTCCACCGCATGCACACGGCCTTTGAGCACGACATCCACCTGCTGGAAGGGCAGGTAGGGCTCCCGCGCTCAGACCCATGCCTCCTCGAGCTTAGGGGGAAGCATTCGAGCGCCTGTGTCTGCTGCAATGCCCCGTGGGCTGCCTTATTGACAGCAGCTCCTTGGTTACGGTCGCCCCGTCATACCAGCACTGTGGCTCGCTGGAGAGCATTTTCTTTCCCTGGGGTGGGCAAACTGGGGGAAATGACTGGCATTGTGTGCCCTGATTTAGGTTTCACTAGGCAGTGCTCTGCTTTATGTGAGCGGGGGAATGGTCCCGCTATTGTGGGGAACTTTCCGGGCTCATCCACTACCCCGATGGAATCAGATAGCGAACGGACCTGAGTTTTCACTCCCACTCCCTTTACCCAGAGGCCTGCCCGACCCCGAGGGCTCCCCTCCCACTCTCCCATGTGGTGGGGTTCCTGTAACCCCGACAAGGCTGGGCCCAGAATTCCTGGGGGACTTGGCCACCAATCTTGTCGTGGTCATTTAGGGCAGGGGCTGGGGTGTCCCCACGCAGGGGTGCTCTCTCTGCACTGGGCACCTCCCTGACCCGCTGATCAGTGCGTATAGCTCAGAGCAAATGCAATGGATTAAACAGCAACCAATTAAAAAAATAAGAAAAAAATGGGAAAGGTTAAAGGAAAACACCTAAGGCCACCGCGTGGCACGGGGACCCCACACCCAGCGTCTCTGGGGCGTGAGGGACGTTCACAGTCTGCTCCTCACACACCCCAGGCCCTGGCTGCGCTGCAGGGATGCCACAGGTTGGACGCTTGCCCTGGCGGTGGCCGCACACCCCAGGCGCTAGGTGGCAGAACCCTTCTCCCCAGCACTGCCCCCCATCAGGATGACGATCCCCCTCCCAATCTGACCTGCGAGTCCTCTTAGCTGGTCCATCACTAGGAGCTCCAGGGGTACAGTCACATTAGTACAGGTCAAGGGGCTCGGAGGGGGGGAAACACACCCTTGGCTAGGGCACACCATTCGCACTGACGGATCCACGCTCCCCACTGTGGGCCAGTAGTAGTTTCCCCTCATCGCCTAATGGGGTCTCCTGTCTCCAAAATGCCCCCCATGGCCATGCCTGGCTTCCTAAACTTGCCGGCGTAGCTACATAAGGCGCTACTGACTGCCATTCTTCTTTGCCATCTCAGGGATGGCGTGTCACCCAGAACAGCCCCCGTGGTGTGATCTGAGTCATTCGCACTGTCTGGCCAGCCTCTTAGACTGGGGTTATCTGGCCTAAAATGTCCAGTCCAGCCTTCTTAGGTTGCCCATGATGGTTCATCTCCTAGATTCCTTCTCCTCAATCAGGCTGACCTGGAGTGTTGGCCTCTCGTCACTGGCCTGGGGGCTGTCCGTCTCCGGGTCCTGATTTCTCATTGGCCCTTTCCCTGTCCTTTGGTACTGGGAGGGGGCCAACCAAAAAACCCCACTCAGGGTGTGGCCACATCGATTCCCGCTCAATCGATCCAGAAGTCAACCGTGTTATTCCACCCCTGCAAAAAGAGTAATGCTGCGTCGACAGGAGGGCATTTCCCGTCGGCACAGCACAGTGGAGACGCTGCGGTAAGTAGAAGTTAGGAAGTTGCTGGGAGATACGCAAGCTATTCTATGTACCTTGTGTGTCTCCCGTTGACTGCCTCCGAAATTTGCCGGCAGTGTAGACCAAGCCTAAATTTCAGTAAGGGGCCAACCGTCCCCTGACACTTGCACACACAGGCCACTGGCTGCGGAACGTGGCTCGGAGGTGATTTGTGGATTATAGGGCCCATTCAAACCACCCAGTCTGAGCTCCTGTAAACAAGCCAGAGAGCCTCCCTGCAGCAATCCCTGCGTCCAGCCCAGAACCCCTGGCCGAGGCAAAGCAGAGCTTTGAGAGAGTCAATCCCGTCTGGATTTCCAGGCGCCATGTGACGGAGAACCTGCCCCATTCCGGGTGATCTGTTCCCTGCTAAACATCTGCGTCTCATTTCAAACTGGAATTTTGCTGACTTCAGCTCCCAGCCACTGGATCTCGCTAGGACGGTGTCAGTTAAATGGAAGAGCCTCCTGCTAACAGAAGTCTCCTCCCCAGCCTGGTAGGGCAGGACCGAGTCACCTCTGAGCCTTCTCCTGGATAAATTAGACAGATTGAGTTCCTTCAGTCTCTCACTGCAAGGCAGGTTTCCTCACCTCACCTCACCCCCATAGCTCTTTTCTGAGCCCTTCCCCATTTTTCAACATCCTTTGAGCAGGGCAGGCAGCAGAATTGGGCGCTGTTTCCAGGAATGGTGCCACTCATGCCATATACAGATGCAATATCACCTGCCTGCTCCTACTCATACATGATCATGTTCTTCCTCCTAGCTACAGCATCACACTGGCAGCTCACGTTCAGTTGCTTATTCAGCATGATCCCTAAGTCCTTTTTGGAGGCCCTGCTTTCCCAGATTCAGCCCCCCATTCTGTAGGTGGGGGCTGCAGGCCTTGTTCCTAGATACAGGACCTTGCATTTGGCCGTATTAAAATACATGTCGTTTGCTTGTGCTTAGCACACCAAGTGACCTTGGTCACTCCGTGACTGTGACCTATCCTTGGCGTTATTTATCGCTTCCCAGGCTCTGTGTCAACTGGTGCTTGGAGTCAGCCCTCTATTGCAGAAGAGAATCGTGAGGTTCCGACAGATTGGGGAGTACCTGGTCTAGAACTAAGGGCAGGTGCTAGAAATGGGGCCTAGGAGTCATGGAACCCCAATGCTTGGCTTCCTCCCCTGGGCCACGGTTCCTGATGCTCTCACCGGCAGGTCATAGAATCATAGAACCATAGAATATTAGAATTGGAAGGGACCTCAGGAGGTCATCTAGTCCAACCCCCGCTCAAAGCAGGACTAACCTCAGCTATATCATCCCAACCAGGGCTTTGTCAAGCCTCAGCTTAAAAACCTCTAAGGATGGAGATTCCACCACCTCCCTAGGCAACCCATTCCAGTGCTTCACCACCCTCCTAGTAAAAAACTTTTTCCTAATGTCCAACCTAGACCTCCCGCCCTGCAACTTGAGACCGTTGCTCCTTGTTCTGTCATCTGCCACCACCGAGAACAGCCTAGCCCCATCCTCCCTGGAACCCCTTTTCAGGTAGTTAAAGGCTGCTATCAAATCCCCCCTCACTCTTCTCTTTTGCAGACTAAACAAGCCCAGTTCCCTCAGCCTCTCCTCATAAGTCCTGTGCTCCAGCCCCCTAATCATTTTTGTTGCCCTCCGCTGTACTCTCTCCAACTTGTCCACATCCTTTTTGTAGTGGGGGGCCCAAAACTAGACACAATATTCTAAATGCGGCCTCACCAATGCCAGGTCCAGCAGTTCCGGGAGGTGGCAGCGCGCCTGCAGACGGCCTATGCAGGGGAAAAAGCCGACGTGATCCAGAGGCAAGAGCAGGAGGTGGTGAGGGCCTGGCAGGCCCTCCTGGATGCCTGCAGCGGGCGGCGGGCACAGCTGGTGGACACGGCAGAGAAATTCCGCTTCTTCAGCATGGTCCGGGACCTCCTGTCTTGGATGGAGAGCATCATCCGGCAGATCGAAACCCAGGAAAAGCCCAGGTAAATCACCCTGGAGGAGGAGTAGCCCTGGCCTGCCCTGACTCGCCCCCTCCCCACACGCAGACCCTGGATAAGCCCCTGGCAGGGTCTGATGTGGCACAGGGGCATGGCAGCTCTATTCCCAGCTTTCAAATCCTCACCTGACACTCCTCAGAGGTTGAGAAACAAGCCTGTACTTTGCAAGTCTCCCCTTCTGCAGAGATGTCTCGTCCGTGGAGCTGCTGATGAAATACCACCAGGAGATCAAGTCTGAGATCGAAACCCGGCAGAAGAGCTTTGCCAGCTGCGTCGACCTGGGGAAGAAGCTGCTGCAGCACAGACACCGAGCAGCCACCGAGGTGAGGATCATGGTGCCTCGTGCTCATGTTTGCCTCTATGAGCTGGACACCCCAGCCGGACTACATCTCCCAGGGTGCACTGTGGCCATGTCTCCCACTGTGGTCTGTCATGGGAGAGGTAGTCTGGCTGGGGAGCCCAGCCCGCCAAAGAGAACAGGAGCATGGGGCACCCGAACTACAGCTCCCATGAGGCACCGTGGCAGCAGCGCTAAATTGAAATATTTTGGTTTTCCTTCCCCCTCCCTCCCCCCCTCCACCAAAACTGCAACATTTTCCAATGGTAAATTTAGATTAAAAATGAATTCTTTGTTCCTGTCAAAACTTTCCCTTGTGAGCCCTTCTCCCCATTTTCCCACCCACTGTAGCCACATCTCACGGAGGAGGTATCATCCCTCCTTGAAAGCCTGGGAAGCCCCGAGCGTGTTCAGGGTGCATGGTAGAGCAGTAACTGATGGAGATTTCCCGCCCATGGCCCCTCCGGAGCAGCATGAGGCAGATCTGAGCTGGGTGAATTTCACCCCAGAGGGTAGAGCATCCCAGCACCGCCAATTACAGAGACGCCAGCTGGAGCCAGGAGCAGAAGACACCGTGTGCAGGGGGAATTACCTGATTCCTCTCCTCTCTCCCCTTCCAGATCAAGCAGAAGCTGCTGCAGCTGACAGATAAGAGGCAGGAGATGATGGAGACGTGGGACAGACGCTGGGACTGGCTCCGCCTGTGTGAGTGCTGCATGGTGTCGGGGAAGGGGGGGCTGCTGGGGCTTCACCCAGACCTCCAGGTGCCCAGCACCCAACCAGCCCCAACACACTGAGCGCTGGAGAATCCCACCCAGGGGTTGCAGCAACAAATCATCTACAGGGGGATCCTGGGGGCGTCGCTGATGTGTGGGTGCTGCAGCGCTGCCCCCTGCTGGCCGGACTGCTGCCTGGCACCTATCCTCACTGCTCCCGGAGCAGCTCCCACCTGGGGGCACCCTGGCAAAGCTGAGTGGTTCCCATGGGCTCCCCTTGCCTGGAGATCTCCTGGGTCCTTCCCTGGGGCTGGGGGATAGCCTTGTCTCACCGTTATCCCTTTTCAACCGGCCCAGCTCAGGCATTGGGGTCACCTTCCTGGCTGTGTGTGGCTGTTTTCCTGGGGGAAAGATTTGGCCCTTCCCCTTCCCCCCCCTTCATTCAACCCTTCTCTGGGCCAGCCAGAATTGCAGTCCCCGGGCTGTTCCTGCGATTCTCTCCCCCTCCCTGCTGCGGAGGCATCTCACAGGAGAGATGGCAGGAGAGGGGGGAGCCAGGGCCCAGCCCTGCCCCTGCGCCAGCCAGCAGATCTGCCTGTTCCCAGTAGGAGTGGGGGCGGGGAAGCACACTGAACCCCTGGGATGGGTGTCGCATGTTGGGCTCTCCCCAGTGCAACACGGGAGCCTGTGCTGCTCGTGTGTGCCAGGCCTGCTCACGGGGAGCCTGCGCTGGCCTGAGGGCTCAGGATCGGGGCTCGGGTTTCGGAGGAAATTTGCAAAGGTGTAAAGGGAGCCAGGGGCCCACCGGCTTCTGCTCAGAGTTGGTTTACACTTGGGGGAGGGGAGCGGGATGTTCTGAAGGCCCTTGACTCCCAGCTCCTGAAAGTTTCCCTCCGTAGGGCAGGCGGATCGGTCTGAACCACTCCGTGTCTCCCTTCTCCGCCATCCCCGAGGAGGCGGGGGGGATGCTCATGCCCTGATCTCTGCAAAGTGCTGTGCACTCCAGAGTATCAATGAGCAGGGAGACCAGCCCTGCTTCCCCCCCCACCACGGTAACACGCCCCTCCGCTCTCTCCCTGGCAGTGCTGGAAGTGTGTCAGTTCTCCAGGGATGCGTCGGTGGCCGAGGCCTGGCTGATCGCCCAGGAGCCGTACCTGGCCAGTGGCGACTATGGACGCACGGTGGATGGCGTTGAGAAGCTGCTGAAACGGCACAGCGCCTTTGAGAAATCCAGCACCACGTGGGAGGAGCGCTTCGCCGCGCTGCAGAGGCCGACGACGGTGAGCGGGCCCCCAGGCCTGGGCGGGGCGGCAGCAATGGGGGCTGGAACTGCGGACCTCAGCAGCTAAAAGCCCAAGCCTCCACTGCGTGAGCTGACTCCTGTGATCCACCCTGGGGTGGGGGTGGAGGGTAGAGAGCTACACCGTGACCAGAGGCTGCACAAGGAAGGCAGGGCTGATTCCTTGCCCAGCTGGTGCCGAGCTGGGCATGTTCCCTCGTGCTTTAGCCGGTCTCGTTATAAACGATCCAGAGAACAGAGCTTGCCTAGTTCCCTCCAGAGACCATCCCCCAGCCTGGGGGAATCTTCTCCACACCCTCTTGTACTGTGCTGTTGTGTCGTTGATGGTATCACTGCCTCCGGGCCTCCCCCGAACCTCTGCTCTCCTTTCCCGGCCTTCCCACCCTTCACCCACAGTTCTCGGCTCCCTGCCAAGCACTTGGACCGTCTGCCATTTGCAGATCTGTAGCCTTTAAACAGCTCCCCCACCACATCCTTTTCCAGCTGGAGTTGCTACGGGAACGGAAGATCCAAGAGGCATCCACACAGCACAAAGTAACCCGGACCGTCGACCCCCAGTATGACTTTGACCCAGAGACTTCGCAAGAGCCGGGGTAAGTGGCAAGCTCCTTCGTTTCACTGCACTGGGTTGGAGACACTCAGGCCTTCCCTTAGGGCAGGGGTGGGGAACGTCCAGCCCGCGGGCCGTGAAATGATTTGGTCCGGCCCGCAGCAGGCCGTATAAGGCCCGCGAAATCATTTGGTCTGGACCTGGCGGCGGGGGGGATTCGGCGGCGGCGTGGTTTCACGGGGCGGGGTTCGGTGGGGGGCGGACAGTGGCCGCCGCTGAAACCCTGCCGCCGTTTGCCTTCGGCAGCGGGGGGACTTCGGCGGTGGGCAGTGCCCCCCGCCTCCCACGGAACCCCGCCGCCGCCGTGAAACCACGCCGCCGCCAAATTCTCCCCCACCGCCGAATTCTCCCCCGCCGCCAGGGTCACCATCAGGCCCTTCACATAAAAAAGGTTCCCCACCCCTGCCTTAGGGCCTTTGGGGTGTGATTCTGCATCTGAGGCATCAACAGGAGTCACGCCAGGCCCGGGAAGTGTCACAGACTAAAGTGGAAGGGCTAGTGAGTTAGTTCAGCACCATTAAATAGCCAGCCACCAGTGTATGCTGCTACCCTGGAGCACAGTATTATCTGATCTAGCAATGGAAGCAAAGCCAGGGTTGAAACGCTGAAGACTGGTTTGCTTTGCTTTGGGAGCATTTGTAGCTGCCGGCAAGTGCTAGTTAAATCTAAGAGTCCCTTTTCAAAGGCTGATGCTCTGGATTGCAGCAAAAAGGGGCGTTTCCAGGCTGAACTGGATTGCTAGGTATATCTGGAGTGCTGCCCCTTGAGTTTCAGGATGCAGGTGCCGCTCAGGCAGAGGGAGATTTAGTGCCCAGGGAGAGGAGTGCGTCGCTTGGTAACTGGCTCTGGAAGTGTAGCCTGTCTGCCCCGCCGGCAGATCCCTGATTGCAGACCTGCAGCTGGGCCTTGTGGCTTTGGCTCATCCAAAGCATTCGGCGCCGGTCCCCCAGGGCCATGGTTTGTTCCTTCAGGGCACGTCTTGTGCTTGCCCTGAGCTGCAAATGCACAGCTCCGACATGAAGTTGTTCTGAGTGGCTTTGCTGCTCCCCATGTCACACGCTGGAGCCGCACTCCCCTCCTCCCCCGGCCCAATCCTGCTCCCACTCAGGGTCACGGGGAATTTTGCCCTTGATTTCTGTCCATCCATTAATGTTCAGCACATGCTTCAGAGCTTGTGCTGGATCGGGGCCAGAACATGTGGCGTCCAGCAGGGTCCAGTCACCTAACGGCACCTTTTTCTGTGCCCATTTCAGACATTAGGCTGCAGTCAGGCCCCGGCCTCCCTCAGGCGCCTCTGCTGATGCCAGCCCTGGTATCTGGGTGCTCTCTGTGTCAAAATGATGACAATAGCGGAGTCCCCAATGGACTCCATGGGGTTGCTAGCCCATCTCCCTACCCAGGGTGGGAACTCAGCTGGGGGGAGCGTGTGGGCCTCGGATGGGTGGGATGTTCTCCATTTCCTCAAGGATTCCCTTGCTTTGTTCCCAGGGGGGTTGTTGGTTGGTTCCTTGGGGGCAGGGGATAGAACGAGGGTCAGGGTGGGGTTTGGGCAGAGAAAGGGGATGCCAGCATTGCCATTTTGAGGCTGGGAGGGGGGGTCAGTGTTGGGAGTTTGAGAGTGGGAGGGGGTGAGCATTGGACTTTGGGGTAGAAGGGTTGGCCATGGGGTTTATTTGGTAGAGAGGGTTGGTGCTGGGTTTTGGAGGGCAGAAAGGGGGTTCGACGCTGAGGGCTGGGGGTCGACACGTGGGGTCAGGAGGGTGGGAGTGGGGGGTTGTCACCGCGGGTTTGCAGCCTCAATACCCTCGCTAAAACCCAGCCTAGGCAATTACAGCCTGCTGGCTCAGTTCTCTAGGCAGTGTCCAAGGCAGAAGAGATTCCCTTTTTTTTAAATAACTACTTAAACTGTTCTTGAGTTTTGCTGTGGACCACTGAACAAATGCCCTGTTCCACCCCAGAGGCAGCTGCATTTCAGTGGTGGGTGCAATAACTCATCTAGAATTTGTAAACTGAGTGAGAAGCTCTTGCTATGCCAGCGGCTGCATGGCTGGAGTGTTTGGGAGAATTTAGTGGATGCTTTGCCTTGTAGTTCCAGCATAATGCATGCAGCAGATGACCAGCCACTTGGCCATGCTGGCTACGCTTCTCGGTTAAGTTGTTTGTAAATCTACATGCCCCAGGAGAGAGCTGAAGAGTCCAGATCTGGAACAGCCATTTGCAACTCACTTCTCTTGAGAAAAGCACAGTCTCAGAATCATTGGATTGGGATTCAAAATAACGTGGGTCATTCTGGGCAAGCTATTTACGCAGCAAATTATGGGCCTCTTACTCTAAAGAAAATACCAAATAAAGTTATCTCTTTTAAAAGGGGATGTTGTTTGTTGTAGGTCTCAGGAAGAAGAGAAGAAAACGGGGGTAACTTCACAGGACCTCTCAGAAGAATCATCACTGGTCAGTTATCAATTTTAGTTTTCTCCTTCCTAGGAACCAACCCTGACACCATAGTTCCCTTAGATTTTTTACAAAGCTGTTTGCAAATCATTGCCTCTCCGCAGAAACATGTTAACAATGTGCCAATGTTTCCCTCTGACAAAAGCCTCCTGTTTTCTTGTTTGCTTTGTGTTTGCTGCTCCCCATGGTTCTTTCCTCCTCCACTCCCGATGAAGCAGGTGGAAGGATTTTTGTAGCACACATTTATCCTTGTTTCTTTAATTACTTTAATAAATGTTCACATCATTTCACATTACAAATAATTTACTGTTCACCACATATATATATATATATGTATATATATAAAATACACACAGACATTCTATTTTTCCACCCACAGAAAATGCTTTTTTTTTTTTTTAACCAAGCAGGAATTTCTCCAAAGAACAAAGGACGTAGTTTGCCACATTCATTCGTCTCGTGGTGGAGCTGTCCTATCTGATACGTCTGTCCCTCATTTGGTTAAGGAAAGGGTTCGCTTGTCTACCGTTGCCCTACTTGAGTGGAGGTTGCGTGTGTGCATGCTTAGGGTACGTCTGCGCTGCAAGAAAAGACTCCAGGCTGAAAGTCTCAGAACCCAGGTCAACTGACTCTGGCTTGCTGGGCTCGTGCTGTGGGGCTAAGAAGAGCAGCATAGGCATTCGGGCTTGGGCTAGAGCCTGGGTTCTGAGACCCGACCCCCCACCAGGGGTCTCTGAGACCCAACCTCTGGCCAGGGGCTCCAGCCCAAGCAAAAGTGCTATTTTTAGCCTGGTCGTGTGAGACCGAGTCAGCTGACTCACTGCTCTGGGTCTTGTTCTGCAGTGTAGACATAGCCTTAAATCCATTAGATATTAAGGGCAGACAGGAACTTCGGATCATCCTGTCTGACCTTCATAGCACCAGCCAGAGAATTTCACTCTGTTACCCCTGGACTGAATCAATCACTTGTGTTTGGCCAAAGCAGACCTTCCTGAAAGGCCTCCAGTCTTGGATTCTTCATCTCTTGAAGTCTTCAAATTCCTCCTTCCCTTGGTAGCTTGTCCTAATGATTAATCATCCGCAGGTTAAATATTGGTGCCTTGTGGAACCCGTCTGGCTTTGGCTTCCAACCATGGGTTCTTGTTCTGCCTTTCTCCACCCTCAGTACCTGGTATTTCCTCCCCGGGAAGGGCCACATGTGCGTAAGATGGTTTGAAAGAGCGCATGGCGGGACCCCTTGCTCGTCACGCTGCCAGCTGCATCAGCGCCCCGGGGAAGATGCCTGGTCTGCCAGATTCCATCTGTTCCAGGTGCCCCTGGGTGAGGAAGAGCAGGTCTGCAGAGTGGAGAAAAAAGCGCAGTGTGGGACAACTGCTCGTAGGGGAGGGTCATTTGTACAGTCTGCACCATTCACCTTGGAGTCAATCCAGAGCCAGTCTGGCAAGAAGGGACTGGGATTGCTGGGCATGGCGCATGCTTACTTGCAGTACGTGCGTAGGGGGAACCTCAGGGAGGGAGAAGAGCTATTGGAGCTAAGGACAGTGTTGGCATCAGAACAGACTGGGGATAGACTGCCCTGGGATGATCTGAGCCTGGGAATGAGAAGAAGGTTTCTACCTATCAGGGGAGGGAGGTCCAGGAACAGCCTCCCAAGAAGAGCCATGGGGGCAAAGAACCTGACTAGCCGGAAGAAGGAACTGGATGAGTTGATGAAGGAGATGACATGATTGGGTGATCTGCAATTGCAGGGCCTGGACACTGACACAAGGGGGCCCTTCCCGGCCATGTCCTGTGTTAGGATGGCAGGACCATGTGCTGAGCTCCAAGGCCAGTGTCTATTCATTGCTACACAGACCCCTGCTAGCGGGTTCTGTCTTCCCTGTAGGTGTGATCCTGACTCAGCTAGAACGCTTGCTATAGTCCAATGGTCCTTAGTCAGCCCTGCACCCTCCAGCCCTGGTCATTGTGCTGCACGTAGGTGCTTCTAGACACAGACAGGTGCAAGCTTGTTGGTATTCCCTGCTCACGTCTAGGCATGGCTCACTAGAGGTTCCCACTGCAAACCCTGGGGAGAACTGGAGTTACTCTGCCCTTTGGAAGATGGGGATTTTTGGCAGGGGTTATTTGATCTGCCTGCCTGAGTCTGAGCCCCTCTCTCCAGGCGTTTACACCACGCTTGCCACCGGAGGAGCTGAGCATAAAGAACACTCAGCTTCTCTCCACCTCTGTCTCTGGGAGGAGAATGCTGTGTGTGCATGCATGTGCATCCCCTGAGGTGAAAGGAAGAGTCTGGTGTTTTGTTCTGAAGGCCAGGGCTTTCCATGGTCATTCTGTGGCTGAGAAAGGGCCGGAGAGTTTATGCTAATGGTTAGGGACAGGGGGAAAGTCTGTTGGGAAACTGGCCAGGCAAAGAGAGGAGGTTAAAGCTACAGGAACACAGACAATAGCATTCAGCAGCTAGAGGAGGGGACCGTGAGCCCAGTCTCCTGAGTTCCGCTCCTGTGTGATCGTGGGCAGCTCATGAAAAAGCTCTATGCCTAAGGCTGGGAGAAGCAGATTTGCTGTCTTAGGCGATGTCTTCACTGGAAACGTTGCAGTGGCACCGCTGCCGCACTTCAGTGCAGACCCTCACTACAGCAGTAGGAGAGGTTCTCCTGTCACTGTAGTTAATCCAGCTAAGAGGGGGTAGCTGGGTTGATGGAAAAATTCTTCCGTTGACCTAGCGCTACCTGCACCGTGGGCTAGGTTGGTATAATGATGTCGCCCAGGGGGGTGGATTTTTCCCACCCCTGAGCGACAGAGCTGGCTCCACCTAACTTTTTAGTGTAGACCCGGGCTTAGTCATGTCAGTTACCAGGGGTGATTTTTTGGTGATGTTTCTCTACTGGCTAACACCCCAGTGCATGTGTGGTTATCCAGCGTAAGCATCCCGTTGCCGCTACAGTGTACTTTGCTCGGGGAACCAGTACAAATTATCCCAGTAAAAACACTTTCGTTGCCAGTGTAAGCTGGGTCTCCGCTAGGGGGTTTGCCAAGCCAGCTGTTCCCCATCTAGGCCTGGCCTATGGGTCTGAGCGCTCCCAGCAGAGCAGGGGGATCATTGCATGGGGCCAGGAGAGTTAATGTAATGTGAAAGTGTCGGTTTGGCATGATCAGGCGCCTGGGAGAGATGACGAGCAGGCTGGACAAGAGAAGTAAATAGAGAGGGATGAACAGGCTGGAAACCAGCCCCTCTGCCCCCTTTCCCACCCCCAGGCCAAGCTGCGTGACTCACATCCCAGCACCCGCGGGGCAGCAGGAGGAGCTGGGCTGAGGGGCAGCCCAGGGTCATTCTGGGGGGTGCGTGAAACACAAGGAGGACGTGACCACAAGTGGAGCTTGGACAGTGAAGGCGGGGGGAGACCCACATGGCCATCAGTTTCCTATGGATGTGCGGAGACTAAGGCCAGAAGAGAGCGCCATGCTTATCTAGTCCGACCTCCTAGTCACACCTGTTTGCAGCTGTGCTGCAGCAGCAGGAACACCCCATAGCAACGACAAGAGAAGAACCTCTTCCCAGCCCCTGGCCTTCCTCATCTCACACACACCCTGGGGGAATCATTCACCACCCCCCCCTCCACAAGAGCCTGGGTGGAAAGCTCTGTGGGATGCCTGGTTTCCCTGGCTGTAAGAAGCACTCCCTCCTAGCTGTTCTGCGCCGGTTCCTCCCCCTGCTCTGGGGATCTGGCGCTCTCTGGAGGAGGCCTGTTTCTGACGCTGGGCCTCCCCACAAATGGCAGACTCCCTCCTTAACGCGTGGGGCTGCGTGAGTCACCTTCACAGGAGGCTTCTTTGGCCAGACATCCTCCCAGTGTGGACAGGGGGCTGGCCTGCCTGGCAGTCCCACCACAGAGCCTCAGGTGTCTTCCTGGGGGCAAGCCAGGCCAGAAAGGACGGCCTGGGGAACAGGAAAAGGATGGGGGTTCAGGAGAACTGAGTCCAAGTCCTGGCTATGTTGCTGGCCTGCGGGGTGAACTTGGGCAAGTCAACCACCTGTCAGTGGGGAGGTAACATTTCCTACCCGCACTGAGGGTGTGCGGCTAAACCCAGCCACAGCTGTGAGATGATGAAGGCCTTCGAGCTACCTCAACAGTTTCTGAACTGGGCAGCTGGGGCTTGCAGGTCCCCTGCAGCTGCCTCCCCAGACGTATCACTCAGGTCCTGCCCCCTCCTTGGGCCATGGGCATTTAACTGTGCCTTAGCCGCTCGGGCCATAGCTCCACAGGGCAGACCGTGGTGCGAATTGTCCGTGGTGTCGAGGGAAGCGCTGCTCAGTCACACCAGCAGAAGATCTGGCCCTGTGCGTCTCGGCCACCCTCAGCACCAGAGTGTCACGCGAGCTCTGGGAGAATTCGTGACAAACTGGCCTGCCTTTCCCAGCATCTCCAGGGCCCACGTTTCTCCTCGAGGGGCTGAGACTCCAGCCTGCGTGGGGCTGCCCAGCCCTGCTGGAGCTGTGAGTCCTGGAGCCTGGAAATGTGACTCCCGAGCTGAGCCGCGCAGGGGTGACGGGACCTCACTGCCCATTCTGAGTCACGTCCCCTGACGCCACCTCCCCGGCTCTCCTAGCACAACCAACCATTTGGCTGGTGGGCCTGTTCCTGAGGAGCCAGCCAGGCAAAAGGCAGGAAGGCGCTTGACTGTAGGGCTGCACCAGCCAAGCAGAGACGAGGAACTCGGGGTAATCTGTCTCCCGACAGCTAGCGCGGAGGCCCGGGCAGCCTCCTTTCCCCCCAACACACAGTGTGCTTAGACTCCCACTTGTTCCCCTGCAGGAATTCGATCCGCTCAGCCTTGTTTCCTTTGGCAGAAGGATACCCCGTCCGAAGCAGGCCCGGGGAGACCCCCTAACCGTCGCTCCCCTCAACAACATGCCGGTGCAAGCCCCAGCGTTGGTGGGAGACACGGACGGCACATCGGAGGCTCAGCAACCTTCAGATCTGCTGACAAAGGCCCTTCACTCTGCTTGGCATCGGTGCTGCCCCCTGCACCCTCTCACACCTACTGGCTCTGCTCCTGCCTGTCCGCCCGCTCTTCCTCTCCCTGCATCTTCTTCCTTCTCTTGTGCAAGGCCCAGTTCTTAGCTCTCCTTGCCTACCTGCCTTCTCCTCCTCGGTCATCTTCTCTGCAGTTCTGGCCTTAGCTAACCCTCTTCTCCTGAGGCGCTGCCTGGTGGATAGCTCGCTGCACCTCAGGGTCTCCCCTGTCTGCCTTGCTTCCTCCAGCTAACCCTCTTACATAGGGCATTTCTTGGTCTGAGCAATCGGAGTCGGCTCCAACCCAACTCCATCTCCCTCGTCTGCTGTCTGCAGTCTCAGCAGCTTGCAGGTCTTTTCCTCTTCCTCCATCTCCAGAGCGATCCGCGTGTTGCAACTGTCCGCACCACATCACCCACATCTGTACCAGTTCCGCCGCCTCCGCTCCAGCCCTGCTAAAATCTTTATCCCTTGCCCAGCTCTGCCAGCTCCCGACTGCTACCCTGCCCTGAGATGTCGCCCCTGCTTCCCCATCTGCTTCAGGGTCTCGGGCACACTTGCTCTCCGGGACTTACAGCCTCCCATGACCTTTGTGCAGTCACGCAGGCCTTGTGTCGCGCCCCGGGTCCTGCTGAGTGTGGCTGGCAGGGCTGCTAGAGCCGTCGCTTTGTCTCCGGGGGCGGCGTGGGACCTCTCCTCCCGTGCTCTGCCTCCCCTTCCCCCCGCCTAGTGCTGGAGTCCTGGCCCGGGTCTAGCCAAGGCTGCAAATTTATCTGAAGGACGCCCCCCAGACAGCCCGTTTGCAGTGTCTCCACGCAGCCCGGGCCTGAACTAGCTGGTAATAACGGCCCCAGGCCGTGCTGTCGCTCCCCAGGCAGCGTGCCCGTATTTCCCGCCGACTCAGAGCCACCGCGCTGACTGGCAAGAGAGCGGGCCCAGTGGCAGGCGCAGTGACCCTCCGCCCTTTGTGGGGCCCCTGGAGCAGGGCCCCCCCCGAGGAACACTGACCCCCAAGCCCCACCCTGGAGCACAGATCCCCAAGGAACATTTCCCCCACCACCCCATCGCAGGGTCCCCCTGAGGAACGTTGCCCCTACCTCCCATCTTGGAGCAGGGCATCCCATGAGCGTCGCATGTCCTTTGAGCTAATTCTGTGTCAGTCACGTCCAGGGCGGCTCCCCCCTCGGCGTGACGGGCTCAGGCTCTCTGCAGACTCATGCAGTGTTGCTTCGTCGGCCACATTCAGTCCTGTCTGGAAACGCTCTTAACGGCACGGAGCACGACGGGGGTCCTTTCTTCCTTCTGTGAAAGCTGAGAGTCTGGCGAAGGCGACGCCAGGTGACGGACCAGCCCTGGGGCAACGGAGCCCTGATCCCCGCCAGGCCCAGCCATTAGCACACCAGCTGTCACTGAGCAGAGTCCCTGCAAAGTCCACTGAGTCCACTGCAAAGACCATCTCGGCCCAAAGCAGACGACTCCCCCTCTTTTGCCCACCCCAGAGCCCCATGGCCTCGCCTGCCCCCGGGAGGTGCCTTCCAAAGTAGGGGGTCGTAGCAGGGCTGGGGAGTTCCTGCCACTGGCCTCCTTCCACTGGCAGCTGGGGTACCTCAGCTCAGCACAAGCGCCTGCATGGCCTGTGAGCAGCCTTTGCCGAGGGCTGGTGGGTGATAACCCTCCTCTACTGCCCCCCAGGAGCCAGCAGCACAGATCCGGGCACATTAGCGCCCCACAAAGAGACCACGCTGACAGCCGGCCGCCGCTGTAGGCTGGAGCCCCACGCGGTGCGCACAGCCAGGATCCAAGATGTGCCACGAGGTGTGGGCTAAGCAGAAGTGACACAGTAGCCTCAGCCAGCCCAGATGCGGCTCAACACCCCTCCCCCCCCCAAGCCAAGAGCTCTTGGGATGGGAGGGATCCAGCCGCCGGATCCCATGTACATAAGCCTGAACTGAGCCCAGGATCTGCTCCAGGCTTGCATCCCTAGCCACATGCTCAGGGCACAGATACACGGTCTGGTACCCCCTCCCGAGAGGTGCAATTTCACCATCCAACTACCCAGACCCCGGGACCAGTGCTGACCCCTCAGCTTCCTCATCGCTTGAACACATCCTAGCTCAGCGCTCCAGCCATGCGGGCCCACTGGGTTCACAGGTTAACGCTCCAAGGGCACGCAATAAGTGTCTTACACACACACACACACACACACACACACACACACGCTGCTAAACCACTGTCACCCGTGGCTTAGCAAGGCCAGAAATGCCCAGCTCTAGACACAAACAATAACCCTGACACGTTTCCCTGCCTCAGTTTACCCACTCAGGTGGTGGATCCCACATTCACAGACACATTGAAGGACACAGCCGTTTCCCTAGTAACAACTTCACCGTGTTGGCCAGCGTTCGGCAGCTGTGCAGCCTGATTTCCCAATTCTCCTCCTCTCCCCATTTAGCCTTATGTCAGGGTGACAGCAACCCTGTGGCACCTCTTCGTGCCCCCTGGCCAGGAACCCCTGCCGCTCTGCAACCTGCAATCCCGCCCCCCCAACAAGCTGTGGGGGTGAACCCCCACCCCACTCTATCCCTCGGGTCCGTCAGTACAACCGCTTCCCCCGTTACTCCAACCCCGGCTTGGGAGCATTCTCTGAGCTGCATCTGGGGCCGGACCTACCCAGCTCACTGTCTTCCATCCCCCAGCTGTGTAAGGCCCTGGGAGGGGGTGGTCCCCCAAGTGCCCTGGCTGGCTGGGGCTGTGGGGGGAGTCTCCCTGAGCATCTCATGCACGTTGCACAGTGTGGGGTGGGGGGGTTGACCCGTTCCCTGCCAGGGCCAGTGTTCTGTGGCGGTGCACTGGCCTTGGCACGTTGCCCCGTTTGCTGTCCCGCCGCATCCAGCACAATGGGCAGCAGTGGTACCATGGGGAGGCAGAGTCACCTTTTTTACGCCAGGGGAGCCTTTGGCCCCGGGCAGCTTGCTGTTCCAGGGGAAGGGGACAACACGTGGTCAAACCCGGCCCTGCCTCGCTAGCCCCTGCGAATTAGATCCCAACCAGGCGGGACCCCTCCTGCAGCTGCGGCCCCTTGCGCATACAGTTGATCACGTCTTGCCCTTGTCAACGTGGCGCGTTTAGTTGTTTCTTCTCATACAATCTAAAATCGAATCAGCCGGCAGATAGGCGGCCTATCGTCCAGCCTGAGCCATTTGGAAAGCGCCGAGGCAAGTTTTTAACCACCAACTCAGTGCCGTGGCAGGTGTTGGGGACTCTGCCGTGTCCCCGGTCAGACGCACACCAATGGCAGCGTTTTACAAAGCAGCTGTCTTCAGGAAAGCGCACTTTGGCCTGGAAAGATGCAAGCTCTAGAGAGCCAGGCCCATTGCAGGCGGCCCAGGGGGGTGAGTTCCCTCCCATGCCGCGTGCCCCTCGCCGTGGAGAGCCAGTGTGCCTCTGCATGGTGTAGTTTTCAGATGGTGCCTCGTGGGGGAAACCCTTTGTCTTCTCGTTGAGTAAATAAAAAAATCAGTCACAGCTGACTTGCTTCGTGGGGCAGAGGTCCCACCTGGGCTTATCAACTGACCAGGCTGGCGCTGTTTATCTTGCCTCTGTTGGCAGCTAACCCTCCTCTAATGTGACTCACTTGAGTGCTGTAGGGTACGATTTTCAAACGCATCTAAATCCCATTTTCAAAAGGCACTTGGGCCCAGATTGTCCAAGGGTGTTAGGCACCTCGCCTGCTTAGGTGCTTTTGACCATCCTAGAAGGCACCTAGCTGCATCAGGAGGCACCAAAATCCTTTGGACTGTCTGGCCCTTAGGTGCCTAAACCCCACTGACATTCACTGAGTCTTGGGCTCCTTCGTGCCTCAGTCACTTTGGGGAAAATGGGACATTGGCGCCTAAAATCACTTAGGTGCTTTTGTGCCTTTCACCCACACATCTCGCTGGGGCGGGGCTCTTCTTTTCCCCATCTGTCGGTCTCACATGTGCCGTGTTTTCGCTAAGAGGCATAGAGGAGGGGGCCCGTTAACCCAGTTTTTTGCAACCACTAGCTGCCCCCTAGCACGTCCCAGCAGCCCCGAGTGCCCGACAGGCACCAGAACCACCCTGAGCAGCGGGGCCCTTTCCCTGGTGGCCTGAAAGGCGACTGCAGCCAAACTGCTGGAGGAAAGCGATCTGCCGTCCCCGCCCAGGTGTCTACTGGGTTTTAAGTTCATTCGGTGCTGGGGAAAAGTGCCCGGTTGGCACCCCCCACAGACCCGAGTGCTTTGCGGTGACCGAAAGCAGGTACGTCAGGGTGTAGCCAGGAGCTGCCCACTCCCACCCCGCGGGGCGCCTCCATCCCGGCACAAAGGCCACCAGCTCAGTGCTTCGTTCCCCAGTGCTGCGTCACACCCTGTGTTTCTCTGCTGTGTTGGTAGCCCCCCCTGTCCAGCCAGGGCAGAACCGAGACCCTCCCTTCCTTTCTTCCTGGCTGCCAGCTGGCGGCGTCTTCCATTGGGTACCATGCTGGCGGGGTTGAGCCCACGTGGAGGGCTTCCCAACCGCTCCCGACCCCCCAGGCCTCCCTGGGCTGCGTCTCTGGCCGGGTGTCGAGCCGCAGCGGGCAGGCTGTGTGAAGGGCAGTGAGTTTCCTCGCATCCGCTCGGCGTGGATGGCGCATCCCAACATGGCACAGCGCAGGGCGCCAGGCGTGCTCTCCAGCCAGCGTTGCAGGTTTGCCGAACAACCCCCCAGGGGAGCCGCTCTGCAAGCGGCCAAGCTCCCCCTCCTCACCCCTCTGTACCGTCTTCCCAGGGCTCACAACTACAGCAAGAACCCCGCTGCTCCCTAGGAACCTGCCTGAGCCCCACTGGCCACCATTTCCAGTGCGATGGCAGCCCCAGGGCAGACACGGGATCAGAGCAGCATCCCCCCCAGCCTGCCTCACACACACTATGCAGTGACAAGGGCGGGCAGGCCCTTGGCCCAGTCCACCCCAATACACTCCCAGCCACAGGCACCTCAGGAAGCCCAGGGCTCCAGCATCAACAGAGCCGGCTAATTCTAGGGGCCATCGACAGCACTGGCAGTTTGGCCATTCAAGGCCCTGACCCAGTGATGTGGGGTTTGGAGCTGGGCCAAAGACTGCATGCAAACCTCGTGCTTTGCTGGGGGTGTGCAGGTCACACCCTGGGATCAGGACCGTGCATTGTCCAAGGGGCATTGTGGAGGGGGGGGGGGGGTCTCCAAGGACCAGGTGCATTGTGGGAGGACTTTTCTTGTTTTAAAGTGTCAGGGATGGGCTGGCCTCAGGGACACGAGGCGGGACTTGATCCCAGGTAGCAAATCCTGTTCTTGTGAGGGGCAGGGGCTGTTTGCCTGGGGCCAGGGCCTCATGCAGGGAAATCCCAGGCACTCGGCACCTTCGGGGCAGAGGTTCAGCATCAGAGGTGTTAGTCCCATTTCCAAACTCAGGCGCTTGGGACCCAGGGCCATATTTACAAAGGGATTTAGGCACCCACAGCTGCAGATAGGTGCTTCATCAGTCCACAAAAGCACCTAAGTGAGTCAGGCACCTGATTTCATGGACTTTCCATAGGAATTAGGCGCCGAATCGGCATAGGTGCTTCCAGAAACCCCAGCTGAGGCGCTAGGCACCTAAACCTCTTTGCCAATCTGACCCAAACTTCCTGCGGCACTTTAGAAAATGGCCCCTAAGTCACATGGACCAGTTTGCAAGTGGCCCCCTCCAGCTCAGCTCTCTTTGCCTGTCGCAGCTAATTGCAAAGTGCCTTGCACAGCGACGGGGAAATGGTGTTACTCCGTAGGCCAGCCCTTCAGAGCTGAGAGCTGAAACTGGGGCCTGGTGGGGAGGAGGGGGCGTTTATATAAGGAATGGGCAGCTTGGGGTCAGGGCATCAGCTCTTTATTTCCAGGAATATACACAGAGCCCTGGTTCCCTGACCAGCAGTGGGAATATCCAGCACGTGCCTAGGTCAAAATCCCCAGCCAGACGCACCAGCCCTGTGCCCAAGAAACTGCCCTCTCTCAGCATCGGCTTCCGGCAAGGGTCACACACACAGTGCCTCCTTTCAGACCCACTGACCAAACTGTCTCCCAAGCCTCTCCAAGGCCATTTTTCTGGGTGTTTAACAGCCAGTTTTTCACCCCGCCCACCCCCTTCCCCCAGACCCTGAGAGCAGGTGCTTTGGAGCTGTGCTTTTGAAGCTCAATCCTCTTGCACCCCCCAAGGAAACTCATTCAAGGTTCTCTGCATGACTGGAAGAGCGAGTTAAACTCACACATCTCCTTAGCGAGGCCCTGAAGCTATTGCCTCAAGGGCCTCTAATGGCGACCTGTTGCAATGGCAGCAATAACCGCTCTGATGTCCTGGTTCAGCGCCCTCTTCCAGGCTGGAGGAGCCATGCAGTGGGAGGTGTTGGGTGCTTGGACAATCTGGATGCTTCCTTTAATTCTCTAAGTGGGCGTTGAGCTGGCTGGTTAATGTGGCCTGAATCTGTTAAGAATCCCCCATCGGCTCGCTAATAGCCATGGAGCCGGATCAGCTCCAGGAGTTAATTCATGACCGGAAAGAAAAACCACTAACCAAGCCCCCCGGTTGTCAAAGGAGGCTGCTTGGAGAGCCAGCACATGGGGTCAGAGGGGAGGCAGAAAGGGGGCGATGATGCTTTTCCAGGCTCCGCCCACGAGTCCCTGAAATGGGCCTGGCTCCCCCTCATGAGGTGTGAATGGACTCACCTGGACTCTTTCATGATTGGCGGGGGGAGGAAAATAAGTGCAGGCAGCTCCTGTCTGACACCCACTTGTGGCCCCAAAATGAGACGTCACACAGCAAATGGTGGCAGTGTGTGACACAGACCCACACGCACAACAGTTCCGCCCCCCCCCCCACCCCTCCCACCCTTGAATGAGGAATGGGGACGTTACAGTGGTGACGCCAAGGGCTGGGCTAGGCAGGAAAGGTTAATGGTTTACCAGTATCATTACACCTAGCACTGGCATGCCCCAGATGCACACTCTAGGCTGTAAGCAAAGTGGTTTTTTTATGGTTACCTTAATCTGCTTCCAAAGCCTCACAGGGGGCAGGAAGGAATTTTTCTGTGATGCACAGCTGGCTGGAAGTGTCAGAGATTAGACACAGCTGGAGACAAGCTGGGGGGGGAGCCAGGCTGGTTCAGAGAATCCTCTTTCTTAGCTGCCTGGTTCTTGCCCATGTGCTTGGTGGCCAGATGGGGGTTGGGCAGGCATATTCCCCAGGTCAGAGCAGCAGGGACTTTCGGAGTGTTTCTCCCTCCTCTGCAGCATGGTGCTTCCCAGTCTGTTGTGCCTGGCTCTCCTAATCCATTCCCTGCCATTGCAGGGGCTTCAGGCGTTGATGGCACTGTGACCCTGCCTGGTCCCTGCCTGGGGCTCACAACAGGTTAGACAAAAATGCGTCACGCTAAGGGCATCTAGGTGGAAATCAATGGCCTGGACTGTATAGGAGGGCAGACGGGCTGGTCTAATGATCCTCTCTGGCACTGAACTCTATAAGCCCCCTGATACCGGGATAAGCGTCCATTCCAGGAGTCAAAAGACAGGATGTGAATTTATGGTTATATTGGTATCACGCCCCTTTGTGGACGAACAGCTGAGCTAACCCCACCCTGAGATGAACAGCTGCACTCACAGCTCGGCGCACCCTCATTCAACACTGCACGGTTGACACCCGGCTCACGTTGTTGTGGTTTCCTTGGCTCGTCGCTTCCGGAAACTGCCGGAGTGTTTCGAACAAAAGCAGAGATGCTGGCGCATGAGCTAGCAGTTAGGTACGGCGCATGGGCGGCTGCCCTGGAGGGAGCATAACATAACCCATGGGCGGGCTGGAGGGTGGACAGATCTCAGCCATTCATTGCCAACGGCAGAGGAAATCCTCCTCTAACTCCAGGGGTAGGAGTCAGGGCTCTGGGAGCCGAAGAGCTGGGGTTTATTCCCACTGCAGTTGCAGGTCCCCTGGGGCTGTGCTTTGACACACGACGCCATCCGGGGTGTTGGAGATGGCCATGGGGTTGTTACCCTCTGAGGGCAGGGGAAGGATTGTAAGGCACTTATCTGCAGCTGAAGCTGAAAGCACAATGCCTCTTTGCCCTAACAATGCCAATGGGGGTCCTGGTGAGCTGGCATGTTCTCACCCCATCCCCACCCTCTGGCTCTGAGGAGTCACTCCAGGAGTAGGACGGGCTGGGGTTCCGGCCCCTCGGTCATGCCCACTGATCGCAGAGCTGGCGGAGTGCTAGGTGTGTTTTCTAGCATTCCTTCCCCATCCCTGCCACTGCTCTCGTGCTGCAACACAGCTCTGGCCCTGGAAGCAGCTCCTCAGTCGCTTAGACTCGCGTCTCAGAGCCCAGCTGGCTGTGGGCACCTGCACGTCTCCATTAGCCCTTTCAGGGTCAGTGTGGCAGGCTGGCGAGCAACACAGGGTGAGCCAAGGGATTTTCTGAACCAGACACTTCACTCTCCACAAAGCACTAGAGCTACAGAGCTTTGCAAAATAATAAACGGGCCGGAGCTCAGCCCTTCTGCAAGTCTGGAACTGGTTGGCATGTCCTGCCTTCTCTCCAGTTTGGTCTCTTAGCATGTGGCAGTGGACATCCCTCCTCCCCTTGCTCAGAGAAGCCCACTCTCTTACGTACAGCCTCTGTCCCTTTTTCATCCATGTACTCTGGCTGGGAAAATCCTTTCCAGCCCCTTCTGCCAGCCAGGCTTCTGTGTAGAGGCCATTTTCCCATGGCCATGGGCCCCAGCTGGGTATTGGAAATCAGAGCCGATGGCCCTAGATCAGGCTGTAATGGCTTCTCAGCCAGAGCCAAGCCACTAGTACAGCTAGGCCGAGATTGCATCCAAATGTGGAATTTTCCTCCCATGGGAAGTCCAAGGGTCTGAAAATTGTTTTCATTCTCAATCAGAATGAAAGCCAAACATTTTTTTGAAATTTCCTGCAAAACTAAATCTTAGGAAAAAAATATTGTTGTGGGTCCATCAAAGCATTGTGTCCCAATCCCGGCTTTTGTAGTTTCTCTCTATAGTGAGATTCCAAGAATGTAACTCGGGCTGTGTTTGCAGTTCTGTCGTATTCGGGTTAGTCCCAGGATGTTAGCAAGACAAGGTGGGTGAGGTGATATATTTTATGGAATCAACTTCTTCTCCTTCTGAAGAGCTCTGTGTAAGCTCAAAAGCGTGTCTTTCTTACCAATGGAAGTTGGTCCCCTAAAAGATATTCCTTCCCCCACTCTGTCTGGGTGTCACTCTGAAGCCTAGAATGGCTGTTGAGTCAACGTGAAGTGATGGAAACAGCTACAGGCGTGGCTGCGGGATCTTTTTGTTCAGAATACCATTGGGTTCAATCATCTCTGGGATTCACAGTCTGTTACCATCCAATTGTTACATTCTCAGCCTTTTTGAGCCTTTACGAGGTACCACCTATGTAGTGTACAGCTACAGGAAGGCATGTAGCTATGCCAAAGGACCGAAACTTTGTGATATCAGAAATAACTCAGCCATCACCAGCCTCACTGTACAGGTAATTTGTATGCAGCAATTTCATTGTCTGAGGGAGACTGCACAGATGGTGGATTACTGGGCCCAGCTGCCACCCCTGGGCACTGCATGGACTTTCAGTGACTAGCGTGGTATTATAATGTACAATATAGCATACATTTAGAGTTCAAAACTTGCTTAGAAATGAACTATCAAAAATCAGCAAGTGACGTTTCCACCTTATCAAAACACATTTTTTCTTCCTTAATGAAATTTCATACATTCCCGCCGGAAGTCTTGATTTAACCGAAACGGCATTTTCTGCTGGAAAAACAAACCATGGGAAAAGCTTCTAGTGACCCTCCAAGCGGAAGAGCCACAATCCAAGATGGGGGCTGCCCTACAAAACGGAGCTTGCAATGTGCAACAGACACATCCCACTCTGTCATACTAAGCGCTGCAGAGACTCAGAACAGAAATCCAATCCGGCGAAAGGGCTAATGCAATCCCGGGCTGCAGAAACAGGAAAACTCAGTTAGGAGCGCAGAGGTTATTTTACCTCTGTAATTGGCACTGGTGTGACTGCTACTGGGATACTGTGTCTGGTTCTGGGGCCCACAATTCAAGAAGAAGGCTGTTAAATTGGAGCGGGGTCAGAGAAGAACCACGAGATGAAATGATTAAAGGATTAGGAAAACCTGCCTTGTAGTGACAGACACAAGGAGTTCAAGCTATTTAACTTTCAGCAAGAGAAGGTTAAGGGGTGACTTGATCACAGTCCATAAGTATCCACATGGGAGCAAACAGTTAATAATGCGTTCTTCTGTCTAGCAGAGAAGGCCTAACATGATCCAATGGCTGGAAGTTGAAGCTAGAGAAATTCAGATGGGAAATGAGGTGTCAATTTTTAACAGTGAGCGTAATTAACCAATGGAACAATTTACCAAGGCTTGTGGTGGATTCCCCGTCACTGGCCATGTTGGATGTTTCTCTAAAAGCTCTGCTCTGGGAATTACGCTGGGGCAGGTCTCTGGTCTGTGCTATGCAGGAGGTCAGACGAGGTGATCACAATGGTCCCTGCTGGCCTTGGAATATAGGCATCTATGAAAATGTAACGAGTGGGTGATGGAGGCCATCACCGGCCTGTCAGAGGAGGGAGTCGACATCGTAATAGCATATGTGAGATGATAGGTAGTGTGGGGCTAAGCCAGCTAGTGCCTTCAAGTGAAGACAAGTAGACAGATCTCAGTGTGGTAGCACAGAGTCTGCATGTACTCTGGAAATTTCTGTGCACTGTCAGCCCAACTCTTCACGCTTACACAGATATCTAGCACCTTCCAGCCATGAATTTCCACAGGTCTTACACACATCCACTCATTCAGACTCGCAATCTCCAACCCGCATCTCCTGTGGGGTGCTATCCCCAGTCTACTTATGAGGGAAACTGAGGCACGGGGCCACATTTTCAAAAGCGATCCTCTCCTTTTCCAAAGGGCTCTGTGCACTTAGGAGCCAACGCCTCATTGAAAGTCAACAGGGTTTTGGCTCCTGTGCACCTGAGTCCCCTTTCAAAAATGGGCCTTGAACTCCAGCGTCACGTGGTGGCTATGAGAGCACACATGGGGCAAAGTTGACCGAGCTCCCACAGTGGCTGGGCTAGAACCAAATGACCAGGAGCACCCTGCTTTCACCACTAGCCTGTGCCTTAATGTGGCAGAGCAGTTCAAGATGGGTGAAGACTGGATTTTTTTGGTTCCCTAGCACTCTGGGAAATCAGAGAACACATTTGTTTTGGACTGAACTGAAATTTTTCGAAAATTTTTGTCAAATTGAAAAATGTAAAACAAGTCATTTCGGGTCATAGAAAACTTTCACCTAGATGAATTTGACGACTTTTTTAACAAAATCAAAGGGGCCGTCTGAAAGGCCCCGTCGTTTCTGAACAAAGCAATCAGAATGTTCTGTTTTGAAATGGTCAACGTGAAACAGTTCCAATTTTTTCGGAAGTTGGTCAAAGTTTGGGCGGTTTTCCCGTCCCCAAACCAACGACACCGACATGAATTCGGGAAACATTTCAGTGTGGCTGGGGTCGGCAATTTGTGTCGAATAAAAGATTCCTACCAAAAAAACGTCTTCCCACGCCCCTTAGTGGTGTCCGTTCTTGTAGAGCGGGCACAGGGCCGCGGGACCAGCAGCACTGATGATCCACCCTGCTGTCTGGTAACACGCCTGTGCTCCACCATCACAGCAGGTGCAAGAGGAGAAAGCAGACACAGCCCAGGCCCTGGCGGAGTTGGCGGAGGACAAGCAGCCCGAGCTGAAGATGAAAGTGGACGACAAGGAGCCCTCTGCCAAGGACCCGCTGTTCAAAGTCCTCCAGACACCCGTGAGCGAGATCGATGAGACCGCCACGCTCCCTGCACAGATGGACCGATCGCACAGCCTCCAGATGGAGGGCTACCTGGGCCGCAAACACGATTTGGAGGCTCCTCAGAAGAAGGCTTCAAACAGGTGCACGGGGAAGGCGGGCACTCGACCTGCAGGACGTTTCCTGTAGGGAATGGCTCTGGCTTGGCTGGGGCCAGCTGTGCCCAGCCCACAAAGGCATTGGCAGCTCCCCAGTGAGACCAGCTGGGGAGAGGTGGCAAGCATGCTGGGCAGGCTTGCGACCCCAAGGGAGGACTTCTTAGATCACCATCGAGGTTGCATGCATGGAAATACAGATTCTGTGGGTAGGACCCATGGGTGAAGGCTGGCAAGTCTGTGGGCTCACCCGCCACCCTCCTGAAAAGGGCGCTGCATGCCATGTTGCCCCGGAGCCGGCCTGGCCCATGAACCACACTTCAGCCTCCCACGGCTCCATCCTTCAATACAGAACTGCTATGGCGGCCTGACACTTGGTGGGGTGCCGTCAGCCACAGCCACTCTGGCAGGTTCTCCTGTCTTTAGCAGACTCGATCCAGCCCTGCTAGAAGTGGGGGCAGTTCCTTAGACTGCCGCAGCCTCTCCACATTGGAGAGAGTCGGAGAAGAGGCAGGAGAATGATTAAAGGATTAGAAAACCTGCTTTATAACGAGAGACTCACGGAGCTCCATGTATTTGGTTTAACAAAGAGAAGGTTAAGGGGTGACTTGATCACAGTCTAGAAGTTTCTACGCGGGAACAAATATTTAATAATGAGCTCTTCAGGCTAGCAGAGAAAGATCTAACACGATCCAATGGCTGGAAGTTGAAGCTAGACAAATTCAGACTGGAAATAAGGTGTCAGTTTTTAGCAGTCCGAGGAGTTAATCACTGGAACAATTTATCAAGGGTTGTGGTAGATTCACCATCCCTGGATGTTTTTCTACAAGCTCTGCTCTAGGGATTATTAGGGGGAAGCTCTCTGGTGGTCTGCATTACACAGGAGGTCATAGGAGATGATCACAATGGTCTCTTCTGGCCTTGGCCATTTCAGCCCAACTGCCTGAGACCCCTGTCATGTGGAAGGAATTGAACTAGACCAGAGAGCCCCACCCAGTGCATTAAGCCTGTCACTCCTGGCTGACCCAGAGCAGAGTTTTTACAATGAGAACCCAGGCTGGATTTACAGATTCCACGCAATGGAGAACCCGTCCCGCGGCTGGTTCAGCTGTTAGTTTCCCCTTCCTGTGAAAAAAACTGGGCCTTCCCTCTAGCCTGGATCTGTCGTGTGTCCGCTTCCAGTCACTGGAACTCTCAGATATTCACGGGCCCCCGGCTCTCAGAAATCTCCTCCCACGGAGGTCCCACCAGCCCACAAACGAGTCACTTCTGGGTGCTAGGAAAATCCCCGACGACAACAAGTAGCAGGCACCTGGGCTTGCCCGTTCCAAGCTCTGACAGTGTGAGGCACGTGTGAGTTGGTGCAGCCAACATAAGACGCGTGTCCTCACACCCTTCCTGCAGGTCCTGGAACACGCTGTACTGCGTGCTCAGGAGCAGCGAGCTGGCCTTCTACAAGGACGCCAAGAGCTTAGCCTTGGGAGTGCCTTACCATGGGGAAGAGCCCTTCCAGCTGAGGAACGCCCTCTGCGACATAGCCACCAACTACAAGAAGAAGAAGCACGTCTTCAGGCTGAGGTGAGGTGCAAACAGAGCCCCGGGGCCAGACGCTGCAGTCAGCCAACTGTGAGAGGCGAGCACCGAAGCCGCCCCACTGGGCCATGGGGAGCCCCAGGAGGGAGCAGAACCCGAGAGTGCCTGGTGCATCTGGCAGAGGGAGACACCGTTTTGGCAGGGAATGGGGATCGTTCCAGACCGCCCCCTGCGGGGGAAGCAGCCAAGTGGTGTCAGGGGCAGATGGTTTGTGCTATGCTGTTAAGACTGGGCAGGTGGGGGCAGGTGAGATCATGATAATTACCAGGCCAAGTCCTAAACCCAGCCTCCTCCCCCACTTTAACCCTTTCACACTCGTCCCTTTCCTGCCATCAGGATCATGGTTCTGAGTGCAGTGCCCTGCTCTGTGCCCCTCTCTGCTGTAGACTCTGCCCCCAGCCCAGTGGGCACCCGCTCTGCAACCGGCGAGACCTGCAGTTCCGGGCACTTCCCCCCGCAGCTTCTTGTCCTGGTGTTTGGCCGGTGACCTGCTGGCAGGGAACTCCCCTCTGGCTCCAGCTGCAGCAGAAACGAGCCCTTCAAAATTAACACTGGATTCTAAAAATACGTGCCAGGTCCGCCTGGCAAGGGACTGCCTGGTGCAGGGACTGATGGGGGCCCCCGGTGCATCATGGCTGGAGCCCAGAGAAGGGAGAGGCAACTAGACCTTGGCTTTAAATCCGTTCATTAAGGTGGTATTTAAGGGGGTGTCTGAATGACCAGGAATCTCCCCTCTGCTTTCCAGGCTCAGCAACGGCAGCGAGTGGCTCTTCCATGGCAAAGACGAGGTAGGTGCCTGCCTGGGCCGTCCAGGGCTGGAGGGGATGTGGGCAGCTGGAACGTCTCAGCGAGCAGTGGTCCAGGCCTGGCCCCTTAGACGGGGATGGAGTCCGTCACGAGAGCTCCCTCACCCTCCCTGGCCTGGGAGTGGCACTGTCAGGGGCCTGAGGGGCCCTAGCTACAAAAAAAGGGGAAGCCACTAGCTGAAGGAGGGCTCTAGAGACAGAGGGGTAGCTATGCTGGCTAGGATGAGGCAAAGCATGCTGGGATATAAGCCTGCCATGCCCTCAGCTGGCCTGAGGATAGGTCTTTCCAGAGAGCTAAGGGCAGTCAGGTTGTGAGTGGCATGGGGGGCAGAGGCCCCTGTATTGCCTTCTTGTTTCCAGACCTGGCTGCATGACTCTGCAGAGTTACTAGTTTGCTCCACCTGCCTTTCACTTGGAATCCAGCGGCACCTGGTTTCCCCGGCGCTTGCTTGAACAGCCACAGAGGCAGCAGTGGTGGAAGCTGCCTGCCTTCTCTCTCTGCCTCCTGCATGCCTCTCCATCCTTCCTCTGGGGGCCGTGTAGCTGCCAGCTGAGCCCAGCAGTCCATTGACCCCAGAACTAGCCCCGCCACTCCAGAGCCCATTAAAAGTTTTCCTCCAAATGTTTTTAGTCAGAAAATGCAGTTTGCGCAGCCTCGCTGTTTTCCATGGGGAATGTGTCAATTCTGCTGAAATGAGTCCTTCATCTGCGCTGGCTGAGCCACTGCAATGCCTTGTGGGAGCTGTAGTTCAGTTGCCTCTCACCCTCATTCTCCCCTATGAGACAGGCTCCCAGGCCAGACTACATCTCCCATGATGCACCGTGACCACTCAACCAGACAGAAGACCACAGTGCATCTTGGGATATATAGTCTGGCTTGGGAGCATAGTCCATAGGGGAGAATGTGTGCATGAGGTACCTGAACTACAACTCCCATGATGCACTGCAGCAACTCAGCCAGACACAGATCATCGTCCAATTGACTTGCCCATGGAACAGTTCAGAAATGTCTGAACTTTCCGTTCTATCAAGCTGGGCTGCTTCAGCTTTCTGCCCTTCACCTCCCCACATTGGACTTTGCCCCAGGACCGATAGTCTGATTTCTGATCAGCTCTGATCATTCCACCGCAGGGCGCCAGATCAGACCAGCAGTTCATCTCTCCACTGTGTTGGTCTTCTCACTGTCGGGGATTCTGGCCCCCTTATCGTAGCGATCTTCTGCCTCCCTAATTGCCCCCGCTGGGCTGCGGGTGCTGGAGCATACGACGTTTTCCTTCGCTCCCTGCTCCACTGGGCAGCGCTGAAGTTTGAGACACAGAGAGCCCCAAGTGAGGTCCGTTTCCTCAAAGGTCTATAGGTGCCTAACTCCGGTGGACATAGGTGCCTAAATACCTTTAAGAAGCAGGGCCTTAGAGGCTGGGAGTTTCAGAACAGTCCATGGGAATGAATGGCCCAAATTCCTTTTACATGCAATGGCAGTCAGGTGCCCAACTCCCTTTGGCACCTTAGCAGACTCCAGCTCTGCTGTTTATTGGTGCTTGGGTTTCAATGAACCTAGGCAAGACACTGAGCTGAATGAGGTGACGATGCCCGATGCCCCAATGGTGACATTGGCCACTCCTGGAAGAGGGAATACTAGGTGGGAGGGAAGCGCTTTGTCCCCCAGGGTTCCTTAGCCACAGGGGTGACTCCTGCACCCCGCAAGGTGTGGGACTCGCTGGCGGCTGGAGGCCACTGTCCCGGGGCAATGACTGAGGGGCGCGCTCTCTCTCTCTCTCGGTCGCTGTCCGACAGGAGGAGATGCACACGTGGCTGCAGGGGCTCAGCACAGCAATAACCGAATCCCAAAGCATTAAAGCCAAGGCTCTGAGCCTGCCTCTGCCCGCCAGCACCACCACGGACGTCAGCCTGGCCAAGAAAGACAAAGAGAAAAGATTTAGCTTCTTTCCCAAAAAGAAATAACCCAACAGGTGGCCGAGGGCAGCCCGCTCAGCTGCCTCAGAGTCATGCACATGGGAGCGTCTGTGGGCGCGCTAGGCCCAGCCACCCCACCCCTCCACGCACCGCAAGCAGCTGTCGCTGGTGCTCACAACACAGCCCCCCCGCCCCGCCCCATCCCTCTCTACTCGCCTGCCACACCAAGCCAGCACCGTGAGGCACGAGGAGCGGCATCTGCCAAAGGCCAGTGCTGGGCAGCGGTTCGGATGTGCCAGCACCGGGGCCCTTTCCCGCGGGACGTGCACTGCAGCACCCAAGGCTGGGGGGGCTTCACGCAGGCATCTGGCAGAGATGGCCCCAGCGCCAGGGACGCAGTGCCGGGGGCAGGATGGAGGCAGTGAGCTTCCCACCCTGCTGCGCTGAAAAGCAGCCATGCCCACCCAAGTGACAGGCATGCCTCCATGCGCCGCGGCTGCAGCAGGTCTGCTGTTCCTTGCCGCGGGGGGCAGGCTCGCTTATGCGTACTGGCTCACACACACACACACACAGACACGCGCCCCGAGCCACCATCCACAGCGTGCACAGTTGGCCTTTGTGTGCATGTCGGGAGAGTCACTATCCAAGGGAGGCCGCCCCAGGCGTAGCCAGGAACAAATGTTTGCCCTCAGTTAGGGAGGCAGAGACTTGTTATAATTTTGCATCTGTGCGTGTGTGTGTGTGTGTGTGTGGCTGCACAATGTGCATCTACGTGTATGCCCATGCACACGTCTGCGTGTGTGTGTGTGTGAGATCACAATTCCCACCTGTAGACAGTTTTGCACTGGCTAAGGCCTTACCTGGGATCACTCCGGTCTTGGCTTGTGTCCTTTTCCCCTCCCTGACCTTGTGTGGGCTGGGCCAGGCCCCCCACAAGCCAATGTCTCCCTAGCCCCCAGCCAGCCCTCCCAGCTGCACCCTTGCTGCTGCAGAGAGCTGCAACCCAGGGGCTGGGGAATGCCCTGTGTCCCAGCTAGCCAAGCCATGCCCTGAGGCTGACTGCCCGCTGGCACTCCCTCGGAGGCACCAGCCCGTGCCCGGAGGCGAGGAAGCTAGGGATGAGAGTAGGTGCTTTCTCCCCCCAGCTCCCTTAGACACGGGGGTGTGACTCTGGTGTCCCACGCCACACGGGCCCGGCCTGCTCCAGGCACACTGCCAGGCTGCAGCACATTCTCTCCCAGTGCACGCCTCTCCCCGGCCAAGACGTTCCAGGGGCATTCCTCTGCTTCCTGAACCCAGGCTTGTGGTGATGCTGGCGGCGGGCAGGGAAAGACGCCAACACATGCACTGCCAGGACCTGCTCTGGGGAGACGGGCCAGTGTCTGCAGCCGCGGGCACCGGGGCTCCTAATGACATGGCCCCCTTGGTGGAGGGGGTCCTGTTCTGAAAGTGTCTTCCCAGCAGTAATGGAAACAAACCCAATGTGCTGAGGCACCGGGCCCCGAAACCTCCTGGGCCGGTGACTCATGGGCCCCCAAACAGGACAGCAAGATCCCAAGTTTCCTTGCTGTGACGGATGCTGGCAATGGCCCCTGAGAAGCGCGAATTCCCTCTCCGTGCAGATCCAAGCAACAAGCTCTAGGGCAAACCCACCATCCCCGTTAGAGCTGCCGCGAGAGCCCCTGGGCCCCCCCCCCCGATTAACACTTTCAGCCCACAGTGAGCACGAGGGAGGAACCAAGCGCTCAGTCATCCAGAGACGCTCCTGGCCGCAAACCCCCGATCCCTGCCCTCCGCAGGGGCTGGCTGAGCCAGAGGGACTGTGGCATGCGTCGAGCGCAGCTTGGCACAGGTCAGCGGCTGGTAATTTAGCCCTGCCAATGTGACACAGCCTTCCCGCCCATGCCAAGCACAGAGCCCCCCAAGGGTGGGGGTCTAAGCCCCCTTCGGGCCCTCCAGACGGCTGGCGCGAGAGGCTGTGGGAGCCCAGCAGGCAGAGCCAAGTGCTGAGGAGAGCGGGCGTCACACCGAAGCAGCTGTGTAACCGCCCTGGTAGGCGGCCATGCCCAAGGTGAGGTTCTCCCCGTGTAGTGGGCCGTGGCACGACCGACCCCTCACACCAGCCCTGCTGTGAGCAGCGCTCGAGGACGGCACAAACCGCAGCCGGGGGCCGGCCGGCATCGAGCCTCCACTACAGCCAGCTGGGAAAGCCATCCCCAGGCCTGACAGAGCCCAGCTCCTCTCCACCAGCGCTGCACGGTTCCCATCAGCTCCTTCACACACCCCAGCCTGCCTGGGCTAAGCGCCGCGGCGCTGGAGCAGGGGGAGCTGGCTGGCACCGCAGCAGCCGGTGCGGCACGGCGTGGGCGTCAAACAGGAAAGGATCCCCAGCCGCCCACCCCACAGCAACGTAAGCCCTGTGTTTACTGGCACCCCCGAACGAGGCTGGTCAAGTCCCTTGGGCTGGGTTGACAAGGCAGGAGCCTGATCAACTGCTTTGTAAGGCAGCACGTGCGGCTCCTGTACTGAGCCGGGCCCCCTCCCTGCAGCTTTAGGAGGGAAAACTTTTCATTTAATCTCTAGGGCTATCCCACAGCAGCAAAGGGCAGGGCCCAAGCATAATTTTTTTGGGCCTAGTACAAAGTTGTAACACGGGGCCCCTCCCACACACATAATGGGGGTTGCAGCCTGGGCCGCACCCCACAGGGCCTCCAGGCCCCGGTAAGGTGTACCCTTCCCCCCCCCCCAGTGTGGCAAAGGGGCCCAAGCGATCCCGTGAGGCAGACTCGACTCTCCCATTTTGTAAGCCATGGAACACCTGATTGCAATTAGAGGCAGGCACTGGGGTATTTTCAGTGACATCCACAAAAACCAAAGAGCCTAGGTGAGCTGGACTGCAGGACATGGCATTAGAACAAATGCACGTGTGTATCTCAGGGGGAGTGTAGCTATATTTACACACAAACACGCACACACACACACTGGCCCCCTATCCCATGTGCACTCATTCCTGCTAGTGAAAAGGGCGTGTGAAATGCTTCCCCATCCCAAGGGTAGCGTTTGCACTTTGCGCTGGGGGCCAGAGCTGCCCAAGATGCCGTGGAATGGCGATCCGGCCCAGGTGCGTGCGAGACAGCACGAGGGTGTGGGGCTCTTGGGGCACCACGTCTGCTGCAATTCTCATTTCCAGTGATGGAAAACACGGTGTGGGCCTGACCGCCTCTCTGGAAATCACCCCGGGTGCAGGTGGGCATGGCAGCCAGTGCCATGGCGGGTGCTGGCTTTACATGCATTTTCTACCAGCCTATGTTTCCAAGCAGATTTCTGTCCCTTGCTGAGTGGTAACCCGGTGCGTTTCCTCCTGCCTGGGGAAGGGCTCTGCGTGGCAGGTCTAGGCCCCAGCCTTTTCCATATGTTGTTCATCAGACCCCCCCCCCCCCTCCGATCTCCCC